>NC_090926.1:340109347-340752616 GCF_040938575.1 Ambystoma mexicanum
GCAGGTGCATTCCTTAATCCAAAAGGCATAACCTTAAACCGGTAGAGGCCTGCTGGTGTTGAGAATGCAGTTTTCTCCTTGGCATGGTCTGTCAGGGCTATTTGCCAATAGCCTGATGTCAGATCAAATGTACTGAGGTACCTGGCTGCACCAAGTCTATCCACCAGTTCATCTGTCCTTGGCAAAGGATGGGCATCAGTCTTAGTGACTGCATTTACAGTGCTATAGTCCACACATAATCTCAACTCATTGGATCAAGCCTTTGGTACTGGAACAACTGGACTAGACCATGGACTTGTAGAAGGCTCTATAACCCTGAGATCAAGCATCTTGTCGACCTCTACTTTGATGTGGGATCTCACATGTTCTGACATTCTGTACCCTCTGCTTTGCACAGGTAAACAGTCACCAGTGAGAATATCATACCAAGGGGTCAAGCCTGGTGAAAGTGAAAACAGGGAGGCAAACTGATTTAACAGAACTTTGCACTCCTCCTGTTGGTTGTTCAGATGTCAGTTGAGAAGAGAGATTGACTCCTTCTATGTTCCCATCTAAAGGTTGGCCTCTGAGGAGGTCAGGTAGAGGTTCACTCTCCTCCTCCTCTTGAGCTAAAGCTAGAAGCAAAGCTCCCACTTCTGGCCTTGAGACATATGCCTTCAAACGGTTGGTGTGAAAGACTCTGGGAGCCTCCTTAGGTCTGCCTAAGTCCACCAAATATTTCACATCTCCAAGTTTGCCCACATCCTTGAAGGGTCCTATCCATTTGTCCTGCAAGGCCCTCTGCCTTGTTGGCACCATAACTAGCACAAGCTGGTCTTGAGCAAACTCAACCAGGCTGGCCTTCTGGTCATGCCAATGCTTGACCAGAGCCTGACCTGCTTTTAAGTTATCACTAGCTTCTGCCATCATGTGTGACATTCTCCTCCGGAGACCTATCACATAGTCAGTCCCCCTGACTGGCTTGGGGGAAGGAGCACTCTCCAACCCCTCCTTAATCAGTACAAAGGGGCCTCTGACTCGATGGCCATAGAAGTTCAAAGGGACTGTAACCAACTCCCTCCTGAGGGACTTCTCTATAAGCAAAGAGAAGGCATAGCAGTAGGTCCCACTTTCTTTTAAGGGCTTCTTCTAAAGCACCTATCATGCTCTTCATAGTATGATTAAACCTCTCTACCAGTCCATTTGTCTGTGGATGGTAGGCTGTAGAGAACTTGTAAGTAACACCACAGTTTTTCCACATGGCTTGCAAGTAGTGGAATATAAAATTGGATCCCCTGTCGGATATCACTTCCTTAGGAAACCCTACTCTGGTAATAATACCAAGTAGAGCCTTAGCCACAGTCTGAGCCGTAACAGTCTTCATAGGTATTACTTCAGGATACCTAGTAGCATGGTCCACTACAACCAGGATAAACCTGTTTCCTGAAGAGGTGGTAGGGACAAGGGAACCAACAATGTCGATGCCCACCTTCTCAAAAGGAACTCTCACCACTGGGAGAGGCACCAGGGGTGCCACATTCTTGGCTCCACTCTTGCCAGAAGTTTGGCAAGTATGACAACGCCTACAGAATTTGTCAACAACTTCTGAACCCATTTTAGGGCAGTAGAAGTATAAGAAAAGCATTTCCTTGGTCTTTTTGAAACTCAAATGTCCAGCCAAAGGTATCTCATGGACCAACTGTAGGAACTGGAGTCTGTTTTCTAGGGGCACTACAAGTCGTTTGCAGTCCCCAGGGATAAACTCAGTCGGTTCACTGTAGAAGAGGCCATCTTTCCAGCTCAATCTATGCTTTCTTACTTCTTGCCCATCAAGTTGAGAAGCTGCCTGTTGTCGGAGACCTTCAAGAGTAGGACACTCTCTTTGTCCTTTGCTGAAGTCTGCCCTGTTGGGCTCACCTTCTGCCAGTAAAGACTGCAGCTCAGGATGGTCAACAGGGTCAAGATCTCCAACCAAAACAATGTCTTCCTCCAGATCTGACTCTTCAGAAACTGGATCAACCACACAGGGTTGTACCTCACACTCTGCCTCAGCAGGGGGAGGAGTCTCAGGTGTGACTTTGGACAATGTTGTGGATGTCCTTGTTGGTAGCACAGGGGTGCTATCTGTCTTTTTCTTGTGTTTCCCCTTTGCCTCTTTCTTTCCGGAAATAGCAGTGAGCAACTCCTGTGGAGTGGGGTGCTAGCTTCCTCAATCACCTCCCCTGGAGAACCTCTCAAGGTCCTCTCCCTTGCAGGCCTAGTGAGCCCCTGTTTCCTTTTACTGGGAGGCCTGGGGGCTCTAGACACAACTCCAAGAGTTTCAGGTCATTACCAACAGGACTCTCCCAGGCACTTCACTCTGCACATTAACAGGTATCCTGACAGTCATATCATTACACTGGATGAGAGCTGGTAACTAGGGAAGCATTTGCACAGGGCCTCCAGCTAACTTGGTTAGGCGTTTGGGTGCCTTAGCAACATCCTCCACCTTTAAAAATTATTAATCAACCACAGTTATGCTGGCTCCAGTGTCTCTGATGGCAGGAGTCTCCTCGCCATTCACAAGAACACTATCTTTATAATACTCTTTAGTATTATCTGGGATGGAATTATAGACATCTAAATTCTGTTGTTCCCACAAGCCCAGGGACACTAAAGAAACACTAGCTGAGGCTCTCATGGGTTCATCAGCCAGTAGGTGAAAGTTTCCACTTGCCATAGGTACTTCTTCCTCTGGGGAGAAGGCTAAGGAGACAGTGTGGACCCCTGAAGGTTTACCCTTACATCTGGGATCCCCTTTCACATGGTAAGTTGACACACAAACATAACATTTCCCAAATGTTTTGATGAATGGGGGCTTGTTCTGACCTCCATCTGGTTTGGGTCCAGATGGTGCACCAGCCTGATTCGGTGTCCCTTGAGGTTTACCCTTATGTTGCTGTTTGGGGCCCTCTTTTGGATTGGAGGTATTTGAATTCTCCTTGTTATCTTTCTTTGAATGCTTTCCCTCATCCTTCTTCTGAGTTGCCCCAGAATCCTTGTGAGTGGCCCTGATGGCAACCCACAAGTCAGCAGCCTTAGCTAACTTCTTTGGATCTATCTCCTTAGAATCAGCCAAGTGCTGTCTGAGCTCAGGCATCATAAATTGACTCCAATATAACAAGATTTCTCATACCTTCATAAGTGTTTACTCTGTAACCCTTAACCCAACCATCTAAGTTTTTCAAACATTCACATACCCAGGTAGCCCAAGGGGTACCATCATGCTTTTTGAGGGTCCTAAACCTCTTAAGGTACTGGGAAGGGGTCTTCCCAAGTCTTGCAATGAAAGCTAGCTTCACACACTCATAATCCATCCTATCCACCTCCACCAACTGCATCACAACATCAGATGCAACAGTGGGTAGCCTAGAGAAGAGCCAAGGAAGTAACTGATTCCCTGTAATGTCTTGAATCCCATGGTTATATTCAAACATTGCCAACCAATCCAAAATATCAAGCTTAGCCTCATACATACCAACAATTTCTTTAGGCATACGGGGTCTCTTAGGACTGGAAGACCTAGAAGACTCTGGGAGAGAAGCATTTTCAATAGACAACCTTTTCATTTCTTAGGCATGGTTCACCTCCATTTCTCTGAGCTCAAGTTCTTGATGTTTTTGTTCGGTTTGAGCATTTAAACGTTTAAATTCCAATTCAAGCCTCATCTTTTCTAGAGCAATGAATTCAGGACTGAGTGTAGAACCTGTAGGGGTCCCAGTTGACAAATGTTGAGTTTGCTGAGCAGGTAAAGGAGCAGTGAGGCCTACATTGTGGGACACACCTGTTTCATCTAACTCATCATTAATAGGCACATTATCATCCTCATCATTTTCCACATTTGCTGGGGGGTTAGGTATTTCAGACCCTCCCTCCAGACTTTGTTTCTCTAACAACCTTTCAATCAATTCAGACTTTTTGTCTTTAACAGAGAGATTCCTTTCTGTACACAGATTTTTCAGATAATGTACAGTGTAACTAAGGAGGGTCTCCCGACTGTAGCTTTCCATATCAGACATGATTAATATTGCTTTTTAATGATGTTTAGCCATGTGGTGAGTTGATCCAAGGTGATAGCAGCACTCCAAGAGTAATTACTATACTTGATCCTACCTCTGCCATCAGTGTTAGGCAGAATCATATGCAGTACCCTTTGGGAACACCACACGCAAATAAGACTACAAGTGACAGTGCAAATTCACCTTTGGTACAAGCCTGTACTACACAGTAAATTGGTAGCGATGGCTGAGCAGCCAGACTTATCTCAAGAGTAAAGTGAGCAGTACCAATAGTTACACAAATGACAGCAATTACTATATTCAAACAAACACTGACTCAATGTTTCTGAGTAAAACAATATACATTTATTTACACATCAGTTCTAAAACATTTCACTATTATCAAAAAGTTGAAAAATCACTATCTTAATATACTACACCACACCCAATAGATTCTGAACAAGTTAAGCTCGAAATGAAGTGTGAGCAAAATGGCACTCCAGTAATTTAAAAGGGAAGGAAAGACAAAGCTAGACAGAAATTGAGCAGCACCAACAAGTAAGTATGCAATCGAGAATAAGTAACTACAGTGAGGAAATCAAATCAAGAGGCCAGGCCCAAAGTCAATGGACCAAAGTCTTTGCAGAGGATCACACAGTTCAGAGTAGTTTGTGGTTAAGACTTTGCCAAGAGTTCAGAACGAAGTTGGTCAGACGAAAAGTTACTTTAAGGAATGGAGAAGGACAAGCCCTTGGATTGGCAAAAGATTTCAAACAATTTTCCCACGGTCAGACTGAATGAGCGACCGGAAGTGAACAGTACCTTAAATGGAGAAGAAGACTGTAGCTGTGGTCGGACGTTCCTGGTAGGTCCTGCAGGCTCACGGTTCCTGAAGTGATTGTCGGACTGACACAAAGTAGGAAAACTGGAGGGTCCTGCACTGCACAGGGAAGAAACCATCAGCAGAGCGAATCAACGAATAAAAGGTGCGCTCCTTAAAACCCAAGCAGGGTCCGATCCTCCTGGTTATCCAGTTCACTGTAATTGTGCACAGCAAATTCAACCGGAAGAGGGAGGCCTGGCTTGCCGTTTGGTGAACTGGTTGATCCCACCAGCTCAAGGGGAGAAGATTCCTTGCAGATCTTCCCTGTCGTCGAAGTTTGAAGATTCGGACCATCAGCAGGTCTTCACCAGGAGGCTCAGTCGTGGTAGAGGTCCTCTTCTGTCAGCTTCTCTTTGGTTCTCTCGATCCAGTGTCGGCTCTGCCTTCTCAGTCCCAGAGACCTTCTTTTTATGCAGTTTCCCCCCATTCACACAGCCTGGCTGTCAATCACACAGCAGGGTGGCTGTCGCGGCGGGACAGTCACCACAGCCAATCACACAAAGTGCAACATGGGTCTCCAAGGAGACCCTCTGCAGGGAGTCTCAAACCCCTCCCTCACATCCTGTCCCCCTCAGACATTCAGGCACCTAAGGAGGGCTTCTGTGCAGAAGCCCACCAAAGGTCGGTGAACAAAGGAACAAAACCTGGTTTGGCGCACAGAGTAAAACACGATACAAAAAGAAATGGCAAATAAAACCAGCTGGAACCGTATAAAAGTAAATATGGTCCAGCGGGTTTAAGTTCGTGGATACTAAGATAGCCTAAAACAATACCAAGGCTATTTAAAATAACCGCGGTAGGCAAAACAGGGTAGTTACCACTGCCACCAGCCAAATCTTAATGAAAAGGGAACGAAACAATGTTCCATGAGAAACAGACAAAAAGGGATAGCTATTAACCCTTTCCAGAACTCTATGTATGATAGTTTGTACTGCGCCTGTGATTGTAAAAAGACTAAGAAAGTCAATGGCAACTTTACATGTTCTGGGAGACAGTAGTCAGTCCCAGAAAATAGAGTTCAGAGTGGGAAGTCTGAAAAAGACAACCTTGTGTCACTGCACTGAAGGTGCTGAGTAACACACAGTACAAAGATCATGCCTATGGAGTAGGTGATGCTCCACAGTCCATGAACACACAAAATGTCAAACACACATAGCAAAACACATGTAAGAGTGGGAAAAAAGGCTCAAACTCTTACCAGGTGAAAAAAATAAATCCTAGAAATCCAGCAAAGCTGATGTGGGACTCAGTAGGTAAAGGAAATTAGCCATTTTGGAAAATTCTCCCCAACATGGGATGTGTAGCATAATGAGGATGCGTGCATTCTGGGATTAGTAGTACAATGAGGTTGCATGCATTCTGGTATGTGTAGTATAATGAGGTTGTTTGCATTCTGGGATGTGTAGCATGGCGGGCATTCTGGGACATGAAGAATAATGAGGTGGTGTGCATTATGGGATGTGCAGCATCATGAGGATGTGTGCTTTCTGTGTGCTTTCTGGGATTTGTAGTATAATGAGGTTGCGTGCGTTTTGGGATGTTTAGCATAATGAGGTTGTGTGCATTCTGGGATGTGTAGCATAATGAGGTTGCATGCCTTCTGGGATGAGTAGTATAAACAGTTTGCGTGCATTCTGGGATGTGTAGTATAGCGTGCATTCTGGGATGTGTAGTATAATGAGGGTGTGTGCATTCTAGGATGTGTAACATAATGAGGTTACGTGCATTCTGGGATGTGTAGTAAAATGAGGTTGTGTACATTCTGGGATGTGTAGCCCTGTTGTGCAATATGTCCAGAGAGAAGCATTTGTGATATGGAAGTATCGCGTGTGGGAAACTGTACTGAGTGATGCAAATTAAATCCCTGAGATGACCCAATAATGAGTGGGGCATAAAACATTATGGGACATTTAGTCCTATACAAATATTGGTTTTCACTGATTAAGAGTGTATCCTTGGAAATTGATGTTAGTGCAAAGGAATGAATGCACAACACCATTTATTAGATGCACAAATACTAAGACAAACCCAGTCTCGCGGCACGTGACATAACGCCAACAAACATAAATAAAAAAGACTTCATAGCAAATTAATCCCCCCTCCCCCGCCCCCACCCAGCGCCCGTACATTCCAGCCATAGGGGTCTCCATTAAGCCAGATCTACAGATCTAACCTAGTTCATGAAGAAGGTGTTAGTACAAGTTGGGACTTGCATTTATGCTATGCATTTTTACAGAAAGTGGCACGGGTATTCTAGATCGGGTGTGCATGTCTACACTGAGTATAGTGTGCATTCTGCAAAATATAGCCCTGTGATGCTTGCGTGCATTCAGAAGGAGCAAGAATTCCGACTCATGCTTGGGTACGTAGGCATGCAACCATCAACGCTGGCGGGTCATTCTTGCATCTGAACATGTGAGGCTGCACCAAACATACAATGTGTGAATCACCCTAAATATGATTTTCAGCCCATCAGGGAGGAGTATCTTGCGAACGTTCGGAGGCAGCTAAATTCCACAAATTGCAAGGGAGATATATGCCCGGCCCTGACCATTAAGGAGTGTGGCCCACAACTGGTCCCAGTGATCACAAAATGTATGAATGATTCATTCACGGAAAGCTCTGTCCCAGAGAATATCAAACAGGCTTGGATCTCCCCGTTGATAAAAAAAACTACTTTGGATGTAAATGTGCCAGGGAACTATTGGCCAATTACCACTGTCCCCTTTCTACTCAAGATATTGGATAAAGTGGCACAACAATAAATTGAAGAGTTCTTATATCACTATCATATCTTGGGACATAAACAATCGGGCTTCAGCAATGCCCATAGTACAGAGTCTACCTTTTTAGACCTTAAATCTAACATGTTTAACAGCTTTGATAAGGGGGCACAGCTTTGATGGTGCTGCTGGATCCATCTGTGGCGTTTGTCCTTGTGGATTACACCATCCTCACTGATAGATTGCGTAGCACAGCACATTTTTCGGCGGCGGACTGGGTACATACACTAGGTCCTATCTGAACGTGAGGCGAGAGTTTTCTTCCAAGAGTTTTTTGCAGTGACGTTTCTCGTTTCTTGTGGTGTGCCTCAGGGGTCCTGCGTGTCTCCCATCTTATCTAACATCTTTACACTCCCATTATTTGACCAATTGGATGCTGCGGGGAAAATGTATGCGACCTATGCGGATGACACGCAGTGCCATATGCCACTGTCAGGTGATTACGATGTCAACTACTCCTCTCTTAATAGCACCTATAGATTGATCCAAACGTTATGCTGGCGAATAAGCTAGCATTAAATGGCTCCAAGACGGAACTCATGATGGATACTGTGCCAGGACTCGAGTGGAGGGTACACGGGGGTGGACGGAGTCCATCCACTTTTTTCAGAGAGTGGACTCAGTCCCCCCAGCTACAATGAGAAACATTGAATGTCCTCTTTGAATTTATGAATTAAAGCCAACCTCAGGGAAGTTGTCAGGTTTGCAGGCCAGACTTCACCACTGCACTATTTAACCTGATGAAAACTAACAAACAACTAAAGTTGAAATGTCCCATTTCGGTACTGCAAGTTCCATGGAAAACATTTGTATTGGTTCTTGGAGTCTAAAACATGTACACCTTTTAACTTTTTCAAAAACACTAGAAGAACATATCCGCTCTTGGTTTTGTGTGTGTGTTGATTTTATGAAAGGAAAATGCCATTTGTCCTGTGCAATTTGCGTGGTCATGCAAAGCCAATTTAATGAAAAATGCACATTTCACCTTGATAGGCTAATTTCCGATGACGTCACATCCCATTGCGTTTGTTAATGAGTACCCCAACTTTAATTTTTAGGACTTGTCCCCTAACTGTGCCCCAATTTAGGAAGCTGGGCCAAGAATATCAGCAATTTGATATCGCCGGCTGTCTAATTAAAACTCAATCCAAAGTAAAAACTCTGGGAGTTACCCTGGATCAGAATCTAGCTATGAGGGCACAGGTGAATAGTTTGGTGGCAGGCACCTCATATCTTCTGAAGCTGCTTGCACAAGTACGGCAGTTCTTGAATGCCAACAACTGTGCTGTGGTGGTGTGTGCCATCATTGGGGTAAACCTGGAATATTGTGCCAGTCTTTTGCTAGGCATCACCAATGGGGATTTATCTCGGCTCCACAATGTCCATAATAATTCGGTGCGCATAGTAGAAGGACTGCTCAGAACAGACCATGTGGCTGCTGCACGCAGAGCCCTACATTAGCCCCCTGCGAGCAATCACATTCTGTTTCGGGTTCATTGCATTTCCCATCGCTGCATCTATGGGCACGGGCCAGAGTATTTGGCTAAATAGCTCACTTGGCTTCCGGCCCGTAGAGCACTCCGGTCTAACAATACCTGCTTGCTGGCAACTCCACACGCTAAACGTTCCTGTATTGCTCGAGGCTCTTTTCCACATGCAGCGCCTATATTGTGGAATGACCTTCCACCGATCTGCAAACATGTGCGTCGCTACCAGTTTTTACACGAACCGAGACTGAAAACCAGATGTTTTGCTGACCTACATCGTATGCATTTGATTTCCGTGTCCCCTTTGTTGCTCCATTTCTTTGTTGATTATGCGTTTGTCATATTCTGCAGATCTATTTGACGTCACCTGAGCACTGACGCTGCACCCGTCACAAGATGGCAGGACCTCATCATATGACGCTGCACTTGGCATAGGAAGGCCCCATGTGTGCATGTGAGGCTGCCCCAGGGCACAGGATGACCGTAGATTGTATAAGGATCCCTTGAAATTGTGACTTAAGAAGTGGGAGCGTCATGCTTTACCCAGGCCATCACGTGTGACAAGCTGTGCTCGCCACCGTATTCCCAGGGATCCACCTGGCAGGAAAGTATCGCCATTCAGATGGGACCTGGAGAGGATAGCAGGCATTTTGGGCTCACGAGTCACTATAGAGCACAAAGCCCAGAACTCGTGGCTGATCTGGAAAATCAACAAGGGTCTACTGCTGTACAGTGAAACCTTTTGATATGGCCCTGGAGAACACCTGGCAGGAATGGGAATGGTGCTTCCAGTCTGGGAAGCCAGTTCCTCTACCTGTGACACTTTTTTTCTTGTGGCGGTTCCATTTGGGAATGGGAATCGGCCATTGCATTGAGATCCACGAAGATTTGGTTATCTGAATTGCATGTATTTATTTGCGATATGTAAGTGATTAGTTCTATGAAATCTCTATACATGTTAAAGTAATAAAATATCTATAAATAGTGAAGGACTGCCTAATTAAATTTGCTCGCAGTTATGTACCCATGTAAATAAAATTGAATTAGATTAACATTGTATCTGCCAGAAACCACCCCCTTTGTTACTTTTGCACTGGTTATCGGTATTTGGTAAACCCCCTGGTGGGGTTTCGCTTCTCTCAGCCTCCTTCGGGCTTGGGTCTTCTTCCTCCCTAGATATTGTTGTCTGCACCGCTCTCCAGCCAGCCACCTTTCCTAGCTAGGAACCTTCTTTCCTGCATCGGGGCACATAGCCGGCGTGGGGATCCCAGTCCATGGTGGTTTTCCAGATCTGTGTTGGTCTGGGCAGATAACTTCTTGGTGTCTTCTCCTCTCTGCCAGGACCTCAGCGGGTCAGTGACAGTTTGCAGGTACCGTGGCTGTTTTGTTGACATACTTCCGGCCTCAGTTGCCCCTGGTTCCTCAGGGTCACTGCCTTCATTGAAGTGGCAGCCGCTGATGCAGGGTCTTGGCCCCCTGTCCACTACATATTTGGTATGGTTCGTCTCCCTGCACCAGAGGGACCGCCTCTGTGTTCTGCTTCTTGGTGCAGTGCAGAAATTTGCACTTCCTACCGGATGCCTCCTCTCTTCCTTCTGGACTGGCCCCGGTCCAGAATAATTTCATCCCTGGAACTGCACTGCAAAGCTCATTGGTTGAAAGACTGGAGAGGAGGTGGAAGTGAGCAGAGGTCAGTCACCAAGCCATCTACCTTAAAAGGGCCCTGTCCCCGTTCAACCGGGTCATTATTCATGTAGCCAATAAACATTGTGGTTGTACAGCAAGAGGGAGGTAGAATACCATCCTGATTTGTGCATTTCCTACCCCCAGAGGTGTGGGTCACCACCAGTGGGATCCGGCTTGCCCTGAGCCCTAGGGAGGGTCTTGCTTAGCAGGCTCACCCCTCCAGTCCCAAATGGGGTGGCTCCCCCTTGAGAAGAAGGGGCACATTCTCTGGATGTGTCACAGTGGCTTCAAGCCAGCTTGACAGTGTTCTTTCATGGTGGCTGAGTCTGTGAAGTAGGCTGCTTCAACTTTCTTGATCAGTGATCTTAAAGTTCAAAACAGGGCTTGTTGTTGGATCCGGGGAAACAACTTTTTTTGCAAGAGCAATGCTGGCTCAACCGGCTTTTCTTTGCTAGCTCGATGAAGACTTGCATGTTCTTAGGATCTGCTGAAGGGGAAGTGGCATTTCTTGGCTAGATGGACACTGGGGTTCTTCTCTCAAGATCCTCAGGATTTGGATCTCTCTTCTGACCTTCAACCATAGGCTGAAGTCTCTGGGGCATCCCCTCTCTCTTTCTAGGCCTTTGTCCTCAACATGAGGAACGCTCATTAGTTCTTCCATTGAGTTCCCTTTCCATTCCACACACAAGTTAAGGGAATGGGTTATCTCCCTTCTAGATTCCCATGTCATCTCTCTCTCTCGGTAGTAGGCTTTGAGTCCTTTCATCGCCAACCGGTTAATCAACCGAATGTGTTTTCCCACTACATATATTTGCAAATCCTAGGAGAGAATAAGTGGGTTGCAAGCCCCTTTGTTGTGAACAATGAGGATATCTCCTGAGTTTGGCAAACTTCCTATTTTACAACAGGCCAAGGGTGTTTTTCTTCTGGTGGAGTTGGTAATTGGGAGATGCTGAGCATGCTGGGAGAATAAAAAGAGTGGAAGTGAATCTTACTGTCCATAACCTACCAGTCTGCCTTAGCTCCACCCATTTCCTGCCTCCTCAAAATATAGGATCTTCACTGCATTCAATAATCCATCGGATAATGTACCTTCTCAGATGGGCTGGTGGCAATGCACCCTGGGGCTTCAGAATTGGTCAGGTGAAACTGTGCGATGATGGTGCATCCTCAAAAGTGGGTGGTCCAATTAGTCACATATATGACTGGTACCTTTAGTTCCATGGCATTTAGCGTCACTAGGGGCCACTGTACCAGTAAACACCATGGTAGATCCCCACATTCTGGTGCCTCCATCACCAGACATTTTAGATGTTGCTCCCTACTGAGTCGCACTCTGCCAGGAACCATCACAGTGGAATGGGCCAGGATTGTGATATGCCTGACCCGGGTGGTGTGAACATTTCCTAAGGGTCCATCGGGTGGAGCCCTGGACCTGATCTATCTCTGTAACTAAGCCTGCTAGCATATAGGATGCATGGATCTTTTTTTTTTTCTCATTCTTTCCTTCGTTTCATTAGTTTTCTTTCTTCTCATTCTATCCTTCTTTTCATTAGTTTTCTTTCTACTTCTTTCCTGCTTTTCATTAGTCTTCATTTTCCCCATTTATTTAATTCCCCAACTCTGTGCCCCTTCCCCCGCTTCTAAGCCATTCCCAATTCTGCCACTCCTGCGTATCTTCTCGCTCCCGCAGTGCTTTCTTCCCCCTTCGGTTCTGTCCATTCACCCACCTAGTGTTTCCTTTCTCAATTCTTCCTATTCCCCAAATACCTACCGTTCCCTTCCCAATTCTTTCTATGCTCCACATCTTAGTGCCCAATGCTTTGCCTGCCCCCAACTCCTTCCAACACCAATCAATTCCATCCCCAGTATCCTCATTCCCCAGCTCTTCCAATACCCCCATAGCCAAATCTATTCAACCATCCAATTCATTCCAGTCCTGAACTCCTTACTCCCGCAATGCCTGTCCATTCCCCAACCCAACTCTTTCCATTCCCAAACTCCTTCCCATTCCCCAACTCCTTCCCATTCCCCAACTCCTTCCCATTCCCTAACTCCTTCCCATTCCCCAACTCATTTAATTCCCCAGTTATTTCCATACCCAATTCCTTCCCTGCCCCCATTATTATCCATTTCCCAATTTCCTTCACCTGCTGTAGAAACTGCAACGTATCCAAAACGCTGCAGTCAGACTCCTACTTAAACTATCATGAAGGGACCACATCTCCCCAGCGCTAAAAATGCTACACTGGCTGCAAATTAAACAACAAAGCACTTTCAATCCACAGAGAAGGAGCAGAATTCCTACAAAAGAAAAAAAACATTTACCAACCGACAAGAACACTCATATCAAGCAATAACATCCACCTGGAACCAAATCCATACACACTAAAAAAACATGGGGATCCTCATACTCCCACCTGGCAGCAAAAACTTGGAACACACGTTCGAAAGAAATACGCAATACAAAGGATCACCTAAAATTCAGAAAACTACTCAAAACCTGGCTCTTCACCTCAGAACCGGGCAGAATCAACTAAAAGACACCAATGGAAATAGAACGCACCAGAAACAAGCGCACGTGGCAATAAGTAGCGAGTGAATGAGGAAAACCAGGATTCACCCTCTCCCGAGCCACTCCCAAACTAAAACCCTTAGCTAGGCAAAGCCCAAGAGACAGAGACCCTAACTGAAGACGAAGGAGCACTAATCATTACCTAGCATCCAACAGAACAGGCCGCCCTTAGGACCCGGAGGGAGGAGACAGCACCCCAGGAGCTCAGGGAGGCAAGGGCAGGCAAACCTCATTGACAACCAAAGAGCAACCCACAACCATAGTGATCTCAATCCTGGGAGGGTAGGCCCCCACCACCTTCCTGCCACAGATCTCCAGACGTTCATAGAGACATGCGACCACTTTGGGCAGAATCAAATGCCAATGGAATGGTTTTGCAGACAGCAAGGGAAAAGTGCCCCAACACAGATTCTCGAAACAACGAAGTAACCCCACTAACCCATCCGCTAAAAAACCTCATCTCTCCGCTTACACCTCTCACACCCTAAACAAACACAACCACTCTCTCGCGCAGCAAACTGCATACACTTCACTACACTACAACAACAAAGCAAACCACACATAGTCTTGCACGACAGCACATGGGAGCCTACATATCCGTAAACCACACCTATGCTCAGCGAACAGTGTTAACCGAACTGAAACTGCCAACAGGACATCACCAATCTCACTCTACCTTTATGCCGCTACACCTTACTAACCCTCCATAGCCTCTTACCTTTCAGAGCCGCCAGAGCGCCAGAGGACAACGCCGGTGGTGATAGTGCACGGTATACATGTCCTTTAACATTAAGATTAACATTAACATTTTCCCTAAAACGGATCGGATCAGTCAAGAGTATGGGCTTTTTTTTGTTCTTCACCTCCCACTCTGTTTTGAAAATGACAGCAACTGCACGAAATGTGACCTTTTGCACGTGATTGAAAATGGACACAGTCCCCGTCCGTGCCATATTTTTTAAATGACCCCTCTGAAGCATATAGCAAAAGTGTCTCTGCTGGAAAACTATTGGTGCTTTTACCTACACTCAGGTTGTGAAGGCACTCATCATCTTGCAGACGTCTGCACAAAAGGAGTCAACCAGTTAGTTGTGGCTTGTGGTCTCTGTAGTTTAATGTCAGTTCTTGAAGCGTCCTCTCTAATTGCCTGGATTCATGCAAAGGTACTGCTTGGGTGACCTCAGTCAACCACTCTGCTCAGGCTTTGGCTTTGCAAGGACTTTTCTGCTGCTCTCTTTTGTCCCCAGCATTGGTGCTACACCTAGGAGGACATTTATGAGCTATCCTTTCAGTTCATGCGCTGCATTTGTTATAAGTCTTTTAGACGGACGGTGATATAGCTCCCGGATATCTGTGCGCGATCTGCAATCGGAGGTTTAAATTAATCCTAGCTCTGACGACTCACTCCTTTGCCCTTCCAAGATTGATGAATTACCCAGAAAAACAAAAATCACCTGGGAACACTTTTGAAAACAAAAGACCACAGGGAGAGTTAAACTTCCATGTCCATGGTTTTGAGGGCGGGAGTGTATCAGGGCATAAAAAGAGAGGCACGCGCCTGGTGAGAGGGTGAGATGTCATCCAAGTGATGAAAGAGTTGTGGAATGTTGACGCTGAGCTGGTCCGTGTGAAAGAGGACAAGAGCAACAGTGAGAGAGTAGTGCAAAACTGAGTCGAGTAAAGGAAAACAAGAGCAACAGTGAGAGAGTAGTGCAAAACTGAGTGATTGAAAGCGAATAAGAGCGATTGTGAAAGTGTAATGCAAAGTTGAGTCGAGTGAAGGAAAACAAGAGTAACTGTGAGGGAGTAATGCGAATCTGAATCGAGTGAAGGAGTAGAAAGACAACTTTGAAAGAGTAGTGCAAAGCTGAAACGAGTGAAGGAGTATAAGAGCAACTGTGGGAAAGAGCAGTGCAAAGCTGAGTCGAGTAAAGGAAAACAAGAGCAACTGTGACAGAGTAGTGCAAAACATAGCCGAGTGAAGGAGAACAAGAGCATTTCTTAGAGTAGTGCAAAGCTGAGTCGAGCGAAGCAGTACAAAAGCAACTGTAGGAAAGAGTAGTGCAAAGCTGATCCGAGTGAAAGAGGACAAGAGCAACTGTGAGAGAGTAGTGCAAAACTTAGCCGTGTGAAGGAGGACAAGATCAACTGTGGGAGAGAGTAGTGTGAAGCTGAGTCGAGTAACAGATGACAGAGCAATTGTGACAGAGTAGTGCAAAGCTGAGTCAAGTAAAGGAAAACAAGAGCAAGTGTAAGAGAATAGTGCAAAGCTGAGTCGAGTGAAGTAGTGCAAAAGCAATTGTAGGAAAGAGTAGTGCAAAGCTGATCCGAGTAAAAGAGGACAAGAGCAACTGTGAGAGAGTAGTGCAAAGCTGAGTTGAGTGGACGAGAACAAGAGCATTTGTTAGAGAGTAGTGCTGCAAAGGTGAGTCAAGTGAAGGAGCACAAGAGCAACTGTGGGATAGAGTAGTGGAAAGCTGAATCCAATGAAGGAAAACAAGAGCAATTGCGAGAGAATAGTGCAAAACTGAGTCGATTGAAGTAGAACTAGAGCATTTGTTAGAGAGTAGAGCTAAGCTGAGTCAAGCAAAGGAGCACAAGTGCCACTGTAGGAGAGGGTAGTGCAAAGCTGAGTCAAGCGAAAGCGTACAAGAGCGATTGTGAAAGAGTAATGCAAAGTTGAGTTGTGTGAAGGAAAACAAGAGCAACTGTGGGAGAGAGTAGTGTAAGCTGAGTCGTGCAAAAGCAGACAAAAGCGATTGTGAAAGTGTAGTGCAAAGCTGAGTCGAGTGAAGGAAAACAAGAGCAATTGTGGGAGAGAGTACTGCAAAGCTGAGTGATTGAAAGCGGATAAGAGCGATTGTGAAAGTGTAATGCAAAGTTGAGTCGAGTGAAGGAAAACAAGAGCAACAGTGAGAGAGTAGTGCAAAACTGAGTCGAGTAAAGGAAAACAAGAGCAATTGTGGGAGAGAGTACTGCAAAGCTGAGTGATTGAAAGCGGATAAGAGCGATTGTGAAAGTGTAATGCAAAGTTGAGTCGAGTGAAGGAAAACAAGAGCAACAGTGAGAGAGTAGTGCAAAACTGAGTCGAGTGGAGCAGTGCAAAAGCAACTGTAGGAAAGAGTAGTGCAAAGCTGACCCGAGTAAAAGAGGACAAGAGCAACTGTGAGAGAGTAGTGCAAAGCTGAGTTGAGTGGACGAGAACAAGAGCATTTGTTAGAGAGTAGTGCAAAGGTGAGTCAAGTGAAGGAGCACAAGAGCAAGTGTGGGAGAGAGTAGTGGAAGAGTAGTGGAAGTGGGTCGAGTGGAAGAAAACAAGAGTAACTGTGTGAGAGGGTAGTGCAAAGCTGAGTCAAGCGAAAGCGTACAAGAGCGATTGTGAAAGAGTAATGCAAAGTTGAGTTGTGTGAAGGAAAACAAGAGCAACTGTGGGAGAGAGTAGTGCAAAGCTGAGTCGAGTGAAGGAAAAGAAGAGCAACTGTGGAAGAAAGTAGTTCAAAGCTGCGTTGAGTGAAGGAAAACAAGAGCAACTGTGGGAGATATTACTGCAAAGCCGAGTCGAGCGAAAGCGGACAAGAGCAATTGTGAAAGAGTAATGCAAAGTTGAGTCGAGTGAAGGAGTAAACAGGCAACTGTAAAAGAGTAGTGCAAAGCTGAATCGAGTGAAGGAGTATAAGAGCAACTGTGGGAGAGAGCAGTGCAAAGCTGAGTCGAGTGAAGGAGAAGAGCATTTGTTAGAGAGAACTGTAAAGCTGAGTGAGAGTGAAGGAGTACACGAGCAACTGTGGGAGAGAATAGTGCAAAGCTGAGTTGAGTGAAGGAGAACAAGAGCATTTGCTAGAGAGTAGTGCAAAGGTGAATCGAGTGAAGGAAAACAAGAGCAGCTGTGAGAGAGTAGTGCAAAGCTGAGTCGAGTGTAGGAGTACAAGAGCAACTGTAGGAGAGAGTAGTGCAAAGCTGGGTTGAGTAAAAGAGAACAAGAGCAAACGTGCAAGAATAGTGCAACAACGAGTCGAGTGATGGAGAACAGCAGGCCACAGTGAGAGAAGGCGGAGAAGCGTAGGCAGGAGCCCAAGGACAGCAGCCTACTGTGATTGACTAGCAGTCCTGAAGATCCAGGTAGCATGACAGGCTCCTATCACTGCATGAACCTCATCATCTCCTGGACACCCCTGATGGGCTACTGAGTGACAGGAATGCAATGACATAAAATAACTACGTTGAAATCTGTTTTCTTTTTGGGTTTCTGACTTTTGTTTAATGTCTACACTATACACACTGTTTCATGAGAATTGCCTCTTACTGCGACAATTGCAACGTCCCACCTTTTTAATTAACCACCTTCTTGAACTACAAGCCAACCAACAATTTAATGAATGCATGTCAAGCCATCAATCGTACATAACATTCCGAATTAAGTTGCTGCTGCCCGCAGTGCCATGTTGCCTATCCCTACTACAGCCAGAGTAGACTTAGGCTATCATTTGAGGTGGACCTTCTTCCCTTCCACTCACGCGCCAATATGAAGATACGCTGACACTGGCACCCATCATGGGCACCAGACCAGCATCATCCCAGCCACACTTGGGACATCTGCATTTCTCTCCAGCATATTTTGTGCGATTCTGAGAAGTTAAATAAAGGTTGAATATTGCTGCTTCTTAAGACTAGCTGGCATTCTTTTTGTTTTATTGTTTTGTGTGGCATAGTTCATTGCGTTTCTCCAGGACAGCATGAGATCACATCTTTACGCGGATTGGACAAGCAGATTCAGGGCCTAAGTTGACATTCCCTGTTCTTTAACATATTAGGTGCTTACAATTCCCGTTTTAGGCAATATACCATCAAGGCCTTTGCATAAGCTCTAATGCAGTAGTAAGGGAAAGGTGAAGCGGGGCAAGGAAGGGGAACCTAAGGATGTCCACACAAGGGAGGACACCTAGGGCTGAAGTGGCCTAATGCTTGCTGAGCCCGGGACAGCCCCCATATATCTCATTAAAGCACTACAATGTAAGGTCACAATCCTCAAGCTAATCTTTCTCCCTGCCTGGAAGGGTGCCCACCCTCTGCAGCCCATCATTGCGGGGCGGTTCCGCCACAACTCTCCCAGTGCCTCAGTACTTGTTTTTTGGCCACGATGAGAGCCCTCTAGGTCCACTTCCTGTTTGCTCTGCAGAGCCACGGGGACGCAAGGGTAGTCTTTTTTTCATATTTACTTTTTGTCAAAAAGCATGAAACCCCAAGTAGTATTTGTCCTCTTTCATTTGTCCCTGTGACGCTTTAAAGCCAAAGTAAAATGTCTCTCTACATGGCCATAACAGAAATCTCGAAATGGCCAGCAACAAAATATAAGGTCAGCCTTCAATGCACAGGATCTGGAGACAGTGATAAGATTGTGCAACAGTTCTTAGTGAACAAGTCGAAAGTGTCCGGCTCAACCACTGTAATAACTGCACAATATAATGTTTTACCAATGTGTCGTGCATGCATGTTTTTATACTTTGAATGATTGTATTAATGTTTAAGAATGTTTCATTCTACTTGTTTGTATTGTTTTTATATTTTGCCTGCTATTGACAAAGAGTCTGGTGTCTCTACATGGCGTAGCCTCTTCTCCAACCTGCACAAAGCAACAAGGGACCGTGCATTCACAAACAAACGCTATGCATTCAGAGTCTCCTCCCGCTGAGGTCACTCAGATCCGGCGACAGCAATGAGCTTGAAGAGGTCTCTGCAGCGCATACCTAGCTACCCTGTTGTCACCAACAGGTAAAGCCTATGCGCTCTAGTGGGGTCCGATGGCCTCCTGACACTAATTGCCTTATACAAATATTCAAAGATGTTATGTCATGTTTCAACGCACAACACATATTGGCAGTCAGACCCTTCAGAATAGCAATTCAACAATTCTTTTAATAAATCATAAGGTATTTTTTCTCAAATTCAAAAGTAAAAGCATAAGATAAAGATATAGGGGCTAATTCATGGAATTTGTGCGCCGAAAAACGGGGATTTGTTCGCCATTCTGCCCGCAAATCCCCATTTGTTAAACAGGGATTTGCGGGCAGAATGGCGCACAAATCCTCGTTTTTAGGCACACAAATTCCATGAATCAGCCCCATAAGGTTCAATTTCACCATTCAACTTTTATAAGTTTTAATAAAGGAACAATTCAACAATACGGGACTGTTGTCGTCCTTACATTCCTGGGTATACCACAATAATAAAGTCAGGTTGCTTAACCTTGATTCCTACACAGGTAGTGTAACAAGTTACCAATCAAAGTTTCAAATTATTGTACAGTTAGCCGACGCGTTTCGGAAATACCATCCATCATCAGGGCTTTTTCAACTTGAAATTCTATCTCGTGGGTTTGATTCACATTCCTCTGTAAACCTAAAATCTATAATAATGTGTTCTTTAGCACTGGAAATAAAAATTAGATTTACCTGGTAACAGTCACCACAGTCACCACTGTGTTGGCAGCAGCTTTCCTGGCACTTCTGTCTGCTGAAAGTTCCTTTCTTAAAGTTCCAATAACCTCCTCAAACACATCGACCAAGATTTAAAAGTCTCGCAGCAGGGAATGGCAATCGTCATCTAAAGCACTGAATCGAGCCACAAGCACACGTGGTATCACGAGTGCAGCTTCTGTCCAAGAGAATGAAGTCATTGGAACCTTTTCTTTTCAAGGCGTGTGTCTTGTATAGATGTGCAACTCTGTGTAGCATTGCTGACAAGTTGCCCATTGATAATGTGACGCAGTCAGACACCTGACTCTGGCCCAAGGCCATTGCAGCCCAGTAATGCCGGCATACTATGGCATCACCAGAGCTGTGAGCTACCTGGAGGTCATCCAGGATGGGCGCTGCAGAGACTACACACACAGATCTTTACAAAATCCCTACACACCAACTCATGGTTTACCGAAGAACTGCACTCAATGCGATCCCACAAAAGAGCAGCACTAAAAAACTGTCAATCTGACCCCTGCACCAGCACCAAAAACAAATTCAATTTAATCTCCCACCAATACAAGACAGCTATCATTGATGCCAAAGCCAACGCTTTCAACACACGTATCTCTAATGCCAAATCACACTCTAAAGAGATCTTCGCCATTTTTAACAAGCTCATCTCCCCCCCCCCCAATACACCGGACGAAATAATCAAAGATGAAGCTTGGTGTACCAGCATTCAAGCCGCCATGCTACACAAAATTGACCTTCTCCAAAAGAAAATCAAAGACCACTGCAAAGCACTTCCTCAACAGACTGGAACTGAGCCTACCAACGCCGCACTCACCTCGTCCAAGCCCACCATACCTGACTTCTCCTTCAGGGACGTCACTGAATCAGAAGTTGTCAACCTACTAAAAAATCTCAAACCTTCCCCCTGTAAAGGCGATATTTGCCCACCAAAACTCGTCAAAGACTGCGCAGACTGCTTTGCGCCGCTCTTCGCGGCATTCATCAATGCGTCCTTTAAAACAGGCACCATCCCAGCTAACGTCAAAGAGGCCTGGGTCCGGCCTCTCCTAAAAAAACCTACTCTCGACCCCTTACAACCCAACAACTACAGACCAATAACCACGGTGCCATTCCTCCTGAAATTACTGGACAAAGCCGCACACTGCCAAATCCAACACTTTCTGGAAACCCACTCCATCCTCAGGACTAGGCAATCAGGCTTCCGGAAAGGACATGGCACAGAAACAGCCCTGGTGGATCTGAAGAGTCAGATCACCCAAATCATGGACAAAGGCAAGCCTGCTCTCCTGCTCCTTCTAGATCTCTCAGCCTCTTTTGATCTGGTTGATCACAAGACTCTCACTTCACACCTCACACACTCAGCCAACTTCTCTAAAGAATCGGCTCTCTGGATCACCTCCTTCATAGAGGGAAGAGCCATGAAAGTCTTCTCGGACATCGCCAACGCCACTCCCACGACAATCCACTGCGGGATCCCTCAAGGATCATGCACTGCACCCACTCTTTACAACTTGTTCACCAAGCCTCTCTTTGACAAACTCGACTCATACGGCATCACATACACAAACTACGCGGACGACACACAAGTACTTCTACCCCTTTCAGGATCATACAACGAAGAGGCCAAGGCACTCCACACAATCTACTCCATCATCAAGGCATGGATGGTAGTTAATGGCCTTTGCCTCAATGGAGACAAGACTGAAATCATGATATTAGGTCAACAGAACACCCTAGACAAACTTGACAAACTGTACGCTAACTTCTCCATTGACAACTCCATCATCCCTGTATCCACAGCTGTAAAGACACTGGGAGTATACCTTGACTCTTCACTATCTAAGACTAGACAAGTCAGCGCAATCACTTCCTCATCTGCGCACACCACCAAACTCATAAACGCCATCAAGCCCTACCTCTCTAAACCCAACTGCCTCTCTATAGCTAGAGCAACCATTGGCGCCAATCTGGACTACTGCAATGCACTCCTGGCAGGCACATCAGCCAAAAACCTAAACAGACTACAAGTCACGCAGAACAATGCTCTCCGGCTCGCTCTTAGTATCCCAAGAAGAGAGCATATCACCCATGCCAGACACTCAGCCCAATGGCTCCCAGTCAAAGAGCGGATCACTCTCAAAATCCTCACGCTCACTCACAAATGCCTCTCTCTCTCCGCCCCGTCCTATCTATCAGAAATCATCCTCAAACCATCCTCCTCCTGTCCCACCAGGACGCAATACTCCAAACTACTCTGCATCCGGCGCATCAAAAAAGCCAAAGCCGGTGGTCTAAGTTTCCCCTACATTTCAGCTAAGACCTGGAACGCTCTTCCTGCAGACATTAGAGCGGAAAACTCACTCCCGATTTTTCGCAGGAAACTGAAAACCTCATTCCTTGCAAATCAATAGGAAACTCTTGTGAACCCATGCAAATATACTACATTGCTAATTTGTACATGTCTACTGTAAATACTGTATTTGTATGTAAATATTGTATCCTATGTAACTAAGATATTGTCTGTAACAAGCTCCACGATGCCCCGGGCTGACGTGCGCTCTACAAATCTGAATAAATAAATAAATAAATAAAGTATGAACAGCTGTTGCTGACCCCAATGGAACTATTTGTTCGTATACATTTGCCCATGGTCGATTTGACAGAATTTTTTGTGGCCGTTTTGAATGCAAATATATGCTGTGGAAACCACCCACAGTGCCCCCAAAGCCCCTATATTATTTATTTCCCCTAACCCACCCCCACATATATTTGTAGTCAAAACGGCTGCAAAACATTCAGCCAAATCGGTCGCGGGCAAATTGGCCCCGGTCAACCTGGGTAATACCGGAACTACACTGGCTGCCCTGCAGTGGCACATCACCTACAGGAGATCCTGCATAACCTAAAGGGCACTAACTATACACATGCTTACCTCTCTGACACGCTTGCCATCTCTGGAGGCAACAGAACCGCAGATGCGTGGACAACACCAATCTACAAGCAAAGAACAGCAAAAATCGGACTGACTTTTGCGCTCCTGCAATTCAGGAAAGGACTGAAGGCACATCTCTTTAAAGAACATCACACAGACTGATCATCTGCTGAACCTTCTCTTTTTAAAGTGAGTCCACCTTTCCATAACCTTTATTCCCGGCCTCTAACCCTCTGTACAGACCCTCTCCATATCCTCCAAACTGTACCTTCGATAGTCTATCCTCCTAAATGTAACCACATTATTGTATCCTATTACTATTTCCTCTTGATGTGCACACTCCACTGTTTCATACCCGGGCTTGCACTACATAAACCCAATCCATATGTAAAAGCATCCATATATACATACATTCAGTGCTACTGTAGTTGGTTTTATACATCACAGACAGACCAAGCTCATTCATATGGGCATCAACTGAACTTAACCCAAATTGTAGCTTGCCCATTGTGGTAAGGGCCCATCCTATTGACATTATCTTCAACCTCTACTTGGAGCCATTGGGGGATACTCGCCTACCATGATATCAAAATCCACCAGTACGCTGTCAACATAGTCCTCTGTCTAAAGTTCAACTTTGTCAATCTTATCCAGGATCTCAAAACTCTCCCTAGCTCATCAAGCCGGGATGCCGAGTGCCTACTTGGTAATAAACCCCATGAAGGCTGTGTTAGTTCTCCTCAGGAGCTCCACCGAATGCACTTTAACAAACCCGGCCAACGGAAGTGTAACTTGACAGATTCGCACCCCAACCTACCTACATGCTAAACTTCTCGTTTTTTAACGTTGACTGCAACTACTCCTGAAAAAGTCACAGCGCCAAGAAATACAGAGAGCCTTGTACCACATTTCACTGCTTTGGAAAATCAAGACCTTCATCCAAGCTCAGACTTCAGGAGTACTGCCCAAGTGCTTGTCCTCTTGCACCTAGATGTTTGGAAAGCTTTTTCAAACATGTTCCAGGGGGCTACTCGGGCCCACAAGAATGCCAACACCATGCTTCACTCAGGGGTGGACGGGCCTATAGGGAACTCTGGAGATTTGCTGGTAGGCCGCTGTTCCATGAGCCTCTTGTGTGGTATTTTCAAATGTTCCCAAAGGAAAAGGGTTGGACTTTCCGAAAATGTGTAATATGGTTCACTTTGAAAATAATTTCCAGTGCCTCTTTTTGGTTCCCAGTCCACTCCTGGCTGAACTGTGACTCAAACAGAGGCAACAACCTAGGCTTAGTTTTCACTTCATCCCCGTGCATCACCTGTGCAGACCATATCCCACTTGACTAGTCTGACCACAACGCCATCCCATTATCAGTCACCCACTCAGCTACAGCTCACAAAGGTCAGGCTAAAGCCCCCTCACTCAACGCTGCTCATTCAAAACCTTCCCGGCAATGAGCTGGAAGCAAACATTGCAGCCTTCAACACCATAGGAATGCCTCAGGCCTCCTTGAATTATTCAGAAACCCAGTAAAACATTGTACCAAACCCTTCACCTACCCCAAGGTACCAGCAACTCAGGAAAAATGTGATGGAATAAACACAATTTTTATTGAAAACATAGACATAATCCAAGAGAGTATTGAATCAGCCTCTCACAGCATTAGCACCCCTGCACCCTGGCATGGACACTGCCCCTCTGGGCCGAATCATCTCCTTTCTTTCCCCCAGATCTCCTAAAAATGATTGCCTCCCTCAAACCTACTTCTTACTCTGGCAATATAATTCCAACCTTTATTATTAACCCTTTAACTGCCATGGGTATTTCCCCCCGTGCCAAGGCCTTTTTTGGTGATTTGGGTATGTGGCCATTCAATGCCTTGTAACTTCTTTGTTACATAAGATATCTCAGCCAAATGTGGCCCCTTTTTTCCCCACATGTAGGCAGTCGTAACGGCACCCAGGAATCCTAGATTGCTGTAGGGGGGTGAGAGAAAATCAGCAAAAAAGGCGAAAATTGTGTGTTTTTTTCAAAAAATGCCAGTAAAATGATGTACAAAGAAGCCTGTGGTTTTTTCCTTGTAAGAGCTAGGAACAAACGATTTGCTGTGCTGAATTCCCCAATTTCCTGGCTTTCAGAACAGGTTGAGTGGAAACGAAAAGAAATTATTTTGATGTGGTTATCAACCGTTTTGTGAGAGGTAGGCGATTTTGGCAATTTTTGCCAATTGGACATGCATGGACGGAATGGAAGAAAAGGGTAGGAAAGACAAATTGGAGGACAGAAAGGCATATATTTCTGAAAAGTAGACAACATTCCAAGTTTAGGAAGGGGTGATTTGTATAGGTCGGGCAACAACTAGGTAGGGGAAAATGCCATAGATTGGGGAAAAGCGGGAAAATGACTGAAAAAAAGGTATGTGGTGGAAATGGTTGGCTTGGTACGGCAGTGGCTTCTATGAATTTTGAGAAAAGCAATGCTCCGCTACATTCCCCCAACTCTTGCAGTTAGGAAAGCACACAATTTTTGTAGTGTTTTAAAAAACAAGCAAAACCACAAGCCAAACACTGAGCCATGGTACACTGACGTTTTATGCTTAGGGCCTGAACAGATACACTTAGCATGTGTAAATCAGGAAAACCAATGTGGTGAGGAACGGTAAGCATACATTTTTTGAAAGAGCACAGGCAGACCTTTTCAAGGGTAGGTGACTTGTGCAGGTTATAAAAGTGTATGGTGCCTAAAGCAGCGACTAAATGTAGGGCACATTTGGGAAATTAAAGGGTTGTGTGACAAAGGGCACCAGCAAAGGCACCAGCAATGGGTCAGAACATTACGAGAACTACACAAACACAACAAATGTTATACCTTCCCGTGTTCCCAGATGTCCCGATGAAAACGGTACCTCACATGTGTGGGTGCACCTACATGGGCGCCAAGGGGAAAGCCTAAAGCACAGGTAACACCAAGTCTGTTTTGACACCTGAATTTCACACTCTCTCCAGACCGGCACACCATACAGATATGGGCCTCGGGTGTCCAAGTCACCAAGGAAAACAGGGAACCCCATGCATTTCCAAAAAGAGGACACCCGTTGGAATCCACAGAGGCCTGACTTGCACAAATTGGCCCAGAATTTAACACCCAGAAGCCCCGGCAAAGTCTAAAATGTGCCAAAAAATGTTGTCGGGGGTTCTGGGTAAAACATTCTGGTCCGCTTCGCACAAGTTGGACCTCTGTGGATTCCCACTGTTGCCCTCTTTTCAGAAATGCATGGGGTTCCCAGTTTTCCTTGGTGGCTTGGACACTCTAGGCCCAATTCTGTAGTTTATCTCCCCAAACCCTTTTGTGGTTACCAGTGGATTAGCCTTTTCCCTTTGCAGCTAGATTGGTAAACCACACATGTGAAGTACCGTTTTTATTGGAACACCTGTGGGAACGCAGGAAGGTATGACATCTGTTGTCGGTGGCTGAGCAGAGTAAAATATCTGGAAATTGTGTTTTTTACCCCCAAATGTGGGCTTTGCCAGGGGTTCTGAGTAGTAGATTATGGGCCGGTTTGCGCACGTCAGACCTCTGTGGATTCCCACGGGTGTCGTCTTTTCATGCTGGCTTCGACACCCTAAACCCAAATCTGTAGGTTGCCCACATGAACAAAATGTGCTGTGGTGAAAGGCTTGGGGTTACCAGCGGGATAACCTTTTCCTTTTGCACCCCCGGTAGGTGCACCCACACATGTGAGGTACCGTTTTCGTCGGGATTCATAAAACGGCTGGTGAGGCAGAGCTTTCTACATTTCCGCTAGATTTAGATTCTATTTAGGCCAAATCAGTGTCTTTTTACGGTTGTTACAACCACTACAGAGGCATTTTCAATGGTTTCAATTTTTAAGAAAGATTTTGGGATTTTTCTCCAGGGAACTGGGATGATCTAATATAGCCTCATAAACAGTGGGCAGTCCTTATTACAGGTTAATGAGCTGCCCCGAAGTTACAGCCGAAGGTGAAACCAAGAGCCTTAAGTTGGGGAAGGGTCGTCATCACAAGTGAAAAGGACCCTTCAGAAGTCTATGAGACTAGTAGCACATAGTGGTAATAGCAACATGGGTTTTGGAATTGTTTTGAAGCATACACACAATTTTAAAAGCGAGTAAAGTACATAGACAAAATGTGTTAGTAAATTAAATGTGTTTTATATGGTAGTATTTAAATAACAAGGCTACCTTTATACGGTAAGCAGTTTAATTGTTACTGTGGATGAACTACATGTGTTTTAAAAGGACCCTGCATTAGGTGTAATGTAAACGTAAACGATTTCTCTAAAAGAAGGTAAAAGCAGTTTTCCATATTTTAGCCTTTTTACATTAAATTGGACGGTGCCTGTCGTTTTCAAGGTGCAGTTAAAAAAAAGGCCCCAAAAAGTATTGTTGAAAGGTGTGTTTCTGGGAAATTACACTGCTGTTTCTTGAGTGCAAAGAATTGCTTTCTGCTGTTTCCTGTCTACTTCTGCAGCCATAATGTTTGGAAGGCAGTCTATACCAGTAGTTATTGACTGTATTCCAAGCATTCTCATTGGATGAGACGAGGTCATGCTGATATCTATTTGTTAATGACATTTAGTACCCGGTGTGGGCATGGTCTAGTCCTCCCAGTCAATGAGGAGGCTCGGAGCGGGGTCATTACCATATAGTAATCCTGCTGCTCTGAGCCACCTCAGTGCTGGAGGCCGCCATCTTCCCGCGCCGACTGCTCAGGTAAGTACCCCCCTGTGCCCATGTCCTTTTGCCCTCCACAAACCCATTTACACATATTTTACCCTCAGACCCCCAGCCCACTTACCTTGTGCTGCCTGGTCCCTTGCTTGTGCCGGGAACAGCAGTGTTCCCAGTGTGTCCCCGCAGATGTGTGAATGCCACCATGGAAAGGGAGTCCCTTCTCCTTTTCCATGGTGGCCATCTTGTTTGCTTGTTTTTTTCCGTCATGTAATGCTGACTGCGTTTCACAACTTCCCCAAATAATCTATTAGTACTGCAGTCCAACGAGCCACGGTACTAATAGCAATAAGCCCCAAGCTGGGGTGTATCGCCAGTTCAGGTATTGCCCCAGGACCTGCATTGAGGCCCTCGCTTCTCTCGAGCCTGTAACAATGGGCCCTGGGGCAGTACCTGAAGCAATAATGCCCCACTTGGCACCACCCCCCAGCTCGGGGCTTATTGCTTAATTAATGTTGCTGGTGGAACACTAGGAACAGTATTGGTGGAGTAGGTGTTTGCATGGCTTTCGCTTCTTACATCTTTTCTTTATTTTATTTGTCTCTCTATTCCTTCCTCTCTTCATTGTACACCTTCCATCCTATTACATGCATCCTTTCTCTCACAATGTTTGTTTTATTCAATCGGACCTCGGGGCAGCAACAAGATATGGTTGTGTTTTCAGAGTTTCTCCCATACACAAGGCTTTCCAAGCAGCTGCAAACTTAATTCTTTGACACACATCTCCTCAGATAAGGATCTAGCTTTGAAGCCTCTTTACTGAACCCAGAATATTTAAATGTTTTGCAGAACATTGTCAGGACATTGTGGCTGTAACGCCAACCCCGAATGTCTGACCACCCTTTCTTTGACGTCTGTGGGCTGGGCCTCAGTGTTGCATGCTATTGGTCAGGACCAAGAAAAATCAGGTTCCTGAAACATCAGCAGATTTTCAGCAACTGCTCCTCTTATGTCGAAGGACTTGCCTTTAGCTTTGTGCAAAATCAAAGATTAACTCTCTTTCTGTAAGTCACTAAAAAGGTATCTATTTTAATAATTCTTCTGTCTGTGTTTTTTGCTCTTCTGCCTTTTTTTTTCATGTCATCTGATTTATCACACCTTAATGCATTTAAGTCTGCCTTATGGCGCATTATAAACTAAATTGCATACCTAGGGGAATTTCTGTAGCATGTTAGTGTCATGTTGGATATTGTAGTTCTGTTGAAAAGGGGCGGGAGCGGGTCAGGAAGTGATGTGAAGGGAGAGGAAACAGTTTAGTGTGAACATCGATATACTAAAGACGTGTTGTTCAGCCACTCTGTCTCCACGCCGTATGCCCGCCCAGGACGAGTGATATCAACCGACCGACGGTCCCAGAAGGGAGAGCCGACACTCAGGCAGGTTAACAGGTTGCAAACCCTTTGCAGAACTGCAAGTGTTTCTCTCTCGTCCCTGACATTCTTATGTGATACATACTCTACAGCTTTGGGTTGTCTGTGTGGATGACACATGTTTCGGCAAACATTGACTTGCCTTTCTCGAATTCAGGCCTTTGCACACTTGCGTGAATATAAGCATAATGCAGGTTAGCATTGAGTCATGGGCTCAATCCCACCTCATGCGCATGTGTCCTCAGCTTGTTGAGTAGTCCCTAGTAGGCCCTACCATAAATTCCCTGGCTTTCCCAGGTCCATTCCAGTCTACGGCTGGTCAGGCCACACGGACATCATGACACACTGTGGGAAGCCAACGGTTATCCAGAGTATTCCTCAGCTGACATTCTATCATAAAGTGGCAACCTTGTCACGTGCTAGCGCGTTACAAAAGTGAAAATAAATAGTTTAAGTTGTTGGGTTACAAAGCATTTATATCGTGGTCTCAGAGCACCTGTTTTGTCTTGAGGTTGGCGTCTTGAGGCCCCACTCAAGGTCATGTTTAATACACTGCACTGGACTGCAAGGACTGGCACGCGCTGGAGAACTATATTGCCCCAGTGGCTTTCTGGATTCTCTTTTTATGGGGCGTTTTGGACCTGCGATGGCTTCTGTGCTCTACAACAATCACATGATCCACACCTATTTGTAGTACCTCAACAAACAGCTGTGGAAAATGGCCAACAAGAGGCGCAGGTAAATATGTTGTAATATGTTGTCCTCTCCGTGCGGGCCGAGTGCACCTATGGCGTCAGCGGTGGACTGACAAAGGAAGTCCGCGGTGCAGCGGCGTACCGGGAAAAATACCAGATTTCCCTATGGGCCAGTCCAGCTCTGCATGGCGTCCTGGTGTGCTCTCATGCTATCTTTGGCTGCGAAACTGGCAGTAGAAGAGAGCAAGGGCAAAGCTACAGTGAATGCACCGCCACATGCCCTTGAAATGAAGTGGAGAAGGCGGGTACGGGTTCTCAGCAAAGAACTCCATCTGAACGTCCGTGAAAATGACCCCGCCCATTAGCCTCTAGGAGCCTGAACAGTTTAGCAGCAGAAAATTGGGCTCCTTCAAACCCAGATTACAGTAGGAAAAGCAAGACTCCCCTGAATAGAAAAACACACCTCTTCAGACTTCAATTGAGCTCAAGAGCAAAGCACAACGGTTAGCGAATTTATTGCCGCTCTGCGGCTTTAGCGACAGCACAAGTCTCTTCTGTGGTATAATGCATAAGGCAAAGAAAAGGATTGTATGAAGTGGAACAGCAGCCTTTAAAAAGCTAACACTTAGGAAGCTAAACCAGCTATAAAAGAAAACAATATTGGCAACTAAAGAACAAAGCATGCTACTGGCAACTTAATAATCTCCTGTAGTGACAGAATAACTGCGTCCTGTGCTTTAAGTGGCCTGCCAAATGAGCCGGCATCTTAGGGGAGCATAGCTACAAAAGGGTGGCCGTAAATGGGGTCGGCAGCACAATTAAGAGGCACCTCTTGCCTCAGTTGAATGCCGCCTGTTAGGTCACGCCCCCCCATTAGAGCCAGGCTCGATTTTGCAAAAGGGCCATGGCCTAACAGGAGACATTAAAATCAGGTATGTGTTGCCACCTAATTGCCAGGCACCACTTTGCATCGATCATCACTCTCTCAACTGGGGCGTGAAGGTAAGTCTGAAGCCCTTGAGTATACGTGAGGGCTTCAGAATTTAGGAAAAAGGGCTTGATTTCTAGTGGGTTGGGTTAGCAGGGGACATTAGTGAACCCTGGCAGGGCCCTGTCTCAGACACAATTGTCAGAGCCTGCTGGGGCTCTGCCCCGACTAGCCCCAGTCCACTTAAAGACCTGGCTGCATCACATTCCCATTCCACGGCTCTGCCTAAGTCAGGCAAAAGTTCATTCCCTGCCATTTTCCATACCACCCCCCGGGTTTTATCATCAAGCCTGCTCTCCACTTCATCAGCATTCTGATACCTGCTGTCAAACTGGGTTCCCTTGAACTGCGCCGGCTTTATAATGTATAAAAATCATTCATGCTGCCATCACTGATCCTCGCCACTCGTACAAAGTAAAGCCCCATGCTTCATAGCAAGGCTTTCTGGGGCCTGAGACCCCGCTAGATCCAAGTCTCTCCCCCTAAATACCTCCCTGCTAGAGCCCTTCGGTCAGTGCTTTAAGTGAGATTGGAAAATGAGAGGGGGCTCTCTTTAGGGGGTGTGGCCTAAGGACACACCCCCTAATGAGATCCCCCCTCGATTAATGGCAGAGGGGGGCAGCTGCATGGGCGTAATTATAGGGGCTACAGGGGGTTTTGTTCCCCCAACTTCTGTGGCATGTCTTTTTGTCCCCCCATCTTTTGGAGGAAGGGCAGGGGGGCTGCAATCATCAATTATGTAATTGGACAGCACGAGCCCAGCTGGGGGTCCCAGCAAGGCTTGCGCTGTCTCATTACATAATGCTGAGATGCCTGGCAGCCGCACTGTAACACATTCCCTCAGTCCTCAACACAGTCCTGTAACACATGGCTCAGTCCCTCACCCTGGATGGCCTGACTCAAAGTCAGCAGCCAGGGTGCTGAATTGGGTGTTGCAGGGACTGGCGCCTGTGCTGCCATGCTAGCAGCATCACTTCCAGGGGCCGTGGCGCAGAGAATCGCTTTCTGGCTTTGTGTTCGTGCGACACACAGACAGGAACTAGGAAGCTGATTCGGCTTGCTGGTTTCTGTTCAGAGGTGCGTGAGTGTGAAGAGGTTAGGTTGGTGTAACATAAGACGCGGCCCGGGTTGCATTTGAAGCAGAGCAGAGGTACTTTTATTTAATTTTTTAAATCATTTTTCATTGTGTTTGTGTATGTTTGTTGGGGGGCTGGGCTGCAGGCTGGCCATAGTGAGGGCGCGTGTCACATTTGGACAATGTGAGCAGAGCTCACAGTACACATTAAGGTCCCATGTATGAAGACACACTAACAATAACAATGGTGCAGCTCTGCAATGCCTCTAAAATTAGTTTTGCCACTTTTCAGATGCTACTAAAGCACCACCATCCTAATTTCAAAATGAAGTTGGCAGAAGGTCTACCATCCCCAAGTAGAGTGTAAAGAGTCAAGCTGAGAAAATCTGTGACCCAAAACTGTCGTACTCTGTACATTCTGTTAAAAAAAGGTGAACTTTTGTTAAGCAGTTTTTGCTCTAGGTGCGCAGAAGGAATAGTATGGGATTTTGTGTCAAAACCACACTTTTAGGAGCCCTTTATAACTGCCGCCAAAAATAATCTTCTCCAAACTGGCAAAAAGTATTTCGAGTTTTGCAGACACTTTTTCAGGACGGTTTGGTGCAAATTAGTAAATGGGTGTCATGGTTCAGGTTACAGGCCACCAAAAATTGCTTCACTTACCAAACTAATCAGGGGAGTATCCAGCATTGTAAACGTGTGGGGGAGAGCAATAAAATACAGAGTGTGGAATTCCACATGTTCTCATTGGCGCCCCCAAACCGCCCACCCCTCCCCCAATCTACTTTTTTGGTAACATTAGTGGAAGATGGCATTATAACACAAAAAAGAAAAAAAACTGCAGGATCATTCCAGGCACAGGAAACTCACCTATTATAGCTCAATCCAAGCCCTCTAGGGTTCTAGATACATGCAAACTTCCTAATTATTATATGGATGGCACCAACAGAAATGACTTCACAGAAAATGACATTGCAAGGCACATCATCAGTCCTTGATACTTGGAGGCACCACGGAAGTGACTTTAGAATAAATTACCATAAGTAAGTCAAGTGACAAATAACTTTGTGGTGCAAAATATCTAAATTGCACTATTGTTATATGTGGAGCAACTCTAATGTCATTAGGCTTTTCCATTATAATACCATGATACATTAACATAAGCTTTGAAGTGAATCAGAGTCACTTGCAGAGCTGCAGATAAGGCTCAATGCGATTAAATGATTTGCTCAGGATCACACACTTGGTTAAATGGTGAAACTGGGATGTGGACAATTTAAGCAAACGTGCACCTGTTTCCAGGTTTAGCGGATATAGATATTTATTAAGGTCTTGCTTTACATTTTTATGTGCTTAAATAATTATTTATAGAAATGCCTTGGAAGCAAACCACATTACATAATAAACTAGCCTTTCATAGTAAACTAACCATACACTATATACATTGTCATATAAATATGTTGAACAATGGGAGTATGGCTTTAGTTTTATTCTCCCCATTCTGCATCTAAAGTCACAATAGCATCATGTAGATTAATGTGAGCCTAACAAATTCCCCTTGGGTTTGAAAGCCATAGTCATTATTTCATAAAGCATGAAACATTATGTACCCTTCTCACTTCTTATCACTCCCTCCCATTCCCATTTCTAAAGGGACAAAAGTCCTTGCTAATAGTACGCCCCTTCCCTCCCATCAGTGCCTAATAGCTCACATTGTAATGCTCTGTTGATAAGGAGCAACTTGAGGACCCTCTGCTGCCTGGAGCTCCTTGGGACATTGTCCTGGAAGCGGGACACCTCTACCATTCAGAAAGGGGTAAGGTGCACTGCTGCCAGGACAATGAACGTGCTGAGCAGGAATTGCTCTGCACACATTATCCTGCCAGCAGGACACCTTTGCCATTGGGCGCACTCTTTGATGTGCCGAACGGGAGAGGTGTCCCAATGACAAATGTCCCGGTCTGGCTCTTTCCAGACCGGGACTGGCAGCTTGTCCCCCCCACCCTCTGGCCTCTTCCGGCTTGTTACTCCACTGCTTGGAGCCATTTGAACACATGAAAATATACCTTAATTTTAATCAGTGAGAATCTTGTAGAAAGAAATCTATCAGTGCGTGCACATATAAGGTACTGTGCAGAACCTAAGTTTGGAGATATATGGCATTGAAAAATTGATAACAAGTACTTGGTCACCCACTGCACTGCATTAATCGATGGCTGCTGCCTTTAAATTAATGGAAAAATGAAGGTAATTGTTGACATTCCAGTGAATCTGTTCGTTTCGCAATGGCTTTATAGTTCAGCTAGTTCAAGTCAATTTAGCCCAAAATTTCAGGGATCAGGGGGTGATAAAGTCTGGTCTGCTCAATTGACGTTGCACCACTGTTTCCATGTGTTATTGTATATGTACATATAAATGTTTTGTGCACACAGTGTATGTCAATGGAGGTGCTGGGTGCATTTGTGTGTGGGTGAGAGTGTATGCAAGCATATGTGCGTTGACCTTTGTCTCTGAATGAATGATAAATAATGCATTGTTTGTATGTCCTATTGGAATTAAGTTTGTGAATGTTATGTTGTGTCACTGGGTGCATGGCAGGCCGGCTAAAGATGTGTGGGGGCCCAATTGAATTGTAAAGATAGGCCACCAGTCTTATGAAAGTCATAACAGAGCTGCAGTAATGGACCCTTGTGGTGTCGTAGTGTAGTGTTATCCCTCAGGGATTTAGGTTGTTTGACCGCGGTACAAAATTGACCGTAGTCATTTTCGCTGCATACGTTTTTACCTCGGTACAAAACACCAAACCCATGTCTCCCCAAACCACCAATATACCCACAAACCCCCACCCTACTTACCTTTTCTCCAGCATGCTGGGTGATGACTAGTTACTCGGAAACAAAAGGAGAGCTGGGCAGTCCAGATACATAGACATCAGGCAGCCCGTACTGCATGGTTACACCTGCTCCCTGCAGGTGTCGGCACTTTGGTTTAGAAAAAAGAAAAGGCAATGCCTTTTATTTCTTCATTTATTGAATTTCTAAAGTGCACAGGCGGCCCTGGGCATCATGGCACTGTTACAATAGGGCTTATTTCGTTACAATGGTTAGAAAAACATGATAAACTGTAGGAGGCGTTAGGTACAGTGAAAAAGATACAGTGAAACAGTTATGCCATTTACAAGATATGCCGCTTCAGTACTAAACAGGTTACAGGGTTACAGGGGAAACAGACGATTTATTTTGTTTAGGAGGCCAGGACTAGTTGAAAAGCTTGGTTTTGAGTGCTCTACGGAAAGCTGTGAGGGAAGTCTCATTCTAAGAGAGGTGGGTAGGGCGTTCCAATTTTTAGGTGCTAGGAAAGGAAAGCTCATATCTCCGGCTTTGGCTCTTTTAACGGTAGGGACGCAGAGTTGATTGGAATGCTGGGCATGCTTGGGTCTATCAGAAGTGTCACGGTACATTTTTTCTGACAAGTAAGGGGGTGCTGTGAGGGAGACACACATGTGTGTGATAGCAAGGGTTTTAAAGAGTGTACACTCTTTGACTGGGAGTCAGTGGGCACCACGTCTAGCCTGGGAGATATGCTCCCTTTTGGGAATGCTTAATGCCGCTCTAAGGGCATTATTTTGGATGATTTGTAATTTTCAGAGTTTTATTTTACTGACATACCTAAAAACAGAACTTTACAATGGTCCAACTTGGCCCAAATGGTGGCTCTTGCTATGGTGACGCAGATTTTTGGAAGAGAGGTCCAGTTTGACAGCATGTTGTGATTTTGGTAGTAAGTGCTGCGGATGAGGTGATGGTGCTGACTTGACGTGTCATGGACAGGGTGGAGTCAAGGAAGACTCCCAATGTTTTGACTGCTGCAAAGGCTGTGATTACGGTATTCGCAAGACTGGCAGATCTGTATTAAATGTCAAGTTTGTTGAGAATTTCCTTTGGGCCTACCAGAAGGATTTCTGCTTTTTCCCCATTGAGACAACATCCATCGGCCGCCATCCAGGTCTGGATAAGGGCATATGTTTTGCAGAGTGTAGCTGAGTCCTGTTCGTAGGAGCCAGAGAGGGGGAGAAGAACTTGAATATCATCGGCATAGTTTGGATATGCTATGCCATGATTGTCCAGATAATTAACAAGTGGTAGAGTAAAAATGTTGTACAATGTGGGTGAGGTGCAGGAGCCTTGTAGGACTCCACAATGGATGGTGGTCGGAGCAGCACAAGCCTGGTCTGAAAACACTCTCATAAGTCTTCCTTCAAGGAAGGAGGTGATCCAGGATGTGGCTTCCTGGGAGAATTGGGCAGCATCCCTGAGATGTGTGCAGAGGGTCTTATGATCTACAAGATCAAAAAGCTGTAGACAAATCAGGGAGCAAGAGCAGCGCTGGCTTGTCTTTGTCCCTAATTTCCCCTAATTGGTTCTTAAGGTCGACTAAGGCTGACTCTGTTCTGTGGCATGGATGGAGGCCTGATTGCCTCTTACCCAGGATATTGTTGATTTCCCAAAAAGGATGAATTTGTAAATAAGCAGCTTTGTCTAATATGTTTAGCTGAAAAGGCATGGTAGTTATGGGTCTGTAATTATTAGGTGAATTTGGATTTTCTTTTTTTCTAACCCGTAGTGCTGACACCTGCAGGCAGCTCGGTAACCGTGCAGCCTCTACAAGAGCTGCCTGAGGTGTCAGCTGGCTAAGGCTAGTCAGGGGTGGGCACGGGCAGGGCCCGGCTTGGGAGCCCTTTCTGGACACTGCAAGGGGTCGCCCCGACTGTCCCCGGCTCACTTAAAGCCCTACCTTCGGTCCTCTAGCTCCAACTCTCTGCAGATAAGACACTTCTCTAAGCAGACACTTCGATAAGGAGAGAGCCTCCCTCTGGAATGGTCTCCGTGCCCCTCTCAGGCTTGAGCCAGATCTTCTTCAGTTCTGGAAGCTCCTCAAGACCCTCCTTTTCTCTTTTTCCTTCCCTATCGCCCTTCCCTGATAACTCCCCCGTCTACCTCAATGACTGCCTGTCTGGTTCCCTCTGAGTTCTGCTGAGCATGAGGCCCCCCCAAGTCAACCCCCTCCTCGCACTAAGCATGTGGACACTCCCCCCTTGCACCCTGGCCCTTGCCCTCCTGGCCTCCCCTTAGCACTTGCATAGCCCCTGTGGCCCTCTCCCCCTCCCTCCTACACCCACCTCTTTCACTTGCATTCTCTCCTGTTTTCCCTGCACTTCCCTTACTGCTGTAGCACTTCGCATTTCGTGCAGACGGGCATTTCCCACCCATCTTCTCCCTCAAACCTTTTGTTACTGCACTTGCACAATCTGAATGTCAGTAGGACCATTATTGTTATCTTCTCCCTTGTTCCTTTGCGGAATTCGGCCATCCGCATAGGAAGTGTGAGCTCGCCTGGGCTTTTTTTTGAAATTTTGTAAGAAATTGAATGATGGGAGATCAATCTCTGAAAATGTGTGGGGCTAATCTTCACACATTTCCCTATGCTCACCACACAACAAACACATAGTCAAGTGTACTCTAGGGGAACAGCCGACATGCACAGTCCTCCCTGTTACATTTAGCTGAAATGTGACAGCCAGGAGTACATGAAAGCATCTCAGGAAGGGGGAAGCAACACCTTCCTCTTGCCATGGCTAGCCTAATTAAATATCAAAGGCGCCATGGATCCGCTCTGCCCATTGTAGTTCTGTGTGGTGGTGGTGCATACTGATGAGAGTTAATTGAACCAGGCCTGCAAAGAGACCTGATCACAGAAATAACAAAGGGCAGGAAACCCCAACACCTTTTTGATATGCAATGCTTCAGCTTGAAGCTAGCTCCCACCCCTCTGTATGAAGGGCAGTGATTGGCATGTCTGGGGCAACTGTTTACAGTAGGCAACCCCTGCAAGGGGACCCCCTTTCAGGGGGAAGAAGTATGTGATTTGTTGGAGACAGAAAGTCAATTCTCGCCACAAACTTCAAGGGAGACCTGCGCTTTAATCAGGAGCCACAGAGAGCTCAATTAACCAGAGAGACACTTAGATCCACAACAGACAGGAAGATGGGTGGGACTTAGTAGTACATGTTGTCACCCCGTACCTTTCCTGTTGCAAAGCACTCTGGTTATGACCTCACGCATAACAGAAGATTGTTGATGGGGACCCACGATTGGCTCAATAAGGTAGGCTTAGCCTGCACCCATCACTGGGCCCATTTTGGTTTTAAAAGAGGGTTGAGCCCCTCTTTTTGGAGATCATCCAACATCTTCAAAAGGAGTAACAAGAAGGACTAATTTGGACCCTGGCTAAAGTCTGAGCTTCGAAATAGGGATTGCCTTACTGCCACAGGTTCTACAGGCTAAATATAATGGAACAACAAAAATGAACCTGGGCGAAATGAGATCAGAACATCTGTACACATTTAAACAATACCAAGTCTTGTCAAAAAAATATAAGTCAAAAAAATATATATTTATTTATAAGCAATTTACACAAATATTTATTGTTCTCAGCATCCACATTTAAACACCACCATTCATTCCATCATTCATTCACAATCTCACTATACATGTCAATATTCCACACTTGTGGTACTAAGACCACCTAGAACCAATATATTAACATACATTTCAACACCTCTTGGTGATTACAGTAAGTGTTAATACAAAAACAAATAGCATATTGCTTATTTGATGTAACTCAACATATGTTTCGGTCGTCACAATAGGCCCCTAATTCAAGCCGGTAAATATAAGCGACCTTCTTCAGGAGACGGATGGTTCTGTTGCAACCACTCCGAAATGTCAAAAGGTGGAGGATGCCATCAAACCTCAATCTACAAACAAACAATATACATAACATCAGAATTCCGATCTCTTATTTGTTTAGACACAGATATATCTTGTGTGTATATCTCAGTTTATGTGTATACAGATTGGCACTCACCTCCGCGTGAAATAATGGAGACGCATGTCAACGATGGACTAAATCCTGCAGTGATGCTAGATAACTCCGCGCCTATGCTGCAACGTAAGAAGAGGATAAAGCATCTTAGTAAACCTGCCCTATAAACAAACACCATTATATATATGGTATGGACACACTATCTTACCTGATCAAAAATTCAGGTATGGGGGTGTCTTGCGTCTTTAGTCAATAAATCCAAAGAGGAAAAATCCCTGTTCTCGCCTGAAATGCAACACAGAGACCCAATACTCAAATATTTTCATCTTGATAACACTGGAGGTAATCAAAACCTCCTATCAATTCGCCTCACCTCATGTGGCCGAGTCCAGACATGTCCTTATTCTGGTACCCCAGTTTTTTCTCACTGTGCGGTGTTTCCAGTTCAATGTTCCTGTGCACGCTGATTGTCAGTTTTACTCACGGAGGGACTACATGGCCCAGAAGTCTCTGGGAACCAGGGCTCAAGAGTCCTTTCACCATGTTGATGGCGTATTTAAGGAAGCCACGCCCAGGAACCAGCACGAAATTTGGAGTGTGTGCAGGACAAGAGAGAAGGAACCCAGGGTAAGTAAAATGTGCGTGTGTGTTTGAGTGATTAAATTCACACAGTTTGTTTGAGGTTTTGAAGAGAGAGAGAGCGTGAGGGTAAACTCAATTCCATTTCTGCTGACAATCAGCGTGCACAGCGCATGCAAATAGATGCGGGATGTGTCTGCTTTTCCCTTTTTCACGCATATAGAGGTGTTTGAACAGCCATGGAGCCCAGCTAAGGCAGCAGCCCAGCTAAGGCTGCAGTTGTGTGTTTTCCATCAGCATTATAAGCTGTTTGGCAGTCACTGTGCACACCAACCCATTATTATTATTATTATTATTAGGGTCAGAAAAGCCTAATATGATAGTGGGGTCGTTATAGACCTCGAGCATGATTGAACAAAGGTTCATGAAGGGAATTTTGATCTGTTTCCTCCACAAAACTGTATGTAGGGAGGGGCAGGGGAGTGAGACAGCAGCATTGACAAAACCTTGACAATGTTCTGAGTTAGTTAGATATATGAGCATGACGTTTCGTTCCATGTATCCCTTCAGGAACATTGAACTGGAATCACCGCGCAGTGAGAAAAAACTGGGGTACCAGAATAAGAACATATCTGGACTCGGCCACATGAGGTGAGGCAAATTGATAGGAGGTTTTGATTACCTCCAGTGTTGTCAAGATGAAAATATTTGAGTATTGAGTCTCTGTGTTGCATTTCAGGCGAGAACAGGGATTTTTCCTCTTTGGATTTATTGACTAAAGACGCAAGACACCCCCATACCTGAATTTTTGATCAGGTAAGATAGTGTGTCCATACCATATATATAATGGTGTTTGTTTATAGGGCAGGCTTACAAAGATGCTTTCTCCTCCTCTTACGTTGCAGTATAGGCGCAGAGTTCTCTAGCACCACTGCAGGATTTAGTCCATCGTTGACACGCGTCTCCATTATTTCACGTGGAGGTGAGTGCCAATCTGTATACACATAAACTGAGATATACACACAAGATATATCTGTGTCTAAACAAATAAGAGATCGGAATTCTGATGTTATGTATATTGTTTGTTTGTAGATTGAGGTTTGATGACATCCTCCACCTTTTGACATTTCGGAGTGGTTGCAACAGAACCATCCGTCTCCTGAAGAAGGTCGCTTATATTTACCGGCTTGAATTAGGGGCCTATTGTGATGACCGAAACATATGTTGAGTTACATCAAATAAGCAATATGCTATTTGTTTTTGTATTAACACTTACAGTAATCACCAAGAGGTGTTGAAATTTATGTTAATATATTGGTTCTAGGTGGTCTTAGTACCACAAGTGTGGAATATTGACATGTATAGTGAGATTGTGAATGAATGATGGAATGAATGGTGGTGTTTAAATGTGGATGTTGAGAACAATAAATATTTGTGTAAATTGCTTATAAATAAATATATATTTTTTGACATATATTTTTTGACAAGACTTGGTATTGTTTAAATGTGTACAGATGTTCTGATCTCATTTCGTCCAGGTTCATTTTTGTTGTTCCATAAAGGTACAGTCTGCCTTACAGCTTCCGCGAGTGAAGGAAGGCTGTGATATCCAATAGGTAAGCAAGATCCCTCTCCTAAACATCTCCCAGGGAACAGAGGGAGATACCAACCTCAGAGGACCCGTCCAGCAGCTCCAGAACTGGTACCCAGCCAGCCCAAAGCATGCCCTGCTAGGTTCTGCCAGCAAACTTCCTAGGAGGGAAGTACCAGAGAGTCTCTTCCCAAAGGACAAAGCTGGTGCCTGCAAACACACTACGCAGCTTTGGGCCGTCCGCATTAAAGGATGGCACGTGCCCAGCAAAGAATCTAGGAGCAGTGCCACAACAAGCATCAACCAGCGTCCATCTTTTAAGGACATTTATGAGGCAGATCTGAGACTGGCTACACCACTGACTGTTGTCATGCTGCAGTCACTAAAGCCATCCAAGATGCCTCGACCAGCGTTCCAGATCTGTCAACCAGCACAGAGACAATGATTCTTGACCTTGAGCCTCAGTGCAGTCCAGCCTGCAGCCATCTGCCCAGCCTTGCTTGCCAAGCTGCCTGCCGTCTGATACCTGCAGCTGTCTCCCGTCTTGAACTCTGTCACAGGAGTTGCAAAGCATCTTGGAACCGACTTGATGCTGTTGAGCATTAAGATCATCTCAAGCACCAGGTACATTGTGGTTCTGTCCCCCTGATCCTTCTCTGAAGGCTTCTAGTGACATTTACGACTCCTTGCTTCCTTGGTGCTGAAACCAAATAACCTTGACTAGTTAAGACTGATTGCTTTACCGACTACGCTCCTGTCAGTATCCAGAATGCATCCCTTTCCTCCGTGAATCTGTCTTTTCTCTGTGTTCCTTTACATGGTGGGGTGAATTTTGTAGTGTGCTAGAACAGTCTGTTGTAATAATAATAGAGTAGATATTTTTATAAAACCTTGACTGAACAGTCCCTTTTATCATTGGGTAATAATTGTATTTTTGCGGTGTTGCAACTAACCAATCATCCACGACCTTGCAGAGATAAGCCTGCCATTCCGTCCATGTTACGAAAATTGGACAAGGAGGTTAAAAATGTACTTGTGTTACCAATCTGTTCGGATTCCTTCTGTTGTACTAGAGGTGTGGGGCTGATTGATGGTTTAGAAACCGATATTCACCCCTGGACCACTGGGGCCCCGGAAGTTGATTTGTCACATTGGTGGCAAGCGGTCGGATCAGTTGGAGCCTTGTGCACAGCTTAGTCAATCAATGATAAAACGAATATTTCAGGCAATGTTTAGTCACTGCTAGGTATTAGTAATTGTCATGGATCTTGACATGGAGACTGTAAAAGACATGAAAAAGGATGTCCTGCACTTCTTATGTCAAGAGGGGACTTCCCCACAGCACCAAGTTTAATAAACCTGAGTTGCTGACGAGCCTCCAAGCTTGGGTAGAAGCGAGGGTGGTTGTGGAGAAGACCCCAGGGTATGGGCTAGGCCCCGGAATCCAAGTGATTTGCCCGTGGCTGAAATTACCACGGGCAAATTATTTGCATGAGAAAGGTGCGAACTACCAAAAGTTTGCACCTTTCTCATGCGAACACACGTACACACTCACACCCACACACATAACACACCCATAACACTCCCCCACCCACACCCTCTGCACACCTCCACCACACCCCCAACATAAACAAACCGCACTAACCTTGTCTTCATGCTGGGTTCCTGCAGCGCCATTTCCCTTTCACTTCCGTGATCGGGAACCGGCGCTGCAGGGTCCCACCGGGAAAAGTTCACCATGGAGTTGCACAAGCTGACGCTTGAAGAGAAGAAGGAGGCCCACAGATCCGCCTCTAGCGAAAGCAGCAGTAATAGCTCAAACCACAGTGCCCAGGATAAGCCCCGGTGTACCCGAGTCCAGAAAAAGGCTCAGGCGAGCACACCCAAACCGGAAGAGAAATGGGCGGACAAAAAAATAAATAAGGATGGGAAGGACAAAGGTCCAACACAATACTATTTGAAGTTAGGTCCCCACAAGAATGAAGGGAAATCCCAAAACTCTAGTTCAGCCGTGCATACTGAAAAGAAAATTGCAGGCACCCCTAACACTGGGAAACCCATGTTCGCACCACCCAAAGGTTGTTTCGTGTGTAAGGAGCTGGGCCATAGGAAAGGGCATACTGCTTGCAATGGCTTAACCAAGCAAGCCATATTGAATGTTGGACTCATGGAAGAGCCCATCATTAGTGTGGGCCTCTTAGAGAAGGACTTCACACTAAGCCAGGGAGTTGCTGAATATGGATTGGTTACACTGAGTGGGAACAGTACCGGGTCTGCAGAAGAGATCCAGTTTTCAATAATACTTAACTCTATTTAGAACATGTTTATATCAATGGACACACAACTATTGCAGTCCAAGACACTGCAGCTAGCATTACTGCGGTGACCCTGCAGTGGATACAGCCAGGCCAGTGTATTGATGGGCCTGATTGTAGCTTCAGTGGATTTTATGGAAAGAGCGACTGGCCCTTGGCGATAGTAGAGTTCAGCTGGGGAGGTGAAATGATCAAGCGCTGTGAAGCGGTGAAGGACTCCATCCCTGTCCCATGTTTGTTGGGAAACGATCTTCCTGATCCCGAGATAGTCGCAGCGGCCACCAGATCGAGGGCCAAAGAGATCGTCAGATTGAACACTCTGAGAGCCTTAAGGCCTGGAGTGCTTCCAGAGGGCTTGTTGCAAGAACCAGCATGGCCCGTAGCCCCTAGTCAAGTTCCACAGACTACTGAGTTGCCTACTCATGTGGTAGAGGAGCTAGTAGCCCCTGAGGGCCCTACATTGGTAGCAGGGGTCTCAGTGACTTCAGAATTGCCTGGCACAGCACAGGAACCTGAGGTGGAGGACCAGGTGAGTGCAGGTCTGAAGGGCCTGCCCAAGCTGGATGAGTTCTCATCAGCTGGGGGGCCAGACCAGCCTGCCTTCTTTACAGCCCCTGAAAGAGCGTCCCACTCTCATGGATCTGCGGAAGCTAGCATAGGAGCAGGCTAATGGCATGGTCCCTGGCTTGTTCAAAGTGTACTGGGAGGATGGACTCCTGTACAGTGAGCTAAAAGACTCTGAGGGTAAGGACACCAGGAGGTTGGTGATTCCCCAATGCCACAGAAAGTTCCTTTTGGGTATGGCTCACCAAATTCCTTTGGTGGTTCACTTGGGGGTGACTAAGACATCAGAGCGGTTGTGTTAAGGAATTTGTCCAGACCTGCCCAACTTGTCTAGCTTCCGGATAGTCAGGTGGTGCCACAAAGGCCTCCTTAATTCCACCAACCGTGGTTGGATGGTCTTTTCAGAGACTAGGCATGGATATTGTGGGTCCTTTGAATCCTCAAACCAGCTAAGGGAACCTATACATCTTGGTGGTGGTAGGCCACGCCACAAGGCACCCTGATGCTGTCCATCTGAGGAGCATAAAAGACCCTATGGTTGTGAAGGCTCTGATTGGGATATTTTCCCATGTTGGATTCTCCAAGGAAGTAATTTCTGACAGGGGATCAAACTTCATGTCAGTGTATATGAAGGGCATGTGGGAAGAGTGTGGAATCACCTATAGATTCTCTACATTTTTTCATACACAAACAAATGGGCTTCTTGACCATTTCAACAAGACCCTGAAAGGCATGATAGGTGGATTGGAAGAGCACCTAAGAAAAAATGGGATACTCTCCTGCCATGCCTTCTGTTCACCTATAGGGAGGTAAGGGAGGTACCACAGAACGAAATAGGGTTTAGCCACTTTGAGCTTCTGTTTGGACACCCTGTATGAGGTCCCCTCAGTCAAGTGAATTAGCGATGGGAGAGAATACCCTCATCCCCTACACGCGATGTGGTGGACTATGTACTTAGCCTTTCATCTAGATTGCCAAAGTACATGGAACCATAAACAAAGTACCTAAAGGCCAGTCAGGAGCTGATGAAGCACCGGCATGACCAGAAGGCACAGTGACAATTTATTCTCCAGGCCAGTGGGTGTGGATTATGGAGCTTGTCAAACCCAGTGCCCTTCAGGGCCTGTGGACTGGGACTTGCTGTGTGCTCGAAAAAGTCAGTGAGGTGAATTACCTCATTGACGTGAAAGGACCTAAACAGATGTGCAGGGTCTTTCATGTCAACTGGCTAAAACCCCATTATAACTGGGATGACTTGGTCATGGAATTAGTGATTGATGGAGAGAATGAGGAGGAGACCGATCCCCTCCCAGACCTCTTGTGCACTGAAGCCATAGATGGGCCAGTTTAAGGTGTCAACCTTGCAACAGACCTGTCAGAACAGCAACTAACAGACTGTCGCCATTTACTAGGACAGTTTGCCGGTCTGTTTTCTCTGACTCCAGGTCACATAGATTCATGCACCCATGATGTGAACACTAGAGACAGTAAGCTGGTGAAGAGTAGGATTCACTGGATGTCCGATAAGGTCAGAGAAACCATCTAGGAGGACGTTTCCCAGCTGTTGTCCCTAGGAGTGATAAAGCCATCCCACAGCCCTTGGACTAGCCCAGTGGTACTGGTCCCTAAATAGAACAGTGCTGGGAAGACTGAAGTAAGCTTTTGTGTGGACTACAGAGGGCTCAATTCTATTACAAAGGCAGATGCTCACCCCATTCCTCGGGCAGATGAGCACTTTGACAAGCTCAGCACTGCCAAGTACATGAGTACCTTTGACCGCACAGCAGGGTATTGGCAGTTCGGCTTGACAGATGGAGAGAGAGAGAGGTCAGCATTCTCAACCCCGGAAAGACATTATCAGTTCACTGTGATCCCCTTCGGATTGAAGAATGCCCCTGCCGCTTCTCAGTGGATGTTTAACCAGATTTTGTCAGGTCTGGAAAACTTCAGTGTTGCCTATTTAGACGACATTGCTGTCTTCAGCCACACCTGGGAGGATCACTTATCCCACCTGAAACAAGTGCTTCACACGCTGCAGAATGCAGGTCTGACTATCAAGGCCACAAATTGGCATATACCGCAGGGCACAGTGACTTACCTAGGCCACCTTGGTCGGTGGAGGTAAGAAACAACCCCTCAAAGCGAAGGCACAAGCTGTGAAGGATTGGGACATCCCCACCACCCAGACACAGGTGAGAGCCTTTCTAGAGCTCACTTGGTACTACTGGTCGTTCATCAATGGCTAAGAGAACATTGCCATGCCCCTGAATGATATAACCTCCAAAAAGATGCTGAAGAAGGTAACTTGGACGCCTGCCTGTCAAACCTCCTTTCAGGATTTAAAGGATGGATTGTGCAGGGCCCCAGTTCTGAAAGTGCCAGACTATTGTCAGGAGTTCATTATCCAGACCGACACCTATGATTTTGCACAGCTGAACTCTAAAGGGGCAGAACAACCTGTTGCCTACATTAGCAGGCAGTTGACAAAAAGAGAAAGGAATTCGGCTATAGCCGAAAAAGAGGTGTGCGAGATCGTGTGGGTAGTAAAGAAGCTGAAACCCTACATCTTTGGGCCTCACTTTACGATCCAGACAGACCACCGTCCTCTGTAATGGTTAATGGCCATGCAAGTGGAGACCCCTAAGCTTTTGTGTTGGGCCATATCCCTCAAGGGATTCGGTATGGACATCCAGCACAAGTGAGGCTCCCATCCTGGAAATGCAGATGGCCTCAGCAGGTACTTTTCCCTTGATGACGAACCAGATCCTCAGTAGGACGGTGGTTCACATGTTGATGCTGAAGGGCATGTGAGGAATACTGCCATCTGCACAGGGACTGTGCGCTCGCCTGGGCTTTTTTGAAATGTTGTAAGAAATGCAATGATGGGAGATATGTGGAGCTAATCCGCACACATTTTCCGATGCTCGCTGCACAACAAACCCATACTCAAGTGTACTCTGGGGGGACAGAGCCTACAGGCGCAGTCCTCCCTGTCACATTTATCTGGAATGTGACAGTCAGAAGTACGTGAAAGCATCTCAGGAAGGAGGAAGGCAACACTTCCCCTTGCCATGGCCAGCCTAATTAAATATCAATGGCTACATGGATCCGCCCTGTCCATTGTAGTTCTGTGTGGTGGCAGCGCATACTGATGAGAGTTAATTGAAGCAGGCCTGTGAAGAGGCCTGGTCACAGAACTAACAAAGGGCAGGAAACCTCAACACCTTTTTGATATGCAATGTGTCAGCTTGAAGCTAGCTCCCACCCTCTGTTTAAAGGGCAGGCAATATCATGTCTGGGACAGAGGGGAGAATTATGTGATTTGATGGAGACAGACAGTCTGTTCTCACCACAAACCTCAAGGGAGACCTGCACTTTGATCAGGAGCCACAGAGAGCTCAATTAACCAGAGAGAGACTTTGATCCACAACAGGCAGGAGAATGTGTGGGCCTTAGTAGTACATGTTGTCCCCCCCTTACCTTTCTTGTTGCAAAACACTCTGGTTATGGCCTTACGCATAACAGAAGATTGTTGGTGGGGACCAGGATTGGTTCATTAAGGTAGACTTAGCCTGCACCAATCACTGGTACCAATTTTTCTTTCAAAGAGCGTTGGGCCACTCCTTACGGCGATAATCCAACGACTTTGAAAGGAGTAACAAGAAGGACTAATTTGGACTTTGGATGAAGGTACAGTCTGCCTTACAGATACTGCGAGTGAATGAAGGCCAGGATTTCCTAGAGGGAAGCAATGTCCCTCCCCTAAACATCTCCCAGGGAACAGAGGGAGATACCTACCTCAGAGGACCGATCCAGCAGCTCCAGAAATGGAACCCAGCCAGCATACAGCGTGCCCTGCTGGGTTCCGCCAGCAAGATTCCAAGGTGTGAAGTGCCATAGAGTCTATGACCAAAGGACAAGGCTGTTGCCTGCAAACACTCTCCTCAGCTTTGGGCCGTCTGCCTTAAAGGAAGACACGTGCCCAGCGAAGAAGATAGGAGGAGGGCCACAACAACCATCAACCAGCATCCATCTTTCAGGACATTTTCGAGGCAGTTGAACCCTCAAACCGTGACCGGCTGCACCACTGACTGTTGTCACACTGCAGTCACTAAAGCCGTCCGAGATGCCATGACCAGCATTCCAGATCCACCAACCAGCGAAGAGACAGCGATTTGTGACCCCGAGCTGCAGTGTAGGCCAGCCTGCAGCCATCCAGCCAGCCTTGCTTGCCAAAATATCTGCCGCCTGTTACCCGTAGCTGTCTCCCATATTGAAGTATGTTGCACGAGCTGCAAAGCGCCCTGAACCGACTTGACGCTGTCGAGCATCAAGATCATCTCAAGCACCAGGTACATTGTGGTTCTGTCCCCCTGTTCCTTCTCCGAAAGCCCCTAGTGACATTTTCAACCCCTTGCTCCCTTGGCGTTGAATCCAAATAACTGTGAACAGTTAAGACTGATTGCTTTACTAACTACCCTGCAGTCCTTCCTGAAACTGTCTGTCCTCTGTGTTCCTTTACAGGATGGCTTGTATTTTGTAGTGCGCTAGAACTGTCGTATAATAATAAAGTAGATATTTGTAGAGTACCCTGACTGGTCAGTCCCTTTTATCATTGGGTAATAATTGTATGTTTGCTGCTTTGCAACTAACCAACGATCCACGACCTGCCGTTCTGTTCATGTTACCAAAATTGGACAAAGAGATTTATAATTGACTTGTGTTTCTAATCTGTTCGAAACCCTTTTGGTGTACTAGAGGTATGGGGCAGATTGATAGCATAGAAACCGATATTCATCCCTGGACCAATGGTCCCCCCGAAGTTAATTCCTCACAGTTCCCCCTTCTTTTTTGTCTTGTGGGGCTTTTACACACCATTTGTTGTATAGGTCCTTACAAATATCCAATGAAATAAAATAAATAAAATCCTTCCTGTATTCTATCTATCTCATTGTTGCTTATAAAGCGCCTGCAGCAAGAAGAGGCATATAAGCGCTAACGCATGGGAACAGGAAAGGGAAAAATTGGGTTTTATTAAAGTAGGTTTCAAGTTTTGCATTGAAAGCAAAGAAGCTTTTCATTAGATCAAAAATCTTTAGGAAGAGTATTTCATATCGGATTGCCTGACTTGGAATGAGCAACCCATCACCCTTGATCTACTAGGTCTAATCTGGACCAAAGACATAGACCTTCAGCAAGAGTTAGGTGGTAAATATGGTGTTAATTCAGCCAGATGGAATTAACGTTACCACTGTGGTGTCTGGCAGAATTACCATCATATTACAAGTGGACAGGTGCACGCACCAACTGTCAGCGGTAACAGTAATTATGTCCAGCAGAATAAAAAAAGAAAAAAGAGTGGTAATTCCACCAATTCCTAGTGGAACTGCTGTTACTGCTACTGCATGAAAATTGTAGGCTTTGCTGGCAGAATTAGCACTGGGCGGAAAAGAGTCATGCCGAAAATGGGACGTTCAGCGCAGTCATCTTTATAAACATAACATATCCTGAATCATCCATTTCCTGTTGCCACCTCAGCCCAGAAGGTATCGCTAACATGTCTGCAGACAAAGGCAAGGGGAAGGTGCCCGAAATCCACCCGAAAAAGCCAAAATGTAGTGAGGCAGAGCTGCAGATTCTTGCAAATGAAGTTGTCAGTCATGCACAGGAATTTGTCAGGGCAAACCAGAGAAAAACCTCTGCTCAGAAGAAGATCGTGATCTAAACTTGCAGGATGCTGTGAAATGACCCCAGGACCTGGGTCTGCAGCCTACTGCCCATCCACTTGTGGCAGACAGACGCTACAGGAGGTGGCATAGCAGGGCCACTCGATCTCATGCCCTGGGATGAAAAGCCTAGCAATGTCCTCCACATGGGAGGCATCAAAGCCATTGGAGGAGTGGAGGTTGGCATATCCAGCCCACCTGTGGCTGGTGAGTATGACTGTCACCTCTCTAATGTGAATAAATAACCTGATTCCCTAGACTACGCATGTGGATTAATGCATAGTCAGAAGGCCACAACGACCTGCCAAAATTGCAATGGGATCAAAGCAAGGGCAACAACATGCATGTGCAAATAATGGGTGGAAAATAAAAACATACCATTGCATACATGGACAAGTGACCCAATGGTATCTGTTGATGTACCTGTCAGGGCAGCCCATGGCCATACGCTCAACTGAAACTCCTTCTGTCCACATCTATGCCAGAAACACCCAAATACCAACCAACCCACATAGGAAACACCAACACCAATGAGTGTCCTGACAAATTCAAACGCCATGTGATTAAGCCATCTGCCAATAAGGGCCTGCATAACTGGCTTGGCAAGTCTCCATATCTCCTCACCTTTGTCTAACGTCTCAGGTTTATGTGGGTGACAAACGACCCTACTCATGTCCCATGCAAACCCCACAGAGCAATCTAAAAGGTGGGCTTCACACTAAACACCACCATCATGGTCATTGTGTGGCAGCAAGCGATCACCAGCATGTATGTCATCATCATCCTCTTTTCGGGGGGGGGGGTGAGGGGGTGCCTATCTCGGGGCAGGGGAACATTTCTCTGAATGCACATGTTATGCGCATTGCACACACAATGAAAATGTTTCCCACCTACTCTGGCTTGTACATTAGTGCTCCTCCGGTCTGATGGAGACACCGTAACCCTACCTTCAGCAGTTCAAAGGTACACTGTGTGCAGAGCCTGGTCTTGATTTGTGCCTCATTGTAGGTGCGTGGGTTTCCGGTCAGGTGTCATCTGCCAATGGAGATGGGGCTAGCCAGTGTCACCGGCAAAGGCAATGGGAACGGGCGCTGTTAACTGAAATATGCACAAGTGTGAGAATTGGTCATTACATGATGGTTAACACAGAGATAGTGGATGCATTTGTGGAACTCAGATGATGTAGAATTTGAAATAATTTCTTTGGAGCCGAGTCTGTGGTCTTGATTTGATTTTCTAAAAATAAGAGTGCTTGGTATTAAAAACAGCCCATTCAGTGTATAGTTGGTGTATGGAGAGGGTTTTCATTCAATGTTCCTTCTAGAGACCTAGCATTTATCTTGCATTGTCGTCCAAAGATGATGTCATCAGGCTGGGTGTTAAATAGGTTGTCAAACCTTATTAGTTGGTTTTGTATACTTAATTGGAGGGTTATTTGATAGAATATCAAAACAAATGAGGGCATGTGCGGACCGTTGTAGCGGATGAAGCAGGATATTGGTTATTTTAAAAGGCTTATGGAGAACCCAGTCTTGTAGCCAGCCCTTTAGAAGTGTCAATTGTGATATGGCTTGTTGGAATACTAAGACTGACATCATAGATCATAATTGCGATTCAGTAGCGATTACTGTGTCATTGAGTCCTCAAATGAAATCCCCCGTGATTACTATTTGTCCTCTGAGGTGCATTAACAGAAGTAATGCGTCAAGTATTTTTGAAGGAAAATCCGATTTTAGAGCCTGGGGGCGGTAAATGATCAAACAAGTCTCGGGAGGATAGCTCAGGGGCAACGCGCACCTTGGAAGCAAGACGACGCAGAACAACATAGGTTTGATCCCAGGGTCCGAGCTTAGAAACCTCTGGGTATTAAGCCCGTTATAAATAACCAAAAAAACAGTGTAGAAAAGTAGATTTTGATAGGAATATTCTGATGCACAAGGCATCGCAGGCCTTGACGTGACATTTCCCACACATTACACATTACATTATACATTACATTTCTTATATGATTGCAGTTCCTTCTCTTCTGCCCACCTCGCTATTTATATTCAAAATATAAAACCGCCTGGCACAGCTGTAGCAATTGCAGGCCCAGAACAGGCCTGCAGCCACGTTTCTGTGGAGGCAAATAGACCGAACTGATGGCCATTGATTAGTTCGGCAATTTCAATGCCATGGCAAGGTAGACACTTGACATTAAGCAGCGCACGCTTCAATGTAGTCATCAGTCAGTGCTTCATGCTCTGAACCTGGAGAGTCCAGCAGAGAGAGGCACAGGCCCCATCATCGTGGACGTTGCCAGGGGTTGCAGCTGCAATCACCAGTGACCTCCATACGACCTCTACCTCTGCTACCCCTGGCCAATGATTGCGGAGGACGTGTGCAAACAAAAACAAAGAGGCTTCTTAGAGCCCGAATTCAATTTCGGAAAGTTTAAATTCCTCCAATGTGTTTTATTTGCAAAGATTCAGCTTGACATTAGTGTTAAACAACTTGGGGGACTGCGATTCATTGTGCGCATGACCTTCTAACAGGTCTCAGTTCCAACGATAATAAAAAAGTCCATAAGATGGTAATGAGGTCAATCTTCTGATTTAATGTCAGTCCACTGAGCCGACACGTGTTGTAAGCCTTGTGCTCTTCCTCGGGGCTCTTAACAAGTGAAGTAATATGCACATTACTGTAGTATTGCGTTTTGGATTCACAATTAATATTACTGTCCCACGTACTATATCTCTCATGCTACGTGTGTTTCTTGCATAAGTTGCTGTTAATTCGGCAATCTTATAAGCATGGACTCCAGGGCTAACGTCGAGGGTACACTCGGGTGGACCAGTCCCCCCACTTTTTTCAGAGGGTGGACTCAGTCCCCCCCTTCAGCTACATTTGGGAAACATTGAACTCTCCGTTGAAATTATGAATTAAAGCGAACCTCAGGGATCGAACTGCAGTTGGCATGCTTGCCAGCTGGAAACGTCACCACTGTTCTACATAACTTGATGGAAAATACCAAACAACTAAAGGTGAAATGTCCCATTTCGGTACTGCATGTTCCACGGAAAGAATTTGCATCGGTTCTTGGAATTTAAAACATGCACACCTTTTAACGTTTTCAAAAACACTATTAGAAGAAAATATCCTTTCTCGGTTTTGTGTGTGTGTTGTGATTTTCTGAAAGGTAAATGACATTCAACCTGTTCAATTTGGGGGTGGTTATGCGAAGCAAATTTAATGAAATGTGCATATTTCACCTAGATATGCTAATTTCTTGTGACATCACATCCCATTGCATTTTTTGATGAGTCTCCCCACTTTTATTTTTAGGACTTGACCCCTGATGGACTCGTTTTCAACATCATGAAGCACTTGATAACGCTCCGCTGTACCTGCAATATGGAGCCGGCTGACCCTGACAGCAAAGGATTCGCCTCCCCGCCACACAGTACAGGTGTGCCCCTCTGTATTAGCAATATAAGGAAGGTAGGAAAAGGGAATTGTCAACAGTCACTTATTCTCTAAGTGATAAATTCACATTTAGAAAAGATATAAAAAAACTTTAATAGTAATTATTTTAAGTTAAACATTGTACATATATAGATACACAAAAAATTTCATTTTCAAACACTCTAAAATGCATGCATGGTCAAAACCTTTACAAAGACTAATTAAGACTCATAGTTCTAAAAAAAAAAAAATTAGGAGCATATGGTGGTCTAGCTGTTAGTATTTAACCTAAGCTTTGGGTCCTGTAGTTTACTGTACTGTTGTATACCTCTGCGAAGTGCTCCGTTATGCATCTGTACTGTTGTATACCTCTGTAAACTGCTCCGTTATGCATCTGTACTGTTGTATACCTCTGTGAAGTGCTCCGTTATGTATCTGTACTGTTGTAGTGCTCCGTTATGTATCTGTATTGTTGTATACCTCTGTGAAGTGCTCCGTTATGTATCTGTACTGTTGTGTACCTCTGTGAAGTGCTCCGTTATGTATCTGTACTGTTGTATACCTCTGTGAAGTGCTCCGTTATGTATCTGTACTGTTGTGTACCTCTGTGAAGTGCTCCGTTGCTTCTTGAAGCTAGGGCTGCGCTCAATAAATACCATAATAATAATAATAATTGGCTTAGAACAATGTCATCGTTTTAAATTTGTGTTGCTTTTAAAAGTTTTTCTTTGCTTTCTTGAGCTATGTGTGATTATTATTTACGCTGGCATGTCAGATGCTGATTTTGATATAATACACGTGATATAATGCCACGTTTGTCTTTCCTGATGTTGCCCTATGAGCCTTACAGCATAGTCAATTGTGAGGGATCATGGGAGCGACAGGCCGAAACATCTGATTAGCCACAGGCTGCAGAACCCTGATGGTAAAGATGTGATGCATATGGGGAACTAAGTGGCATAGGATTGCGGCAATTGGACATAAAGTTGCACCTTACATTTATTTTATTTATTTTATTGTGCATTTGTAAGGCGCTTATACAACAAGTCAATTGCGCCCACAGAGCAACTGGGAACATGGGAATGAAAATAAATTAAAGCAATGAAGGAAAGAGGCAAACCTACTAAGCCTTGTGAGCGTTCGTTCAGAATCTGCAAGTGCAGGGAGAGAGAGAAGAGTAGGGGGTTACGGGATGTTCTGGGTATGCCAGGAGGTAAGTGCTAGGGAGTGAGCAGCTAGCTGGAAGTGCTAAGTGGAGAAGTGCTAGGGAGTGGTCAGCTGGAAGTAAATACGTGCAGGCCTGCAGTGGCATAGTGGCATAGGCCAATGGTGCCAAGGTAAGTGCTGGGAGCGGCCGCAGGCTCAAGGTGATTGGGTGTGGGAGGGCAGGGCCCAGAAGGACATATAAGGGCCCTGGTCACCAATCTCAGCAACTGTAGGATTAGCAGAGGAAGGTAAGGAAGAGGAGAAAAGGAAAGTCCTGAGGAACCTCTGGAATTTGAGCAGATCAGGCTCAAGACTAAGAGGAAGGGGGAGGCTATTCCATAGGAGGGAGCCTGCTGAGGAAAGAGATCGGCCACCAGCTCTCTGTTTAGCGAAGAACTTGACACACAGAGAGTTGGTGCCATAGGAACGTAAAGATCTTGAGGGAGAGTATTCAGTGACAGCAAGTTGTACATAGCGTGGTCCCTGGCCCCAGATAGCCTTACGGATGATGCAGAAGGATTTGAATTTATTTGATCCTTTCAGCAACCAGTGGAGAGTTCTTAGGGCTGGAGAGATGCAGTCCCTGGGCTTGAGGCCAAGGATAAGTCCTACTGTCCTATTCTGGATTAGCTGGAGGGGTCGTAGAGAAGAGGAAGGTAGATTAAGTAAAAGGCTGTTGCAGTAGTCTAGTCTAGAGAGAACCAGCACTCTAGAGACAGTGAGATTCTGGGGGAAAGTGAGGAAAGGGAGAATTCCTTTGAGGAGGTAGAGTTGAAAGTGGGACTTCTTGGCAATGTCCTGAATGTGAGGAAAGAAAGAAAGAGAGGAGTCAAAGATGACTCCAAGGTTTCTGGCTTCAGATGAAGGAGAAGGGGGAGAGCCCATAGAGGATGACCGGAGTGAGGGGAAGAAAGAGGTAACAGGAATCCCAATAGGAAGGACTTCAGTCTTGCTGGCATTGGGGCCAAGATCATTGGCGGTGGGCTAGGAATGGATAGAAGATAGGCAGTCAGGAATGATGTAAGAGGAAAAGAGAGGGTCAGAGGAAAGTATGAAGAATTGTTGTGTGTCATCTGTGTAACACAGGAAGTTAGGGGAGAAGGTGGAAATTAGGTGTGCCAGTGGAGCAAGATAAGTGTTAAAGAGCCAGGGAGAGAGGTTGGAGCCCTGGGGAACACCGCAGGTGGAAATAGATGTAAAGGAGGAAAAAGAGCCCAGAATAACCTGTGATGGATGGTCTCTGGGGAAGGAGGTCAGCCAGTCTAGTGTCGGCTCCCAGATACGTAGGTTATCATGGAGCCGTTTCATGAGGATGGAGTGGTTGACCATATCAAATGCAGAGGAGAGATGAAGTAGAATGAGAACAGCAGGAGAGTTTGAGTCAAGAGAAGCGAGCAGTTCCTCACGGGTGTTCAGAAGGGCATTTTGCATGCCTCTGTATGCTCAGAAACCAGATTGATGGTCTTTGAGACACCCAACAAGTTCAGTGTGCTGGGTAAACTGGCGGGAAGCTTCTCAAGGAGTTTCCAGAGGAAGGGGGTGATAGATATGGGGTGGTAGTTGGCTGGACAAGTGGGATCTGCTAAAGGTTTTTTCAGGAAGGAGTGCTTGAGGGAGGAGGGGAAAGATCCAGAAGCGAAAGAGTGGTTGCAGAGATTGGCAAGTGCATGGGCACATGCAGTGATAACAATTTGCATGAGGCGTTTATTGTAATATCCAGGGGTATTTGAGGGTGCATATCTCCCATGGTAAAGGTATCATGCATGAAAGGCACTTTGTGGTGTTAATGGATCATTTCAAGTTGAGTTTGACACATGATGGAATCCATTACTTGTGAGGCTGCACATATGGTACGTTATAACATCCATAAAAGGCACTGAATGGCATACCGGGGCATTTGAGGCTGCAGCAACATATGATGGCAGCAATTAGACATGTGAGGCTCTCCCCTTCATATGGTGACCATACCAGGTGTATGGGGCATTCATTGTCATTGGGTGGCATTACTGGACATTTATGGATGCACTTGACATATGATAGAAGCAACTGGATATATAAAGCTGTTGCCAACACATTTTGACTGTACATTGGCTCTAAGGCTAATACAGACATACGATGGCAGTACTACTGTATGTCTCATCCAGAATTACATCTTCCCACATGCACATTTTGAACCTTGTATTCATTCACGTCACTTATCACTAATGCACCGGTGTACTCCTTAACAACATTCTTTGTTTGACTTTGTCTTTTTCCCTTTTTTTTTACCAAGGCTGATTTCACACCTTTATATTCAACTGCTGAACTTATGGTATGACTCTTTATTTTTCACATTACTGTTGGATGTGATGTTATATGTTCATGACTCAATGTTCAATTTGTTTTAATGACATTGATTTACTGTTTGCCTGTTTCAGATGATGGCATTTTCCTTTCACATGTCAAATTGTTTATATTTTCATGTCATGAATATTATTTTTGTTATTGCACAGCCTTGATAACGACCTGGAAGGTCGAAACACTTGTAGGCTGTTGTTTTATGTAAAGGCCACACTTATCACACCATATGGACCTGATGTGAATGAATATTTCCTTTTGAATCATCAATCTTTGGATTTGCGCATTGGATTTACCTTCTATTTCTATATTCGATGGCAGTAGCATCAAAGAATGGTTACATTTGGCATATTGTATTTTTTTTATTTATGTATTTCTAATGCGCCGGAAGCCCGCAGGCAACAGGGCGCGACGCAGGCACAAAGGGACGAACAAATAGAACGGGACTCCATGTGCATCTATGAATGGTATAAAATGGCAGTAAATGGTCAGATCAGGCTATAGTGCCTTATACATGGCGGTGCCCAAGCGCAATGTTGCTTCTACTGGGTCTACCCCTGGCATAACATGACCTCATTCATTGCATATCAAGGCAGAAGGTTAGTTAAAATGCGGTTGGATCCAAAAGTGTCTAATGTCTGCTTTAGTACTGGTTTGGTATTTTCCTGAATGTAATCTTATGTACCTTTTTCACACTTTTCAGTCACTTCAAGTGATGACATCGGGATTAAATGCCATGTTATATTATTTTGTCTGGGGCAAAGCTCATATGACATCATGTCCTGTGATGTCACTTCTGCTAACCCTCGTATTTTGGTGAATTGACTTTCCTACCCATAAGCTGTAGCAGTTGGTCCCTTTCTGCCTGATTCTCCCACTCCAACAGAATGGGCCCCTTTGACTTCTGCCAATCAAAGAGTGATATCACAGGTACGTGGATGACCAGAGGTTAGGCAGAATCAGGGGACGGTAGGGTGGCATGGCTTGCCATTTGCACCCCTCTTCTCCGTGCATCTTAGGTTTGCCACTGCTGACCAGACCTTATCTGTGGTAAATTCGCAAAGGCAAATGTGTAGAACTAATGAGTAAGACACAGCAAGAGTTACCCATTACTCCCTATTCCCAGTAGGAGCGCACCAAGCAGGTCGCGCCATCCAGAACATACGAGTGCCACCTGCTGCTCTTTTTTGTGCTTGCTGGGTAGGGTACGCTCGCCTAGGGGTTGGGCCCTCTCGGGTGCACAAGGGGACACAATGTTCCACATTTTATCAACCTCAGAAAGGTATAATTCTGTACACCCTCATCCAGGACACACACGTGTCACCCAGAGCTTGCACACTGATCTCTGCAGCCAGCGCTTCACACAACTGAGTTATCTTACAGATTATATTCAAATGCTATATTCTGTGAGTTTCCCTATCTGAGGCTAAATTGAAATTTGAAAAACATTTATTTTAAATTATTATATAGTGTAAACAACACACCATCCCGGGAGGCTAGCTCAGCGGCAACTGGCTCGCCTCGGAAACAAGACGATACGAAGCAACAAAGGTTTGATCCGCGGGCCGTGCTTAAAAACCTCCGGGTATTAAGCGCGTTATAAATACGCAACTAAGAGACATATTCCCGTAACAGCGCCTGGATGCCCCCGGGCTGTGTGACCACTTTAAAAATGCACAAAAAAAAAAGAAAGAAAGTGTGACAGATCCCTAACAAAAACATCAGCAAACAAATAAAAGTGCAGCATCAGAAAAAAAGATGAATCCTCATTGTATGGGTTTTGAAGGATGAGCGTGAAAGGTTTTCATGGGTTTCTGGCAAGTCTCCATGTTGTCTTAACTCGATTGGTAACGCCTTTCAGCACGTGAGAGAAGCATCAGAAACAATTTACTTTGAGGTGGCTGCCTTGTGGAGTTTCGAGACATAGTTCCTCCTGAAATATGCCTCTAGACGCCTAGTAACTTGGTGCTTGGGCATTGTTTGGACTTGCATGGAAGGCATGCATGCCACCTTGAATGGATCATATGCCTAGGAGGCAATCAGTGACAGTACCACGTGGCCAGACTTCCTGATGGAATGAAGGGGCGGGGACGTGGCAAGGAGGAAGCCGAAAGCACTACCTTCATAAAATCAATGCTGGAGAACAGTAGTGCCCTGAAACTGTGAAAGATACATGAAGAGCTTTCAAAACAAAGACATGCAGGCTGGTTTCACCACAGAGTGGGGATAAAGACATGCAGGCTGGTTTCACCACAGAGTGGGGATAAAGACATGCAGGCTGGTTTCACCACAGAGTGGGGATAAAGACATGCAGGCTGGTTTCACCACAGAGTGGGGATATAACTATTATTTATTTAATGTGATTTAGTCTGAGAAAAACTCAAACTTTACACATATTATACAAAAAAGAAAAAGACCAAAATATACAATATATTCAACAATTCCATATAGCAAATACAGTAAATCAATAATTCACATAATACTTAAAAGAAAGAGAAATCCTACATCTACTGAGTGGCCACTTACCTTCACACTCGGCCACCGGCCTTTGTACACATCACAATTCAAGCATTATCACAATTCCAGCTCTCTTCCCCTAAGCTGATCACATTTATCTCCTTCTAGTTAATAGCTCGTTTTAACATTTCTATCTTAGCTTCCACCTTTAGCCATACATTATAAAGGGCAATTAATAGACTGGTGGGGATATAAAGAAAAGGGACAAATCAAACACAAACCCAAAGACTTAAGAGCACAGGCCAGGCAAGAAGGATGGGCACCCGCAGCATCTACTTCACTTAAGATAGCAGAGAAAGATTGGGGTTGGCTGGAGAAAACAAAAAGAACGCGTATTTGCAAATGATACGTTTTAAACAGTAAGAAATTAGCCACTTCTGAAGACCTAGAGCAATATTGTGCTTTTAGACAGCACATTATGCCAAATGCCTCAACCTTCAAAGTACTGTAATGACAAGTGATATTAATCACCCTTTAAATGGTATTTGAAACATCAACCTCGTAAGGGTGAAAGGCTAAGTGGACGCTGATGCGGGATTCGAACTTGCAAAGTGCAGGTTGCTCTCATGTCAGAGACCAACGATCTAGTATCGCTCCGTGAAAGGGTATGAATGAGACAACCCCATCAGAACCAGTTGAAGGCAATGAGACAGGATCATGTGCGAGACCTTCCACCACGCCGTCCGATGGCGAAGGATATTTGGCAGCCATTTTATAGTCAATTGTGTAAAAGCTGAGGAGGGATTGAGTGAAACCAGAAGACTGCCCCCACTAAAAAGCACCCAGTGAACATCATCAAAAACCAAAATGGGCCTCGGTGCCGCAGCCTGGACTAAGGGCAAATTGATGGGAGGGTTATTTTTCAGAACAGTGAAATTTAGCTGCATAGAGTCAACTTTTTCCAAAAATTGCCCCAAAAAGTGGAAATATGCAACAAGGCAACGGTTTAAAAGGCAAAAAGGGCCAAGGAAAGGCCTCTTGATTGAAGGCATTGCATGGATTATTTTAAGGGCATCTGGTAACCGGCCCTGAGATAAATGCAGATTAAACTACAAGAAAACGTTGCACATGATTGGGCAAACCCCAATATGAAATTCATTAATGTTCAATCAAATGAATGCAAAAAAGGAACTTACTGTCACTGCTAACTAGAAGGGATTCCAGCTGTGCAAGCTTGAACTGGGTGAAAGGTTAGAAGGAAAAGGGTCGTTTTAACATGATTTGGGTTATTAGGAATTGTTATGAAGGATAGTAACTGTTGGTTACTTATTTAATATTAGATGGGTTACCAAGAAAATAGTGGTCTGCCTTCCTGATGAGGGGCAAGTCCCGCAACACGTAGAATGCACACAGGACACCAGCTTTGTGGAAAAAAAACCTTGCAAAAAGATTGAGAGTTTAGTAGGATTTTTTTGATGAAATATTACAAACATGTTTGTGTTGACCTATTATATTAAGTGTTATTTATATGAAGGATTCTAATTTTATCAAGCTGAGAACAGTTTAAAATTGCATGAATGTGTTTCAATTTAAATGGCAGAGGATTGAATAAGAGGAAGTGACATTAATTGTTTTAATTATGTGCCAGAAACATTTGCAAGAATATTAAACAGTCAATATTGTTGATCTTTTTGGGAAACTGAGGATACATGCACTTTAACTAACTTATCGCTCTTTGCATGAATTTAACTGAATATTAGTGAATTTCATATTGGGGTTTTCTTGTAGTTTGGTCTGCAAGATGTATCTACTTTTCAGAATTAAGTCAGGAGGATTCAGATATAATATAGGGGGGGGGGAACAGAGGGAAGATAGAGACAACAATTTAACTAGGCCCATTGACATTGGGATCGCGCAAGGGCAGGGGAAGGGGGAAGAGAAAAAGCAGAAGCAAAGAGGAAGGTTTTGAGATGCTCCCGGAACCAGAGATGGTTCTCCTCAAGTGTCAGGGAGGAAGGGATGCTGTTCCAGAGGGAGGGCCCAGCTGAAGAGAGAGATCTACCATCAACTTGTTGCTTGGTGAAGCGACTGACCTTGAGGGATATGGAGGCGGATGAGGGAAGAGCTCGAGATGGAAGATATTTAGGAAGAGAGAGTTGAAGGTATTGAGGCTCCAGGCCCCAGAAGGCCTTGTGGACAATGCAGAGGGTTTTCAACTTAATCTTCGCAGCCAGAGATTTCAGTCCTGGAGAGATACAATCGCTGGGCTTGAGGCCAAGTATAAGCCTTGCAGTCCTGTTCTGGATGAGTTGCAGAGGGCAAAGAGTAGAAGCAGGCAGATTTAGAAAGAGGATGTTGTAGTAGTCCAGCCTACAGAGAACCAGAGCTCTGGAGACAGTAATCTTCTGGCGGAAGGTGAGGCAAGGAAGAATACCCCCGAGGAGGTGCAGCTGGCTAAGAATCCTTAGAACGTTAGCACCGATACATTTAAGGTATTGGGATATTGAAGGAACTTTGTTAAAAAAGGATAAATTATATATTTAGTTGTTAGCATTTGTGTAGCGCGCAAACAGCCCGGGAGCATCGAAGCACTTGTTACAGAGAAAGGCTTAGTTACAGGAATAAAAACAATATTTACATTTTTAGTACAGGTTAGGAAAATCATACAGATACAGAGCTCAGCAGGATCGAGAATGTGAGAGGTACATGCAGTAGAGGGTACAGACAGACAGTGTGGCTGAGCAATTGGAAGGGTGTAGGTAGGGTTAGTTGAACAGAGAAGTTTTCAGTTTTTTTCTGAAGGCCAGAAGGGAGTTCTCTGCTCTTAAGGCTGTGGGGTGAGAGTTCCAGAGTTTGGTGGCTTGGTAGGGTAAACCAATCCCTCCTGCATCGGCTCTTTTGATGTTTGGGATGCATGGTAGGTTAGAGTAGCAAGCTCTAGTGGGACGAGAGAAGGTATTTTTGGTAATTGTCTCTGATAGGTATGACGGCGCTGTGAGGGAGAGGCATTTGTATGTGAGGGTGAGAATTTTAAAAGTGATGCATTCCTTTACAAGGAGCCAGTGTGCTTCCTGCCTGGCAAGTGAGATATGGTGCCTTTTCGGAATGCTTAGGGCCGCTCTTAGGGCATTGTTTTGCGTGGCTTGGAGTCTGTTTAGGTTTTGAGTAGAAGTTCCCACAAGGAGGGCTTTACAATAGTCTAATTTAGCCCCTATAGTAGCTCTAGCTATAGCGAGACAGTTGGGGTTGGAGAGTTAGGGTTTTATGGAGTTGATGAGCTTAGTGGTATGGGCAGAGGCTGGAACAATGGCGCTGGCCTGCTTGTTCATGGACAGTGTAGAGTCTAAGTGTACATCTAAGGTTTTTACTGAGGAGGAGACAGAGATGGTGGAATTATCAATGTTGAAGAGAATAATGATCTTGGTCTTGTCTCCATTTAAGCAAAGGCCATTTGCAGCCACCCAGGCCTGGATGGTGGCATAGATGAGGTGCAGAGCTTTGGCATCTTGGTTGTAAGAGCCGGAGAGTGGTAGAAGTACTGAAGTGTCGTCGGCGTAATTTGTATACGCAATGCCAAGCGCATCAAGCTTGTCGAAGAGGGGCTTCGTAAACAAATTGTATAGTGTGGGGCAGTGCATGAGCCTTGTGGGACTCCACAGTGGATAATGGAGGGAGCTGCATTGGCTATGTTGGAGAAAACCTTCATTGCTCTACCCTCGAGGAAGGCAGTGATCCAGGAGGCTGCTTCTTTTGAAAATTTGGCTGAGTGGGTGAGGTGTGTGCGAGGGTCTTGTGATCTACAAGATCGAAGGTTGCTGAAAGATCTAGGAGTAGAAGAAGTGCTGGCTTGCCTTTATCAATGATTTGGGTGATTTGGGATTTTAAGTCTACAAGGGCAGTTTCCGTGCCGTGTCCTTTGCGGAAGCTGGACTGTCTTTTCCCTAGGATAGAGTTGTCTTTGAGGAATTGTTGTATCTGGCTATGCGCTACTTTGTCAAGAATTTTGAGGAGGTAAGGGACGGTGGTTATGGGTCGGTAGTTATTGGGTTGTGCAGGATCTAGTGTGTTTTTTTTTTTAGGAAGTGGTGGACCCATGCTGCTTTGAAACTTTCCGAGATGATGCCTGTTTTAAAGGAGGAGTTAATAAAGGCCGTGAGAAGAGGGCCGAAGGATTTGGCACAGTCCTTGATGACTTTAGGAGGGCAGATGTCTCCTTTGCACATGGAAAGTTTAAGGTGCTTGAGGAGGTTGATGACTTCTGTCTCAGAGATATCTTGGAAGGAGAATGGAGGGATGGGGGGATTCACGAGGGAGGGAGCTCTATGTGAGGCAGCTGTTTCGGATGGTAGGAGGTGAGGTGATAAGGCTTTGTATTGGTCCTGGATTTCTTTTTTAAGAAGGTTTATTTTGTTCAGCATGGCAGTTTATATGCTTGCACACCAGGCCTCGTCTTTGATGATTTCATCTGGGCTAGTAGGGGGGAGATTAGTTCATTGAATATTGCAAAGATTTCTTTGGATTGGGACTTGGCATTGGTGATACGAGTGTTGAAGGAGTTGGATTTGGCTAGAGTGATGGCGGCTTTATATTTTTGCGAGATCTGGTTGGAAGTGTCCTTGGTGAGGTCGCAGTGGTCGGCCTGCCACTTGTTGAGGGACTTTCTCTTGCTTAATCGAATGGCCTGTAGTTCTTCTGTGAACCAGGAGTTGGAATGGAGAGACTCTTTTTCTTTTTTGCATTCTAAAGAGGCTACAGAATTGATTGCTCTGGTGAGGGTATCTTTGTAAAGTTCTGCTAGAATGTTAATGTCATTGGAGAATGGGGTTGCTAGTTCGGGGATTTCTAAGTATGGGCGTAGGTTAACCTTGCTGAGCTTTTTGGAGCTCCTCACCTGCACTGGAGGGCAGGGGAAGGGGTTTTAGTGATATTGGTAAGAGGTATTGAAAACTGAATACCATTGTGGTCAGTCCAAGGAAGTGCAACATTGGAAGTAATGGTGGTGGAGCAGTTGTGGTCTGCAACTCAGTCAAAGGTGGGACCTTTGGAATGGGTAGGGCTCATGACTTTTTGTATGCAGTCTAGGTTTTGAAACTCTTTGTTAAGGAAGGCGGCATCTTTATCTTTAGGGTCACTGAACCCTAGATTAAGGTCGCCAAGGAGGAGAGATTTAGTGGAGCTTTTGAGGTTTTCACTAAGTATATGGTTGAGATGTCTCTGAAAATCTGATGGGAGGCCTGGTCGTCGGTATATGATGTGAATGTTGATGGTGCTTTTGGGGGACAAAGAAAGTTTGGTAGATACGATCTCCGAGTTACCTTCCCAAGGGTGGTTGTTTAGTCTGAGAGAGAGGGTTTCCTTGGAGATGAGAGCTACACCGCCTCCTAGCCGAGATTGACTATCTTGTCTGAGGATGATGTAGCCTGGAGGGAGAGCTAGTGTGACTGCGGGGCCTGATGCATCATGTAGCCACATCTCAGTGATGCCCAGTAAGTCTAGGTAATGGCTGGATAGGAGGTCATTAATTTCCAGCGCATCGGCTGGTAGGGAGCGGACGTTGAGCAGTGCACATTTAAGATGAGGTATTAGTGGATCATATTTGTGAGGACTTGTAAGAGGGGTCATGGTGACGTTAGTGCTTTGTGTGGAGGAGGGGCGTGTGCATAAGGATGTGGGGATTTCACGATGGGCGGGAAGCTGTGAGTCCAGCGGGGAGATGCGGATGGTAAGTGAGGTGCATTGCCCAATTGCCAGTGCGAGCCTGTTGTTTATCCTTGCTTAATGTGTACCCAGTTCGGCCTCTCTTGAGGTCAGAACATTGTCTTCTTCCATTAAGGTTTCGTGCTGATTGAACTTGCTTGATGTGTGTTTATAGTTGTCACTCATCTAGCTCTCCTGTAATGTCAATTACTTCATACCATTGCTTTGAAATGTTGGCATTAACCCCCTCATACACTTTAAGGGCGGTGATAAGGTAGCATATCCATTAATCTGGTCATGCTTTTAACAGAAACAGTGGACTAGGTCCAGTTCTTGTTGCTAGTGGGCGTGTAAAGGGAATATGGATCAACCGCCCTATATGGGGCTAACTTTGTGTTCCCTTTGCGGCTTACAAATTGTCATCAACTTCTTGCGTGTGAAGAAGTTCTATGATTTTCTAGGAGGTCATCGACTGTGCCTAAGGTATGTTGACACTGGTTTGGGGTTAACAGTTTCCACAAATGTCTACTCTACTCCTACAATGTGTGGGATCTACGCCTAATTACTTCTCATCTGGAAAATTAGGAATCCCAAAATATCGAATCGCAAAATCCTGTCGCGTGGTGCGTGGTGGTCACATAGATCACTTCCTGACATCCCACATCCCCCTACCCCTTGGCACCACTTACCTTTTTCAGTGGGACACACAGAAGTGTCAGGCCGACTATCCTGTGGCCCTGCAGATTCAGTTTCCTGGTCAGTGCTGGCGCGGCAGGGTGCTTTTTTTCTATTTTTATCCTTTTTCTTTTTTTCTTTATTGTCCCCTGCTTCCAATATCATGGAAGCGGAGGACAACCCTGCAGCCATCAAAGTCCTTAATGCTGTATAAGGAGAGCAGGGGACACCCCCGCAACCCCTGCCACCCTGCTCTCCATTTTGACATTTGTTACTTTGGTCAATGCCGAATGTGCAGTAAATGGGCATTCGTTTTTTGTTTCAATTGTTTGGGGGCAATTCATTGTGTGTGATGTGCACATCTGTTTACATCTCTTATTCTAATTTGGGTGACATATGGCTCACCTTGCCTTCCAGCCCACGCTTCCCTCATTGCTTGGAAATGGGATTCATGGGGCGTCGCTAGGAGGGGGGGGGTGCTATAGCCCTGTGTCTTTTGGTTGTAGCCAATAAAGAACCTCGGGGGCTACAGCCACCAAAAGGCTAGGCTGAGTCCCGACATTAGGCTCACCTTTAGACAGTGGTGGAAATTGAAAAAAGTTGATGGGGGATCCCACAAGGGCCAGGGGTGGGGGTGGAGTTGGGGACGGTGTCCGAGGAGGTGGGGTTTAGAGGGGCGGAGCTGGCATTTGACCTCTGATCAAAGGAAATGTCCAAAATAATAGTTTAAAACAGTAATATATATCATTCTGGCACAAAAGAAATGAATGGCAATGTGCAACCGTGGGCCACTTTTGCACTGGTGCCGAGACAAGTTTATGCCCCAGTCCAACCCTGGCAGCCAGCATGCAGACGCATAACATTTGCCCACAGCATCACTCACAAACCACAGTTTTACTCCGTGCACGAGCCAAAACAAGACAAATTACACAGGGTTACAGGAGTAAGCACGCATTAAAATGTGGTCTCTATAAAATGTAGCACATCACATAATATATCTGATATGCTGCATTTTATAGAGGTCAGATTTGAATGTGTGCTGGCTCCGTGTGTCTCTCTGGTGTTTGTTCTTAGTTAGTTAATAAACACCAGAGATACACGAGGAAACGGGTGCACAATGAAAATGAAAGCACCCGAGGGGAGAGTACAAAATACCACAAAATGCTCTGTGCAGTGCGCACAGTCCGCTTGCACCGAGGGGCAGATTAGACTCCGAGCCCAGCAAGGTGGGGGATCAGAGATCTAATCTGCCCTGTGCCAGCACAGCACTGTGCACAGACTACAGGGCAGATTAGATTGCAGGCTCGGCAAGGAGCTGCTCCGCCCCCCCGCCGCCGCGGGCGCTTCAGGGCTGACTCTGGCCGGATCCCGAGATCCGGCTACACATCTGCTGCTGGATCCCGGATCCGGCGAGAGCCGGCCCAATGAGCAGTGCTGCCTGTAGAATCCTCTTTTAGAACCCCAATTCTGACAGCCACGGGACCTTAAAAATCGTGTTTTTAAAGAGCTGTAATCCTGGGCTTGGGTTCCTGGATCCAGCTCGCGTCATTGTAACCCGGTTTATTCTAATATTGTGTCTCCTTGAAAAAGCGTGTGGCATCTCTGCATGATTTTGAATAGACACAGTTCGTGACCCCGCTTGTGCTGTCGGACCCCCACCTCGATGTTGTAAGTTTTCGTTGCGCACCCTTCCCATGTAGGCGAGTCTTCTTAGCATCCACGTGCATTAACCTCTGGCCCTTATGCAGCACTCAGCTGTTGGGCAGAACTCACATGAAATACTACTGTTGAAAAGCCCCCATTGCTTTAAACATGCATTATTTCCGAGCTCTTGCGCAAAGCAATATTGTACTGCTTTTCAGTGGTATGACATTACCTTCTGTCTCTGGGGGTCTTCTGAAAAACCCGGACTACGATAGCCTAGTCTGTTAAGGTGCCTGCTGTTGTGATCAAGGTGAATTATGCAACTCGCAAGTTAACATCCCCATAGGGGCGACTCAGCCTGGGGTTAACAATAGTTCCACTGAATCTACATGTAGCGCTATACGCGGCCACGAGGCTGCTACACCACCTGCTACCTGTAATGGAGAAACCAGCAGAGAGGAAGTAAGTGGCCTTTGAGTCTTCTTGCAACCAGGGCACAAGGAACCCAAAATAAAGGGCACGTGTTAGGTCGGGTCTCAGGTAAAGGAAGGCAGCACTTTCCACAAAGTAAATATCACTTTCAAATGTTTGCTTTTTTCTTTGACATAAGGTTTTCGTTCTTAAAAAGAGCATCTATACACTGCAAAATATATATGTATTGATTTTTAAATCCGAACAAGTCCCAAAAAAACATCAATGGCAAACTCGAGTGGCAGAAGTGGAAGACCAGAGTTGCCCGTTAAGGAGTCCTGGTATTCTCATAACACCCAGCAGGGGGGTGACCATCTGTAGGACTGCGCAGATTCTGGCATGTTTTACCAGTCTTGGCAGGGCCTGCCAGTCTCTACACCTCTGGAGCTGCCAGCCCAGACCTCAGAAAACTCCAAGCACAAGGGAATGCAGGGTGTGGGCGAATTATAAATCACGCAATCTTAAACGAAGACAAGCGATATAGTCACAGGCGCTACAATTCCCCGTCTGTTGCCTTTATAGCGCCCAAGCCGAGGATATTTGAGCCTATGGCTGTTGCATGCATCCCATCAGCAGCCGCATTCACCAGTTGAGCTATTTCACAGCCCTTTAATTGAGAATAGTTGGAATTGTTCACATTTTGGGGACAACGGCACACATTTTTTCCACTGAGAAAAATATTTTTTTCTCAGGGATTATTCAGCAAGTTCGCAGGGTCCTCCTGGTAGAGATCTCCCAGCAGAAGGGCAAGTTCTAGGCTGTTTGGTACAGGCCTCTCGGTAGAAGGGTGAGTTGTAGACTTATTAGTACAGGCCTCTCGGTAGAGAAGGGTGCGTTTTAGGCTGTTTGCTACAGGCCTCTCAGTAGAAGGGCGAGTTCTAGGCTTTTTGGTACAGGCCTCTCGGTAGAGAAGGGTGAGTTTTAGGCTGTTTGCTAGAGGCCTCGCAGTAGAGAAGGGTGAGTTTTAGGCTGTTTACGGGCAAGATGCCAGTTTGTAAGTAGTCCAGACCACCAGAAGGGAATTATGTATACGTTTAAACCCGCAAGCCAGGCTTCGTAGTAAAGTAGCATTAGGAACCGACTGGGCAAGAGGGCAAATCAAAGTCTTGTTCTCAGAAATGGAAACAGCAAGTATCTATCCATCTCATGCCTGGCATGTGACTGACTCTGCCCCATCTCAGGCCTGGTCTTGTAACTGTTATGTACGTTATATGCATTCAGCTGGGCTGCCATAGGATGGGCCATTAGCATGTGTAGCTGTGTAGGAAATGTATACAGTAGGTGTAGTGCATATAGCCTCGTGGATAGTTGCTCATATTGTGTAGCATTGTGAACCTCATGTACATTCCACAACGGAGCACTAGCCATGTCATCCAGTGTCTGTGGAGAATGTTATGTTACTTGGCTGCTGAGGTTTGGGGCGGCTGCTGCAACGTGACAAGTAATAAAAGCCATCAAAGCTTACCTGTGTGTGGTCCACTCTTCTTTGCAATATCTGGCATGTGACTGACTCTGCCCCATCTCATTCCTGCCACGTGGCTGACTCTGCCTCATCTCATAGCTGGCATGTGACTGACTCTGCCCCATCGCATTCCTGCCATGTGGCTGACTCTGCCCCATCTCATAGCTGGCATGTGACTGACTCTGCCCCATCTCATAGCTGGCATGTGACTGACTCTGCCCCATCGCATTCCTGCCATGTGGCTGACTCTGCCCCATCTCATTGCTGGCATGTGACTGACTCTGCCCCTTCTAATGCCTGGAATTTGACTGCCTCTGCCCCATCTCATTCCTGCCATGTGGCTGACTCTGCCCCATCTCATAGCTGGCATGTGACTGACTCTGCCCCATCGCATTCCTGCCATGTGGCTGACTCTGCCCCATCTCATAGCTGGCATGTGACTGACTCTGCCCCATCGCATTCCTGCCATGTGGCTGACTCTGCCCCATCTCATAGCTGGCATGTGACTGACTCTGCCCATCTCATTCCTGCCATGTGGCTGACTCTGTGCCATCTCATAGCTGGCATGTGACTGACTCTGCCCCATCGCATTCCTGCCATGTGGCTGACTCTGCCCCCATCTCATAGCTGGCATGTGACTGACTCTGCCCCATCTCATTCTTGCCATGTGGCTGACTTTGCCCCATCTCGCCAATCTTCCACTTTATCACCTGATTTCTCTGTAGGCAATTCCTTCTCTCAGAAAAACTGGCTGTGGAGGACCACTTGGATAAGTTCAGTGTCTGCCTTTGATCTGGTGGCTTTGGGGTGGTACACTGGTACCTCAATAGTGTAGAGTATTTAGGGTAGCCCAGCTGGCTATCCTGCGGATCTCCTGCTGTTACAAAAGGAGGGGTTCCTTATGTGTGTAAAGAGGAGGGGTGGGGGGTGTCCGTGCGGCACACACTGCTCAATCGGCACGCAAGGCAGACATGCCTCCGGGCCCCTTCTTGTTTTTCCTTTTGGAGACTAGAGTTTAATTGAAGTGGTCTGGACCAGATTAATTGTATAAGAAAACCCTGGTCAAGCAATCACTGGCCCACACCAAAGGCCCTTTCACTTCAGCCAGCCCTACCCTCCATGCCAGGTGCACCCACTTACCTTCATCTCCTGGACCATGACCCACCCCTAACATTAGGGTAACTTAAGGGTTACCCTCAAGTAACTTAAGGGTTATGTTATGGACATTTGTAAAGTGCACGTCCACCCGAAGTCATCTTGGCGCTAAAAACACTACAGGAGCAGCCAGCCAGATCACCTCAGAATGTCCCTCCCCTTGTAGAATGGCAGTCATACATATTTACAGACAAACCTATTTCTAAGGTAATACCGTCCAGTTTCAGGTTTGGGTAGGGAGTGGGTGGGGGGTCAGTAATGGATGCTTTGGGTAGCGCTGCTGCTGTGAATTGGCCCCATTAGCCCCGGTAGGTGCATCCGGTGTGGGGTACGCCTGCTCTGGCTAGTGCTCGGAGGCCTTGTGAACGACCAGAGAGTGCATACTAGCAAGGGCACTCCCCCCGGGCTAAAATGAGGACTTTATGGAAAGTGACAAGTGGTGCATGCTGTGACTTCAGAATATGTGGGGCTCAACCAGATCAGCTGTCCCCTCAGAGTGCTACCGCAAGTCAGGCATGGATGGGGGCTCTTACATGCAGGAGGTGCACTGTGGGCCGGATAACCCCCTCCTCCTCCTGCATGCTGAGCTGATCACAGTGGTGGGTGGCTACACTGGGCTAGCCTTGGGAAAAGCTCACTAGGCTAGTCCCCCTGCGCGGGATGGGTAGGTGGAGCCCTGCAGCTGGTTCACATTGTGGCTAGAACTACTGGCAGGCCTGGCTGTTGATGAGTGGGGGCCCATTTCAACATGATGGTAGCGACCCCCCTGCTTACAGTGAAAACAGTTGGAGGCACCCGTGGGGTGCATACATTACAATGGCGGCAAAGATAAGGTTAATAGCCGCCGATTATCACGAGTCGGCCAGCCAGCAGGGAGCTTAAACAGTAAATACCAACTGAAGAGCTCTGAACCCTTCTTTGTCAGCAAGTGGCTGATGTGGAGGATCCACGGTTAGAAGGCAATGAAGTGATAACATTTCTTTGTTTACCCTGGGAAGAGAAAATACAGCTTGTAATGCAAGCGCGGCTAAGCACACATTTTAAGCCCCAGCAGGAAAATAAAGAAATTAATATATTGCTGTGTTACAAGACTTGCAGTCCACTTTCCCCAAACTTCCTATCTGAGGGTTTAAGGGAAATAGAAAACCATTACACAATAGAATGTAAGTCTGAGGAAGCACTTGTAGCAAAAAAAAATATTTTCTAAAAAGAAACATAAAGGTCAAACTCTTTCAATGGATCAAGTGTATAAGCTTTTACATCCTCGAAGGTTTCCAGCTGTTAAACAATATATTCAAATAGCATTAACTGAGCCAGTGAACAGTTGTAGCTGTGAGAGATCTTTCAGTGCTTTATGGAGACTTCACAATGGGCTCAGAGGTACAATGGGACAATCTAGATTACAGGACCTTGCTGTTCATTCAGCAGAGAAAGGAGTGCTACAATCGGTTTCTGATGATGGTATTGTTGATCGTTTTGCAGGGGTGCACGCACGAAGGCACGCACTTACCTTTACTAGTTCAAATGGTAAATGAAGTTAATTGAGATTGTGATATTATTCAGTTTGTTAAATTATATTTGGCATGGTTTGTTTTAATTGGTTTCTATAGAAACCCAATCCAGTATCTGTGTACAGTTCACAGTTGTTGCAAAGAATCCTATTTGTTTTGTATTATGTATTTTTGAATTTAAATGTATTAACAACAATTGGCTAATCTATGTTGCAATCTACTAAATGCAGCTCACACGGTAATGGAAAAAAATCACAAATGTCATTATTTAAAAAGCTGGAATTGGAAATGCTTTTCTTTTGTCAGTTATGTTATATTATGTTATGTTATGTTATATTAGGTATTTGAATCCAGCCCGCTTGCCGTTGGCTGCAGTTTATTAGCGGTACATTATTCGGTAACCCTTTAGATCACTTAGAAACATGAATATTTCTGTTTATTTTGGAAAAAACGTGCTGAAATATGTGTGAATTTTATAGGTTCTTTTAAAAAAAATGTTCTCACGAGGGGAGGACCCCTGTACCCTCTGGTCAAGTTCAGCCTTGCTCGCTGAACTCGCTTGATACATTGCATAATTAAATTAATAATGTCCCACCTCTTTTTAAACCCACTAGCTACCTCCTGTCAGTTTGTCAGCCCAACAACTAGCAGCAAGCGACTGTATGGCTAATGTGACAAACAGGTAGTTCTCCAGCTGCCGCTTTATACAATTTCTCAATCCACAGCAAGTCTTTGGCTGCCATGTCCAAAGGCTTTTCTTTGTCTTATATAACCTCATAAAGTATTAGCTAGCACTATTGGATGAATGTTGTTCACAGTTTCGATTGGCAGTATAGCTACATCAAATATTAGCAGTACTTCCAAATTATGAGCAGTATAGTATGTAATGTTAATGCTCGAAAGCCTGATGCAGCGCATGCGCTCATATGATATAATTATGTGACGTCTAAACTTGCCATGGGCTCTAGCCCTGGATCTTTTACAAACCTAGCAATGACCCTGCAAGGGAACCTTCCTTGTATTTTCGCACCATTTATGATCGTTATGTTCCAGGCTAAATTCAACTGACTGCATGAAAAGGACAAGGAGCTGATCTAAATATGCTTAAAGGAGAAATTCTCACAGGAATTGTTTTGGCCCATGTAATTTTGAGCATTAACTGATCAATCACATATCTTTCCCCATACATTTCACCATCGATGTTCTGCCATTTAGACACACGAATCACACAGATCTTAAAACGCAATCTTGTGATAATCTTATCTGTTTATCAATCGCCCTAAATTCAAGTGCCCTGGTGGCAGTAAATCATAGCACATGCCCCTCAAGCTGACATCAGCAGATGTTAACTTTAAGATTACGCCCCTTGTCATCACGCCAGGGACGTCTCATTCGAACGTCCTCTGTGCGCAATCTAGTGATGTGTCTCCATGGACATTCCAAGACGCCTCTTTGCTCTATAAATATCAACAAACCCTTTCTGATCAGATAACGTCTGAGTTTCTCCTGCCTTTATGTCTGTCTATTTCATTCAGAACCTCCATGACTCCTTTTTGCTCTTTTCAGCTACCTAACAACTATGAAAAATAGAACCGGAACAGGTACTTACAGGAGCTCTAATTTTCTGTACATGTGCTTTGACTTTCAATAATTATTATACCATTGATAAATGTCCTTGCTAAACAAGATTTAAATTGTATATTTACATCAGTTCGGTTTTACAAATGTCAATGAGAACTTTCCAACTTAGAGCCTATTCCCGTAGTCTTTGCACTATGGGATTTTTTAACATCTCTGTTTCTTCTCATAATATTCTTATACATGACATTTTAAAATAAAACATCAATGTATTATTTTATCCAAATTGCTAAATATTTTTTTCTCCCACAGTTGATTTTCTACTTCTTGAATCCTCATTAATGATGGCATCCATTCAACCATACCTTTACCTGCCTGAGTATACTGAAGAGGAAATGCGTTAGAGAAAAAGTAACTGAAAAGGTGGTGAATTGAGTGAAAGTGGTGACGATCACTCGCAGGATCTAGATCCTTGTCACACGGAAGATACTTCCACTTGGTGTACATGCCATCGATGTGAAGTAATGCCACTTTTGGTGGAGAACAGCTGTTGCCGAGAAAACTCTGGCTGCTTGGCCGACATAGCCAAAAAAGAACCTCCACCACTATGCATGTCCTCACAGCAAGACTTCAGGGCAGCCTGTCTTACAAGATCCGTGTCTATCCGTTTATCTGTGCCAACCATGCACTATAGCCTTTTACGTTGTTCTACAAGCCCATTGTGATATCATGGGTTCATTCACAATATATATTTTGATATATTTTTTAATGCATTGTTCTTTCTTCAGGCTAAACAGTTCCATCTGCTAGTTTTAGAATCAACAGAATTACTTTTTGACAATAACAAGCTATGACCAAATGATCTTCCTATTTTGTTTTTTTTTATTAAAAGCACATCTACATTTTTATAATCTCTTTATTTTAAAAATATTGAACTGTGACTCCTCAACTCAAAGTATGTTTTTGAATTCCTATCTATGCCTTATTTTTTCAAAGATAGGCCAAAAAGATAAATGCAATCATTCTATTCATTCAACAAAACTATTTCTCTATCTTTTACACATATGGTACAGGCTTGTGGCCTTTCAAACATTTACATGATGGATTAATGGAAGACTGGGATTATGCTATATAACAACATGTCATACCTGCCTGTGTCGATTGAGCTGTCTGCGAACAATTTCCCAGTGCCTGCGGACAATACACTCACAGGCCGATTCATGGAATAATTAGCGCGGCGCAAGTGGGCAAAAACGTGCGAATCGCAGTGGAATAGCGAAAATCGCAGTGCAAGTGCGAAAATCGCACGAAAAGCAGCGCAAGTCGATTCATGGAAGGCCGTGCGCGAGAAAACCAGCGGATGTGCGATAAAAAAGTGCGCGGCGCACGTTGGCGCACGTTGGCGCACAGGCCATCTAACAGCGTGCGCCAGGTCACAGCGAAAATCGCACAGGCCACAGCGAAATTCGCACATAGCGCGGCGCATGCAACAAAAGTAGGCGGAACACAGGCGTAACACTCGGAATGGGGAACAACTTGCCAAAACGTGGGCGTCACGGGGGAAGTACAGGGCACAAGTGCGCGGAACGCCCACACGCTCGCCTACAACACGTATTCATGGAATAGAATAGGGGAAAAAAGCGCACGCTCAAACCAGCGCACAGGCACAAACACGACAGCCACAAGAAAGGAGGCGGTAGCGTCTCTGCGGCTGTAAGAAATGTGCGCCAAAAGGTGCGCCAACAAATAGCACCTATATACTGCCATGATGAATGTCCCATACTGTGGCCCTCCAGGAAAAATGACGTGCAAAGGGGTACCCACAAACACGGACACCCACTGACAAAAAATACGTGTGCATGTATACCGGGGTGCGCGGGAAGTGTCACACGCGATTTGCAGGGTACGTGCATCACAGGGGTTCGCGTGAAGTTATTCACGCGATCGGGCCTGGGGGAGCGGGCTACGTGTATTTCAGGGGTTCGCGTGAAGTTCCTCACGCGATCGGGCCTGGGGGAGCGGGCTACGTGTATTACAGGGGTTCGCGTGAAGTTCCTCACGCGATCGGGCCTGGGGGAGCGTGCTACGTGTATTTCAGGGGTTCGCGTGAAGTTTCACACGCGATCGGGCCTGGGGGAGCGGGCTACGTGTATTACAGGGGTTCGCGTGAAGTTCCTCACGCGATCGGGCCTGGGGGAGCGGGCTACGTGTATTTCAGGGGTTCGCGTGAAGTTCCACACGCGATCGGGCCTGGGGGAGCGGGCTACGTGTATTACAGGGGTTCGCGTGAAGTTCCTCACGCGATCGGGCCTGGGGGAGCGGGCTACGTGTATTTCAGGGGTTCGCGTGAAGTTCCTCACGCGATCGGGCCTGGGGGAGCGGGCTACGTGTATTACAGGGGTTCGCGTGAAGTTCCTCACGCGATCGGGCCTGGGGGAGCGGGCTAGGGGTTCGCGTGAAGTTCCTCACGCGATCGGGCCTGATCGGGCCTGGGGGAGCGTGCTACGTGTATTTCAGGGTCGTGTATTTCAGGGGTGCGCGGGAAGTTCCACACGCGAATAGCCTGGGCGCGTGAATTTGAGGGGTGCGCGGGAAGTTCCACACGCGACTAGCCTGGGCGCGTGAATTTGAGGGGTGCGCGGGAAGTTCCACACGCGAATAGCCTGGGCGCATGTATTTCAGGGGTGCGCGGGAAGTTCCACACGCGAATAGCCTGGGCGCATGTATTTCAGGGGTGCGCGGGAAGTTCCACACGCGAATAGGCTGGGTGCGTGTATTTCAGGGGTGCGCGGGAAGTTCCACACGCGAATAGCCTGGGCGCGTGTATTTCAGGGGTGCGCGGGAAGTTCCACACGCGAATAGCCTGGGCGCGTGTATTTCAGGGGTGCGCGGGAAGTTTTACACGCGAATAGCCTGGGCGCGTGTATTTCAGGGGTGCGCGGGAAGTTTTACACGCGATTTCTGCACGGTACGTGTATTTCAGGGGTGCCGGGGAGTCCCACATGTGATTTGACAGTGTGGGTCCTCCCAGGTGTACCCTGTACACCCTCCACGGCCCCTGCAGGCAGCCCACACCACAGGGGACTACCCTGCATCCCTGGTCATGTCCCGCAGGCAGCCCACCCAACATGGGCATGCCCCCCAGCAAAGGCACATGTCTCCTTGAACTAATGAACACCAACACATGTCCCCTTGCACCCCCACCCCCCAGCACTGTGGGGCACCTGCCAGCAGGCCCCCACCCATGTCCAACTCATGTCCCCCACCACCCCCACCCCCAGCACTGTGGGGCACCTGCCAGTAGGCCCCCACCCATGTCCAACTCATGTCTCCCACCACCCCCACCCCCCAGCCACCAGGGTCACCCTCCACCAGGCCCCCACCCATGTCCCCTATCACCCCCACCCCCCAGCCACCAGGGGCACCCTCCACCAGGCCCCCACTCATGTCACCCACCACCCCCACCCCCCAGCCACCAGGGTCACCCTCCACCAGGCCCCCACTCATGTCTCCCACCACCCCCACACCCAGCAGTGCAGGGGCACCCTCCACCAGGCCCCACTCATGTCTCCCACCACCCCCACACCCCAGCAGTGCAGGGGCACCCTCCACCAGGCCCCCACTCATGTCTCCTATCACCCCCACCACCCCAGTCACCAGGGGCAGCCTCCACCAGGCCCCCACTCATGTCTCCCACCACCCCCACCCCCCAGCAGTGCAGGGGCAGCCTCCACCAGGCCCCCACTTATGTCTCCCACCACCCCCACCCCCCCAGTCACCAGGGGCACCCTCCACCAGGCCCCCACTCATGTCTCCCACCACCCCCACCCCCCAGCAGTGCAGGGGCAGCCTCCACCAGGCCCCCACTCATGTCTCCCACCACCCCCACCCCCCAGCAGTGCAGGGGCAGCCTCCACCAGGCCCCCACTCATGTCTCCCACCACCCCCACCCCCCTGCCACCATGGGCACCCTCCACCAGGCCCCCACTCATGTCTCCCACCACCCCCACCCCCCAGCAGTGCAGGGGCAGCCTCCACCAGGCCCCCACTCATGTCTCCCACCACCCCCACCCCCCACCATCCAGGGGCAGCCTCCACCAGGCCTCCACTCATGTCTCCCACCACCCCCACCCCCCAGCAGTGCAGGGGCAGCCTCCACCAGGCCCCCACTTATGTCTCCCACCACCCCCACCCCCCCAGTCACCAGGGGCACCCTCCACCAGGCCCCCACTCATGTCTCCCACCACCCCCACCCCCCAGCAGTGCAGGGGCAGCCTCCACCAGGCCCCCACTCATGTCAACCAACACCCCCACCCCCCAGCGACCAGGGGCACCCTCCACCAGGCCCCACTCATGTCTCCCACCACCCCCACACCCCAGCAGTGCAGGGGCACCCTCCACCAGGCCCCCACTCATGTCTCCTATCACCCCCACCCCCCCAGTCACCAGGGGCACCCTCCACCAGGCCCCCACTCATGTCTCCCACCACCCCCACCCCCCAGCAGTGCAGGGGCAGCCTCCACCAGGCCCCCACCCATGTCTCCCACCACCTCCACCCCCCACCATCCAGGGGCAGCCTCCACCAGGCCCCCACTCATGTCTCCCACCACCCCCACCCCCCAGCAGTGCAGGGGCAGCCTCCACCAGGCCCCCACTTATGTCTCCCACCACCCCCACCCCCCCAGTCACCAGGGGCACCCTCCACCAGGCCCCCACTCATGTCTCCCACCACCCCCACCCCCCAGCAGTGCAGGGGCAGCCTCCACCAGGCCCCCACTCATGTCTCCCACCACCCCCACCGCCCAGCAGTGCAGGGGCAGCCTCCACCAGGCCCCCACTCATGTCTCCCACCACCCCCACCCCCCTGCCACCATGGGCACCCTCCACCAGGCCCCCACTCATGTCTCCCACCACCCCCACCCCCCAGCAGTGCAGGGGCAGCCTCCACCAGGCCCCCACTCATGTCTCCCACCACCCCCACCCCCCACCATCCAGGGGCAGCCTCCACCAGGCCCCCACTCATGTCTCCCACCACCCCCACCCCCCAGCAGTGCAGGGGCAGCCTCCACCAGGCCCCCACTTATGTCTCCCACCACCCCCACCCCCCCAGTCACCAGGGGCACCCTCCACCAGGCCCCCACTCATGTCTCCCACCACCCCCACCCCCCAGCAGTGCAGGGGCAGCCTCCACCAGGCCCCCACTCATGTCACCCACCACCCCCACCCCCCAGCGACCAGGGGCACCCTCCACCAGGCCCCACTCATGTCTCCCACCACCCCCACACCCCAGCAGTGCAGGGGCACCCTCCACCAGGCCCCCACTCATGTCTCCTATCACCCCCACCCCCCCAGTCACCAGGGGCACCCTCCACCAGGCCCCCACTCATGTCTCCCACCACCCCCACCCCCCAGCAGTGCAGGGGCAGCCTCCACCAGGCCCCCACCCATGTCTCCCACCACCCCCACCCCCCACCATCCAGGGGCAGCCTCCACCAGGCCCCCACTCATGTCTCCCACCACCCCCACCCCCCAGCAGTGCAGGGGCAGCCTCCACCAGGCCCCCACTTATGTCTCCCACCACCCCCACCCCCCCAGTCACCAGGGGCACCCTCCACCAGGCCCCCACTCATGTCTCCCACCACCCCCACCCCCCAGCAGTGCAGGGGCAGCCTCCACCAGGCCCCCACTCATGTCTCCCACCACCCCCACCCCCCAGCAGTGCAGGGGCAGCCTCCACCAGGCCCCCACTCATGTCTCCCACCACCCCCACCCCCCTGCCACCATGGGCACCCTCCACCAGGCCCCCACTCATGTCTCCCACCACCCCCACCCCCCAGCAGTGCAGGGGCAGCCTCCACCAGGCCCCCACTCATGTCTCCCACCACCCCCACCCCCCACCATCCAGGGGCAGCCTCCACCAGGCCCCCACTCATGTCTCCCACCACCCCCACCCCCCAGCAGTGCAGGGGCAGCCTCCACCAGGCCCCCACTTATGTCTCCCACCACCCCCACCCCCCCAGTCACCAGGGCACCCTCCACCAGGCCCCCACTCATGTCTCCCACCACCCCCACCCCCCAGCAGTGCAGGGGCAGCCTCCACCAGGCCCCCACTCATGTCTCCCACCACCCCCACCCCCCTGCCACCATGGGCACCCTCCACCAGGCCCCCACTCATGTCTCCCACCACCCCCACCCCCCACCATCCAGGGGCACCCTCCACCAGGCCCCCACTCATGTCTCCCACCACCCCCACCCCCCAGCAGTGCAGGGGCAGCCTCCACCAGGCCCCCACCCATGTCTCCCACCACCCCCACCCCCCACCATCCAGGGGCACCCTCCACCAGGCCCCACTCATGTCCCCCTGCCCCCAGGTCCTGACGATACTCAATCATGGCAGTAATGGGCAGCATACCCAGCACAAACACCCAGGCAAGGATTGCATCCACCCACATAGTGAATGCAATTACATGATACAACCCCAATGGCAAGTCTGTAAATGAACACATGTCCGTCACACACACATACACAATGGGTGCAAGTCAATGTCAAAAGCCATATCATGACATGTATGAAACCAATGAGAAAATACCACAAGTGAAAGTTAAAAAGAACATGTATTAAAGATGAAAAATAAGTAAAAAAAAAAAACATACAACAATGGCGATAACAAAATAAATGGTCCATGTCCGAGAACAAATGTAAAAATAAAATAAACAAAGTAATCCAAAAACAAATGTTGTCCAAAGCAAAATCATGTGGAAGTAAAATAATGAAAAACCATTTCCTCATGGTGAACACAATAATTAATAAAAAAAAAAATTCTTCAAAAAGCAAACTATATACACGAAAATTCAAGGGTCCATGAGCCCAACACCATAAATGAAACCTACTACTACCTAATGAAAATAATATATACAAAAAAGTGGCCATTGTCCGAGCGGTCCAAAAAATAATAAAATTAATAAAGGAAACCTAACACTAAACAACTAAATAACTATATACAAAGGCAGCGGGCAAGTCCTGCGGCTCACTCGGTGATGTTGCTGGCCAGGGCATCATCGAACTCCATGTCGATGTCCTGGAGGCGGGACTCTGTCCTGGCCCCGAGGTCTCGCAGGGATAACCCCATGTCCAGCTCAAACTCCCTGCGAGCTTCCTCGAGGCACTCAGCCCGCCTCAACGCCCGACGCATGGAGAACTCCGCCCTGACCATGGTGAGCCGCTCCCCTTCCGCCCGCTGCCGCTCCGCACCTATCCGCTGGACGAACTGCTCCCACACGGAAGACACCACCATCCCAGGGTTGCCCTGCCCTCTGGCCGATGCCTGCCCCTCCGATCTTGAAGGCCCCGAGCCATGATGCCTCCCACGTCGAGCCTGCTGCTGCCTCCGACGCCACTGCCTCTGCCAGCACGACGGCATCCAGGCTGATGGAAACCACCGACGCCGTCGTGCACGTGCCCTGCCTGATGATGCTGTCACATCTTCCACCTGCTGGGGTCCAGTTGCTGTGTTGTCCACCCCTGCTGGACCTCCGACTCCCAACTGTGGCAGGGATGGGATCCCCACCGAGCTGGCTGCATTGGTCGGGGCAGGTCCACAGGGGGCCCTGGTGGCATCTGGGCTGGAAGACGGCAAGGAGAACGACTGGTGGATAGCCTGCACAGAGGAGGAGAGGGCCGCCACATTGGCCAACACATGCAGGAAACCCCCGAACATGGCCGATCCCAATTGGGCCACGTCGGCACGGTGCACTTCGTGATGACTTGCGTGCTCCTCCCGGGAAGCACGCACGGCATCACGAACCACAGCCGTGCGCATCGCGACCCCAATCAGGACCTTCTCCGCACGGCCAGCGGTTCCCACGTCCGCAGGTGGAGGGGAGTCAGGTGACATGGACATCCCCTCTACCTGCGGACGGGCCTGGGACGGGGCATCCCTGCTGGTGCATGGTGGTGCACTCACAGGGTCAGGGACAGCGACATGCACAGGCCCCTCCACGGTGACCTGTGCTGCCTCCTGCCCCTGGCCCTGGACTGCACCACTTGCACCAGCAGGGATGCCCCCACCAGGCCCCATGTGTGCCCCAGTGGCGGCCTCCTCCTCCTCTGTGCAAACCACCAACCTGGATGGCTCCTCACCGTCTCCCACCGTAGCAGGCCCCTGTGGGGGCTCACCCACCCCTTCCGCTGCAGCCATGGGGGCATCCCCGCCGCCTTGCTCCACAGCGCCGTCTCCGCCCTCTTCTTCACTAGCCGCTGCGTAGAGGGAGACAAAGAACACAAGCATCAGGGCACTGTACAATGGTCCCCTAGACAGGAAGCAATAGCAGATGAGCACCACTGTCAAAGTACACTTCCATCATGTCCCTCCACAACACATGGGTCAGTCCAGGCAAAACACACACAGTAACAGGCATGGTGCATGCCATGGACATTTCCATGCATGTCCAATGGACTCTTGAAACATTCAATGATATGTAACTCACATGCATCATGGCTCATGCCTATCACATGCACACACTTCACCTCAGTCACATCCATCTGGCCCCAAACACACCAAACACAGCGGATACAAGGGTAATTTGGCTGCTTCACTGAATCTGTGCATTGTCACACACATGTGTCATGCATCCATGGCATGCACAAGTCACAGACACGCAGGTCAGGCACACAGACATGGCTACCATATATGTACCTGGCATCAGCACCCATCCCTCACCCCCACCCATGTCCAGGTACAGAGACTGGCATGCTCTCATGTTCAAAATCTGCATAGGGCTCCCCATGCGGCATTTGAACACATGCAACAACCATGTGGGTCACACATCACTGGTCGCACATGCATTACCATGATGTCCCTGCACACATGCATGCATACATGGCCTATGGCACACATACAGGCAAGTATCATAGAACCAGCACACCGCAACATGCCCTGTCTCACACAGTAATGCTTGGACACTTACCGCTCAACTCCAGACGGGCCTCCCTCTCAAGGATCTGGGCGTGGAGCGCTGGGCGTACGCGTTCCAGGACCCTCATCTGGATGGAACTCATGCTGCCCCGGCCCCCCTCCACGAGGCGCCGGGCCTTCACAAGGGTCCTGGACCTCAAGTCCTCCCAGCGCTTCTTGATCTTCAGGACGTCGCGGGTTGCCACCCCCTCCGCGTTGATGGCAACCACACAGTCGGCCCAGATCCTCTGCCGTCCTTCCTTGCTGGCGCGGGACGATCCAAAGAGGGCATCATACTGCCCCAGGACATGCTCCACCAGGACACCAACTTCGGTGGCAGTGAAGCTGGTGCCCCTCTGCCCCTCTGGCCTGGGGTTGCCACTGGTGCCAGATGTGGAAGTGCCCGACATGGCAACCCCAGAGGCAGGTGTTGGTGGGCAACTGGGTCCTGGGGCTGGGCTGTGGAGCGATGTAATCCCAGTCGGGAGTCTTCAGTTCCAGCAGGGGTGGACACAGCAACTGGACCCCTGCAGATGGCTGATGTGCAGGCACCAAATGGCAGGGCACGGTGGCAGCAGGCAGGCAGGCAGGCAGGCAGCAGCAGATGGCACGTGGGAGGCTGCTCGGGGCACTGGGGGGCAGTAACTCGGCCTTCTGGGCAGGAGCGTGGTCTTCCATGTGTTTACGCGTGGCCAGCTTGATACGGAGTGATTTGGCACGTGAAAATCCTGCACGTCAGCGTGAAATCCGAGGAAAGGCCCTTAGCGCGTAAGCGCGTCAGCACGCATACGCGATTCTATTGGACCAGAGTCCCTCAGCGCGTAAGCGCGTCTGTGACGTGACCCGCACGGGTGTTCCCCACTCAGCACGTGATGACGGGGCACACGTGGAAATACTGCACGTCAGAGTGTCATCGCGTGTAATTGGACAAAAGTGCGTGTACACGCGATTGGCCTATGTACGTGTATTTAATGGGTGCGCGGGCACTTACACACGCAAGTACGTCAGCGAACCTGTATCCCGTGGTGCGTGTGAATTTCCACACGCTATTGGACTGGGAACTGGATTCCAGGGGTGCGCGGGTCACACGATGTATCCCGTGGTGCATGTGAATTTCCACACGCTATTGGACTGGGAACTGGATTCCAGGGGTGCGTGGGTCACATGCTCGCCTAGAACACGCGCAAAGCATAAATTTGCGGACTTTAACAATAACAAGCTCAGACGCCAGGATGAACATACCGTTCCTAGCAGCAGTGGCAGTGGGCTACCAAAGGAGGAGGAGGAGGATAGTCAGGGCCAGAATATTCACACCCAGAACCAGCCTTTTCGGGATGCCTGATGACCAGGTGTATGGGAGGTACAGGTTTCCACCACACATTATACTGGACCTGGTGAGTGAGTGGGAGGATGACCTCACATCACCCACCCTGTGCTCCCAAGCACTCAGCCCCCTGGAGAAGGTCCTCAATGTACTGCACTTCTTAGCCACTGGATCATTTCAGCGGACAAGTGCCATAGTGGGTGGGGTGTCACAGGCCACCCAGTCACGCTGCCTACACCAGGTCTTGAACATCATCACTGCACGCCCATCAGTCCGCAGGCACATATACCTGCCCAGAACACCTGCAGAAAGGCATGCTGCCGCCCTGGATTTTTACGCTGTGGCACGATTCCCCAAAGTGCTAGGTGCCATCGACTGCACCCATGTGGCTCTACGTCCCCCCAGGGCATCTGAGCACATCTATAGGAACCGCAAGCACTGGCATTCCATCAACGTGCAGGTAGCATGTAATGCCAAGGGAATCATCACCTCAGTATATGCCAACTATCCCGGCTCCACCCACGACAGCTTCATTTACCGAATGTCCACCCTAAGCCGGGACCTAGAAGCTGGGCGGCATGGCGATACATGGCTGCTTGGTGAGTATGTATGCCACTGCAGATGCATGCATGTTGGATACTGAGCAAGGTCACAACCCCACCAATGATACCAATCACCACCTCCACAGGGGACAGTGCCTACCCTCTCAGCCCACACATGATGACGCCAATTCGGAACCCCACCACGCCACCCCAGGTAAAATATAACACAGCCCACATTACAACCAGGGGCATAGTGGAGCGCACATTCAGAGTGCTAAAGTCACGCTTTCGCTCCCTTGACCGTTCTGGCGGGCAGCTGTTATACGCTCCCCCAGTAGTGTGCAGGATCATAGTGGCAGCATGTGTCCTGCACAACGTTGCAACACGCCGGGGCCTGGCCGTGGACATGGTGTTGGCCCCACATCCCCAACCACATGCACAGCCGCTGCGCATGGGAGGGGAAAGGGCACGGGGGAGGCAGCCCGTACACAGCTACTGGCTAATTACTTCTGTCAGGGTTGCACACCGATACCTGGCGCAGGAGTGGATGTACCAACTACCCCCACACTGGTCTTGATACCTGCAAGACGAAGCTTACGCAGGCCTTCGCGACCAGGGCAGGGAAAGAGGGTTAGGGTCTCGTTGATTGGATAGGTTGGGGGATTGTGGGAAAACCGGGAAAAGGAGTAGGGCGAGGTAATGGGTAGGTAGAGGGAAATTGGGTGAGGTTCAACTGCTGCACACCTTCATTGTCATAACACACCACATGATAATTGCTAGACCACTCAGTACACTTTACAAAGTATGAATCACATAAGCAACATTTGACCCCTTTGAGTGGTTCAATTGGCAGTGGGTAACCACTGTCACAGGTAAACTAGCATGCAACACTTAGCTTGGGTTCATTGTCCGGTCCGAGTGCTCGGTCCTTGGGAAGCTGTCAGTCTGTGCTGCGTCTCCGAAAACGGTATGAACTGGTCACGTCTTCCGCTACAAAGAAAGGGTATGTGTTATTCCAGGCCACACATACGCACGGTCATTCACACCATGCCGCATTCATACTTCCTTCCCCAGGCGCCTAACAGGTCGTTAGAAACGCATCAGCGCGAGCTTCGCCGCGCGTGGCTTGGGGCGTGGGTAACCTTCGCCGCGCGTGACTTGGGGCGCGGGTATTCTCCTTTTTATGGTGCCAATGTTGCGCTCCTCATTCCTGCATGACTCGCGCTGCTAAATACTTTTGTCCCCGGGGTCTGTACTTATCTCGTATGCCGGCGCAGGGGCGAGCGTTATGGACTGGGAGACTGTGCCCCCTGCGCTTCCCAAAACTCCCTCTACGGGCTCTCTTAGGATAGAGTATTGCGTGGCTTGGGTTCCCCGGATATGCGTCCCACACTTATCTGAGTTTCGGCGAGGGGCCAGACTCTCAATCAGGCGGGGCGGGGCCCCTCGCACGGGTTTTCCTACGGAGCTCGGTGTCTCACGTCCTCCTCCACTGCGATCTCGAGCACAAGCCCCGTGTTGGTGTTCTCGCGCATGCGCGTTGGGGCGTACCACGCCCGATCTGCTTCCTGATTGGCTGTCTGTGCGCGAGGCATGCTGGGAAGTGTAGTCTCGATGCACTTGCAACGCCTGCAGCCTACAGGGAGGACAAAGCAGTCTCCTGTATGGCAGCACCCTTCCCCATCCCACCTGAACACCACACACATTCACTACACGTGGCCCATAGTGCAGGACACCTACCAGTTTCTTCACTACAGGTGCCACCGCATGCCTTACTGCATGCTTTTTGCGTGCCCCCCCAGGTCTGCCCCTGACATCACTCCCCCCCCCACGGAAGGCCGGTGGAGGCCGGGGTTTATCTGGGAAGTTGCGATGGAAGGTGCGCAGCAGTCTTGGGGCATGTACATGAGCTGAGGGCTCCCAAGAGCGATCTTCAGGCCCATACCCGACCCAATCTACCAGATACAGAACCCGTCCTGCCCTATCCCTTTTAGAATTCAGAATTGTTTGGACCTCATACTCAGGTTCTCCTTGGACTAGGACAGGTGGTGGTTTTTGGGTCGTGGTAGCCTTAGGGGCTGGCTTCAATAATGCGGTATGGAACGTTGGATGTATTCTCATTTGAGGGGGCAGTTTTAAACGCACGGCTACGGGATTGATGATTCGTTCTATGGGGAAAGGGCCCAGATATCGTGGTTGTAATTTACGTGGTCCATGTAAAGTTATATTACGAGTGGAGAGCCAAACCATGTCTCCCACTCGATATTGAGGGCAGGCTCGACGATGCTTATCAGCATATTTCTTGTAGATGGTCTTGGATTGTACAAGATTATCCTGCGCCTCTTTCCACACCTGTTCCATGCATTTCCTCCGTCCTATTATGGTTGGAAGGGTTGGCTTGAATTCTGCCAATGCAACAGGGAGTACCTTGGGGTGGTAGCCATAAAGGCAGTAAAAGGGTGATTGCTTTGTGGAAGTATGGTTGGCGTTGTTGTATGCTAACTCTGCCAACCATACATGTTGCAACCAAGTTGCTTCCCGACTGGCAATAAAACAGCGTAGGTACTGTTCTAGCCCCTGATTGACCCTCTCCGTTTGGCCGTCTGTTTCCGGATGATAGCCCGATGTCAGGCTCACATCCATTCCTATGATTTTGCAGAATTCGCGCCAGAAGCGGGAGGTGAATTGTGGTCCCCTATCCGTTGTTATATGGGAGGGCAGTCCATGGAGGCGTACTATATGTTGAAGAAATAGCTCTGCGACTTGACCTGCGGTTGGTACTCCCATACAAGGGATAAAGTGTGCCATTTTAGAAAACGTATCAACCACCACCATAATGGAGGTAAACCCCTGTACTGCTGGTAAGTCTACTATGAGATCCATAGTGATGGAGCGCCAGGGTGCCGAGGGTGTTGGCAATGGGCACAACAACCCTGCTGGTTTACCGTGGTCGGATTTATTGCGTGCACACGTATCGCAGTTACTCACATACTGTTGTACGTCTCGCCGCCACTGAGGCCACCAGAAATACCGTGATACCAGTTCTTGGGTCTTGGTTCTACCTGGATGGCCCGCAAGAGGGGAATCGTGGCACCAAGACATGGCCTTTTTTTGGAGCTTGGTAGCGGGTAAGAAGAGTTGCTGGCCGTGATACGGGAGTCCAGCAATTACCTGGTGTTGCGGGTCTTCTGCACACCACTTGTGCAAATCCTGCATGGAAAATTCTTGCTGGATCATCTCAAATAGTCCAGTCGTAGCACCCACTATACGTGCTAGTGGAACTATAGTTTGTAGAACGTTTTCTGACTTACTGATGGGTTCAGGGTACCGTGACAGTATGTCGGCCTTCCGGTTATTAGTCCCCGGCCTATATGTAATTATAAAATCAAATTCCGCGAAGAACAAGGCCCAACGCAATTGCCGCGGGCTCAAGTTTTTAGCAGTCCGGATAAATTGTAAATTCCGGTGATCGGTTATTACAGTCACTGTGTGCCGAGCCCCCATCAGATAATGTCGCCATTCATCAAAGGCGGCTTTGATGGCAAGTAATTCACGGTCTGCAATGGTGTAATTTGCCTCAGCTGGTAACAGTTTTCGCGAATAGTAGGCCACCGGATGGAGTAGGCCTGTTTCAGGATTCCTTTGAGACAATATGGCCCCTAGTGCATAGCTGGAGGCATCAGTCTCCACTATAAATGGTTGAGCAAGGTCGGGGTGTCTCAGGACAGGTGCGTTAGTAAAAGCGCTCTTAAGTAGCTGAAAACCTTGTTCTGCGGTCTGACCCCACACAAAGGTGCATCCCTTACGCAGCAGTTTTGTGATTGGTGTTACCAACTCCGAGAAGTTTTTTACGAAGCGTCGATAAAAGTTGGCAAACCCCAAGAAGGATTGTACCTCTTTTACGTTAGTAGGGGATGGCCAACTTAGTATCGCTTGCACCTTTTTCTGGTCCATTTGTACCCCGGTGGGTGTCAGGAAATACCCCAAAAATTCAACAGTGGTACGATGAAACTCGCACTTTTCTAACTTGGCATAGAGTTGATGTTCCCGCAATTTAGATAATATGGCGCGAACGTGTTGGGCGTGTTCCTGAGGGCTACGAGAGTAAATCAGAATGTCATCTATATAGACAACTGCACAGATGTCTAGAAACTCTCGGAGAACTTCGTCCAAGAAGTGTTGGAAGGCTGCGGGTGCATTACAGAGGCCGAATGGCATAACCTGGTATTCGTACAATCCGAATTTTGTACGGAAGGCGGTTTTCCACTCGTCCCCCTCACGCACCCGCACTAGGTGGTAAGCGCCTCTAAGATCCAACTTAGTGTAGATGACCGCATCTCGTACCTGGTCTAACAAAACTGGTATGAGAGGTAGGGGGTAACGATTTTTGATGGTAATCCGGTTTACCCCGCGGTAATCGATACAAGTCCGGAGCTCCCCGGACTTCTTAGGAACGAAGAATAAGGGGGAAGAGACTGGCGAGTTGGAATGACGGATAAAACCGCTCTGCAGGTTTGTAGCAATATACTCGCGAAGATGCTCATTTTCAGCCTCTGTCAGTGCATAGATACGACTGCACGGGAGAACAGCTCCCGGTTCAAGATCTATTCTGCAATCAAACGATCTGTGCGGAGGCAGAGTCTCTGCAGCCTTTTTATTGAACACATCCGCAAAGTCGGAGTATTCTTCGGGTAGGTCTGTGAAACATGTCTTGGCCGGCTGGTCTTTTTCAGTACCAACGATGCACGGAACTATGAGGGGTTTTGGTTTACAATGTGTTTGGCAATAAGTGGAGTTCAATGCGACCCGACCAGTAAGCCAACGAATATCTGGATCATGTTTACGTAACCAAGGTAATCCAAGAATGATCCCGAACTGTGGGGCGGCAATCACGTCAAAGATGATCTCTTCCCAATGTGATTCCCCACATTGTAGGGTTAATGTTTGGGTACAATGAGTAATAGGACCTGAACTGAGAGGGGAGCCATCAACCGCCTGAACCGGCTCTGGTGTTTCTTTCGGGTAAACGGAGATCCCTAATGCTACCACACACTTGGTGTCAATGAAATTTCCCGTTGCACCCGAGTCCACCAGCATGGATACCATCCTCTGGTGCCCTGAATAGCCCAATTGACCCGATATCTTAATATGGGGAGCATAATTGGGATTGTCCGTGACTGGGGCCCTATCCTCCAGTAAGCTCGGTCGGGTGACCCCCACTACCGCCGAGCGGATACGTTTCCCTGACTCTTAGGCTTTGTGGGGCACTCTCGCACGAAGTGCCCGGCTAAACCACAATAAAGGCAAACACCTTCTTTCCTCCGTCGCTCCTTTTCTTCCGTGGATAAGGGTCCTCGGACAGAACCTATTTGCATGGGTTCATCCCCACCAGACCTTTCTACTTGCCCACGAGGTCCACGAGACTGATCTAACCGGACCATCGGGCGAGGTTCACCTTTTCTTTTATCGCCCCGTCTCTCAGCCTGACGATGATCCAACCGTAAGGCAAGATCGATCATTGCGGAGCATTCCACCGGCTGTGGATCAACCTGGGCAATTAGATCCTTCAGGTCGTCCCGCAGGCCTTGATAGAATAGAGACATTCGCTTGTCGGCAGGCCACTCCGCTTCCGCTACTAAGCGGTTGAAGTTTGTAACGTAAGTTACCAATTCCTTGTTGCCCTGCCTGAGCGTCAAAAGCTCTCTATCCTTATACAGGGTGGCTGCCCGACGATTGAAAATCTTTTCAAACTCACCCAGAAACCCATCCCAGTCATAGAGTAGTGGGTCGTCCTTATGCACCAAAGGATTGGCCCATGCAGCAGCATCCCCGGTGAGGTACGAAATGACAAAGGCCGTCCTAGACTGGGTGGACCGGAAGGCCATGGGTTTAGTAAGAAACTGGAGGCGGCACTGAGTGATGAAAGTAGTAAACTTCTGGGGGTCCCCAGCATAACGCTCTGGGGGTGCAAGAGGAACGGTGGGCTCTGGTGACACTTGCACTTGGATGGGGATCGGGGCTGAACCAGGTAAGGGCGAGGTCTGTGCTGCCAGACTTCGGACTTGGACCGATAAGGCAGCGTATTCCTGTCGAGATGCTGCCAATTCGTTCTGCAGGTCCTGCAGGACCTTAGCAATCTCCTCCATGTTGCAAGAAACGGGGGAGGGTATCAAACCCACTCAGGCGCCGTGATCATTCGTGGGCTTGTGCTTCTGTCAGGGTTGCACACCGATACCTGGCGCAGGAGTGGATGTACCAACTACCCCCACACTGGTCTTGATACCTGCAAGACGAAGCTTACGCAGGCCTTCGCGACCAGGGCAGGGAAAGAGGGTTAGGGTCTCGTTGATTGGATAGGTTGGGGGATTGTGGGAAAACCGGGAAAAGGAGTAGGGCGAGGTAATGGGTAGGTAGAGGGAAATTGGGTGAGGTTCAACTGCTGCACACCTTCATTGTCATAACACACCACATGATAATTGCTAGACCACTCAGTACACTTTACAAAGTATGAATCACATAAGCAACATTTGACCCCTTTGAGTGGTTCAATTGGCAGTGGGTAACCACTGTCACAGGTAAACTAGCATGCAACACTTAGCTTGGGTTCATTGTCCGGTCCGAGTGCTCGGTCCTTGGGAAGCTGTCAGTCTGTGCTGCGTCTCCGAAAACGGTATGAACTGGTCACGTCTTCCGCTACAAAGAAAGGGTATGTGTTATTCCAGGCCACACATACGCACGGTCATTCACACCATGCCGCATTCATACTTCCTTCCCCAGGCGCCTAACAGGTCGTTAGAAACGCATCAGCGCGAGCTTCGCCGCGCGTGGCTTGGGGCGTGGGTAACCTTCGCCGCGCGTGACTTGGGGCGCGGGTATTCTCCTTTTTATGGTGCCAATGTTGCGCTCCTCATTCCTGCATGACTCGCGCTGCTAAATACTTTTGTCCCCGGGGTCTGTACTTATCTCGTATGCCGGCGCAGGGGCGAGCGTTATGGACTGGGAGACTGTGCCCCCTGCGCTTCCCAAAACTCCCTCTACGGGCTCTCTTAGGATAGAGTATTGCGTGGCTTGGGTTCCCCGGATATGCGTCCCACACTTATCTGAGTTTCGGCGAGGGGCCAGACTCTCAATCAGGCGGGGCGGGGCCCCTCGCACGGGTTTTCCTACGGAGCTCGGTGTCTCACGTCCTCCTCCACTGCGATCTCGAGCACAAGCCCCGTGTTGGTGTTCTCGCGCATGCGCGTTGGGGCGTACCACGCCCGATCTGCTTCCTGATTGGCTGTCTGTGCGCGAGGCATGCTGGGAAGTGTAGTCTCGATGCACTTGCAACGCCTGCAGCCTACAGGGAGGACAAAGCAGTCTCCTGTATGGCAGCACCCTTCCCCATCCCACCTGAACACCACACACATTCACTACACGTGGCCCATAGTGCAGGACACCTACCAGTTTCTTCACTACAGGTGCCACCGCATGCCTTACTGCATGCTTTTTGCGTGCCCCCCCAGGTCTGCCCCTGACAACTTCACATAGAAATCACACCCCTGTGGAGTGCACACTGCCCTGGCACATTCCATCTGACAATCAATGATGACTCAACCTGACACTGATCCTGAATGTCTGGAGAATGAACCGGGAATACCATGTCAGCCTGAGATTGTTCACCTGGAAGTGTCACAATGTGTGCATCCCTACCCACACAGACACCACCAATGCAGTTTTGTGAAGTTACACATTGAAGCAGCTAAAATGAATACCCACTTGCAAAATGCAACAAGAGGACAGTGCCATGTCAGCCAACCCAACCCCAGCACCGCCACACGACACACCGTGCCATGTCATGCTAATTGCAGGTAAACAAAGTAATCCCCACAACATGACATCAGTCTCACTATGTACAGTGTCCCTATTAGAAACCTGCAACACCTGAAATGCTCACAGCAATGCCGGACCAACAACATACTTGAGCACGTACTACCATTAACATGACATCACAAATGTTACATATTAGTAGTCTCACCACCTGGAAATGCCTGCACTCCCACCACTACCAACTGTGCAGTGTTGTCGCCATGTAGAGTTGTAGGTGCACTGCTGCCAACATGGACCCCATCTCCAGACTAGAGGTCCTTGTGTGGACATGAGGAAGGGACCTGCAAATTGGGAGGTAGACACAGAAGAAGAGTTACACATCAATGCAACATGCAGTGTACAACACAACAGCAATATGCACTAGGAATGTATACACAGTATTGACTACAGACTGCCCACACAGCTCATGGGAGTCCAACGTCACTGTGTAATTCACTGTCACTTGGGCACACCCTTTGCAAGCCCATGGAAACGGGAAGCAGGAGGGGTGTGTGTGACTCAAACCCAAGCATCTGAACCAAATACATTACAAGCCTGCATGTGCCCAGCCACAATGCAGCGTATGCCCACAGGAACCACGGAAGCCAACAGATCGTCCCAAAAAAATTGGGAATAAAAGAAATCAAAATAAAAATAAAAATAAGAAACAATCAAAAATGGCCATTGCTGGGCCCGGGGGGGTTGGGGAGGCCACCCAGGAGGTCCGAGGACAGGATGCACACCAGAACCCACCTGCGTGGATCCTGGGAAGATAAAACACCTCCATGGGCTCATGGCCCACACGGCTACCCTATTGTGGGAGTATCACTGCTGTCGCTATTATCACCCTGTGCAGCTGCATCCGGAGGTGGTTGCACTATGGGAGGCAGCCCACGCAAGGCCCTAGTCTGCTCCTCCATGGCTGCAAGCATGCGGGTGTGGTAGGTCTGGTTCTGGAGGATGAGTGTGCGGAGGTCCCCATGCAACAACTCACGGGATGCCCGGACCTCCGCCCTCATTGCCTGCATCTCAGCTGAGAGCGTACGGGTGAGACGCTCCAGCTGCTGTTCTGTCCTTTGGTGTGTTGAAGCCTCAAGCTCAACAAGAGTCGTCCTGAGGTGAAGGAGCTCCTGCCCCAGGGCTTCCCTGTGGCCTTGGGACTCAATGGAGATGGCCTCCTGGAGAGTCGCCAGTGCCGCCCGCCTGTCCCTGTTGGACCCCAACATGTCCTCCCTGTGTGACTGGCAGATGGAGTCGGTTGCCTGCTCTAGTCGCTCCATCAGCCTTTCTGGGGGGACAATGGAAGTGGCCACCCTATCCATGGCCTGAGCCATCATCTCGGATGATGCAGCCTGTTGGGTTGCCATACCGTAAATGGATTGCTCCCATGCGGTATTGCCGGGTGGCGTACGGCCACCACGTCGGCGGGCACCACACCTGTCTGGGGCAAGGCGAACTGCGCCTTGCTGTGCCGGCACTGCCTGAGGCTGCAGGACTGCATTCCCCCTCTGATCTGCTGGCCCAGGAACAGGATCAGATGTCGCGGAGTGTGACCCTGCATCCGTAACCACCGAAGGCGTAGCTGCCAACACTGACATCCCCATGGAGGGTTCTGACCCTGGTGCAGGTGGGTGAGACAGAACAGAATCCCTCCCTGGAACACTCACCTGCGACGGCACGTAGGTCTCATCCGAATCAACACCTGAGTACAGCTCGGGGGAGGTGCAGCCAGAGACACCCCTTGAGAGCACGACCTGCAGCACTTGTGGGTTCTCCCCCACCACCACACCACGTCCCTCACTGGTGGTTGGTCGGCCCTCGGACCCCTCCTGGGTCAGCACCATCTCCACAACCCCAGCAGTATCAGGTGCATCTTCCCCTGCAAAGACATGAAAACAAAGAAATGGAAACAGGCATTAGCACCATGGCACACAATGAGGGCTGAGAAGCAAGAGAACCAGTACTTGATTGACACATGTCCCACATGACTAAAACCCTCCCATGCATGCACCCTCACTGCGTATGAAGTGCAGGCAAATGGCACACACTGATGACACCAAGATGGAAGATGAACACATTTTCTGCATGCTGCCTGGCAGTGGCATCACACATTGGCCTGTGATTGGCAGGTGAAACACACATGCCATCACACAGATGGCATGTACCATTGCTATTGAGTGAAGATGGAGAGGAGGGCAGCACCTATTCATTCAGTCCAGTTCCCGCATGTAATTGCTTTTCTAATTCTAACAGGTCAGATTTTTCACCTGGAGCTGCCAGTCTGAAATGGTCCAATTGCACAGGGACATGTGTGTACAAATGATATCCACGTAACAAAGTCACTCCACTTTACCATACCCATGTCAGACATGTGACTAGTGGACAGCGACATGCCTAGTGAAAGTGGTGGAATGCAAACAAACTGACTGAATGAACAGTGAAAAATAAGCAAATATGTTGTGGCAAGGTGACACTTCAAGGGCAACTGGCGTGCAGTTGGGCTAGATGTCTACTGTTGGCAGAAGGGATACTGCTATGGCCAAATGCAGCTGCGCAGGGAGTATTGCATGAAGCACATGGCTGACCCATACGACTCAGGCGCACACACTCTCACCTGGCACACAAACAGAAGCCCTCACACACACACCATGCACATGTATGACACACACATGCATGTGCACTCACCAGACAATGCCTCGTAATCAGCCAGATCTCCCACGCCTTGGATCTGTTCCTCCGTGACGTAGGTCCCAGCGACTGACTCATGTGGAGTGAGTTCCATGTCTACTACTGGAGACCCACCTCCAGTCACTAGAGTTGCGGCATGACTTGAGGCCAGCTTACTCTTTGCCCTGCGCTTTAGGTCATTCCAGCGCTTATAGCAATCATTGGCTGTGCACCTCACGATTCCAAGGGCACTTACGATGTCCGCAACGGTCTGCCAGTGTGCCTGGCGTTGTGCAGGTGTGGTCTTGGATCCTGCAACAATGACCATCTCGTTGTCATGTCCGGACACATACTCGACAAGTGCATTCAGTTCGTCATCCGTGAAGCTGGGCTTCCTGGACTGGCCGGACTGTGTAGCCGTGTCTGGGGCATCAGCCTGTGCCGGACGAGCACTCTTCCTCTTCCGCTTGGAAGGTGGTGGTGATCCTGAGTGTCCTGCGCCGCTCTGGACACTAGGGGCAGGAGCCCTGGTGGACTCTGTATCAGGAGTGTGGGATTGCACACTCAGCATGGGAGTTGGTGCAGGCATTGGCTCTAGTGGGATGGTGTCAGGGGGAATGTCAGCAGCATGGACTAGGACCGACACTGTCCTGGCTGGGTGTGTGAGGGCTGGGGTGGATGGAGCCGCAGCTGCCCCTGCAGCCTCTCCGCCCTGCCTCCTTGGTGCAGCAGATGACCTTGCTGCCCCAGATACACGTGGCATGATGGCATCAACGTGCACCAGCGCACGTGTCGTAGCCCTGCTGACCTGGAAGTCAGCCATGGAGTCAGCCAGGTCTGGTGCCACAATGGGCTGGTCCAACAAGGGCTGAGCATGGATGGTGTCAGCCACATCAGCCTCAATGGGAGGGGGGGGGGGGGGGGATTATGGGTGCCCGTGACTGGTCCTCCACACATGGGGGGACAGGCTCACCCTGCAAGTTACGACCACGTCCCCTACCGGATCCACCACGGCCACCACTTGTGGCTCTTCCACCTTTGCCACCCTTACGGAATCCTCGCCTCCCAGCCATGGCACTGATGTTAATGTGCGTATGGGAGTGGATGTAGACTATTGTCCTGGGCAATTGGGGGTCAAAGGGGTTGGGTACCAGATGGTAATTGTACCCTAGTGCTCTAGCAAGGCTGAATGTAACCCCTGGGGAAAGATGAAGGGTCACGCAACGCACAGGAGGCCCAAAAAAGGGAGATGACGTGCACGCAACCCCTCCTAGACCACGTGTGCAGAAAGAAAAACCTGCACTACGCTGTGGCACCCAGAAACACAAGAATGAACGTATGCGTGTCACACGCAGCCTAGAATGACCTCTGAAGGGGTAGGCTACACACGGGGCAAACACAGATGTTAGATACGTGCGTGACTCACCGTCTGCCTGGTAAACGAGCGTGTAAAAGGAGCACGTTTGGTTGGCAACACCCCCGCCAAAAGAAGATTTGTATGCTGTCTGAGGAGACAGGACAACAGTAGAAGGGAACACTGTTTGAGGGAACAGGCCCAGGTAAACCAGTAAAAGCGAAAGAAGAGAAAAAGCTGTCAGAGGTAACAGGGAATACGAACTTGAAACGCCGTGAAGTAAATCGCGTGTGAAACGACAAGAAGTACAGAATTCACCCACTCGCTCTCCACGAAAAGCACGTACAAGGAAGTGGTGTTCTACGCGTACCTTTTATACAGGCCCACACGTCCAGCGTCACTTACGCGGCGTGTACGCGCTAGGGCCATTTCCACCAATTACACGCTTTGTCACTTCTGCGTGTAGGGCCATTTCCACCAATTACACGCTTTGTCACTTCTGCGTGTAGGGCCATTTCCACCAATTTCACGCTTTGTCACTTCTGCGTGTAGGGCCATTTCCACCAATCACACGCGATGAGACTCTGACGTGCAGTCTTTCCACGTGTGCTCTGTCATCACGTGCTGTGTGGGAAACACCCGTGCGAGTCACGTCACAGACGCGCTTACGCGCTGAGGGCCTTTGGTCCAATAGAATCGCGTATGCGTGCTGACGCGCTTACGCGCTAAGGGCCTTTCCTCGATTTTCACGCTGACGTGCAGGATTTTCACGTGCCAAATCACTCCGTACCAAGCTGGCCACGCGTAAGCACACGGAAGACCACGCTCCTGCCCAGAAGGCCGAACTACTGCCCCCCAGAGCCCCGAGCACGCTCCCACCTACCATCTGCTGCTGCCTGACTGCCTGCTGCCCACGTGCACTGCCATTTGCTGCCTGCACATCAGCCAGGGGTGCTGTTGCTGTGACCACCCCTGCTGGAACCGAAGACTCCCGACTGGAATTCCATCGCTCCACAGCCCAGCCCCAGGACCCAGTTGCCCACCCACTCCTGCCTCTGGGGTTGTCATGTCGGGGCAAACACCATCTGTGACCACTGACAACCCCCGGCCAGAGAGGCAGAGGGGCACCAGCTTCAGTGCCACCGAAGTTGGTGTCCTGGTGGAGCAAGTCCTGGGGCAGTATGATGCCCTCTTCGGAAGTTCCCGCGCCGACAAGGAAGGACGGACTCGGATCTGGACTGACATCGTGACTGCCATCAACGCGGAGGGGGTGGCAGTCCAGGACTTACAACATGTCAGGAAGCGCTGGGAGGACTTCAGGTCCAGGACCCTGAACAAGGCCCGGCGCCTCTTGAAGGCAGCGGATGCCAAGGGGCGCCGGGGCCACTTGTCGGAAGAACAGATGGGGGTCCTGGAACGCATATCCCCAGCGCTCCACGTCCAGGTCCTGGAGAAGCAGACCCGTCTGGAGTCGAGCGGTGAGTGTACATGCATCCTGATTGTGTGCAGTGCGTGTTGTGATTATTCGGTATTGTGCAGGTTGCACATCTGTTTGTATGGGGTCGAGTATGGGTGGGGGTGTACATGGCCGTGGGGCTGACACATGCGAGGGCTGTAATGTGTGAGACATGGATGGTGCTTGTGTGTGTAGGCTTGCATGGCAAATGCAGTTGTGCGTGCACACATGTTTGTATGTATGTGTATGTAAGTAGACATGTCCGTGATGTCACGCATGTATGTTGTTTTGGGCTGCATGTATGAGCACTGTGTACATGTGCATGTGTGTGTATTTGACAAGGGTACAACAGTGATGCAACATGGATGCATGTGACTGCGGTATGTGTAAGCCTGATTGGCAGATGTGACATGGATGCCCGTCTGAACAGTGCGACACTTGGCAGAGGTGTAGACATGCATGCAAGTGTGGTGGTGTCTGTACATGTGTGGTGCACTTCCTGTGTTGCATGTGATGTCTGGGTCACCTTTGGCTGCTCATGCTGTTGTATGTGTATGGATGGTGGTGGCAGTTGCGATATGGCTGTGGTATGGCTCATGTGTGCGAGTTGGAATGACATGTGTGTTGGGGATTGTGATGACATGTCTGAGGTTTGCCAATGCCACTCATGTGCAACTGTCATGTGTGTATGTGTCCATTGTACAGTGCCCTGATGCCTGTGTTTTGTTTCTCCCTGTCTGCAGCGTCAACTGATGAAGAGGGCGGAGAAGGTGCTGTGGAGCACAGCGGCGGGGATCCGACCGCCAGCCGGAGACGCAAGGCCCGGCTCCCCTCCCGTGTTGTCATCTCGTCGGGGAGTGAGGAGTCCGGTGCCGCGTCCCAGGCCGCAGCTGCCGGGGGGAGGTCCAAGAGGCGGAGGTTGGAGTTGGACTCCTCGGCAGCAGAAGGGGCAGCTGGGACCCCACAGGGCCCAACGGGGAAGATGGCACGGAGTCATCCAGGTTGGTGGGGGGTCTGGTGGAGGAGGAGGCCGTGCAAGCACCAGAGACGGGGTCTGGAGGTGGGGATCCCACTGGTGCCCACTGGTACCGCGGAGGTGCCTGTGTGCAATCCTGTCCCCGATCCTGTCCCTGCATCATCTTGCACCAGCAGGGATGCCTACGTCCAGACCCGTTTCCAGGCAGGGGATGAGCTGACGTCAACTGGCCTTCCTCTGCCTGCGGACGTGGCTATCCAGGTCCGGGTTGAGCCTGTCCTGGCTGGTGTGGCGTTGCGTCAACGGGCCATGCAAGGTGACCTGCAGTCTTTTCATGGAGAGACTGCACGTCATCTCGAATGGCTCGTTGACCACGTCAGCCTGCTGGGACAGGTCACCCAGACCGGATTCCTCCATCTGATGGGGCTTGTTCCGACCCCCTCCTCAACTGGACCCCCTACGCGCCAGTCGTCCTCTGTGCCATCTTCCCACCCATCAGTCACCTGGGTGCCCTGTGGAGCTGCCTCTGACAGTGCGGCCAGGCTGGTGGAGGAGGCATCCCTGCCACAGTCGGGACTCGGACGTCCAGCAGGGGTGGCCACATCAACAACTGCACCCCAGCCGGCGGAGGATGTGCAGGCAGCAGGAGGCAGTGCACGGGCAGAGGCAGAGCAGCAGCAGCAACATGGTGGGAGCCATGAAGGCTCGGGGCCTTCGACATCGGAGGGGCAGGCATCGGCCGGAGGGCAGGAGGACTCAGGACAGAGAGTGTCTTCCGTGTGGCAGCGGTTGGGCCACGCCATAGGTGCGGAGTGGCGGCGGGCGGAAGAGGCGCGGCTCACAATGGTCAGGGCGGAGAACTCCATGCGGAGGGCCCTGAGGCGGGCCGAGTGCCTCGAGGCAATCCGCAGGGGGTTGGAGGAGGACACGGCGTCGTCCCTGCGGACCCTCGGGGCCATGGAACTGGACCGCCTCTGGGACATCGAACAGGAGTTCGATGATGCCCTGGCCCGGAACACCACGGAGTGAGCCGCTGGACTTGCCCGCCGCCTTTGTATATAGTTCTTTAGTTTTAGGTTTCCTTTGTTTTTTCTTATGATTTGGAGTCGACGGACACTGCTCCACTTTTTGTATATAGTTGCATTTTAGTTAGGGTTTTTTGTAGGTTTCCTTTGTTCAGTTGGGCTCATGGACCCTTGGATGTTTTGTACATAGTTCTTAATTGGATTGATTTTATTTTTCATTTGACTTTGGACTACATTTTTTTGGATTTGGATTTGGTGTTTTTATTTTTTGAACAGACATGCAGCTTATCTTTTTTTCATTCCCATTGTAGTTTGTTTCATTTCATTTGCATTCTTATTTTTTTAATACAATTTTGTTTTCATACTTCACTGTGTGGTATCATCTCATTGCTTTCATGGATGTCATGTTGGGTGTTTTCCCATTCAATTGCAACCATTGTGTATGACGGACATGGGTTCATTATCTTTATGATTATTGGGGGTGTAACATGTAATTTCCTTTTCCATGTGGGTGAATGGGTTACTTGGTTGGGCTTTTTGGCTATGGAGGCTGACCATGACGCACATGATTGGGGATTGTGAGGACCTGGTGGAGGCTGCCCATGGTGGCTGGGGGGTGGGGGTGGTGGGAGACATGGGTGGGAGCCTGGTGTGGGCTGCACATGGTTGCTGGGGGGTGGGGGTGGATGGGAGACATGGGTGGGGGCCTGGTGGAGGGTGGCCCTGCACTGCTGGGGGGTTGGGTGGTGGGAGACATGAGTGGGGGCCTGGTGGGGGCTGCCCATGGTGGCTGGGGGGTGGGGGTGGTGGGAGAAATGGGTGGGAGCCTGGTGTGGGCTGCACATGGTTGCTGGGGGGTGGGGGTGGGTGGGAGACATGGGTGGGGGCCTGGTGGAGGGTGGCCCTGCACTGCTGGGGGTGGGGGTGGTGGGAGACATGCATTGTTGATCAGTAGTGCAAAGTGACATGTGGGTTGGCTGGGGGGCATGCCCATGGTGGATGGGCTGCCTGCGGGACATGAGCAGGGGTGCAGGGTAGTCCCCCGTGGTGTGGGCTGCCTGCAGGGGCCGTGGAGGTTGTGGAGCGTACACCTGGGAGGACCCACACGGCCAATTCACGTGTAGTACTCCCCAGAACCCCTGAAATACACGTACCCTGCTTGTACGGGGCCAATCGCGTGTGGAACTTCCCGCGCACCCCTGAAATACACGTACCCTGCTTGCACGGGGCCAATCGCGTGTGGAACTTCACGCGCACCCCTGAAATACACATACCCTGCTGAAATCGCGTGTGGAACTTCCCGCGCACCCATGGAATACACGTACCCTGCTCGCACTGGGACAATCGCGTGTGGAACTTCCCGCGCACCCCTGAACTACACGTACCCTGCTGAAATCGCGTGTGGAACTTCCCGCGCACCCCTGAAATACACGTGCCCTGCTTGGCGTTTGCTGTTTGCCAGTCCGGTTAACTGGTCCAGGGTTAGCGCAGCCCTTTGCGATGATTTAGCGATTTTGATGGCTTTTCCTTGCGCGAGGGCGTTCTTGGGGGCGTTACTGGCGCTGCTGCAGGGTCGCTGCGATTCTCTGCGCCACGGCTGGTTTAGGAGCCTAAAATCTATGAATGCGCGGAATTCGGTTTTAGCGCACGTGCCTGGCGCAGTCAATCGCACGCGGACACTCTGCGCCAGCCGCTTGCGACACTTTTCTGCGAAATTCTATGAATTACCCTGTCAATTTTTACAGACACTACCACTACCAGATCAGTATAATATATAGTTTGTATATACCTTCAATTAAAAATGCAGTTTTTATTAAAATATGTTACTTACAATAACAATGAGTCTCTAACAACTTGGAAATGTTTACTTTCTAATTATTTCAAATTAGGGACTGATTCAGAGAGCGTTTTCCTATGGGATTGCACTATTATAAAATGCTTCTGTGAATCAGGCCCTTTGTGTATTTCATTTGAAGTGTTTAGTTTTCCTAGCGACTTTCAATTTTGCCTCATATGTTCCAAAACAACATACAACAATGCCCAAACCTTAAAGTCACAATACCAAACACCCAGTAATTCAATTATAAGGGGGATTGCATGTCTTATTCTTATTATTTCTTCATATTACTTCTTTGTTGAAAGTACTCTACATTTCATACAATTGTATTTGGAAATGCACATGTCTTTTATTAAACGGTAACAATCCTCACACGTGGGCACTTTGACAGTCATAGGAAATAAAAGCAATGAAGTAATATGATGACAAGTGAATTAAAGTGTTTGTCCAAGTCCACCAAGCATACTAATAAAAATGGTATGCTATAACAGCAAGATCAACAAAGGTAATTGGGACTGCCGAGAATATCTATCCAAACACTTCTCCCTTATCAATGCACTGTTATCACTTTGTCCATGCGTTTTCATTTGGGTTGGACTTTGGGCCAGCAGGTACACTGGAGTGTAAGTGAATGTACAACTTAACATGTTCTTGCAGCTATCAAAACATATCCACCTAAGACCCAGTGACTCCATTCTCCCCTTTGAAGACACCATCATTGCAATCAACATATCTGTGTGTCCTTTGACAAGGTGTTCTATATGTTGATGAATCTCCTCATAGATTGTCCCAACTACAGGTAATTGAACAATTGGTTATTAGAGTGTTTTGTTTTGTTGCTTTCAACTTTGTTCATTTATAGTGTGTATTAGCCAATTTGAATCCAAATTGTCTATTTGTATATCTCAATTACTTCCCCATTATCAACATTTCAATGAATTAATATATCTTGAAATACTACATTACGCGATAGGCTCTTTTTTGAATATGTAATGTTTTGGCATTGCTCTTTATCTTTTTGTGGCATTATGGATGACAAGGAACTAGAAATACTTTTATTCATGTGACAGACCATTGCCATATAAGTGGGTGGTTATCCTGGTGGGTATGACTTACTTACAGGGCAGTTACCAGACTCTTAAGCACTTTGCGTTTGAGAGGATGTTATTGTTGTATAAATCACTGTCATTGTTTAAAAATTATTTTCATTTTGTAATATGCTTTACAAGAACTTCCTGACAAAAAAAATGCCTTCATGTATTGTTTTGGGATGCCCAAATATCAGCCACAATAAGACTCCTGGTACAGTGATGTACATTTTCCCTAAGGATATTTCGCGGATACGAACATGGTTGCCAAACTGTGGGTTTCCAGTGTCCGAGATTGACAGGAGAGCCAATATGTCTTGGAGGACGAGGGGCAATTGTTTCCATGTCTAGAGCATATACTTCTCTAGTGATTTGCATGAAACATCAAAGTTCACTAAAAAGGGTCACCCCAGAATCATTAGTAAGTTACTTCCCAATGCTATTCCAACTGTGTTTCATCACACACACACAGAGTCATGTGAGTAGTAACCATGAATGATTATTGTATGTATATATATATATATATACAGTAATCAAAAAAGAAGGCACAGTCCCAAATTTTTTGTTCACGGGGGAGAAATTCTCAAACGGGACCCAATAGTAGGGAAAACAAAAGTGCCGGAAGGCACAGAGAATTAATTACCCCTCACTACTCTAACTCTAGAGATGCAAAGAGATCCAAATATTATAGTCACGTAGACCTAAACCAGACAAAACATCACTACCATTAAACATGTGGGACTAGACAAAGAAAGGCATTCACCCAGAGAAAATACTAGAAAATACTTTTAATCATGTGAATATTAAAAAACAGAATCAATTCCTACATCAAGGTATCAAAGAGATACCAAGGAGCTAAAAAGACATAAAATACACATATGAATACAAAAATGTGTCAAATAATGACCCTATTTCAGAACAAATTCATAAGCTATATTGTCAGTCTTTAGACATTAGCTGAGGCATAGGTTGTCGACATGTTTCGGCCTACACAGAAATTGGACATTTCCTCAAATGTCCATTCCGAAATAAGTATTGTGGCCATCTTCAGGACATATGATTTCTTCACACTTGGTCTTTTATATGATGTGGATGGAACGTCGTGGATCTACAAATTCAGACAGGGGAATGACATTAATACATGCATAACAATTTATGGATTACATAGTTATCTTAAAGTTTAGACAATTTTACAGGAGAGGCACTCCATAGCTATAAACTAATCGGTCTTATATAAAACATTAGGCCTACTAGTCATGCCAAATATTTCATGGACTACTTTTATCGTATTAGCCTTATTAAAAGAGCTTAATTGATGGTTCAAATACCATCCCCTAACAAACACAGAAAAGACAACATACTTACAAACAACCTACATAACATTATGTGACATATTATCTAAATCTCTTACTTGTTTGCTCTAGAGAGAGTGTAATTCGTTCGATGATACACATTCAACCGAGTTATACATAGATATTTAATCCACAGCTTCACTGGCAAGGATCACCTTGTCCTATAATGTAATGGAAAACATATCTGCATCAATGATTATCTAATTAAACTATATCTTGATTAATAGCCAATTACCGCCGCTACCATATAGAGGTGTGGAACAAAGCTGTCTTTTTTTATTATTTTTTGTATTATATTTTTGAGAAATACATAATTAATTCACAAGGGAGAGTCTGTGTGTTAAAACTACACTGCTCTCTTAAAATCAGCGGGTGAACCCTTTACCCCAAACTTTACTTTTGACCTCATGAAGACCTAACTTTTAGGCTGAAAACGTTGTTTAAACCGTAACCTGTACATAACTGCGAAACCACAGAGAGACCGATATTTAAACAAATGTGTTTGAGGACGATTACTGACCAAAATGTTGTATTTTATTTTAAGGTCCTCGCGGACACAATTTACAAGGAATACAATGTTTTGTTATACCTTATTTAAGTTAGGATCCTCACGGAAAAAGTTTTCAGGGGACAAAGTGCTTTGTTATGAAAAGACTGCCCACGCTTGAAGCACTCGTGGGGAGATGTCTCAGTTCTTAGATTTTAACATTCACCATGTACGAGGCTGTCAATGCAAAGAGAAACAGAAGCAGAACAACAAAAAACTTAGTAAATCGACTTCCGATCTCAAGGGACCAAATGGCCGCGGCGCACGCAATGAGGCTTACCAGTAATTGTATCGTATTCGCAAGCGAGCCGCTCGTCGAGATCGATTCGTTCCCAGACGTGACAACCGAACAACCCGGATGTCAAATTAAATACGTGAGTGCACGTTAATGGCGCGCCAACCACGTTCAGGAAGACACATCATGTGTCCGAGCGTGCAGGTCATGTGACATATGTTTACAAACATTATCAAATACTACGGCCGTCTATGTAGCTAGGGCAAAAATGAGTCAGATATTTTTTATTTTTTATCTGCTTCAAAACTAAATGCATCTTACAATGTATTCTGGGCAAAACGCCTCGCATAGCCCAGTCCAGCGGTCATGTGACATTTATCACGAATACATTTTAAGAACATGTTGTTGTTATATGTCCATAACGGTAATTGAAAGGATGCGTGTTTGTAAAACACCCTATGATATGACTATATTTTTAACCGACCAGTCAAGGGGAAAAAAAGACGAGCCGAGCCCTTGTGTCAGGGCTAGAATCCCAGTATATACAGAATGGGTATAGTTGCGCTGTGGAGATGAAGCAGAAACAGAAAACGGTATTAACTACCACAAGGTGAAAAATTCAGGCGTGTGTCACAAGGCAAGGTGATTCTGCAGTTTATAAGGCGAGTCAAAACGCAAGGGTCATACAAACCCATATAAAAGGGGGGGGAGGCTGAATGTTAGTTTATCAAACTATTCCATTCCACAGAAACATTTAAACCCTGATTCACAGTATTAAGGTTGTAGATCAATCTCTGCTCTGCTGTAGTTAGAGCTAAATCACGGTTGCCACCTCTAAGTGGAGTCGGAATCGTCTGAATCACGAACCAATGCAATTCGGTGTAGTTGTGTTTGGTTAATGCATAATGAGCCACCAATGGTTTTTTATCTGTTTTGTTTTTTAAACACGATCTATGTTCGCATATTCTTTGTCTTATGGCTCTACTAGTTTTGCCAATATAGAGTAAATTACAGGGGCACTTAATGCCATAAATCAGCCAATCTGAACCACAGTTCGAAAAAGATTTCAAATTCCAGACCTTCCCATTCAGTACCAAGGTTTTACAATTGGTAGTGAGGGAGCAAACAGAACAATGGCCACATTTATAATGGCCAAGAACTGGAGGTAGATTCCAGAGAGTCTGTTGTGTCAAAGGGCTAGATGGTATTGGATATGTATGAACCAGCATATCCCTGAGGTTCTTCTGGCGTTTGAAAGCAAATCTCGGTTGTATTGGGCGAAAGTCGTCAGTGGCTAATATATGCCATTGTTTTTTAATGGTTCTGCGTAGGGCATTACTGATAGGGCTGAAAGTACTCACACATGTGATCCTTTCTTACGAAATTTTTTGTTCTGGATGTAGGCAACTATGTCTATTGGGATGTTTCGCTCTTTTATAGGCACGGTTGATACATTTCTTCGGGTAACCTCGAGTGATCAACCTTTGTCATAATGTTATGTAGGTTGTTTGTAAGTATGTTGTCTTTTCTGTGTTTGTTAGGGGATGGTATTTGAACCATCAATTAAGCTCTTTTAATAAGGCTAATACGATAAAAGTAGTCCATGAAATATTTGGCATGACTAGTAGGCCTAATGTTTTATATAAAACCGATTAGTTTATAGCTATGGAGTGCCTCTCCTGTAAAATTGTCTAAACTTTAAGATAACTATGTAATCCATAAATTGTTATGCATGTATTAATGTCATTCCCCTGTCTGAATTTGTAGATCCACGACGTTCCATCCACATCATATAAAAGACCAAGTGTGAAGAAATCATATGTCCTGAAGATGGCCACAATACTTATTTCGGAATGGACATTTGAGGAAATGTCCAATTTCTGTGTAGGCCGAAACATGTCGACAACCTATGCCTCAGCTAATGTCTAAAGACTGACAATATAGCTTATGAATTTGTTCTAAAATAGGGTCATTATTTGACACATTTTTGTATTCATATGTGTATTTTATGTCTTTTTAGCTCCTTGGTATCTCTTTGATACCTTGATGTAGGAATTGATTCTGTTTTTTAATATTCACATGATTAAAAGTATTTTCTAGTATTTTCTCTGGGTGAATGCCTTTCTTTGTCTAGTCCCACATGTTTAATGGTAGTGATGTTTTGTCTGGTTTAGGTCTACGTGACTATAATATTTGGATCTCTTTGTATCTCTAGAGTTAGAGTAGTGAGGGGTAATTAATTCTCTGTGCCTTCCGGCACTTTTGTTTTCCCTACTATTGGGTCCCGTTTGAGAATTTCTCCCCCGTGAACAAAAAATTTGGGACTGTGCCTTCTTTTTTGATTACTATTGTGGACAGCCCTGGGCTGGTAGGCTACATTCGACAGACTGTTGTGCCTTTGGTATTCCCTGGCAAGGAACACTTTTTAAATATCTTGCTCTGATCAAGATGGATAACGTTAACATCTTGACTTTCTCTGATGAATATTATCAGAGACTGATGAACTTACCTTCTATAGTAGCTGTAGATCAAATCAATGGTACACCGGTCGCCAACAGCGACGATTTAGACTTATTGCTTCAAAAGAAGAAGAAATTGATTCGCACGGAGTCCCATGGGCAGATGATGCTTGCCTACCTAAAGGCAGGTATTATTCCTGAGGGCTTACAGGTCAAAAATGTGCCTAGAGTTTTTATTGATAATCCTAAATTTAAGGGACAATTTAGTGCGGTAGGAAATAAATGCTCTAGAGATTACTTAATTTTGATCATAGACACCTCAGTAGAAGAGGCTACTAAACAAAAGTTGGAAATCGAAGCCTTAGAAAACAAGATGAAAGGAGACAACTTAATCAAGGATATTAAAGAAAAATTGACTAAAATGGAGGAAGAAATTGTGAAATTTAAAAAATTCACTCTGGACAAAAAAATCTGGAAATATAAAAAAGACATCGAAAATTATAAAGAAAATGTAACCTACCCTTATCTTGTTGAAACTTTTTGCTCCGATCAAAACAAGTTATCCCAGAGCAGGAATAAAAACACAGGCCGCCAGAGAAATAAGTTTGTGAGTTTTTCCAATACATCTAACACTACAACTAGTAGTGATTCCGACAATGCTTCTGCCCCAAGTGGATCGAATCCCAATAATCAACAACCTTTTTTTCGGGGACGAGGTCAGAAAACACGCCATTGGCAACAGGGGCCACCCCGCATGCAAACACGCAATTGGAGGGGCCCTCCACAGAATTGGTGATTCCGATCTTCAATTTGTCTACACATCATTTGACTAATTTAGAAATACAAGTTTTGAAAAATGGCCTCAGTTTTGTTCCAACTACCAAAGCCAAAGATTTTGACACACAGATGGAGCTACACAAATTCTTCCGTCTAATCCGCTTGAAATATTTTTTTAAAGATGGCCATACCTTTACCAAAGAACCAAGTACATCTGGTTTAAAAACTCCTTCGAATTTCACCCCTTCAAACTCGATGGTGAGTCCGGCCATTCTGGCCTTTGAAAATAAGGTTTTGGAAAAAACCAAACATTTGCTTAGGGACAATAACCATCATAAAGATAATCTAACCAGGGCAGAAAGAGCGGCCCTTATTGATTTGCAAAATAATAAATCTTTCCTGATTAAACCGGCTGATAAGGGCGGAGGGATTGTGTTGTGGGACACTACACTATATAAAGCAGAAGCCTCTAACCAGTTGGAAAACCCTATGTTCTATGGTAAACTGACTCGAGACCCAACTGAAGCACTTCGAGGGGACATAAAAAGCTTGATGGATCACGCTCTACTTCAAGAGTGGATTGATCAAGATGAACACCAATTCTTGATAAAAAAGTCACCCACTATTCCAGCTTTTTATTTACTACCCAAGGTACATAAGGACCTCATAAATCCCCCCGGTAGACCTATTGTTTCAGCCATTAATTCGATTTTGGAACCCTTGTCTATGTATGCAGACTGGTTCCTCCGTCCTTTTGTGAGATCTATGCAATCTTTCGTTAAAGATACTACTAGTATGATCAATCTGCTGGATCCTATACATGTAGAAACTACGGATATTTTGGTAACTTTAGATGTTACCTCTCTTTATACGAGTATCCCACAGGGAGAATGCCTGACTATTATGGAATTATATCTGAATAAGCGCACTGATAGTCTTAGGAAAGTGCCTACTTCATTTATTTTGGAATGTATCAAAATCGCCCTTACAGAAAACTTTTTTCTGTATGATGGCACATTCTATAAACAAATACACGGCACAAGTATGGGGGCTACCTTTGCCCCTGACCTTGCGAATCTTTTTATGGATTATTTTGAATCAACCTCCATCTTCGACGAACACAATCCATTTAAAAGCAACATCATCAAGTGGCTGCGCTACATCGATGATGTTTTCCTTATTTGGAAAGGCGATGTAACGCTGTTACAATCTTTTTTAGTATGGCTAAACAACCATCATCAACACATTACTTTCACTATGATGTACGACTTACATTCTATATCTTTTTTGGATCTTTCCATCTATAAAACAGAGTCGGGCCTGTTAAAAACCAAGTTATTTCGCAAGCCAACTGATAAAAACACCTTACTAAGATTTAACAGCTTCCACCCTTTAAGTCTACGAGAAAACCTACCGGTCGGACAATTTTTCAGATTAAGAAGAAATTGCTCTGAAATATGCGATTTTGTTCAAGAGGGTAAGGATTTAAAACAAAGGTTGATCACTCGAGGTTACCCGAAGAAATGTATCAACCGTGCCTATAAAAGAGCGAAACATGCCAATAGACATAGTTGCCTACATCCAGAACAAAAAATTTCGGAAGAAAGGATCACATGTGTGAGTACTTTCAGCCCTATCAGTAATGCCCTACGCAGAACCATTAAAAAACAATGACATATATTAGCCACTGACGACTTTCGCCCAATACAACCGAGATTTGCTTTCAAACGCCAGAAGAACCTCAGGGATATGCTGGTTCATACATATCCAATACCATCTAGCCCTTTGACACAACAGACTCTCTGGAATCTACCTCCAGTTCTTGGCCATTATAAATGTGGCCATTGTTCTGTTTGCTCCCTCACTATCAATTGTAAAACCTTGGTACTGAATGGGAAGGTCTGGAATTTGAAATCTTTTTCAAACTGTGGTTCAGATTGGCTGATTTATGGCATTAAGTGCCCCTGTAATTTACTCTATATTGGCAAAATTAGTAGAGCCATAAGACAAAGAATATGCGAACATAGATCGTGTTTAAAAAACAAAACAGATAAAAAACCATTGGTGGCTCATTATGCATTAGCCAAACACAACTACACCGAATTGCATTGGTTCGTGATTCAGACGATTCCGGCTCCACCTAGAGGTGGCAACCGTGATTTAGCTCTAACTACAGCAGAGCAGAGATTGATCTACAACCTTAATACTGTGAATCAGGGTTTAAATGTTTCTGTGGAATGGAATAGTTTGATAAACTAACATTCAGCCTCCCCCCCTTTTATATGGGTTTGTATGACCCTTGCGTTTTGTCTCGCCTTATAAACTGCAGAATCACCTTGCCTTGTGACACACGCCTGAATTTTTCACCTTGTGGTAGTTAATACCGTTTTCTGTTTCTGCTTCATCTCCACAGCGCAACTATGCCCATTCTGTATATACTGGGATTCTAGCCCTGACACAAGGGCTCGGCTCGTCTTTTTTTCCCCTTGACTGGTCGGTTAAAAATATAGTCATATCATAGGGTGTTTTACAAACACGCATCCTTTCAATTACCGTTATGGACATATAACAACAACATGTTCTTAAAATGTATTCGTGATAAATGTCACATGACCGCTGGACTGGGCTATGCGAGGCGTTTTGCCCAGAATACATTGTAAGATGCATTTAGTTTTGAAGCAGATAAAAAATAAAATATCTGACTCATTTTTGCCCTAGCTACATAGACGGCCGTAGTATTTGATAATGTTTGTAAACATATGTCACATGACCTGCACGCTCGGACACATGATGTGTCTTCCTGAACGTGATTGGCGCGCCATTAACGTGCACTCACGTATTTAATTCGACATCCGGGTTGTTTGGTTGTCACGTCTGGGAACGAATCGATCTCGACGAGCGGCTCGCTTGCGAATACGATACAATTACTGGTAAGCCTCATTGCGTGCGCCGCGGCCATTTGGTCCCTTGAGATCGGAAGTCGATTTACTAAGTTTTTTGTTGTTCTGCTTCTGTTTCTCTTTGCATTGACAGCCTCGTACATGGTGAATGTTAAAATCTAAGAACTGAGACATCTCCCCACGAGTGCTTCAAGCGTGGGCAGTCTTTTCATAACAAAGCACTTTGTCCCCTGAAAACTTTTTCCGTGAGGATCCTAACTTAAATAAGGTATAACAAAACATTGTATTCCTTGTAAATTGTGTCCGCGAGGACCTTAAAATAAAATACAACATTTTGGTCAGTAATCGTCCTCAAACACATTTGTTTAAATATCGGTCTCTCTGTGGTTTCGCAGTTATGTACAGGTTACGGTTTAAACAACGTTTTCAGCCTAAAAGTTAGGTCTTCATGAGGTCAAAAGTAAAGTTTGGGGTAAAGGGTTCACCCGCTGATTTTAAGAGAGCAGTGTAGTTTTAACACACAGACTCTCCCTTGTGAATTAATTATGTATTTCTCAAAAATATAATACAAAAAATAATAAAAAAAGACAGCTTTGTTCCACACCTCTATATGGTAGCGGCGGTAATTGGCTATTAATCAAGATATAGTTTAATTAGATAATCATTGATGCAGATATGTTTTCCATTACATTATAGGACAAGGTGATCCTTGCCAGTGAAGCTGTGGATTAAATATCTATGTATAACTCGGTTGAATGTGTATCATCGAACGAATTACACTCTCTCTAGAGCAAACAAGTAAGAGATTTAGATAATATGTCACATAATGTTATGTAGGTTGTTTGTAAGTATGTTGTCTTTTCTGTGTTTGTTAGGGGATGGTATTTGAACCATCAATTAAGCTCTTTTAATAAGGCTAATACGATAAAAGTAGTCCATAAAATATTTGGCATGACTAGTAGGCCTAATGTTTTATATAAGACCGATTAGTTTATAGCTATGGAGTGCCTCTCCTGTAAAATTGTCTAAACTTTAAGATAACTATGTAATCCATAAATTGTTATGCATGTATTAATGTCATTCCCCTGTCTGAATTTGTAGATCCACGACGTTCCATCCACATCATATAAAAGACCAAGGCCCTCATTACGACCCTGGCGGAGTGGGTTTACGCCAGCGTTATTCGCGGCGGACCCGTCCGCCCTACTACGAGTTCCCGTAGCGCCATGGAACGTTTTCCGCCTGGTTTTTCCGGGCGGAGAAATCCATGGCGCTACGGGACCTTGATGTTAATTACGCCACCGTATTTTGCGGTGGCGCAATTAACGCCTTCCCCACTCCCATTATACCCTATGGGGCAAAAATGGGAATGGGGAAGGGTAAAATGGGGAATGGGGATTTACCGCCTCGCCAAGGTCGGCATGGGGCGGAAAATCCGCCAACCTCCATGGCGCTATCGCCAGCTTTCCGCCGTGCTCCGCGGTGCATTTAGCACCGCGATTTCCGCCAGGGTCGTAATGAGGGCCCAAGTGTGAAGAAATCATATGTCCTGAAGATGGCCACAATACTTATTTCGGAATGGACATTTGAGGAAATGTCCAATTTCTGTGTAGGCCGAAACATGTCGACAACCTATGCCTCAGCTAATGTCTAAAGACTGACAATATAGCTTATGAATTTGTTCTAAAATAGGGTCATTATTTGACACATTTTTGTATTCATATGTGTATTTTATGTCTTTTTAGCTCCTTGGTATCTCTTTGATACCTTGATGTAGGAATTGATTCTGTTTTTTAATATTCACATGATTAAAAGTATTTTCTAGTATTTTCTCTGGGTGAATGCCTTTCTTTGTCTAGTCCCACATGTTTAATGGTAGTGATGTTTTGCCTGGTTTAGGTCTACGTGACTATAATATTTGAATCTCTTTGTATCTCTAGAGTTAGAGTAGTGAGGGGTAATTAATTCTCTGTGCCTTCCGGCACTTTTGTTTTCCCTATATATATATACATATATATATATATTTGTAAAGAGATCACTCAGTCTCCTAAACATCGGTGCCAATTGCTAATGGGATGATAGGCTGGAATTTATTTCAAAATATTGGTATATGTATTTGATTTCTCAATTTATTAATGATGTTTGAATGTACACGCCTTAAAATTTTAGACTTTGAGCAGGAATATATTGCTAATTTTGGATACACAAAAAGTTCACTGCAATGTGGGCCTTTCTGTCAAATGTAAATAGCAGTATCTGTACTTTGTCTCAAATTTCAAATGTATTGATTAAAATGTCTGTAATTACGCAGATCATACTGATGGAAGTCCAGACCATTACCTCACACTAACACCTCCACTAACCAAAAAGTGAGCCCTTCTTACATGGACAGAAACTGCTATGTAGTGTATTAAAGTGTCTATTTTTCTATTGACTAATATCATTAATATAGCAACTGAATAAAGGTTCAAGCTTAATCATCGACAACTATCCTGAATTCAACAGAAAGATCTCTTCCCTTTCAAGTAATATTTGTTAAATTCTAAATGTGTATGCAAATGTACTATGGATGCCTAATCTCAAGTTCCATATTTAACTAATTTATCAGGGTTATTGATTATTTGTCTTTTTGCCAATATTTTGAATTTCTTTCAACAGGCTTTATTTTCTTTTTAATTTAATCTATAGTGCTATACATCTCTATATTTGTAAACAGCCAATTGTTATAAACAGGGAGATGCCTGTACATTGGCAACATACACCCCTTCATTTGGACATTCTTTCAACAAAGGTTCTTTGAAAATATATATATATACACATATGTACTTTTTAATTGTATGTATTTTTTGGTCAAATATATTTGAGTCTATTTTTCTAATAAATGTTTATTTGTATGAATTTGTACATATTTCTTCTGAAAAATACTTTTTAGAGTTTTAAAAATCAATTTGATGAAAAACATGTTTTCTGTATTCCTTGGTCACAATTATTATTGAGTATATTGATCGTTAAAATGAAACATTTGTGTTACTTAATTTTGAAACGTTAATTGTTGCATTTCAATAATCATTTCATCACAAGAAAAGGCACATAGGTGTCAAGGACAGCACTGATGCATTCAAAGCATTAGAGTCTCACAGGCAGGTGACAGAAGTGACTTTGCATTTTTCTTTGTTTTTCATAATTCATGTATAAAGAACTCCAGAAGATGCGTTTCCCTCATCGCAATATATACATAAATATGTATATCTTAAGCCATATACACAAGGGAGAACTTGAAACATTTGGCCTGGGGTGTTAGCACAATACTCTGGAAGACGGGGCAGTGGCAGAAACGGACAATGCAGCTTCCCCAACCTCCATAACAACTAAACTCATTAACAAACTCTGCACCATGCTCAAATTACGAAGTATATATAGTCAATATTATTGACATTACTTTCTAAACATCACATATTTCAGTAATCATGGCCACAAGGAACCTCCCCCACATAGCAAAAGTAGTAAACATTTTTCACCTGGACCTTAGATTAGTTAAAAATTAGAAAGCTGATACATGATGTGTCCTCATGTCCCATTTTGCTATTTCACAGCATGCTGAATGTCCTCCCATTTAATTCCATATTGTTACATATTTGCTTATTGACAAATGGAAAGAGGTGGAAAAGCTAGAGAATTAACTGATAGAGACTAATAAGGGGGTCTGGCATCACTCATACAGTCAAATATGTGCCAACACATTCTATTCCTTTCTACCTCCACACACCACAAGCCAAAACCCATATCTGGTAAACTGTCAATTCAACCCACCTACAACATAAGAATCCCACTGGCCATCCTGCCTCCCTGCTAGCATGCATTACATAAATGCTAATATTTATTTTGGTCATTCACACTATAAGTTATAAAGACATTGCCCTGGCTACAATACAAAAGGTAGCCCAACTTCATTTGATAGTGAGCCTCAGCCAGACAGGGCAATAAGCATTAGTTGTGGTGTTGCTAGTAATTGTGGGTCTGGATCTGCGCTTGGACAATGCAGACCCAAGAGGCTGAGGGTACTTGACCTTTATCATGCAACAATGATGCACGTGATGGAAAGTATGCTGCAGATTACAGTTCATGGAAGTAAAGCTAACTGAGAGTGGAGTACACAAAGGACTGGTTTAATGGAGAGAGATTAACAGTGACTGATCAAGTTTCTTTTTGTTTTGAAGGAAGGTGGACAGTGTGCATGTGTGCGTGTGTATATATATTTTATTTGTGTCTGACTGTGGTAATGTGTTTGTAGTGTCTGTTCATGTAATTATGTGTTTTATATTTTAATATGATTTCAATGTGTGTATTTTCTTGGTCAAATAAGACTTTTCTGGATGAGGCATTAAATGTAATTCTTGGGTTTTTATTCAGAGTTTGGTGGTAATGTTGAAATGATTTGAGTTTTTCTGTCTGAAAAAGTATGGGTTTGGACAAGTACAGCTCACAGTATTGAATGTAAATACATGCGTTTGCTTGTAATCATCTTATTTTTCACTGCATCCACCAAAGAGGTGCAATAAAAATCCAAATCACCTGGAATTTGTTTTTCTGGAACGTAACATCAAAATAATAAAAAAACAGTTTTCTATAAGACCCATTAAGTAAGATGGATGGGACATAGTGAAGGCTATAGTAGATTATTTGTCGAATTAAGTCACCATTGAGCAAGACATTTCTAAAAAAAAGAATGAAACAGAGAACAAACTAAATGATGTATGGACTGTGACTTCTTTGGAAAGTAGGAGTCATTGTAAGATGATGAGGATTGAAAGAGACCAATAGTATATAGGGCACAGTGGTGCCAAGATTACCAACACGGGTTGACACTGGGTGCAATAAAATGCATCTGGGGCATAGCCTCTTCTCCATCCTATTCAGTTAAGGTGTATGCCCATGTGTAGCGGCCAACCGAGTACACCGACAACATTGCTGAAATTGGGATGAGTATATCACTCCATCTTATCAGTAGCCTAGCAAGGGATTGAAGTGCTATTGACTGACTCTTCCTCCCCTCTTGAACAATACATATATGACATCAAACATTTCCTCTTATCTATATAAAATGATCTCCCTCTAAATCTATCCATCCCTTTATATACATCTACCTCTTTTTCTCCATCTCTTTCTATGCATCTCTATATCTCACTGTCTCATCTCGCTATGTCTCTCCATGCCGAACTGTCTTTGCATCTCTCTATATGAATAGTTCCATCTAGCTCCATCTTTCTATCTGTCTCCATCTCTAGCAATATTTCCATATGTATATGACTCTCTCCATAGACCTCTATCCATCTCTGGCTCTGCATCTCTATATATCCATACTTCTCCCTCTATCACTCTCTCTATTTGCATTCATCTATGTATGTCCACATGTATAGTTATATACATCTATCTTGTTGCTTCTCAATATATCTATCCATCTCTCTCTGTTTATGTGTGTCTCTATCTGTCTATGTCCCAAACACTCTATGCATCTCTCATATCTACCTATTCATCTGTCTATATCTCCCTTTCCATCTCTGTATATTTATCTATATACATGCCCATCTGTGCATGTATTTATCTATGTCTATCCAGATCTCTCTATACATATTACTCTATGTATCTCAATTCCTATATATCAATATATCCATTCCTCCATGATGAGCACATAATCAGTAATGATTTCCATCTTGCATGATTTGGCTCTGCTTCAGGTGTGTACCAAAGTCGGTGTATTGAGGCTCCTCAACCTCGCTGCAGCCTTTGATACCCTTGGTCATGGTATTCCTCTTTGCCGTTTAGAAATGCCTGGCATATTTAGTTCTTTATCTTGGTTTGTCTCTTTTCTTGTGGATCGCAATCAAATGGTATTGCTGTTTCCTTTCCGTTCTTTGCCTGTAGCTTTAACATGTGGTGTTCCTCAGGGATCTTCCCTTTCCCGTCTTCTCGTTAATCTTTATCTCCGCCCTTTGGCTGACCTCATTGAGGAGCATGGCAAGCGTTTTATACATATGCAGATGATGCTTAGCACATTTCCTGTCTTGATTGGGCCTCTGAGCCTCTTTCTAAACTGAGGACATGTTTATCTGCTATCAATGACTGGCTGTCTGGTTATTAGATAAAATTAAGCATGCAACAAAACATAGATTCTTGAGATTGGCTCCTCCGATTTTACTAAGGCCTGGGACACTGAATATTGGCCTGCTTTCCTGGGGCCTTGCCCTGCCCCCAGTGCATCTGTTAAAAGCCTTGGAATTAAACTCTTGCCCTCAGACTCAAGAGAAGGCCAGATCTCCTCGGTCTATAACTCTGGTTTCCTCAAACTGAAACTTCTAAAAAGATCCTCCCTTTGATACCATCTGAGCTTTGCTCTACATTTGCGACATCATGGATCATGGGATTTTGATTATTGTAATTGCATTATTCTTGGACAACCTGATTTCCTAAATCAGCATCTGCAGATTTTGCAAAATTCTGCAGCACGTCTAGCCCTGGGAGCTCCAAGGCTGTCACATTCGTATCACTTTCTTCAGCAGCTTCACTGGCATTGGTGAAAAGCTGTGTTAATGCTGTCTTCGTTACAATGGACGAGGCAGTGTGCACACAGGGCAACTACTTTTTTCGGAGATAATGGCACCTTTCTGACTCCACTATGTCTTCATAGATACTGTGCCTTGAATTTAATACATGTTGATTGGCACATTCCTTAATATGAGTAATGTGTTATGATCCAGGGGGAATACATTTTCGATAACTGTCCCTGAGACATCTACACACTATCTTTTCCTATTTAAAAAAATATAATTTGTTGTTTGTCCTATTGCCTAGCTATAGAGCCACGGTATATATAAAAACTGTACCCACAGTTGTAGGAATACATGAATGATTCGGTGTGTACCAAGACACGATAACAACTGCTATTTTCACAGTAAATGTCCATGTCTGTCTTATTCTATCCTTTCATAGATAATCAGCCCACCACCGTCGCCTAGGTTTGAGGCGCGGTCTAAGGACAGACAGAGGTGTATTCGGTCCCATCTTGTCCAATTCTATTCTGGGCATTGTGTGTCTTGGTTCACATAAGTAGTTGTAATTAAGTTAGTTCTGTGTAACATTTGAATGATGTGTATAGGTCTGTCTTTTGAGTGTTCTAAAATGCACATTTGACAGACCCTACAGTACTGAAAATTAGGCCTTCCTTAGTATTTTTTGCGAAACTATGTTGTACATTAATGTTCAACTTGATGCAAAGACAGCATTTTTTAAAATTAGAATATAACCTATAGATAACAAGTTATGTTTTATTTAAATTAAGTTAATAGTGTTACTTCTTTTGATAAAGGCGACTAAAATATATTTATTCTTTTGGTGTGGGTCCAAGCCTGATTTGCATATGGTCTTTTCCCCTTTTATGATGGTTTTCAGGTGAAGAACGATGGTCTGGAGGGCTGCCCAGAGCAATGCCAGAGGTTGAGATTAATTCTAACCCTTCCAGCCATCACCTCTTTTCCTTTGCTGTATGTCATGGCCACCATTTGCCCGTGCATGGGTTCTTCAACTAAGACTGGAGCATCACCTTCATGAACTGAACCGTTATCTCGATGTTCTGGTACAATAGTGCAGCTCCTCTTTGCTCATTTGGGGTGCCCTTAATCAGGACCTACATGGCCGCATCTCATCAATGGTTTGATTATGAATGCACATATTATTAGTAACATTTGAACTAAATATCATATTATGGTGAGGAGAAAAAATATTGTCTTATTTTTTTATCTCAAGGTCCAAATGGAAATGGGAACATAATATTTTTCATTTTTGCAGTAAAGGTGAAACCAAAAGACAAGGGGACTTTGGAATGTTTAACACTGAAAGGAGAGGATCATTTTAAGTTGCCCCTGAAATGGACAGAGTAAAAACGCCAAGGATAATATTTAGTAACTAAGCAGAAAAAAAGATCACATGAGCAACACAACGAACGAAATTCAAATTTCTATTCTGAATAGCTGTCGAAAGAGAACAACTTGCATTTTACGTTGCAAGAATGTAAAGCCAACAATTTGTGTAGGTTATGTTTTCATAATTTCATAATAATCATATATTTATCTTCAAATTGATGCAAAGACAACACTTTTTTTATTAGAATATAACTTATACATGCAAGTTATCTTTTATTTAAATGAAGTTAATCGTGTTACTTCTTTTGACAATGGGGACTAAAATATATATTCCAGAGAGCACCGTTTTATTATGGATGTATAACAAATAATTGTTTCTCACAAACGGAACGCCAAGTCCTTTGAGAGAAAATGGATGATTGAACTGCATAGAATTATATTTTAATCCACTGAACATTCACTTGCACAATTCTAGTACTGGGCTTAAAAGATTGAAGAATGGAATCTTAAATCTGAAAGATAGCATGGAATGGTTCTGTCGACCTAAACACGATTACTGTGGCTTGGAGTAAACAATCTGTTCTTCCATTGATTATCTGCGTCAAAAGTTGTAATGGCTCAGATGGATGTGTTCAGCTGTTTCTGTTGCGATAAGAAATATTACGTAAATTCCAGACTATGGGCCTCATCACGACTTGGGAGGTAACGCCGGCGCTATTAGCGCCGGCGCTATCTGCCCTACCGCCGAACCCCCCGGCGCTAATAGCGCCGGATCACGAGTTCGAAGGTAATGTAATTCCCCATTCCCCATTGAGCCCATTGGGGAATGCCCCATTCCCCATTGGGCTCAATGGGGAAATTTCGCGCTAATACCGCCGGCGGATTTCCCGCCGGCGGTATGAGCACGAATTTTCAGCATATTTCCCCCCAGCTCAGAGCTGGGGCGAAATTCGCCGAAGTACTGATTTGGCAGACCCTTAAATCTGGCGGTAATAGAGCTACCGCCTGATTTAAGGGTTACCGCCAAAGTCGTGATGAGGCCCTATGAGTAATTATTGAAAGGTGTAACTTATCTTATTTTTTTGAAAAGTGAGTAAACATTAACTGTGTGTGTGTTTGTGTGCATCTTCCATGTTTTGCGTTAGGTAATGTGATGCCGTAGTTGCTGACACCAGACGTTTTGACTACGCTTTGCAGCAACATCATGACAAGGGGCGTAGCATATCGGTTTGACATGGCGATGTCAGTTTGACGGGTGTTTGTTCAGATTTACTACTGCCAGGACACTTGAAGTTAGGGTGATTGACTAACAGATAAGATTATCACAAGATGGTAGTTTCCGACCTGCATGGTTCTTGTGTCTAAAAGTCCGAAAATCGAGGGTGAAATGTATTGGAAAAGAAATTCAATTCATCAATTTATGCTCCAAAATACATGCTCTATACATTGGGCCAATACAATTTTTTGTGCTTTAAGCCTTAACCTCTCGCTTTGGTTTAAGAAATGAGTAGACTAGCCCTCCTTCTGGGCATTTTAGGAGCTCTATTTGAGTTAATGATGGACTCCTCCTGTGCTGTACTAGCTCAAGTATTGACCAAATGTGCGTCTTCGAGTAGTGGTCAGACGTGCCATTTTTTCTTTTAGTAGGGCATTGAACATGTTGTTAAGCCTGTTCCTTTGCCATTAATATTTGCCCTTCTGAAAGGAAATGCATTTCCTTTTGTATTGTCTTACTTGAAGTTTAAATATCAATGAAATGCCATCTTAACTACTCTGGCCGTTCAGTGCTAACTGAAATGCTGAGTGCCTTTTTCAGGTGATTTTCCATTGAATGGTCCATGTGCTATGTTATGTTATACTTTGTTATGTTATGTTATATGCCATTAGCGCCTACTGCCATTGTTATGGCTACAAAGCACTGTGAGGATGAACGCCCTTTGGAAAACCACGGTCTAAATTGAGAGATGGTGAAAGGAGTGGTAAAATTGCATGGGTGCATTTATAGCCTCATCAAAGGTAGGTAGGGAGTGGCTAGGTTCCTGACAGCCATCCATATTATCAGGTGTGAGGACAGTGATGTGGCAGCTTGTCAGGTTAGTCAAGCTATGTGAACAGCTGGACCGAATTTAGCGTATGACTCAACTGTATTCTGTGGGTGGTGGCGCTCGGGCTGAGGAAGATGTATGTTGAGGGTAGGGTGATGACAGATAGTGTGCATGTCAGATGTGCGCGACTATGTGAATGCAGGTGAGCCAAAGTATAAACAGCGGGGAGCTTCAGACTATCAGTCTAAATTAAGAGTCCATGTTGGGCAACATGCAAGTGTGGCAAAGTGTAAATAGTGGTGCGATTCAGAACAGCAACACCAATACCTGGAACAGTCTTGGAAGAGAAAAGGCAAGTGTGGCAAGCACAGTGGTGATGGGATCAAAGTAGCAGACTCACGTTTGGAGCATTCCAGGGGGAAGATGCAGGTGTGGCCAAACACAATCAATGGCTAGATTCAATCTAAGAAATCACTTCAGGAACATGGCAGTGCTAAGAATCAATTAAGACGTCCCTTATCTGAAAGAGGCTGTCAATGGCGAGGCATCCAGTGGGGCTGGGGCCCCAGGGCAAACAGGCAGACAGGGAGGGACGGCACCCTTAGGAAGTTGCCCTTTGCCTGTGCCCATCACTGGCTGTCCGGGCAATGCTGTCATGTGAGCGGCTCTTAAGAAGCTGTGTGCCTGGGTTACCTGACCCCTGAGGAACACCAATCCGGTGTCAGGGATGGGCAGAGGGCGGGACCAAGGCGGGCTGGAGGGTAAGGGAGGCAGTGCATAGCGCGAAAGCACAAGAAGCATGAGAGGGTAGGGGAGCGAGAAAGAAGGAAATTGAAGGCCAAAAGGCCTAGAAGAAATGTACTAGGGAGAAGCAGGACCACGAGGAGTCCACATGCCAGGAGCAATTTCTTCCACCCCGGATGGTGTGAATGGGTGCCTGGGTCACCTGACCCCAGAGGAACACCAATCCGGTGTCGGGGGTGGGCAGAGGGTGGGACCAAGACAGGCTGGAGGGGAAGAGCAGTGCCGAATGTGGAAGCACAAGAAGCATGAGAGGGTAAGGGGAGCGAGCAAGGGACAAGTGGAGAGTCAAAAGGCCTTGAAGAGACTTACGAGGGAGGATCAGGACCATAAGGAGTCCTTGCACATGCCAAGAGTGGCAAATAATCTCTATATATTAAAGTTACTTCACTTAATAAATGTGCTGTGTATTTTATCTTTTAATGCAAGTGTTGTATTTGAATCATATGTACAGGGTTCTAAATTGCTGGGAGCTATTCAGCTCATGCTTCAAGCCTGGGAGAGCCTGGCCAGCCTGAGGTCAACAGCCAACAGGACCCACCCCCGGCTCCCCATGCCAATTGCTGCATTAAAAACACGCATTTGGGACATTAACTGTATTTGAGAATGTTAATAAAGATAAATTAGGACACATATAAGCATAATGGATCATACACAATGGGCAAAAAGTGTGCATCTCCTGTGAAGTTAGATTTGCGGTGCACTGGGTACTCACTCCTGGTACCCCAGCAGCAGCAGCTCCTGTCTCCTGTCTACTGGATGATGCCTCACACCCAGGAGTTGGCTTTAGCTCCTGCTCGTCGACTCCCAATTTCGAGTCCTGTATGTATATATTATAATTTATGTTTTATGTCTCTGTATCTCACTTTAATTGAGGACGGTGTATCCTACCCTGAGTGCTTGCTCCTGTGTGACATACAGTATCAGTGGTGTCCTGGTGTTGCTAATGCATGGAACCCTGGGTGTCTGTCAAGCGTTAGAGCTCTATGTGTGTCCATTGGCCCTGCAGGCTGGCTTGTGTGGATGGTCCGGGCATGCCCCCTTTCTATTGTGCACCTGAGGATTTAATGTCTATCTACACATCAATGTCTGTTGCTTCTTCAGTGAGTGGCATCCTTTGTATAAAATATACAACACAGGACTTTGTTTGCAGGCAGGCAACACATGATGCAACTCAGCATTCCCAATATTTTGTTAGATTTGGGATAAGGAGTTGGACTCATTTCCCGGGATGCAGCAACCTGGTTTAAGCCTTCACTCATCATCTGCGTTAGATGGCAGCTGGGTATGCATCTTAGTTTGCCAGCATACACAAAACTAGGCAACCCCAATCTTTGATTACATTGGTTTGTGTCTTGGACCCTGTTTCCCAGCAGGCAACAAAAGGATTTGTGCCATCTCTCACTTTCTTCATTAGACTTGGGTTGGGTATAGCACTTTGTTCACATGCATGCAACAAACGGTACAAGTCTTCTTTCGCCCTCTTTCAAAGACTTGAGCTGGGTGCAATTGTGTCCCCAGCATGCAAGTGATTTAACGTAGTTCCAATGATGTAATGTTGTTGGGAGACATCATCCTCATTATGTGGGGGTGGGACTTGGGTAAGGGCAAGCCATGGGAAGTGACATAGATCTGAAGCCTCCAGGAATTATGGGGAGTTCAAATAAAGACAGAGTTGAAATCCAGACCAGCGGATTGCGCGCTCTGCGCCATTGCCACAAGTGTTAGCATCCCGGTCTGCCACCAGTCCAGTGTCGACACTGGCAATGAGAGGGGCAGAGCCCAGCATGCTGCAGACTAGGAGCTGTGAGAGCCCCCCACGATGCTCGCCGCAGTCACAGATTTCACATGCTGGGCGGCGGCTGTGATGCAAGCACTGCATAGCCCTTCCTGGGCAGCGGCGGTGAACTGTATAATCCTCGTTTGAGTTCCAGAGGCACATGGGCAACAGGTACAGAGTAACGTGACTCAGACTGCTGGGATTATACGGCAGGAACCCACGGCACACACATTTTCCCTCCACGTGCAACGTACAAGGCTGCAGCACTCTGCAGGCCAGTGATATTGAGGTAAGGAAGTGGAGCCCCACATGGTCCTAGAGACCCAAGACACCTCACTTTACGCCACAGGATTGCAGAGACAGCTTGTTACAGACCAGCCCTCACTCTAAGCATAATCTCCCCGAGGGACACATTAGACAACACACAACGTTGCCACAATGTCAGAAGATGAGATACCGGCCCCATTACCTGCCCGTCCATCAGAAGAATTTCAGGTCACACAAGGAGATGTCTTTCCATGGACACTGCCAAATGCATTTGACCTCACAGATAACAACAATCTGAGCCCACGTTGGGTCCGGTGGGCTAACGACTTCAAAGTATATGTTGGGGTGATGGGCCCCATGGACGATGAGCAGGAGAAGAATATATTGACCCTGACTGTAAGATCATCAGTGCAAGACATGCTATACAAGCTGGTTCATCAGGAGAAAGCCACCTTCCGAGAGATTCACGAGGTGCTTGCCACATATTTTGCCCCCCACACTAATGTAGACTACGAGAGGCACATCTTCCACACTACTATGCAAGAGAGTTGAAACCCTTGACAATTTTGTTATGCAACTCTGCATCCACATCAAACACTGTGTATTCCACTGCTACTCGAACGAGGAAGCCCTGTGATCTCAGATTATTGCGGGATGCGAATGCCCGAATGCAAAAAGAAATTGCTCCAAAAACAATGGACCTTAGATGACATCCTGGCCACGGGAAGAACTGAGTCTGCCATAACTCAGCAGGTTGTCAATTTAAGCAGAGTAAAAATATCCTCATCCCCACGAGACCAGGAGACAGTCAAGAAGCTATCGCCAGTGACACATGGCAACACCAAGAGTACCGACAAGACATGCTTCTGGTGTGGGTACGAGTTCCCGCATGAGGGCACATGAACTGCTTTGGGTAAAAAATGCGCTGCCTGCGGAGGCATTAACCACTTCAGTGCTGTATGCAGAAATCCCCCCACACCACCACCTCAAGGAATCTGGCCGCGAAGCAACCCGCGACTCCCAAAATATCACCTCGATGACTGAAAACCTGGCTCTGAGTACCAGAAATATCACTCGGCTAAAGAATAAGGGGACAGGCAGTCATCTCGCCGGTCATACAGATCTCCTGACAGGAAGAGTACCTACAGAACCGGACGGAATGTACAATATGTGGAAGAAAGATCCCACTCTGGAAGCAGACTGTGAAGGTCATTATTGAGGACGCATATGATAAGCTCCCTCACCGACTGAAGCTGAGAGCGTCTGCAGTGGGCATATTCCCATACGGCTCCAACACACCACTGCTGTGCAAAGGGACGTTCACCACAGTCTGTGCCCACAAGTGGGACACTGCTCGCATCCAGAAACACATCCTCTCCACCAAAGCCAACAGTGGTTGCATCTTAACTTTCTGCACAGCCTTGGTCTGGTCCACATCCTATGCAATATGATGGCTCACAAGTATATGACCCCTGATGGGGACATAGTAACAGCATTCCCCAACCTCTCTATAGGCCTCAGCAAACTAAAGAATTGTTAAGGTGCATCTCCACATCGACCCAACCGTCAAGCTAGTCACACAGCACTACAGCGGCATCCCCATAAACATCCAGAAGCAGGTGGAGGAGGAGATCCGGCACTTACTGGACCTTAACATCATCTAGCCGGCGGTTCGGCCCACCCTGTGGGTCTCATCAATTGTCCCTATCCCGAAGAAGTCAGCAGAGGGGTCCATTCACCTGTGTGTGGGGACATGCGCCACCCAAATGTGGCCGTGCAATGAGAATGCCACCAGGCCTCCAGAATTTACGGACATGATCCACCTGCTCAATGGGACAACCGTGTTCTCTAAACTGGACCTGAACACAGGTTACCACCAGCTTGGACTTGCCCAGGAGTCACATTATAGCACCACTTTTGTGACTCACATGGGGCTCTATCAATACAAATGGCTGAGTTTTGGAATATCCTCGGCAGCAGATATATTCCAAGAGGAGATCCACCAGGTCACCAAACCTACACCAAACTGTTTATATTATAGTGATGACAATTTAGTATTTGGCAAAACACCCAAGCAACATGATGATACACTGCACCAGGTCTACATGGCATTTGAAGTGGCCCGAGTGACTCTAAACAAGGACAAGTGCAAGTTCAGGAAATGCACCCTAAAATTTTTTGGAACATATTTTCTGATCAGCGTATGTGATCCGACCCCGACAAAGTTAAGACCCTAAAAGGGCCCCACATCTGAATAACATATCAGACCTCAGGTCGGTCTTAGGCCTTGCAAGCTATTTTTCATGGTACCTGGAGAAACTATGCCACTGTGAGCACCCCACTCCGAGAGCTGACCAGAGACAACCAGGACTTCGTCTGGTCCCCTGAGTGTGAGTCAAGCTTTGAGACCATTTGAGCGAACATCGCATCTGCCACTGACATAGCATATTTTAGTTTCTCTAAGGAGATGGAGGTGACTGTCGATGACTGCCCCCTTGGCCTTGAAGCCATGTTGGCTCAATTAGACTCTAAGCCCCCTCACATCAAGAGAGTGGAGTACTATGCCAGCCACAGTCTGACAACCACAGAACAAAAATACTCGCAGGCTGAGAAGGAAAGCCTGGCATTCATCTGGGCCTGCAAGCACTGGCGTAACAGGGGCCCCCGCAGCCCTGCGGTGCGGGGGGCCCTGCTATCACATGTCCTGGGAGGGGGCCCCACTTGGAAAAAAATGAAAAAAAATATTTTTTTCAAAATATTTTTTTTTAAATTTCTTTTTTAAATCACTTTGCCTTCATAAAGAAATTATTTCTGTAACAGAAATAATTTCTTTATGAAGTCAGAGTGACTTCAAAAAGAAACAATCAGCCTCATTACAAGTTTGGCTATAGCCTTGCCGGTAAAACCGCCAGGCTGCCGCCAAACCTGTGCTTTTTTCCAGCATCCGCGAATGGGCAATTACCGGGTCATTACGGCCCCGCCGGACCTAGTAATTGCCCACTTGCGGGCGGCGGAAAAAAATGCTCCCCATTCCCATTTGATCCCCATAGTGTTCAATGGGAATGAGGAGATTGGATGCACCGGCACCATTTATAATGGTGTCGGTGCACCCAACATGCTCTGCTCACGGGTGCCGGTACGCCCGCCAGGTCAGACCTGGCGGGCGGGAAGGCACCCTCGAGCAGAACTCATAGCTTGCCGGTCTGGTAACAGCAGTACCAGCAAGCTTACTGGTACCGTTGTTACCGGACCGGCAAACTTATACTGAGGCCCAATTTCTTTTTGAAATAATAGGGCTCCCCTGAACCCCATGACGTGTGTCTGTGAGTGTATGGTGAAAGGGTGCACACAAATGTATGGGTGACTGGGTGTGCGTGTGTGCGTGTGTGCGTGTACGGTGAAAGGGTGCACACTTAAATGTATGGGTGGCTGCCTGGGTGTGCCTGCATGGTGAAAGAGTGCACACCTAAATGTAAGGATGGCTGGTGTGCATGCGTGTACATGGTGAATGGTGTTTGTGCTTGAGCTCAGAGGCGCAACAAAACCTACATTTCAGGGGGCTGATGCTTCAAATGTTGGGGGAGGCGCTAACTTCACGGGTGGTGGGGAGGCAAACTTTTTTGTGTGGGGGCATCTAACTTCTTTATGCATTTTACTGAGACTATTCTAGTGCAGCTTCAATGTTACAAGCAGTTAGCTCTCTCCTTTAAGTGTGAAAGCACACACTTATGAACTGTTGTGAGAATGAACGGTCTCCTGTTCTCTGTCTACACTTCCAATCACTTCCCTGCCATGAAAGTGCTAAACAAACATCACAATTTCAATTGCCTAAAAGATTTGGCATTTGAATGCAAGTACTAACAGTGAAATGCTTTACGTTAGTAACTGCTTGGTCCTTGTTAACCCAGGTACCGTTTAACATCGGTGTCCTGTTCTGTCTGGCAACTGCTCTGAAGGTCAGCCAGGTTGAGTCAGCATAGCCCAAAATTACTGGGGGCGAGTGCTGCAGCCCATTCAACTGAATATTGTTAAGACCCTACTTGTGTTTAATGCCTTAATTACTTATTGGTAATCGTCATTACTCCTAGCCCTATTCTTCTTTGTCCCTGTAATTATGTATGAGGCAGTACTTGCCTCATACACAAGCACTGGGATGAGGTAGAGGTACATGGAGGTAATGCCCGACTTAGCTACCTGTATCTTCATTACTCCTAATCCCACTCTTTCTCATCCCAGTACTTACCTATGAGGCAAGGAACCTCAAACGTAAGCTCTAGGACAAGCTCTAGGATAGGGACGTTCAGGTAAATCTGGGCCAAGGAGCTGATTTTGGAGGTTGGGGTAGGGCATGGGAGGGAGAGGGCATGTGTGGGAGGTGGGATTGTGCGATAAATCATAATGGTTGTCCATGTCCTGGCTAAGCAGGCATGATATGTGTTATTAGTGGCTAGAGGGGCATTTTGGTGCAGCCAGTCTAGTTATTCCTCAATTTGGTATGACTTTTTTTTAACTGCGCATTTCTGATAAAGCAGTCCTGCTAAGTGTAATTACCTGGCTAGATTGGCATTTGGGTGCTGCCAGTCTAGCCATTTCTTACTGCAGCATTGTATATTTTTTTCAGCATCTGTGATAAAATGATATGATAGAAGTCTATTATAACGCGCCTGTACACAAGTGATTCTTGGCGCGACAAGCAATGGAGTGAAGATAGAGGGAGTGACAAGACAAATGATCTTACTAGGCCTTGTGTCATTCAAATCGTGCAAGTGCGAGAATGAGAAATGCAAGGGGAAAGGGAGGGGGGAGTGCAAGGAAGAAGGGCGGGGAAAACAGGGCTGTAATGCTCTGAGTAAGTGCAGCCAGGACAGTGCAGCTCTGGGTAGTGCAAGGAGAACAAGGGACTGTAGGGTTACAGTTACAGTCCCTAAGTGCATGGTAGGCCATCAGCAGTGCAAGGGTGACTGATCAAGAAAGAGCCTGGAGTCAGTGAGACTCTGAGGGTAGCCAAGCAACCAGTCAGTACAGCAGACAGGTAGGTCAGGTAGGTCTGCAGGGGAGGCAGAGAAAAGGTTTGAGCTGCTTCCGGACATCAGGTGGTCCGCTAAAGTTTGAGAGGGGCAGGGAGGCCATTCCAGAGGGAGGCATCTGCAGAGGAGAGAGATCTACCACCCCCACTCTCTGCCAGAAGAAGCTTCTAGCCCTTAGAGAGTTAGAGGTAGCCAGTGGAAGGGCTAGAGAAAAAAGGTATTTTGGAAGAGAGTGTTGGTTGTAGTGTGGGCCCGACCCCAGAAAGCCTTGTGGACAATGCAAAGGGCCTTGAACTTTATTCTTGCAACCACCGAGAGCCAGTGGAGAGATTTCAGGGCTGTAGAGATATGATCCCTGGGCTTGTGGCCAAGGACAAGTCTTGCTGTCCTGTTCTGGATAAGTTGCAGAGGGCGGAGAGTAGAGGAAGGCAGCTTGAGAAAGAGGCTGTTGCAGTAGTCCAGCCTAGAGAGAAACAGGGCTCTGGAGAAAGTGAGCTTCTGGGGGAAAGTGAGAAAGGGAAGAGTCCCTTTGAGGAGGAGCAGCTGGTAGGTAGTGGGAACTCTTGGCGACGTCCGATATGCGAGGAGAGAAAGAGAGAGTAGAGTCGAAGTTGACAAAGGTTTTTTGCCTCGCAGGAAGGTGAAGGAAGAGGGCCCAAGGTGGGTGGCCAGAGTGAGAGAGGGAAAGCAGGGGCAGGGGTCCCAATGAGAAGGATCTCCATTTTAATGGCACTAATGTCGATATCATTGGAGGTCCACCAATCCTGAATCACAGATAGACAGTCAGGAATGAGCAAGAGATGAGAGGAGCCTGAAGGAAAGCTGAGTGCCATTCACATAACACTGAAAGTTAGAGGAGAAGGTAGAGATCAGGTGGGCCAAAGGGGTAAGAGGATAGAGCCCTGGGGAATGCCGCAGGAAGAGAGAGAGAGGTGATGGAAAAAAAAGGGACCAAGTTGGACCTGGGAGGGGCCGTCCAAGAGGAAGGAGGTCAGCCACTCCAGACCCTGATCCGTGATGCCGTAGGTTCTCACGTAGTCGATTGATCAGGATGGCGTGGTTGACTGTGTCGAAAGTCGAGGAAAGATCACGGAGGATTAGGACAGAAGGAATGCTGGAATCAAGGTTAGAGAGCAGATCATCACAGGTATTCAGTAGAGATGTTTCCGTGCCTCTGGCAGCTCTGGAGCTAGACTTATGGTCATGGAGACAACCAACAGATTCAACGTGGAGAGTAAGCTGGGAGATGGCTAGCTTTTTTCCAAGAGTTTTCCCAGGAAAGGTGTGATGGAGATTGGGCGATAGTTTGCCGGACAGGTAGGATCGGCAGACTGCTTCTTGAGGAGTGGGTGCACAAGGGAGTGCTCAAAGGGAGAGGTGAACATTGCAGTGGTGAAAGAGTGATTACAGAAATTGGCCAAGGTGCAGCAAGGGTGTCAATATGGCCCTTGATGGTTCTGGAGGAGCAGGGGAGCACCTGTTTGGACGACACTTTCATGGACCGGACTTGTCTAGAAACCCTGTCAGGTGTTGTCAGAGAGAAAGAGGAGAAAGGAGGAGGAGAGGTAGAGATGGCCAAAGGGGGGCCGAGAGAGGAAGAGGGAGAGGAAGAAGAGCTAGTGGACAGGATGTCCTGAGTTTTAGCTGAGAAGTGAGAGGCCAGAGCCATACAGAGGACCTGGGAGGGAACCGGAGAGGTGGAGACTGCAACAGGATTGACCAGTTTGGCCGTGTTGTTCGAGGCAGCAGAGACCCGGGCTTCAATGTGTGCTCTCTTCTTGATGAGTGTTATTCCTTCGACTGGCATTTTTGTGCATCCATTCTAGGTCTGTTTAAATGGGCCCTGCATGCTTTACTGTAATTTCATAACGCGTCTACACTGGTCTACATTGCACAGCTAGTGGGACATGTTTTCAATGTGGCATGGCATTTTTAATAGCAAAGCATTAATGTTCCTGTGCACCGCTGGTGACTTGCATATATTGGATTGGCGTTACCCTACAAAACAATTGCAAACACTCTGGCTTTTTGGCCAATTATTCTCAGAAAGTTTGCTGTATATTGCATTAAAACACATATTTATATCTTTCTCCTAGTACAGTGTGCGGCATACCCTTCAGCAGCACGTTCATGCGTATTGTGCAAGTGTGATAATCTAGGCCGGCCCAGAGTGTGGCACGACCGTGATTTGTTGCCGAGATGGGGCGGGGGCCCTCAGTATGGCTCGCAGGTGGGCCCCCACATTTTGTGTTACGCCACTGCCTGCAAGCACTTTCATCTTTTCCTATTTGGGAAGACCTTCACTGTCACCACAGACCACCAGGCCCTTCTCAAAATCTATGGTAACCCCAAAGTGCGTATGCACCCGCACATTGTAAGATGGGGCTTTTGGCTACAAGACCACAAGTTTATTCTCTGCCACAGGCCGGGAAAAGGCAAGAATACAGCTGATGATCTTCCACGCCATCCATCCAGAACGCAACACCCTGAACACTCCATTGCAGACCCCTACTTACACTATGTCCACCAAATGAAGCCATTCCCTGTAGCATGGAGGACTCCTCAACAGGAATTGGGAGCTGGCGAGGCTCTTGCCATCATTGCTAAATGCATCGGCCAGGGCAGAATGAAACACAGCAAAGAAATGGCCAAACAGCTCGATACTGCAGCTCAAGATGATATCAAACCCATGACGATGGTGCAAGACAAAGGGCCTCATTACACGGAAGGAGGTAACCATGGTGCTATTAGCGCCATGATTGCCGACGGTATTTTACTGAGGCCGCCATGGTGAATGGCGGAATTACCGCCCCATTCCAAGGTGTGCGGGGGCGATAATTCCTTATTCTCCATGGCACTTCCCCATTCCCATTTCTGCCCCCATAGGGCTCAATGGGAATGGGGAAGGCGGTAATTACGGTACTGCAAATTGCGGTACCGTATTTACCTCCAAGGTCCCTTTGCGGGTCCCGTCCTTAACGGCTGGTAAAACCGGCCATTAAGGTAGGGACCCGCGAAGGGACCTCGTAGTAAGGCGGTAAGAAATTACCGGTACCCTTACCGGTACCGGTAATCCCTTACCGCATCCATGTAATGAGGCCCAAACTCACCGTCACGGAAGACCACGTGGTCATGAAAGGGTGCAAAATTGTTCTTCCCAAATTGCTACACCAACAAGTCGTGGATCTGGCACAAAAGGGACATTGCAGGGTGGTTTCCACGAAGAAGTTACTCTGTCAGAAGATATGGTTCATATGGTTCCCTGGGCTAGACAAAATGGTCGAGGAAACCATGAGGAACTGTGCCATTTGCTGTGTGGTGGATCCACCCCCACTGACAAATCCATTACATTGCTCCACTGCCGGAAGGTGTATGGGAAGAGTTTGCAATCGATTTCTTTGGCCCACTCTCGGATGGCACATATGCCCTGGTGGTCATCGACAAAAATTCTTGATTCCCGGAAGTACAGATCATTCCCTCCACATCAGCGGAGGCTGTCAGACCAGCCCTGGATCGCATACTGACGGCATGTGGCATCCCAAAGGTCATCAAATCAGATAACAGCATAGACTTTGCCAACTTTGCACAATATATGGGGTTTAAACACTGCAAGATCACACCCCTCTGGCCCCAGGCCAATGGCATGGTTGAGCGATTCATGGGAAATATCAAGAGGGAATTGTGAATTGGCCATGTGTCCCATAAACCTTTTCAGCAAACTGTGTGCCAACTTCTAAGAGATTATCGTCATACTCCTCATAGCACCATAGGCAGGTGCCCAGCTGACCTTATGTTTGGCCGGAGCGTGAGAACTCTAGTACCCCATGGCCCTAGGGCAGAAGAACCCACATCATCCGACCAAGAAATCTGAGAGACTTAAGGGAGAAAACGAAAATGAAGGTGGGAGCTGATGAGATGAGGGGTGCTCGAAAACAGGCAGTCGAGGTAGGAGACAGAGTGGTGGTAGGCCAGACGCAATGCAGGAAAGAAAATTCCCAGTTTACACCTAGAACTCTCACAGTCACGCAAGTAAAAGGCACCATGGTTTCGGCAAGAGATGCTGAAGGGCGCGAGATCACTCGAAACATATCCCATTTCAGGGAGTACAGAGGAACTCTGGAAGAGGGTGATGAGAAGTGGGATGAAGCGGCAGGGAGTTAATATCATGGAGAGTTGGATGTTCCGTACTTGGATGATGGAGAGATGTCAGAGGAAGAAGGGAGAGACACCCCGAGACACAGTCCAGCACCATAACATGAAGGATGACCCGTCAGGGCCAAGACTAAACCCGTAATACTCATAGAAGCAATGGGTTGACATTTATCTCTTCGTTTAAGAAGGAGGAAGGTGTCATGTTGTTGGGAGACATCTTCCTTGTTATATGGGGGCAATCCATGGGTAGTGACATGGGGAGTCTGGAAACCTCCAGGAATTATGGGGAGTTAAAAAAAAGACGAAGTTGAAACCAGAACTCCCTGAGTGGGCCTCTGTCATTGCGCACTCTGGGCCATTGCCACAAGTGTTAGTATCCCAGTCTGCCAACAGTCGAGTGTCGACAAGGGCCTTCAAGCTTGTTTGACCAATTCACCTCCAATGTATTTCTCTTTGTTCCTCCCCTCCCACTTGCCCTAATTGGTTATCGGTATACACGATTTCACCTAGCGTCACAGAGTCTCTAGCGTGCTCGTCTCATCACTCCTTGGCTCACTCACTTTCGTCCTACAAAAGGATCTCTTTACAAGATTCTCATCCAGTGACAGTGTCCTCTTCATGAGTCTCTTCTTCTGTATTCCTTCTCCTCACCAAGTTGCAGCAGTGTTCGTGAACTCTTTCATTTTATCTTTGTCTCCTTTTGTTGTCATCTCAATCCTTAGGTTCTGTCTAGATCACACAGTCTTGTTCCTGGCAGCCCTCGGGTTAAAAACTCCCCTCTTAATCTTGACCAATGAGTAACCACTTCCACCTTTAGATGCATTCCACCTTTTATCCTATTACTCCAGTTGAAAGAGTGACAGATCCAGGGCCGGTCAGATGATGACCGTGAAGGAGAACAGAGTCAGGAGAAAGGGGGTCAGGAAAAGTAGCTTGCAGGCTGAACTTCAGAGTTAAGAGGCCTTTTGCCTGCCACTTTTTATTTTGCTAAACAACTGGAAACCAAGAGGACTAGATGATCTTTCAGAAACTCAAGGTATACGAAAGATGGAAGAATACTTTATTAGACTACATTTGCAAGTTGTAAGGATTCGTTTCTTCAGGTGGATCTGAGAGCCAGGACTCAGTGTCCCAGCAAGTAGGGTCGCAATCATTCTTAGTTCGCTCCAATCTGTTGGTTATTTGGTAATCAGTCTCCCAGTATATATCATCACAATCAAGCATTCATTTTAGGAAGTGGAATTCACTGTCCCAGAATGCAGTGCTTTTCCAAATGATCGGTTCTTTCAGTTCAGTCTGGGACTCTGGGCTCAATATTCCACCATGTAGTATTTTCTCAACAAGGGATTCTTTCATTTCACTCTGGAAATTTGAACTCAATATCCCAGCCTGCATTGTTTCACAACAAGGGATTGCCCTGCAGTTTGTGCTGGTAATCTGGACTCAATATCCCAGCAGTCAGTGATTTAATGTGGTTTTCTCCATGTGTCTCCTGTCCACAGGCTGGGTGGCCACTATCTCGTCACCTTGTTTGGCAGCTTTACTCCCTGGATTTTTCTTTCTCTGGATTCTGTTCTCCTCTCTCACACTCTGGCTTTAGTTGCATCTTCGGGCGCTGTACAATCCTCCTACTGTCTTTTGCTTATTCTTTTATCTTGCTCTGATCAATTTGTTTGGCTATAGTGTTTCAATTGCCTTTCAACAACGCCTTCTCTCTAGCTGTTCGCACTTCCTGGGGCCAGATTACAGAAACTTTGCACTGGTGCAAGTGCAAAGAGGCATGATTTTAGCACTATGGCAAAGATTGCCCTATTTTTAAAAAACACTCTAACTTTTTAGAAAACTATTGGTCCATGACAAGTGCAGTTTGGCATGGAATGAGAACTAGGGAAACAATTACGCTCGGGCAATAGAGATACGTTTTCGATGTGTTTTTTCACTAGGGCAAAGTTTGCCCAAGTGCTAATACGGAATGGTATTAGCACTAAGGCAAACTTTGCCCTGGTGAAAAAACGCATTGAAAATTTATCTTTTTGCACTATGGCAATTTTTGCCCTGGTGCTTATCCCATGCAAACTGCACTTGTCATGGTGCAACAGGTTTCTAATATGCCCCAGTGCTTTCAAAAAATTTGCTGTGTGACTTTCAAATCGCTGTTTGACTTTCTATTCGTCTGCTCAGAAGTTGACCTTTGGGTGACACTGGTTGCCGTAACTACCAGCATGGACCACATACCGCTGAAAACCTCTCTTCTGGCACTCGGTACTAGGCGAATCAACATCTATCGGACCAATCAACGTGTTCTGTAGAGACAGACATGTTGAATCATGTGGGTACAGTCATCCAACAGGGTATTTCCTTTTACGTGTGTAGGAGAACATCACGCTTTCCGCTGACCTGAAAGAACAGATGTAAAGAACCAAAAAGGACATGCTCTAATAGGACCCTAGCCAGTGGGCCAGCCACTGGCCTATGCTTGTGATGCTACATCCCGTGACCTCACTTTGCGGCTTTGCGTGGTGTGCCGAAGTTTGCACCTTGATACTCCCCATCTCGACCTGCAATACCCCCGCCCACCCTCCCCCCCATCATCTCAAAGCTCCCAGGGACTCCAGGAGAAAGAGAAATCAATGGCATGCTAGCCTGCCACAACTGAAATATAATTTCCCAATGAAACCTTTAGGCTCACACACATACGATTGTGGCATCACTCCACAACATAAGTCTACAAACACAAACACATCTGTTCTTTCAAACAACACAAGTGGAGCTTCCAGGAAGGCAGTGGAGAGCGAATAATCAAAAAGGGTGAACAAGGAATCCAGCATAATGATGGATCAGAGCAGGAGAGAAAGAGATGTGAAAGGTCTCAAGAAGGTAGGGATAGATTTCTCAGCGATCTGGTTTCTCACTCAAGAAGGCTATAAGCATGGTATAAGTCCTGCTCCAGATATATTTTATTTTAAATTCCAGCTTCGAGGGCACCGCGGATTGAAATTAAAAAAATATTTGTTTTTTGGCAAAGGCGATATCTGGCATGGGGCCTACCCACAGAGTACTTATTATCTTTCTAGTTCCTCTGACCTGGAGCATTGGAGAATGTTTACCATACACCACAAATGTTATCTTGGGTTTTAAAAGGGCAAGAGAAAAACCGTCTACATCTATAATCTGAGAGTACAATTGGCCATTTCATTTAACAAGTTACAAATGTCACAGTGCCACCTAGTCGCCATCTCTGAAAGTTCACCTGCTGCTCAGAGCCAAACAGAAACGCGCTGTGGGTATGCAGCCATTAAATGAAATGCTTGCAATTTTTCTCCATATGAGATTAGGGCAGGCTCAATGTAAGAGCTAGAAATCTTCCCAAAATCTGGAGATAATCGCTGAAAGCATGCTTTTATGGGTCTATTGAAAACCCATTGCAAGCAAACACCTTTTCTTTAACTTTCATTTTCTAATGAACATGTTTGTAAAATGTCATTGGGTTTGGCATGTGTGTTTGGATGAAGCCAAATCACTTGTTTGCCAAATGTGAGCTTCCATGGACGAGGTCAAATGTGTAAGAGGAAATATTTTTTTTGTTGGCATAGAGCTGCTACCTTCTCTATGGTTTGTTGCAAGTGTTGTCCTTGGTCCTAGAACTGACCCCTCCACATCAGTCATTAGCAGTCATTGTTTGTTTGTTTGTTTGTTTGTTTGGTTTGTTTTTAATATTTATATTATGCACCAGACCCAAAGGTATTCGGGTGCGAAAGCATAAAGAGGGTTTTTAAGCTTAAATTACATATTTGAACAGGAAAAATCCAGCTGAGGTTACAATGCTGTATGCGTGAAACAGTAAATAGCAAGAATAAGTGTGAGGCACATAAATATAACAAAACAGTGAGGTTTCCTATAAACAATAGATCCTGGGAAGGATGCAGGTCAGGTAGGGTCAGACGTCATGTTCCTTTAGCCAATGAATGAGACTAGTTCTAAATTGTAGGTAGGGTAGATCTTCCCTTAAAGCAGGAGGAAGGGAGTTCCAATATTGTGCTGCTTTAACAGGGAAACTAATCCCGCCGGATTTAGTGAGCTTAAATCTAGGTACTAGTTGGAGGTCCGAGTTAGCTTTTCTTAGGGGGCGAGAGGCTGTTTGTCTAATGAATCTGTCTGTGAGGTATTGTGGGGCTGCGTGGTTAAGGCATTTATGCGTCAAAGATGCAGTTTTGAGGAGGATTTTATCTCTTGTGGAGAGACAATTGACAGATCTCCTGAGATCAGATATATGGGCATTTTTGGGGAGGACATAGAAAATCCTCTCTCTTCTAAAGGATGTTGAAATCTATGGTTGGTCTGGAGATCGTCATGCCCATCTAGGGACCAAACCTTGAAGTGCATGAACCAAATCATAGTTCAAATCTTTACAATTGTGTTTGGAGAAACACTAAATCAGTCAAACCCATAAAGACTTCCAAGGGAAACATAGCATTAAAACACCTGAATGGCCACATTCCTGGTTCAGATGTGTTCACAGTAACTATTAGTTGGAAGTTTTGATTCAGAATTCAATTAATTCATAATGATCATACCTATCCAATAGTCTACCACCCCAAAAGAATGTGAAAGACATCAGTTATGCAAGCCTTAAACGTCTGCCAACGATATCTTTCTATTTTCCCAATGATGAACAAATAAATATATTTTTAGCAAAACCCTGTAGCACAGAAAACCTTTCTTCCCTATCTGGGAGTATGAGCTTCAAACATCAGAACGTATATGGCCAGTTGTTGATTTTTCCTGCATCAACACATTTTGAAAAGAGTGTGTTGTGTGTGTGTTGTGTGCTTGTGTGTATGTTAATTTATAGAATACCTGTGTGCTGGCGCAAGGCATAATTAATGTTAAGACAAGTCTGTATGATGTTTCAGAAAATTACTTTTCTTAAACTTCAAATGCTCGCAAGAATAAATCTGCACCTACAGCACATGCTCCTAAAACACATGCTCCTATGACACATTCTCCTACCACACACGCAATTTTACAACACAAACTTACTGAACACTGCACACTGTTACGCCACACACTCTAATGACACACACTCCTCTGACAGACACGGCAATAACATACGCTCCTAAAACACACAATCCTATAATACATGTTCCGATGATAAGCACACCGTCTGCAAAAACATGTATTACATATAACGTGTATGTACAATGTGTGCTCTTATGACACATGTTGCAAACACACACACTCTTACAATGCACACACCACACACTCTTACAACACACACACCTCTACAACATGCAACACATGCTCCTATGACAAGTGCTGCTACTGCATGTTCTCCTACTATACACACACACTGCTACGGCACATACTCCCATAACACGCCATCTGATGTCCCACACTCCTAGAACACACACTATTATGACACATGCTCCTACAACACATGCTCCTTCAACACGTTCTCCTAAACCTCCATCCCCAAATATCAAGAGAATAATTCATCAGTCTGGTGAACAAAAGTAACAAGGCAGGCCCCCCAGCTGACCCCTGTCCACCAGAAATCTACAAATCGATCCTTGCACAGGGAACACCATCAGAATACTACTTAAACCTCTTTAATCTGTCACCCTCAACGTGACGAGTACCCAGAGCCTTCAAAACAGCCTGCATGAAACTGCTCCTCAAAGATGCGATGGGCGATTTGGAAGACCTGTCAAACTACAGACCTATCTCAAACATTCCATACCCAGCAAAACTAATAGAGACCTATGTTTACGAACAAATACTGGAACATGTCAAAACAACCAGCTACTGGATCAAGCACAAGTAGGCTTTAGACCCATGAGAGGAATGGAGACGGCCCTACTTTCTATGTGGGATTACCTTAAGACCAATGCAGACTCCAGCACACACTCCTACTCGACTTCTCCTCAGCATTCGACACAGTCAACCATAACAGCCAAGACAAGAGTCTTGAACACATAGAGATCGGCAACACAGCGCTGCTCTGGATTAAATGTTTTTTGTCTGAAAGAACAGAAACAATATGGCTAAAACCATTCAAATCTGCTCCGCAGTACACCACTTGTGGAGCCCCACAAGGCTCTTCACTATCACCACTATTGTTCAACATCTAAATGATGTCCCTAATCAACCTCATCAAAAGACACATCCTCACATGCTACAATTATGCAGGTGATACCCAAATCATCTACAAAATCAATGGCAATGAAGAGGAGAACCCCAAGCTAACAGACTGTCTCAAAGAACTCTAACAATTAATGAACAATAACAACCTCAAAATGAACCCGGACAAAACGGAAATCATGATTTCACCAAAGAACCAAGGAAACAACCAGAACATCCCATAGACTGCAGAACGGGGAACCCCACCAGAACCATCCAAATTAGTCAAAAGCCTTAGAATTCTAATCAACAGAAAGCTAACACTAGAACCACATGTCAACGCAATAATGAAGAAATTATTCTTCCATCTGCACACTATCATAAAGATACTACCCTTCTTCTCCTTCACGCACAGAACACTTGCCATCATCTCCCTCATCATATCCAGGATAGACTACGACAGCAGCATATACTTTGGAATGCCAGAATGCTTGCTGAGGAAACTACAACAAATACAGAATGCAGCCGCCAGACTTTTCCTCAAACTCTCCCGAAGAGACCACACCACACCAGCGCTACGGATGCTACATTGGCTCTCAATGAAAAAACGAATCACCTTCAAAACAATGTGCATAACAGAAAGAGCAATCCACGGCCATGGAATGGAATTCATACAAAATAAAATAACCATCTACAAACCAGTAAGAACACTTAGATCCAGCAATGACATCTGCCTAGAACTGAAACTCTATGCTCAGAAAGAACTTGGAGGATCAGCCTTCTCTTGCATAGCCGTAAAACTCTGGAACTCCCTCCTGAAAAGAATACAAACAGTGGAGGACCATCTAACACTCTAAAAACGTGTCTCTTCAGCACCAAAGGGGATGAAAACACCTGAACAGAATCTATGACTGCAAAATGAACAAATACCCGGAAAGGAACACTTTAAAACCAGGGTCAATTACCTCATTAAACCAGGGACTAACTGAATACAGCCAAAATCTATGTACCATGAAATTAACAAATGACCGGAAAGGAACACCTTGAAACGAGGGACTAACCGAACACCCCTGACATGAAGCGAGACCGACCATAGGGATCTACCCCCATCAACACAATCCAACGTGATAAACCAAGGGAAATCCAACAAGAGAAAACATCTCAATGTGTAAAATCCCAGTGATCTCAAACAACTCAATATGATCTGAGCATTTTGCCCCCTCAGGGTTTTAATCAACACCTGGGGGAAGTGGTGGGCATGAATCTGGATGAAATGGTTTCCTGCCAGGCAAGTCTTGAGCTCAGAAATAGAATATTACATCGATAGTACAACCTTGCGGAATATCAGAAAAGCTCCACTCAACCTGCACATTTTAATCCCTAACTCAACCCCTTTAAGTGGACAACCAGTACAGGTGTCTGGGTCAAGTCCTTGGGTCAATTTAGGAGATCTGGCCCAGGTCTCTGTACATCACTTGCAGCAGCATACTACCAATTCCAAATAGTGTTGCTCCAGTTGTGTGCGTTCTAGCAAAGCCTCGATGCCCACATGTGCACTTACAGAAGGCTCTTTGAGGAACACTGTAATAGATCACAGGAATTTTGTTATAACTAATGTGGAGTCTTTAGTAGGATTTGAACCAATAGACACCTTACGGAACAAGGTGCTTGCATGGCTGTGCCAGAGAACTGGTCCAGGTGTTGTTAGAATGTCCAACCTCAAGGTTATCATAAGGATCAAGATTGACCAGTGGTGCACCCAGAAAGATAAGGACGGTGTATTGGTGGGGTGTGATAGAAGTAACTTACCATACTGTTTGGCCCTCTGTGTTGATCTCTACAAAACATTATCAGACCTGAAATTGGTAGTAGGGCGTTTCCTTTGAATTCTCAATTGAATGTTTCCTCTTCCCTCCATTGTTGTCTTTCTATGTGTAAATGGATTATTGTAGTGTATCAGTTGTTGCAGTTGATGTTTTCATGTCTCTGTTTGTCAGGCCTCAATGCCTGTGGGATTTGCCGCAATATAAATATATAAATAAATGAATAAATAAATACATACAAACCAGAAAAACAGGGAACCAACCACTAATGTATTCCAGAAAAATGCCCTACTCTAATTACCTGATATCAGATACCAATCAGCATTTAGCCTAACTGTTTAGGTTGCCCACTTCCGCACTTGGCTTGTGTGGGTGGGCTGGCCTCATTCGGCATTTGGTCTGCTGGTGTAGCTGGGCCTTGTGCACCCTGCTGTGCTTGGGGACAGGCCCTGTGTAGCTTCTGTATCATGATGGGTTGATTGAGACAGACTGTGTGGGGTGGGAGGTGCATCCCACTTTGATGAACGGTTGGGGACTGGAAGGGTGTCAGTCACAGATGGATTTTTTTGGGGGTGGAGAGTATGTCACACTGGGATGGACTGTGGGCGATGGGAGATGCATCACACGCGGATGGGTTGTAGACGAGAAGGGCATTGAACTTAGATGAAGTGTTTAGGGTGGGAAGTGTGTCTCGAAGGGATGGACGATTAGGGGCGGGAGATGTATCACACTCAGATGGAATGCCAGGGGTGACAAATGCTTGGCACTAAGAGGGATTGGTTGAGGGCAGAAACCGTACTGCACCAGGATTGAATGCCGGGGACGTGAATGTGTATTACCTGGATGAATTGCTGGGGAAGGTAAATGCATGGCACTAGAACGAACGGTTGGTGTGGGAAATCTATCACATTTAGACAGAATGTCGGATGTTAGTAAAGTATTGCCACCAACTAACTGTACTAAAAACTCATCTTTCAGTATACACACCCTCAAACTCTGAACTAAACACAACTATACTTCTACCCCACCACTAACCACACACAATTCACAACATCCAACATGAAAACAACCCAAATACAATCACATCTCAACACCACATGACGGATACCAAACAGAAACGCACCGACGCTCAGTGACCGGTTTCTTCGATTTGAAGCTGCCAACAGCACATGAAAGCTCTCTTGCTCTTCTCTATCTCAAACCCACTAACAGACCCCACAACCCTGCTTTGATTGCAGATCCACCAGAGCACCAAGAGACCACTCAAGTGGCGACAGTGCACGGTACAAGACCCATTAACATTCACATTAACATATGCACCTACAACACATACAACACACAATCTTATGACACACGGTCTTACAACATAAAAACTTACAACACACACACTTACGACACATACACTTACGTCATTCACTCTTTTGCAACATGCTCTTATGCCACCCACACGTTTATACTACATGCTTTTATAACACATGCTAGTATTACAACAAACACTCACATTATTTAAAACAAATATTTTACAAAAGAGTTAAGGTTAAACCAACAAAATTAAAGTCTACAAACATTAGAAATAAAAACATTAAAGTAACAACATAAACTTTATCAATACATTAAAACAAATGATATTAAAATCAAATATAATGGTTTAAGGAATATTTCTTTTTTTCACATACGCAGTATGGTTCCTGAAGTGGTTGTGGCACCATTGTTGTATATTTTGCCTTCTGTTTTTAATACTTGTTTGCCTAAAGATACTTGGACTGGTGAATTTAACAATGTAGATAGGGCCAGGGTTGTAAGTGGCATTTCTGTGCAGGATGAGGAGTTGTAAACATGGCTGTTCTGGGCCATTTAAGTAAATATTGTCCACAATTGTCCACAATTGGTAGCAATTGGAATGGTAGATTGATTGCTACATTTGCATAGCAACTCATTAAAAGGATCAGAGAATTTGCTCTCTGATCTGAAGTTCTGCCTTTGTTTTCTCCATTTAAATGGGGATTATGGAGAAGTATACTATAGTTTCATTTTGTACTAGTTAGCTTTTTTGAGGTACAGGTACATATCCATGTGTGGAGTGTACAGTGCAGGAAGTCTGTTTTATTCTAGGGTGCAAGAAATGTCAGCGTTGACTTTTCTTCAACGTTTTCTAAGAATAGATCAGTGAGTGTATGAGGACATGAAAGTGCTATGCAACTCAGACCTTCTGTGAGGATTGTGCTGCCAAGGTCTACAAGTGCATGGTCAAGGGTTGGACCTACTGACTTGTGAATGGAAAGAGCATACGAAAGAGACAGATAAAATTGTTCTCTGTGTAAAGAATTTAAAAAGAAGGAAAAGTGCTGTGGTGTAGGGATTTATTTTACTTTGTTCAAGTTTATCAAACTTAATGATGACAAACTCGATATTGTTTTCGTTTGGATATGTTTGAAAGCCAACAACTGTTCCAATTGTTCCATTGACTAAACCTTGTTCGACGTCAAGGTTACATCTTAGTATTGCTCTGCAGTTTAGGCACAGTGTTAATACTTTTTCCAATCCAGCTGTGTTTGAGATAGATTTTTCTAGGTTCTTTAATCGTGCTGTTGCTTGTTGACACATAGAGAGTGTCATGCCATGCACTTCTAGTTTGTCTATTCAGCTTAGTTGGACTATGGTTTGCATGTCCTTTGTGAGCATTGTTTCATTAAATTGATTACAATTTGCAAGGGTTGGCATTAAACAAATGCATTGATGATCAGGGGAAGATGTGTATTTTCCATGCAGCTCATTTATTAATCTACTTTCCATGGAAGACTTTGCATGTTCAGTAAACACACCAATTCTAATCCTCTTTAAAATGTGAGCATATGTTGGATCTGCAAACTGATGCATGTTTTGTGCAAGTTGTCTGTAGCGAAAATGACACCATAGATTTACATTGCCAATGCTGCTGAGTGTAGTACTGCATTCTTTGTAACCTAATGGGGTGCCCATTGACTGGTGTTAACCGTAGGAGGTCTCTTAAGACAATTATACGTTTTCCTCCAAACAGTTTGCAATATCCAGTCTTTCAGACTTCTTGCATTCTTGGATGAATTAAAGCAACCATTAAGTTGGAAAACATGTTTACTTCATTTACTAGAGGGATTTTCATGTGTTGCAGAATTCTGCATACTTCAGTTTCAGCTTCTGCTAACAATCTATAATATTCCAATTAGTTTTGGTGTTCCACTGGGATTAAGAGTGGTCAGTGTAACATTGCACCTTCTCTGTTGTAAGCATCTAGACCTGTGGGGTCTGCCACAACAGCTGACAGCTTATTTGTTTTGTCTTCTAAAAATGTTTGGATTGTTTTAGTTAGGAAGGTTTTGCCAGGACCATCTTCACCACTTGCATACATAATTTTTACGACTTCAAGTTGTATGTTCATGTTTTAATCCATGTTCAATTTCTTCTGTGATTTCTTGGTAAAGAGTGAGTTGTTCATCATTGAACTGTGATTTGAGCACTGACCAATATTGATTAGATTTTTTGGATTGATAGATGGTGTTTTCTAATTCATTCATTGCTATTTCTGCTTAGCTCTAAATGAATGGGTCTCAAAGTAGTACTTGGCTCCTGTAAGAGATGGTTGACTCTGTTAAGAAATGTCTTTATCTGGTTGTCTTTCTATTTCTTCTTCTTATTGGCGTTCATTATCTAACTTTTCTTTGTATCATTTAAAATTATCATTCATGAAAATGCTTTCATTTGACTTGAATGCAGCTTCACGTGTGTCATGGCCACCTAACAACTCTTCCTCTTTTCTCCAATGTACAAATAGTAGTAGGGCTATGTAATAAAGTTGTCTAGGCTTTGTAGATTTAAACTTTGTCAGCTGTCTTGTTTGGAATGAAATTACTTTTGTATATATAGTTGTGTGCTGTGTCATGCAAACACATGTTTTCCAAAGCAGTACTTCTGTTTGAATAGTATATGTCAATCAGATTATTTTTATTCTTGGATGCTGGGATATAATGTAGCTATAGATCCGATTTCTTGGCAGGAATTTGGAAATGTTTTCAGATTTCCCATGAAGGCTGCACCTGTTAAACAATCTGCAGCTTTTGTATGACCCACACTCTCTAGGTGACAGCATTTTGATACCAAAGATGTACAATGTTTGTGAAAGAGTTTTGTCAGATGATATGTCATTGCAGAGGTCTTTCAGCTCAGTTTGTTCAGCTTTGTCTGTGACATATCTTGCAATTGCAGTTGAATTGCCTGCAATGTACTGAATGCCTATCTTCGCATTCCACAATAGTGCAATGATAGGATTGTAATCATTGATGTACTTGGATGCTTCATCTCTTTTAATTTTATTTGTGTTTTTGGGAGATTTGCCTTTCACACCGTGCCTAACAGATGACATGAAACTATTTACTTGACCTTTGGTACAACCTGTTCTAGGGACTCCAAAACTAGATTTGGTGTAGCATTTCCCATTGTTTCAGTATCAATGTCAGCAGTATTTGCTACACTTATGTCGTTGGAAATGTCTTTATGTCATTATGTATGTCTTCTGAAGGTATGTCAAAGGTAACATACTTTTCAATACATTTTAAAACAGTTTCATCACTGTCATAGGAACATTTTTTATCCACAAAAGCATGTGGATGAATGGTGCTTCTCTGAATTGATATTCGTTTCTCCAAGGGAAGTCTTCTATTCTACAAGCGAAGGACATTTTTTTAAATTACAGATGAAGTGTAGAATGGCAATAAAATGATGGTGAAAACATCTTGAAACATTTACAGGATCTAGAAAACATATTCCTTCCTTCTTTATTTTGGTTCGAAGGGAATAGGAAGTCATATAAGTCCTCTCACGCATATTTGGCACAAAATCGAGCATAATAAACCATGTGGTGGGGTCTAGGTTCCTAAACATGCAGCGAACATCAGAATGATGCCGGAACCAGTATTCTTTTGTACCATGCATATTTGCCAAGAGATTTGTAATACTTGACTCAAGCCCTTCATCTTTGTGTTTTGTCTTTAAAAAAGTTCACTAGCTGTTTAGAAGGTGGGTTCCTGTTTTTTAATGTATGTGCAACCCCATAACATAGAGTTGCTAGTTCCCTTTCAAACATGAGTTGGAAAATGTATTCAATATTTTGCCTGTATCTTGAATCTTCAGAATACATTATTAGAGAACAATATTCCGATGCACTGATTTTCATGGGTCTTTCATCATGTCTTCCTCCTTTTCCTGTAGAAAAGAGTAGTGGAAAACAATGTGCTTCTAAACCTTTTTCCCATATACTAATTGTAAACCCTTTGATATGATATGCCATTTATAACGCGCCTATACACAAATGTTTCAAGGTGTAGCAAGGCCAGGAACGGGAACAGAGGGAAGACAGAGGCAACGATCTTACTAGGCCAGGTGAAATTGAGATTGCGCAAGTGCAGGGGAGGTGGGGAAGGGGAGAAGGGCAAGGGGGTAGGGTGAGGGGAGGTGCAGTACATAGGATAACAGTAATAAATAGAAGACTAAATAGGAACAATAAAAAAGAAGTGCGGCCAGCTGGTGGCAGGTGCAAGGGTAAGTGCAGACATCAAATGTCAAGTGCTGGTAGGGGGCTGTTGGATAAGGAACAGCCCCAGAGTGCAAAGGTTGCCAGGGGGGTAGTTCAGGTGTGTGTGCAACTGGTAGCAGGGGACCTTGGCCAGAGAACAGAGGGAAACCAGGTGACCAGTGCAGTTTCAGATTCAGCCAGGAGCTCAGCAGGTGAGAGGAGGAGAGAAAGCAGAGGCAAAGAGGAAGGTCTTGAGGTGCTTCCGGAACCGGAGATGGTTCTCCTCAATTTTCAGAGAGGCAGGGAGGCTGCTCCAGGGGGAGGCCCCAGCCGAAGAAAGAGATCTACCACCAATTCAGTGCCTGGTGGAGCGACCAACCGTGAGGGAGTTGGAAGTGGATGAGTGAAGAGCTTGAGAGGGAAGATATTTAGGAAGAGGGAGTTGAAGGTATAAAGGCCCCAGGACCCAGAAGGCCTTGTGGACAATGCAGACAGTTTTGAACTTAATCCTCGCAGCCACTGGGAGCCAGTGCAGAGATTTCAGTCCTGGAGAGATATGATCCCTGGGCTTGAGGCCTCGCGGTCCTGTTCTGGATGAGTTGTAGAGGTCGGAGAGTAGAGGAAGGCAGATTTAGAAAGAGGCTGTTGCAGTAGTTCAGCCTAGAGAGAACCAGAGCTCAGGAGACAGTGCACTTCTGGGGGAAGGAGAGGAAAGGAAGAATACCTCTGAGGAGGTGCAGCTGGTAGTGTGACTTCTTAGAGACGTCAGAGATGTGAGGAGAGAAGGAGAGTGTGGATTCAAAGATGACCCCGAGGTTTTTAGCCTCATAGGTAGGAGCAGAAAGAGGGCCAAGAGAGGTGTGCCAGAAAGAGGCAGGAAAGGAGGGAGCGGGTGTGGTGATGAGGAGAAGCTCAGTCTTACTGGCATTAAGGCAGAGATCATTGGCGGCCCACCACTCCTGGATAGCAGAAAGAGTCAGAGAAAATGAGCTGAGTGTCATCCGTATAGCACTGAAAGTTGGGGCAGAGAGCGGCAATGAGGTGGGCAAGAAGTGCCATCTATTGGTTGAACAGCCAGGGGGAGAGGATATAACCTTGGGTAACACTAAAGGTAGAGATGAAGATAGAGGAGAGAAAGGACCCAAGTTGAACCTGGGAGGGTCGATCAGAGAGGAAAGAAGTCAGTCAAGCCAGGGCTTGATCGGTGATACCCAGGTTATCACAGAAACGGCTCAGCATGATGGCATGGTTGACCGTGTCAAAGGCAGAAGAGAGATCAAGTAAGATGAGGACACAGGGGTGTTGGAATCGAGGTTGGAGAGCAGGTCTTCACGGATGTTCGGAAGAGTAGTTTCCGTGCTTCTGGCAGCTCTGAAGCCATATTGATTGTCAGGGAGACAACCAACAGATTCAGTGTGAAGATTAATCTGGGAGATGGCCAGCTTTTCCAGGAGTTTGCCCATGAAAGGAGTGATGGAGATTGAGCAATAGTTAGGCGGACAGGAAGGGTCGGTAGAGGGTTTAAGAATAGGGTGCACAAGGGAGTGCTTCAGGGGGCAAGGGAAGACTCCAGTGGCAAAGGAGTGGTTTCAGAAGTCAGCCAGAGCAGGAGCCAGGGCGTCAATGTGGTCCCGGATGATTTTGGAGGAACAGGGGTGAACCTGTTTTGATGAGACTTTCATAGATCGTACTTGTCTGGAAACCTCAGGGGAAAGGCAGAGAAGGCAGGAGGACAGGTGGCCAAAGAAAGGGACTAGAGGGGGCAGAGGGAGAGGAAGAGAGGACAGGATGTCCTGAGTTTGAGATGAAATGAGAAGCCAGAGCTATGGAGAGGGCGGGGGAGGGGACAGGAGAAGAAGTGACTGCAGCGGGATTGGCCAGTTCTTTGCAGACGTAATGCATTTGATATGTTTCTAATGCATCTTCCATGGTGTCTAGGGAATGTAGTTGGGTAATTATATACTTGTCAAGAATGTTTTCAGTAGTGCTAGGGTTAACACACTCAAATTGACCAGTTTGTGGTATATATTCATATATTTCTATTGTTTATTTTACATTCTCTTCTATGATTATATCTTTGTAGTATTCATTCCCCTGTTTTAGATACTCTACGGCTTCTTTGTTCAAGTCAGCAAGTTGTTTCCAAATTATTTCCCCTTTGTTGGAACACCATTAATTAGTATAATTAAAGATTGATGTACTTGCCCCCCTAGTCCTAGTGTTTCGACAGTTTCATTAAGGCGTAATTGTAAATCTACTACCTTGCCTTTAAGTATTTGTGATGGAGGTGATTTGGCAGTCTTGGGCTGAAGTCGAATTATAGCTGGGAATAGGTGTACTTTTTTAATTATAATACTCTCACATTAGATTAGGCTGCTAAAGAACATTTGGAAGTGGGGTTATTGCTGATAGATCAAGATAGCATTTCGTTATCATCAAACTTCTTATTGCAGTATGTGCAAAGTATTAACAGGTCGGTTATGTTGTATTTATTTTCTGCTGTTAGATACAAGGCCAATTGGAACCATTGTGATTCCTGATTGTCTTCAATCTTGTAGGGCATAACTGCAATTTTTGTAATTCTTTATAGATAGTTCGGCGACAACAGACACATACTTTGTTTGGAATTTCAGCAGATGCGTTTTCAACTTTGCTCTTTCTTTTGTGTATGTGTTTATAAGAAGGGTAGTGGTTTAAATACGGTGGTTACTATTTTCTAAGTTGCTTGTTTTTTGTAATTCTATTTCAGTTCTAAAACGTTTACTTTGTCTTCTATTTGTCTTAGTGTTTCTTGGTCTCTCCCATTTAGGAAATTGCCACTGAGTTTTTGAAATTCTAGAGCAGGACTTTTAGCACTGTATAATGTGTGCACAAGGTTGTGCACTGTAGAATGGTGTATTGCTAAAATCTTTATACAATGAAATGTGCTTTTTTTACAAGATGCTCCTGAAATGCAGCCCAGTAAATGTCCTTGTAGTCCATTGTGGATGAGCACTGAAAAGGAGTACATGTTTTGTAAACTTTTGATTCTAATTTTGTCTTTAATTTTAACATATTTATTGAGAAATTGTCATAAATATTTCAATGACTGTTGGTGCACATTGCATATTGAGCTGCACATTTATTTTTTAACTGCACGAGTGGACATGGGGAACATTTGGTTGTTAATGTTTTGAGGAATATTTTTCAATTAAGGTATAATTTGTCAGAATGGTATCTCCTCCTACTTCACAGCCTCTTCCGTTGGTATCTACATGAACTGGGATTGTTTGGTGTTGGTTGTATGCTTCTTCATGGAAGTATGGCTCTGTACTATTGGTGTGACACCATTCAACTGCACAGAAGCTGCAAAAGTTACCTATGCTGACATTGCACATGTTTTGAAGTTTTGTTTGTAGTTTAAATTAATTTAGTTTGTGGTTTCATTCTGTTTAAAACTGATATAGTTTTCTTTTGAATTCGCTGTCAATCAGTGCTTCAAGTACCAGTTTACTTTGGTAATTTTGAAATAAGGAATTCGACTTCTGATATTATTTATGAGATTGCTAGGAACTTCGCAATGGAAATTTTTTTGTAAAATTGATTTTTGGGAATGTTTTATTGTGACTACATTGGCATTGTTAGATATAGTTTGAGGTTAATTTTGGGTTGAAACAGTTTTAGCACATATTTCCTTACTTTTCTATTTATACAAGAGCAATACTTTTGTTAGTTGTGACTGTTTTACTTTGCAAGGGCAGATTTACTTGTTCTCTTGCTTGTATGTTTTCTATAAATTGTTTTAGGGAGGGTGAATACATGGCTTTCCCTTATATTTAACTGCTCAATGTTTTCTTTGTTTTCTACAGAGTTGACTTTTACTCGGCATCCTTTTGTATCTGTCGGAGAAAATAAAGTGTGTATTTGAATAGCGGGGATGTGTGGGTAAATATATGTTTTAATATCAAATAGTGGAATACGGAATATGGATGTTTAGATAATGATACAGATTACAATTAAGTATTAGGATGATGAAGATGAATGTGAAGGTATTAATTTGGATTCACAAAGAGGTCTGGGAGCCACTCCACCAAGAAAGAACATAGCCAAATAACCTGTTCTACTGGAAGGTGCCCACTCGGGAGGGTCTACAACCAAATTTTAGCTCACTGTACCTTTCACGGAGAAGAAATATCCATTTTCATATCAGTCTGGTCCCACTTACTTGGGGGCAGTAGAGCAACGAAATGGTAGTAAATTCCCCTATGAACAAGAGTACCAATAGCAACCCCAGAAATGTGTCACAGCCTTGCTGGGCCTTATCAGTGAGGTGCAGCTATGCCTCCCTAAGCACAGTAAGCAAAGGGTTCATGTCTGGATTACCCTGGGTAACCTAGGGTGAACTCCCAAGTTCCTAGACATTCACAAAGAGGTCTGGGAGCCCCACTACCGAGAATGAACACAGCCACATAACCTGTTGCATGGGAAGGTGCCAACTCGGAGGGTCAACAACTACGTTTTAACTCACTGTACCTTTCACAGAGGAGAAATATCCATTTGCATATCAGTCTGGTCCCACCCACTTGGGCAGTCGAGCAACAGATTCCTATGCATTTCTCCTCTGAAAAAGAACAACAACAGCAATCCCAAGCATGTGCTTCAGCCATGTCGGGCCTCATCAGTGAGGTGAAGCTGTGCATGTTTAAGCACAGTGAGCAAGGGGTCCATGTCTGCATTACCCTGGGTAACCTGGGGTGAAACTCAAGTTCCTAAACATTCACAAAGAGGTCTGGGATTGGTATTATTGTACTGAGATGAGGAAGAGTGGAGTATGGATACTGATATGAATAATTTTGGGTATATGGATGAGGAAGAAGGCTGTTGGGGAAATGATATACATTGTATTTGGAAAGTAACATGAGGCAGAAAGATGTATAGGTAATAGAAGGTGTGGGCCAAAGCATTTCTAGAGTGACAGGTTGTAGTACTCTGGTGTACTGGGACCAGGAAGAGGGGTATTGGGGGTAATGATTGGATTGTAATTTGGAAGTAGTATGTGGAAGAGGAATGTGTAGGCAATGCTAGATGTGTGTTCAAATATGTGTAGTGTTATAGGTTGCTGAATGGTAGCGTTATGGGACGAGGAAGAATGATGTGAGTGTAATGGATGAGGAAGAATGGTGTGAGGGTAATGGAAAAAAGTGTGATTGCGGATGAGGAAAATGGAGCATGAATGTGTAGTTTTATAAGCTCAAAGATTAGGCTAATACAGAGTTTAGATGGTTTCGGGCCAAATGACCGAATAGAAAATACTGAATGCGTGATTTGTCCAAATTTCGGCCGTTTGAAAAATCCAAAGGCCAAAAAGTTCTACCAAATCACGCATTTGGTGCTGGAGGCTGCGGGAGTGTCCCCCGCACCCTTGCTCACTGTATTGTGAGCTGTCCCGAATAAAAATAAAAAGGAAAGGACCCTGCAGTGCCGGTTACCGATCACAGAAGTGAAAGGGAACAGGCGTTGCAGGGTCACAGCGAGATGAATGTAAGGTAAGTAGCTGGGTGGGGGGTGGGTAGGGGTGTGTTGGGGGTGTGGGTAGGGGTTTGGGCAAGTCAGTAATGATCAAGGTAGAAAAGACAAAATATTATTTAAAAAAAATTATCTTCAGTCTTTTTGCCCTCAAACATTTCTGATTGAATTTTTCAACCCCAAACCATTTAGATATCTTATTAAAACTGTAATGACACATTTACTACATTAAAATACTTGCTTTTTAGAAATGAAAGAGCTTCCTTGTTTGACTAGGTGACTTAGGTAATCTTTTTTTCTGGAAATGTAAAATAAAGAATGTTGGCAACTTTGCTAAATGTAAATATTTGTATTGTACATGAATATTTGTATAACGTTGGGATGGGTGCTGCAGGGAATTATGATTTACTATAGTTGGGAAGGCAAGGTTGTATATTATATTGTAATATAAATGTCTGTTGTAGTTTTGAGAGAAGGCAGCCTATTTATAAAAAAAGAAGACAGTCTTTTGTGTACTTTAGCTTGGTAATTGAGATAGTTTTAATTAGGAAATTGTGCACTGTATTTAGTAGTAGGATATGTAGCCATCACTATATAAGTAGAAGCTGTTTTAAAAGCACTAATGAAATATTGAGATGTATGATGCAGTGAAGCATGTTTGGCAGCCCGGATAACCAGTGATAGTTGAGGTTATGTTATGAAAAAAGTGCTATATGATATTACTTTTGAAAATTAAAACATACCTGTAATACGTCTACTTCTTAGATGTTGATGTCTGTAGATCCTGGAAATAGAAATCTGTAAAGGTTTGTAAAGTAGGGTGTGATATATACAGCAGGCTCTGAATCACAGCCAAATGCATTCTCAGATATGATACATCTGGACTATCGAACTAAGTTGAAAATTTACATGTACGTTTTTTGAATGTGATGGGTGGATGGGTTTGTGACTGTTTGAATGTAGCCAATCAGGGAGTACTACAGAGATAATGGTAAAAAGGGAAGAATGGAAACCCTGTTCACGCTGTCCGCACACATATGCAACTGTTTGCGGACAGACCACATATGCCATCCAGGCACTTTTACAATGCTCTGCAGGGAAAGAGGACTGCAGAGACTGCGGACAATGCGGATGTAGGCGGATGTTGGAGGTGCAACCAAGCAGGCCTTCAGTTTGTGGAGGAGTTGAATTGCAGAGGACAGGGCAGCAAGTGCTTCATTTCTTGTTTGCATTGTTGAACGCATGGAGCTCAACATGAAGACTCTTTGGATCATAGATTATTAGGTTTATTGGCTGCAGATCTGTGAAAAGCAGCTTGGCATTTCACATAATCTTGGCTTTAAAAACTTGGAGGTGACATGGTATGGAGTTTGTGGTATGAAGTGGAATCAACTGTTACTCATGTGTGAAGACATGGTGCATTTGAAACATTCAGAAATGTGTATTGTATGTTGTAAAGGTAGCAGTTTAGGGCAGGGGTGCACAACATGTTTTGCTCGAGGGCTGAATATACCACACAAGACCCAGACAGTGGGACATACTATCGACGGCAATTAGCGGGTGGCAGAGCATCTGTGAATGAATTGGAGTTAAAAAATAAAACATGATTTATAATGTTTACTTTTTATTACTTTTCTACTTCAATAGATGGTATGTAGCCATTTAATAGCATTCACATTTTCATGAATTTGCATTATGGGACTGAAATTATGTTTTAAAATACAAGTAAAACTGCACTATCATGATGCAAAGTCAAAAATTGGACCACATATGCTTCACATACCTAAAAGGACAGACAGAGTGACTGACTGGCTTTCGCAAGGTAGCATTTCATTATTAAATTCATGTGACTTGGAGAGCTGTAAATAATGTCCTCAGCAGCCTCATTCGGCTCACGGCCTGTATGTCGTAGACTACTGGTTTAGGGCATGTAACTGGAGTATGTTTGCAGTTTTCTCCTCCATCCGTCTACTGTGTCTTCTTCCCTATCGAGATTCTATTTCCTCTTCTCTCGCTACACTTGGTCGGCTGCCTTTCCACTTTCAAATTAAATTTCACTTCCTTTGTCTCGTTTTCGAATCCCTCTATGGTCTTGCCACTATCTACCTTGCCGTGCTCTTATCTTTCTATACTCCATCTCGTTCTCTCCGGTCTTCCACTCTCTTTAGACTTGTGGTTCTTCGTCCCCCGTGTGCCCAGTCTCGTTTCCGATCCTTTGAGCGTATTGCTCCTCTCAACTGGAACGCTCTTCCATTTTCTCTTCGTCCAATCACTTCTACTCTCTTTTTCGTGCCTCTTTAAAAACGTACCTACTTCAACATCCGTGACTGATTGTTATTTGGATTTGATTGTTCGATTGTTTATCCATTTTTATTGTACTGTATCCTGTTTAAAATGTTCAGCGCTTTGACTTAAGGAGCACTATAAAATACAAATAAAATTCAAATACAAAATGCAAATGCTATGAAAAATTACAAGTCTGATTAATGTTTTCCCGAAACCATGTTTATTTTTTCAAGAATTAAATAGAGACCAGTGTAGAAAAGATCTAAGCTGTTTTGTCTGCGAATAGAAAAAGCAAGGTACAATGTGAATAAAGCTGGCTGTACATTTCTTCAAGATTTTGGAATGCCATCTTTTGAAAATGACAATATCCGTCATAATGGAGTAAACATTTTTAGAAAGGATCGAGTGCATCTGGCAAATCTTGGACATGTTCATTTCCTTTCCAATATTCGCAATGCAGTGAATTTTATGTGTGAAGAAAATTCCATTGAGAGAACAGCAGTATGTAATTAAAAAGTGTAAGGGCCTCATTACGAGAATGGAGGTAGCCATGGAGCTAATAGCTCCATGGCTGCCTCCGTTCCGGGCTCCATTACCGGGTTCATGCAATGGGGAGTTACCGGGTTACTCCGACATAGGAGGACCTGGTAAATCCTCCTTGCACGACCCATCCCCTTTCCCATTTGAGCCCCCACAGGGCTCCCTCTTCCCCTCGTGGGACCCGGAAAGCACGCCTGGTTTTAGCAGGCGTGCAATCCGGGTCCCGCGATGGGAAGCTCGTAATCGGTGCTCCCGTAATGTAGGGAGCACGACCCGTACCGGCCCCCTTCATTACAGGAGCGCAAGACTTATGATGAGGCCCTAGGTCTGCACATTGTATGCATACATCTTCAGATCACTCTTTTACAACACTTTTAAGAGCCAACATAAAAGAGTGCAAAAAAAGGAGTGGAGTTGATACAGCTTCCATGCCATGATTTTGGATTGTATAGTCTGTGGACGTGTTTGCGTGTCTGCGTACAACAGGAGTGGGAGCACACAGAATGGAGCTCATGTTCTCCACTGATGTAACTTGAATGAAATGCATAAAAGCCTTGAATAAGGCTTTAACGCCTTCCATTCACACTACATTTTCAGTTATTTGTATGGCATAGAGGAGGGGTGAACGCAACTTACATTTCCACCACCTTCCTTACTCTGTGCCATTCAAATGCTACAGCATTTGCACTGGCATGGAATTTCATGCAAGCGCAAACGCTGGAGATCCCTATGAGGTCTGTCTGCTTTATGCATCAGCAGAAAGCAGAGTGCCCCCATAGGGATTCATTGCATGTCAGACAGTATTTATTTGTAATTGTGAACAGACATCCATGAGAAGGACTTCCCCCTTGGATTGCAGTGTTTGACATTTTCCCTTCTCCACCTGTCCCGCCACCTTGGTGGTTGGTGCCTCTCCCCTCCCTGTAGCTTCTTCTGCAAAACAACACAACAACAAACAAATACAAAAACAAAAAATAGTAGGTTCCATGGGGAAACACCTTTCAAAGTCTAAAAAATAATTTGATAGGTTTTAATTAGTGCAACTTAACCATAACGTCCCTTTAACAATGTTTTCTTACTGAACGTCATATGTTTTTATTAGTGCAGTAGTTATGGTTAAGTTGTACTCAGCACGCGAAGAAGACTATTTCAGATTGTTATAACGTTGGTGTTATACAATGAAACTGGCACACACCTTTTCTAAATAAATATAGACTCGACTGAATTTGTGCGACAGCAACTCTGCACTCATAGTTGGATTTCCCACTGGAAGATCACTTTTTCAGATACTTATAACTATGGTGCCATTAAACAAAACTTCTAAAATACTTGTAAGAAAAATATACATTTAACTCTTAATTTTCTGGATATTTTTATGAAGAACCACCCACAAGGTCACAGTCATGGCACAATCCCAAAAGTTGCATTGTACAATGTAATCTTCGACAGGGGCTTTTTGCTCTCATATACACCTAAAACAGTTGGAGAAGATGGAGCCTTGTCCAAATACTAATAATTCCTTGTTTTGGTGGAAATTAGTTGATCAATTTTAATGAAATACATGAAATAGAGGGTAAAAATTACTAAAATCAAGTTACATATTCTTTGAAACTGTAGACTGTACAATTGGAAGATATGAATGCAGATACTGATTGATCCCGTTGAGTCTGCAGGCATATCCAGGTCCAGAGACCTGTGCAAAAACCGAGATTGGTCTATTGAAAAACAGCAATTTTGTTTGATTAGAGATGGATGATTTTTTGTATTTGGATGCGCCTTCCATCTTGGTCAGCAGTCTTCACCTGCTGGTATACAGATGAGGCACTGAAAAATATTTGAACAAGAGAAAATGGAAGATGCCTAGCTATACCTCTATCCATAGCAGTGTCAAGGGGAAAAAAGAGGGGTAGAAAATGCCTCAACAAAAGAACATTTTTACTGTAGACTCTGTAGAGCCAGCTCTGTGGATCTGGAGGCACACAGATTTTGGATGCAGCAGCAGTGGGCCCACAAACATGTTTCTTGGTCTGGCAGCCCAGGCTCCTGGTCTATGGACCAAATAATGTCCATGGACCAGAAAGAGGACTCAGGGAGCTAGAACTTTCGATGTGCTGGGCAATGTAGTGTGTTTTTTGTGTCCATGAAATACACACTGGAATCCCTTGAGGTGCCCAATTTATGAATGACGGGGATGCTGTGGACATAGAGTGAATTGAGCATGAACGCAGGACATTTCCGTTGGCCACCCTGGGAGGAAGAACCTCTAAGAGGATGCCAAGATATGGTGCTTTGCCAGCACACGTGCACAGGCATGAAAGGATATAAGGGCTGTCATAAGCATGGACAGCAAGGGTCAATACGATGGACTTAACTGGATCTTAGTGAGTAGACAATCAACATGGTTTTCAGAGGGTCAGATTTGTAGGAGGTTTCTAGAGACAATGTCACTTTTCCAGGGCAAATAAACAAATATCTCAGGATCCTATTGCTCTCATAGTGAATCTAGCCACTTGTCAGTATATGGACCTGGGCTGCACTGTAGTGAATATGAAGACAGGGAGATGACCTCCAGTTCAGACTTCACGAGTAGAGGACTGGGATAGACTCTGGGTCACTGTTTTTGCACTGGCACTAGTGAGAAACCAAGGGGTGTCTTACTTTCTAGTCCCTGGGGATCTCTTTCTCAGTTGGTCAGGGCACAGCCATAGCCTTTGGATCCAAACCCTGGTGGTGGACCAGTGGGGAGGATCACCTGGATGAGGGATCCTCAGGGAGTGGGGTTGAGGCAACCAATGGTGAGACGCGATATACCCCCTTTCCTGTGCCCATACCCCATCCTATTATATAGGATTCTCCAACATCACAACTTCCCCACCATTTATGCACAAACACTGGGCCGAGGAAGAGGGCGACTGAGAGTAAAGAAGCTAAGACTTACATATCTCATTGGACATGTCTCCATTAATCAGGTCAGGCAAAGTCAGGCACTTGACCTTAACCACATACATCTGATACCAATTAGCTCCCTCCACATGGACAAAAAGCAGCACATAGAGATACACTCTGAGCAAGGTGGAACACAAGAAGAAGCAGAACTTCCGGGGCGAACCCACTGGAGCCGTACGGCCAATCGAGGTACTAGAGCGAAGGATAGGGAAATCCTGAAGAACCCTGCAGGAGGTCATTACCACTGGGAGACTGTGAAGGATACGCAGTGAAATCGAAATCCCAGACAAGAAGAAGCCTGCATTGTGTTTCAAGGACACCAGCGACCTTCCAGGGTGAACGATAGAGTCGGGAAGGCGAGGCCAAGCCTGTGTTATCAACCTTGACACATAAATCAAAGCCGCAGAGAAATGAAAGGAAAGCACAGAACCAGTGAGTTAGTGAAAGACATTAAAGGCCGGTTTGTGTCAAGGAAAGATTAAAGTCGCAAAAGTATATCTCACAATTGAAGGTTGCGCATGTGCTGATGAGACGCGAAAAAAAGCAAACCAGTAGTGAACTTTAAAGTTACGGATAATGATGAAGCCAGTAATACAGAGTAGCAGAGTGGTCCGTTGAAAGGAAATAGCCCATTCGAAAGTTTCTGCAAAATTTTGGGTGGCTTGTTATAAAGCAACAAAGTGAACAAACTCTGATATGCGCAAAGGTCAAGATTAACCCCTACGAAAGGGGAAGTTAAAAAGGTGAATGCTTTGAGAGAAAGATTTCTTTGAACTTTTTTGGGATTGCACTATGGTACTACCAAGACCAAGAGGCACGGGGGCAAATAACATAAGGGAAAGCTGAAGTGAAAATCAAAGTGGTCCTGCAGAGTTCTATGGCAAAAGCCTTGCACATTCGAAAGTCTTCAACATCAGTGAAAGGTTCAAGCCTAACTGAGGAAGGTCCTGGAATATGAAGTAAGTTAGGGGAAGGGAACCCCTAACGAATGTTAATGAAGCTTGTGGAAGGGAACCCCTGCAATTCTGTGATTGCAAGGTTCGAGCCCGGCTGAGGGAGATCTACATTGAATCAGGTACTTTTTGTTGAGAAGTCTGAGCCTGACAGAGGAAGATCTATGTGAACTGGTGATACCTTGAAAGGTCCAAGCCCGGCAGATGGAGGCCTACGTGACATTTGGTTAAACTGTGAAATAACTTTTGGTTAACTGGAAATAAGAGATTTTAACGTGGAAGGCCAAGCGGGCCTCGACGAACATTTTGAACTGGTTTCTTTTGATAACCTGAGCCAGAGTGTGTCATTCTGTTTTACAGGGGCAGCCTTACTCTGTGCTGTCCATCATGGGGAGGAGAGCTGACTCAGCTGTAGTCCCTGCAGGAAGTCCCAACCCCCGCCCACATATATGCGGGAAGCCTTAAATAGTGCTGTGCTTGACACTAGCAGTTGTGACTATTACGCGTCGAATCTTCGAGAAAAGGTATCCACTAAGAAAACCCTATCAAATATGCTCTCGAAGAAATGACAGTCTCTTGGAGGAGATACCCAAAGGAATATGAAAAAGAGGGAAAGAGAAGTTGGTGGACGTCACAAGAAACGAGAATGTATGGACCTTATAGAAACGTATGACTAAGTAAGGAATTGAGTAAACTTTCATATGCGAGACAAAGATTGCACATGTGAAGAGTACTGCAGAAAATGCAAATCGTTCTATAACTGTACAGATGCAGCAACGCAAGTAGACTAAGTGAGCATAGCAGCTAGCTATACATAGTGAATAGACTGCATGCAGAGCTGCCATTATATAGAAGCTGGACATCAATGTCAACATTTAATAAGTTCAACCCATGAAGAGAAGGGCTGAAGGCTGTGTTGCAGCAGACAATTAGCTGGGAGAATGGAAGAATCGAGAAGGGCTGTCTGGCCAGGTGTCAAGGCTGGAGCTGCCAAGGAACTGGTTATCTATCCTTGAAGAACAGTGAATGTGAGGTGCTGAATCATCCCTTGTTAGGGTATAAAGAAAAAACACCATGCGTGCCAAGTGTATTTATTTAATAAAAATGAAATGCTGCAAAATGGACCGAATTGCGATCTCCTGTCATGTGAGCCAAGGATGGAAATAGAAGTTGAGCATGCAGTCCAGAACTATGATAAGCGTGTTCCCGCACTCCCTTATATTCTCAGAGACGAGACTAAATTGCAAGGCCAAGTTCAAGGACAGTCTTCATGGCAGAAAGCATGGGTGATGAGAGATGTTGGTTTATTTGGTTAAGGAGGTAAAGTCATGTCCACCTCCTGACACCTGGGGAACGAGCTTACGTGCTGCTAGTGAGCCAAATGTTATAGAAGGGCACGAGCGTGCCAACCAATTGTAGAGGGCCATATAACGAAAGGTGTTATAGTTTGAGAGCTCTGTACCGTGTTTCTAATAATTGATGAAGATGACTTGCACTAGGGGTGGGCATGAGTTGTCCACCTGACTGTAGAAACCCAATCACAACCTGACCCCTTATAGAAAGTACACTTAGATGTTCCCCTTGAGCCAACCACAACTCCCCATAGGTTTTTCTTATTTTTCACGTAGTATGACGTCACGTATGAGGAGTTTTTACTATAAGCATATAATTTGTTATGAAATGCTTTGACAGATAATGCTGTGTGACATCTGTTGATGTCCGTTGTAACTCTCTGTTTTAGACAATTGATAATAAAACGGTAAACAAACTTTGCCATCTTCCTGAATTGATTTGATTATTTGGTGTAAAGAGTTACTCTTCATCCCATCTTCTGCATGACGCACTACCCTCCAAGGGCCTAAGCTCACAGCCACCCTGATTCTTTATGTTATAACACTGACTTTCCTTTGCATACACATTCCTCTTTACACACTTTTTTTTTTATAAGAGATAGGGCAGGCATTAGGTTTTGTTAGTATAGGCCATTCTGATTTGACAAAGACTGTGTAGGACTGTGTTTTCTTTATTATTTGATGGTAGAGACTACTCCCATCTTAGCTATAGGGCAAAGTAGGAGTTTTTCCAAACACTGAGAATTTAATAAAGGTTTTGAAACTTGTAACTTTCGTTTCAGTAATCATACTTGTGATACCATACCTCCCTTAAACTGTGCACCACTGATAGAAGACCATCACCAACATTATGTAATAAAAAAGGGCATAGATCCAAGTCACGTCAAGATCAGTTTAAATGTTTACATTCAAAATGGATTCCTAGCTATAGGGCAAAGGGCAAAGAGCGAACGTCACCGTAGTCGTTACAGTTAAGCAGTTCCCAGTGCATTTTTACCAAAACATTCAGCGATCTATCGTTTTTATAAAAGCATTTTATGAGGGTGGAAATTGAACTCCTTGGAATGTGGTGGAGGCGGGAGGGGTATGTAGCCATGGAATGGCATAATTCTCTTGATGGAATGTGAAACTGGCTTGTATGTGTTTACATTTGCATAACAATTTTCTGAAGGCAACGTAAATTGGCTTTGCAATATTTGAAGCAAGAATCTTACAAGACACTGTCCATACATGGGGCAATGTTAGACTGCCATAGTACCTTTGATACTGACATACGCATTTTTGTTGGGCACTATAAAATGGCGTGGAAATCATCTGAAACCTTCATGGACATTTTCTGGGTCCAGTGTTTGGGCATGACAATTAAATGGGCCTGATCGCAACATCTGAGATTGTTTTCTGGATATGTGAAACTGACATGGGCAATTTTATGAGCAATGGAGAATAGGGTGTGACAACATGCTTAACTGTGACAATGTGAAAAGGGCATGCCAATATGCTTAACTGGGACAATGTCAAACTAGAATAGCAGTGTATAAACAGACAAGAAAATATGCAGTTAACTGGGGTAATTTGAAAAAAGGCATGCCGATGTGGAACATAAGGGCCAGGCTGGAGGACAGAGCAAAGCGCTTTAATATTTGCTTAGGTTACCTTGACAAAATGCTCTTGTGTGAAAAGTGTGGCTTGTGCATGAAATTCCTCTCCTTGTCTCTGTGGTGTAGTGCTCCTGCAACTGATAACGTATTTTTTTAAAAATATATTTGTGTTGGTATAATTTACTCGGATGACAACATAATAATACGTCCTTATCCAGTTAATGACATTTACTATATAATTAATAATCCAGATGATCCCAATCACCATTTAATAATGGCCGTAACAAGCAGTCCACACTTCCCATGTGCATACAGAATCGCCGCTCCACATAAATAGCATTTTAACTCTTGTCAACAGTCACTTCAAGTGTTTGGGCCGTAATCCTTCCAAAGTGTCTAAATACTGATGTGTGCAATAATTATTGAACAAATGGCAAATAAGTATTTTAATAATCTGTACAGATGAATATCCCCCCAAAAATATATTTTGACTGGGGTAGCCAGTTCCGTTTTAGTTAACAGAGCATTGTGGAGTACTGGATCAGTTCTGCTGGCACTTTGGTAAATTGAGCAGCACGTTATAAGCAGAAGCCTGGAATATTTGATCACCACCCTGATGTAAGTGCCGGCACTCTACAGTGAAGTGACACAGTATTGGTCCAATGTTCATCCAGTACTTCGATCACAGCGCTGTCTGATGGGAGCATACAGGTTTTGCTGCAGAGCATACATGCTCCTGTGGATTTTGTCAGAATCGTTGTCAAGACTGTCACATTGAGACCTGCCTATAAATCGTATGACTCTTCTCCAATTGCTTTGGAAAACTGTGCTCTAAAATGCACCTTCTAATTAACGCTATTACTTTCACAATTTTCTTTGAAGGAAAGCCGTGGGGAGAGGCCAAGGGGGGAGATGGGGCGGGGGATTTCCTCAATCGGTCCATTTAATGGTGGGTTTTTCCATCCCACTTGTATTGTATTGCATTCTTTATTTATACAGCGCCTATACACAGGAAAGTGTTTGAAAGGACTCAAGGAGGGGTGGGAACAGGGGGAAAAAACAACAGTCGCTCAGAGCCCTTGAGATTCTGAGGGGATAATAATCTGCAAAGGCAGAGTAAGTGCGTAGAATACATTTAACAGTTGAGATACAGCAAATAGGCCCAACAAGGATTCTGCAGTTTTACCAGTCCAATTAGGGGAGAAGACAGGTGAGAACAGACAGACGATCTTCAGGCACGATTGCATTTGGATCGTGCAAGTGCATAGATGGTAGCAGGGAGGGGGAGGTCCAAGTGCACCCAGTCGATGGAGCCTTGTGTGAGTGCAGAGAGAGCCACTCTCTTGGGTTATTTATAAGTGCTGTGAGGGTGGGTGGGTGTAGGGCCCTGATGCAAGTGTGATAGAGGACTGGCGTGGGTGGCCGGGACCGGTGAGACTCTGAGGTACACCAGGCGGTCAGTCAGCAAGTTGTAAAGAAGAGGAGGGAGAGAGGGAAAGAACAGAGAGCTACATTAGCAGGGTAGAACGAGAGCAAAGCAAGAGGAGAAGAGGAAGGTCTTGAGGAGTTTCCGGAACTTAAGAAGGTCATGTTCAAGACGGAAAGCAGCAGGGAGGCTATTCCAGAGGGAGGCACCTGCTGAGGATAAGGATCTCCCTCCAAACCTCTGCTTGGAGAACCGGCTCACTCGCAGAAGGTTGGAGGTAGATGAGCGGAGGGCTCGTGAGGGACAGTATTTAGGAAGGCATCATTGCAGGTAGGTAGGTCCCAGACCCCAGAAAGCCTTGTGGACAATGCAGAGGGTCTTGAACTTGATCCTTGCAGCCACAGGGAGCCAGTGGCGGGATTTCAGCGCCTGAGAGATGCGGTCCCTGGGCTTGAGGCCAAGGATCAGTCTCACGGTTCTATTCTGGATGATTTGTAAAGGGCGCAAGGCCGAAGAAAGGAGGTTGAGAAAGAGGCTGTTGCAATATTCCAGCCTAGAGAGAATCAAGGCTCTGGAGACAGTGAGCCGCTGGGGGAAGTGAGAAATGGTAGAGTACCTCTGAGGAGGTGTAGCTGTTAGACTTTTTAGAGATGTCAGAGATGTGGGAGGATAAGGAGAGAGTGGCCAAGGGAGGCCGGGCAGAGTGAAAGTGGAAATGCAGGAGCAGGGGTCCCAATGAGAACGATCTCAGTCTTACTGGCACTGAGGCAGAGGTTGTTTGTGGTACACCATGATTGAATAGCAGCAGACAGTCAGATATGAGCGAGGAGGAGGATGCGGCTGAGGGTAGCCTGAAAGATAGTTGCGTGTCATCCGCGTAACACTGGAAGTTAGAGGTGAAAGTGGCAATGACACGTGCCAATGCAGCCATATAGACGTTGAAGAACCAAGGGGAGAGGTTAGATCCCTGGGGAACACCACAGATTGAAAGAGCAATAGTAGAGAGAAAAGATCCAAGTTCTACATGGGATGGGCGGTCGAACAGAAAGGAGATTAACCAGGCCAGATCCTGACCTGTGATTCCCAAGGTGTCACAGAGACGTGCGATCAGGATCTTGTGGTTAACCATGTCAAAGGCAGAGGAGAGGTCAAGGAGAATGAGGACAGAGGGAGTGTTGGTGTCAAGATTTGAGAGTAGGTCTTCACAGGTGTTCAGAAGAGCAGTTTCTGTGCCTCTGGATGCTCTAAAGCCTGACTAATGGTCATGGAAGAAGCCAATAGATTTGATGTGGGGGGGTCAGCTGAGTGATAGCAAACTTCTCCAGTAGTTTTCCCAAGAAAGGAGTGATGGAGATAGGGCAGTAGTTTGCTGGAATGGAGGAGTTGGCAGAGGGTTTCTTGAGCAGGGGGTGCACAAGTGAGTGCTTAAGGGCAGTTGGGAGAACTCCAGTGGAGAAGGAGAGATTGCAGGGATCAGCCAAGGCTGGGGCGAGGGAGTCAATATTGTCCTTAATGGTTTTAGAGGGGCAGGGGTCCACCTGTTTGTATGAGGCTTTCATAGACCGGACTTGTCTGGAGACACATCAGGTGTGACAGGAGAGAGAGAGTGTAAGAGGGGGGCCAAGGGAGGCTCCGGTGTTGGTGTATACAGTGGTGTAGAGGAGGGGATGTCTTGGGTTTTTGTGATGAAGTGTGCTGCCAGGGCGGAGCAAAGGTCCTGGTGGGTGTGACAGAACAGGAACCTGCTGCAGGATTGGCTAGTTCCTTGCAGACTTTGAAAATTTTGGCCCTGCTGTTTGAAGCCACAGAGATGCGGGTTTGAATAAAGACTCTCTTCTTGGAGCAGATGCAGAGTCGATATTCACTTTGAAGAAGGCTGCAGGCCAGTTTGTCAGATGGTCCGTCCGATGAGTTGCATTTCCGCTCAGCTGCCCTACATTTGTGTTTAAGGGCAGCCAGATCAGAGTCATACCAAAAGTTGCACTTTTTGGAAGTCTTCAGTCAGACCATCATGGCAAGGGCAAGAGTGTCAAGAGTGTTGGAGATATACGGGTTGAAGTTAGCGAGGGCTGTGTCAGGGTGGGAGTAAGCACAGGAGTGGGAGGAGGAGAGTAGGTGGAGGCAAAGGCAGCCACTGTCACTTTTTTCATGGGTCTGGTGACTTTGAAGCCAAGTGGCAGTGCCGGTTATGATGCTGCAAGAGAAAAGCAGAGCGTCATGTGTGTTGAGAGAAGAGTGTGGTCAGTCCAGGAGAGGGGGGTAGTGAGAGGGATGTCAGTAGAGATGAGAACATCCAAGGTGTGGCTCGCAGTTTGCAAGGAGCCAGAGGGAAGTATAGATAGGGAGAGAGAGTCGCATTGAGAGAGTTGAATTGTTTAAGAAAGTTCACCACCCTACACCGACGGCTGGTGTTAGAGCTGACATTGGGATACTCTAATTCCCAAATATCAGTGGTCCTTCCAACTGAAACTCATTCCAACATTTCCAACCCATGATGTGGAAACAGTTTGAATGATTTGAAACAATCTGATATTCAAAATTATTTGAAAGATTTAAACCCTGATTTGACCAGGTCAAGCATATAAGGGCCCCTGTTGGCTCTTTACCTAAAAAGATTTGTTTTTGCTATTTGTTTATTTGATTAGGTATGAAGGGTAATCATCTAATGAATGCTAATTGCATGTGGTGGACCAATAACAGCAGCACTTACATGCTGTTGGGTCACGTGCATGTAATGTTACACACTCACAAGGCGGAAGGGTATACTAAAGAGCCATAATCCTGTTTGCTCTTTGGTTTTCCTCTGCGCCTTGTGAAGAAATTAATACAATCTGCAAATTATTATTAAATCACTTTTGAGTCTCCCTGGTTCTTAACAGGTGCAAAATCAAGGTGGATTTGAATTTCATGCAGATGTTAAATGAAACAGACTGACAAGGCAGCTGAGGTCTGCTCTTTTGCCCTCCTCCGCCTTGTCACTGAATCAAAATGAGATACAGTGGGAAATAGACATGTAAACGAATTATGAAAAAAGAGGTACAGGTGCCTCTCTGAGCACAGTGAGCAAGGGGTCCACATCTGGATAACCCTTGGTAATTTAGGGTGACCAACCTTAAGTTCCTTCAACATTGAAAAAAGAAGTACGGGCGCCGCTTTGTGGGAATAAACACGGACTAATGACCTGCTCTATGGGATGGTGCCCACTCGAGAGTCTGCAGCCACATTTTAGCTCACTATATCAATTTGCATATCAGTCTTTGTCACACCCACTTGTGCAGTCCAGCACCAAAATGCCAGGCAATTCTCCTTTGAACAAGAGTACCAACAGCAACCCCAGACACGTGTTTCGGCCTAGTTGGGCCTCATCAGTGAGGTGGAGCTGTGCCTCTCTGAGCAATGTGAGCAAGGGGCCCACATCTGGATAACCCTGAGTTCCTTAAACCTAGGATAACGAACTAGTGACAGTGAGCAAAAATGTGGCTGCAGACTCTCAAATGGGCACCTTCCCAAAGAACAGGTCCTTAGGCCATGTTTGTTCTCGCAGAGGGGTGCCTGTACCTTTTGTTCTAAGTAGAAGAATCATGCCTTGCTTTTACACGTCCATTTCCTGCTCTGCCCCATTTAAAATTAGGCTTTTGCCAAAATTCTTTCAACAGGAGTTTGTTCAGGTTCAATTATCTAAATCTGACTCATATCTGGTTCTAATCAATTTGAATCATACACAAGGCCATTTGGGTACTTTAATTCTGAGATCAAATCCTCTTCAAGTACACCTTTAGAGGGTTTACTGACTCACTGTGTCTCACACATTATTTAATGATTCAGACCATGGATCAGCCCAAGAACTCCAACAGCCTCATTTTAAATGAGGTGGTTTGGTAAATGGAGGCGTTATTGTTTAAGGCCTCCGTTTAACATTCTGCCTAATTTTCCAGCAGTGATGAGGAGGGGCACAGAGCCCAGATAACGGCCTCATTATAAGTTTGGCGGCAGCCTTGTGGGAAAAACCAGCAGGCTCCCGCCAAACTTCTGAAAATTTCTGGTGCCCGCGAATGGGCAATTATTGGGTCATTACGGCCCTGCCGGACCCAGTAATTGCCCATTCGCAGCACCGGAATGAAATTCTCCCCATTCCCATTGAGCCCCAGCCCCATAGGGTGCATCCGACATGCTCTGCTCGCGGTCAGACCTGGCGGGATTAAAGGCACCCACAAGCAGAACTCATAGTTTACCGGTAAGGTAGTTACCGGACCGGCAAACCTATAATGAGGTCCAAGATCTCTGCTGTGCCATGCTCCTCCCTCTCATTAGTGTCCTTGGTTATGTGCCTGCATGAGGTTTTCATGCAGGTGTACGGGTTCCTATGGCCCCAAGTCAGTTTTGCACCTGGTCAAGACCAGGCGGATGCCATAGGAATCCATTGTAAACATTGCCTGCAAAGCGTACTTGCAGGCTGCGTTTACTTTTCCACAAGGACATCGTGGGAAAATGAAAGCACAAAGGCGTATTTGGTTCGCTTTTACTCTTTCCTTGTCCACTCCCTCTCAGCAACATTTAAAATGGCATGCAGGGGGGCCCACATCTCGTAAGTGTTAACGCGAGTGGTCCCCTGCGTGCAGTTTACACATTTTTCAAGGCTCACTCCCCAAAGGGGCGGGAGCAGCTCCAGAGCACCCCAACCCTAACACCCTGCTGACGAGGGAGCTTGCCCATGTCACAATGATTCCAAGTGACTCGGAGGGGGAGGGATCAGTTTCAGAGCCCTGGACCGCACGCAGAGGAGGGAGCATGTCTAGGCCCAGCCCGAGACTCCCATCACATCAGAGAGCCGGAGGCTGCAGGGTGGCGCAGGGCGGGGGTGCCGGTGCGCTGCTAGGCCCGCTGCTGATTGAATTCTTCCAGCTGGCAGCAGCAGTTCATCCGTCCCCGTCTCTGAGGCAGTGACCTTCATCCCCAGCATGTGTCTCCTCTCTGCTGTTATTAGAACAGACCTTGTCGGAGACACACAGGGCAGCGACTGGGCAGCCGGCCGTGAAATACGGACTTATGAAGATAACACCAACATCTGCGCGAGGAAAGAGGAAGTGGGGGACAAACAAAGAGAGGCGGCCTCTGCACAGAGGACAAACACCTTCTGAAGGGGGTCACGTATGTGCAAATACCAGGCCGGCCAGCCTATCCAGAGAGGGCAAGAAACCTAGGCGGGGGGCTGCCTTAGTATAGTAGAGCTGGCCTGGGCTTCCAAGCGAGAAGCATCATGGAATTAAAAATATGCGAATAATCTCCGAAGAAAGTATACATAACATTTTTTTAAAGAGTTAAGAAAAAGGTATAGTCTACTGGCGTTGGGCATGGCAATGTTAAGAGGACTGCCAACACTCCAACGCAATCTATCTATATATATTTGTGAAAGTGTGTTTGTATGTTCGGTGTTGGTTCCAGCCTCGTAACAGTTGACGGGTGAACTTTTGGCCCACTGTCAGCATACCAGTCTGTGGTGTACTGGCGATATCAGTATAGGCGATTTCGGGAGATTGACGATTTTGCGATTTTTCAAAAATAGTAAGTTATGACACAATAAACATACACAAGGCTAAAACAGACCCCCACGCGCATGCCAGCTACACACCCGTGCAACGCCGGATGGTACCAGTAGTAAAAAAATAAAGTTCCCAAACTACCAACGTGTTCTCAAAAACAAGCTCAAATAAAAAATGTGCAGTGGTGTGCTTTTCTGTCGGTGCTAGTCTAAGAAATGCCTGGGTCCCTTTATTCCCAATGGTATAAGATGCTCACAGAAGCTGCGCTAACCAGCCCCATTGCTTACGTTGAAGTACTCTCCTGACACTAAAGCATGACAGGCTCGCAGCACCCACGTATGTGCGTTTGTGCTAAAAGCACATTTAAGGGCTGTCATTGTGAAATACTATAAAAAAGAAAAACATTCCTATCCTTTTTAGTGAGATAGAAATGCTAGTGGAGGGGCACAGTGGTTGACGCTGCTGCCTTGCCACTTCAAAGAAAATGCATAAAGGATTATGAAATTAAACTCTCGTGCTTTGCAACTCCCCCTTGTTCCAAACAGGCACAAGGCAATGTTTTGGATTTCTTCACATTTCAAAGCGCATTCTGTTTGTGAATTTGGGATGTGCATTTAAATGTGCAGAAACACCCCCTGATTTGTTCTAATGTGAAAAGGGGTGAAAAATGCCATATGAATGTGCACATTTATGAGGTACACATTCAGATGTCCTTTCTGAATTTGGATGCTCCATTTTTCACCCAAGTGATGAAATGCGCTAGCACATCTCATTACTTGCACCAGAAGTGCTTGAGAATCTGATCCTTATTGTAAAGAAGTGGTGTGGTGTGATTACATTTCATTTGTAGCATAAAGGGCTTTGTTTAGTACACTCATAACCTTTCCCAAATCTTGTGGCCTTTATCAGGTTTATCGGTCGCACATTACCTCATGTTTCAAAAAATAGTCTCCTTGTCGATGTCCTCATTTTCTGTGTGTGACTCTGTGCTTGTGCCTGCGTGTGTTGTTTGGGTGAGAGCTGTGTGAGAGTGTGTGGGCGCGTGTGTGTGGTGTGTGTGCCTGTGTTGGGGTGTGTGTAGCGTCTGCCTGAATATTCTGAGGGTACTGCTTTGGTGTAGGCTTATTCTCAGTGTTGAACCTGTGTTTATTTGTATTCCGAGGCATTTGTATGTGTGTTCTAAGTGTATTGTTCATACGCATAATCCAAGCATACAGTTTGTAGCTACATGTGTGCCTTCTGAGCACATTGTCTGGGCTTATTTATGTGCATGAGTAATCTAAGGTGTGCATCGTGTTTTGCTCTCTCTTGACCTAGTGTTTTTTGGAGGTGTGGGGTGTTTTTAGGAGGTCAGGGATGGAGTGTGTATGTGTGTGGCTGGATATGTGTAGAGATTGGGTGTGTGGGGGGTTATGTACTTTTGTGTGTGAGAGAGAGGCTGCGAGAGTGAGAGAGCGAGGCTGCGAGAAAGAGAGAGAGAGAGAGAGAGAGAGAGAGAGAGAGAGAGAGAGAGAGAGAATAATATAATGTAAAGTGGTTTTGTAGGGCACATTACTGCCGTTTTGGCAAAGCCTCTGCCTTTTGCCCGGCAGGAAAAGAAGGGGGTGGCATCGCTAGTGGGATAGAGGGAAAGGCAGATGCTAATACTGTGGTGTTGGGGCGTGCAGGCCGGAAGTAAGGATGTCCCGAGCAACGCTGTGCTTCTAGGTGGGTAGTGGCCAAGATGTTGTTTCACGCAGGAGGAGCCCAACATGGACCAGTTGAAGTCAGCGATGTGAGGACCTAGTTAGCTGCTCGAGTTGGGGGTGCGGTGTGAGGGGCGACAGAACTAGAGAAGCGAGCAGAGGTGTTGGATCGTTCGAGTAATGTTAGAGAGGGATGAAGATGTAACTGGTTGAGAGGCAGGTGGAGGATGGCTAAGTGAGAGGGACATTTTAGTTCAAGATAATTGGTTCAGTGATGTTGGAGTATTTGGGATGTTTATCTGTTGACAAGGGTTCTTGCTGTTCTAGGTTAGCATAAAGGGCGCTGGGACACCAACCTGAATGAGCCCAGTATCCCGCACCCCTTGGCTGACACCTTTGTACTGGCCCGTTGCATGTTTGTGAGAGTAACGGTTCATTAAATGTTTGCGGGGGATGGGCTGAATGCGCCTCATCTCCTGTAAACCTTGGACAAAGTGTTGTGCATAGGTTTGTGGCATTGGCAGTTCTGTGTACTTGGGCTCCGTCTGGCCGATGTTAGTGAGTGGTGGCATTAGTTGGTTGAAGTTGTTTGTGCTTGTCACGCAGTGGTGTCAGTTACATGGGCAGCTTGTTAGGGATGTTCTGAGGGCCCTGTGGTTTTCCTCTTTGTACAGACACCAGTATTAAAGCTCCATTGTTGGATCAGAGCATTCTCAAAGGTTTGTAGTAGATGTATTCCCTTGTGATGGATTCCATGGAAGGGACAGAGGGATAGAGGTGCTTGAAACGCATCCCCTGTTTGATCAGGGGCTAAGGGAGTGTTAGGAGTGACGGGTTTGCGTCTTACAAGTCTCACGAAGTCTGGCTGCCATGTTAAGCACTCTTTGCAGCCTGTAAAGTAGATAATCCGAAAGCCCCAGCTAGAGTCACAGGGTGTCTATTTATATCACAAAAAAGGGTGGACGATCCCAACACTTTATAAAGGGGCGCTAATGATAAACTATGTCTGTGATGAACTGCTCACATCTCTTGACTCCAATTCCCCAGCTGTCCTCATCCTGCTAGATCTCTTCTCAGCCTTTGATACAGTCAACCATTCCATGATCATACAAAGGCTCCTTAATACCCTTGGTATCTCGGAATGGGCACTGTACTGGCTGTCATCCTTCCTAACTGACCGCTCTTCCCAAGTCATCCTGGGCACCTTCTCCTCTCCTACTTCCTTCTCCACCGGTGGTGTCCCCCAGGGCTCTATACTCTTCCCCTGGGCTCTTTAGCATCTACCTAGCTCTGCTTACATGCCTCATCTCCTCCTTCTCCTCCAACTTCCAGTGTTACACAGGCGACACGCAGCTCTTCTTCAAACTTCCTGCTGATCCTCTTGCACCCTCCATCCTCCCTGGCTGCCTATCTGCCAGCCAGTCCTGGTGCACCTACAATGATCTCCGCCTCAACCCCTGTAAAATGGAAATCCTTCCCATCGGGACCCCTGCTCCCTCCTTCTTCCCTTCACTCTGGCTGTCCTCCTTGGGCTCTCCCCCTGCTCCTTCTTCTGAAACCAGAAATTTTGTAGTCATCTCTCTCCTTCCCCCCTCACACTCAGAACATTGCCAAGAAGTCCCACTTTTAGCTCTTCATTCACAAAGGAATTCTTCCTTTTCTCACTTTCCGCCAGAGGCTCAATGTGACCCAAGCCCTGGTTCTCTCTAGGCTTGACTATTGCAATGGCCTCCTCCTGAATCTACCTTTTTCCACTCTGCGAACCCTCCAGCTAATCCTCAAGCCCAGGCACTGCATCCCTCCTGCCCTAAAAAGTCTTCAATGGCTCCTGGGTGCTGCACGGATTAAATTCAAATCCCTCTGCATCACTCACAAGGCTGTCTGGCCCTGGGGACCAAACTATCTTCAAATTTATCTTACTGAAAACTCTCCGTCTAGACCACTACGTTCCTCTGGCACCAAATCTTTGTAAAGCATTTCCCTAAACAGAGGGTAGGTGGTCGATCACTTTCCTCAGCTGGTTCCCTCCTATGGAACAGCCTCCCCCTGACTCTGTGCCTTGAGCAGGACTTTCTAAAATTCCAGAAGCTTCTTAAGACTTTCATCTTTACCTCCTCCTTCCCCTCTTCCCTCCTCTGCTAATCCCACAGTTGCTGTGATTGGTATCCCGGGCCCTTGTGATTCCTCGGGTCCCCTGACCTCCCACACCCAATTGGCACAGCACCTGTTTACCCTCTGCCCTGGAGGTTTGCACTTACTCCTATAGGGCTCCTGGCCATGTAGCACTCAACAACCGAACCACTTCATCTGTCGCTCACCCTTGAGCTTGGACACCCCAGCACTTACCCCCTCTACCCTCATCCTTGCTGCACTTGCACGTTCTGAATACTCACAAGCCAAAGTTGGTTCGTCCTTTCTTCCTTTCCCCCCCACTATCCTATTAATTATTTTGTTTTGTATTATATTTCACTCCCTTGTTACCTCCCCTTGCCCCATGGGCGCTTTGAAACGGTATTTTACTCGCTGTATAAGTAGCTTACAAGCAAACAATAAATACATACATAAAGTAAACCAATTATTTCCATTCCTGGGATTGGCTGTATTGGTACTTTCTTGTCCATGTGGATCAGGATTTGTTGAATTTTGTAGCTGGATGATTCCGCACTTGGGCCAGGGAGCTCCTGAGGTAGTGTTGGTGGTCTGCTACAAGCTCAATAAACTTTTCTTTTGTGGTAATTTTGAAGAATTCCTGGCTCTGTTCGCTATGCATAATGAGATCCTTATTTGTGGCTGTTTCCGCTCGGTAAATCCAGAGCTTCGGTATTGAGCAGTTGTTTTTCAGTAGGTAATGTTCTCTCCAGACATTTCTCGTGGGGGTTTTGAGATTAACTTTGGTGACTTCTTTCCTTTTAAAAACATTTAAGAGTGTCTTAATTTTGAGTGTGTTTGTTATTCGGATATGAATATTGTTAGATTAATCATCTGTTGTTCTCATTTGGTTACCGATTCTGGGCTTGAATCTGGAGGCTTCAAGATTTTCAAAGAGCATGTCCAGTTTGATGTCCTTCCTGAGCCATGTTGATGGTGCAGAGTGGGGCTTTGATTGCCTTTTGTAGTACTGGTGCTTGGGTGAAGATGCCGAAAAAGAAGGAGATGTGGTCTTCACAGAGTGTGAGAACCTTTGAGGATATGTGAGTGAGAGAACTGGTGAGGAAATGGTGTTGACATTCTCACAGCAAAAATCAGCATCTAATGTGGGTCCAGCTGCTTGGTTAAGTCCTTTATTTAACTCCTTGATGTGTAAGGTGCCAGCGTTTGACGAGTCATTTTGTTGTCTTCCTTTTACAGCCATAGATTAGACTCTCTCAATACGCTGTGGTGTTTGTATCTGTACCTGTATCTACCACGTTGTCTGCAAAAGATAAGTTGTATGAGTCTGGTCTGCACATGAGAAGGAAGCTCAGCATGAAAGTGGACGAGGTGGAGCAGAAAAAAAGAAGGGATTCATAATTTGGGATGTTTTCAGGTGATGAGATTTCAATTTTGATAGAGTCTTTGTGCACAAGTGCAATTCTTCTCTCTTGGTTGTTTTGTTTGCGAGTTTAATCTTGTAACCTGTGGGTATGGTCTCATGTATAACCACTGTGAAGTCATCCATGAGCCAGATCTCTGAGATTATATTACAATTGTTCATTTATAACATGCTTAATACAAATCAGTGGTTTCTAAGCACTGGATCGGGATTCAAACCTGTGTTGCACTGTGTTGTCTTGTTTCCAAGACACACGCGCTGCCCCTGAGCTATCCGTCCTACCCAGGTGAATTGTAGTCTGTTTTGTCCCCACAAAGTCATAGATCTCTAAGGTGTTTTAGCTATAGAACGGCATTGATGAAACACCATCTGGTTCAGAGAATGCCTTACCATCTCACCATTGAGCCATATGTTTTGACTTCAACCCAAGAGTCGAGTAGAAGTGGAACCAAGTCCCAAGCTGATGCAGTGCTGTTCACTGTAAGACTTGGCAGCCACAGTTTTAGAGGATCAGAGACTGGCTTTCAGCATCAAGTGTGCTCAGCTGGCACAACACAGCATCACAGTACTGAAGCAAAATTCGGTTGAAGCTCAATGAAGGAAATGACCAGGCGGCAATGTCAAGATAGCAGCTCTGGAAGACTCAGTGGATCTCAGATGCAGAAACTGCAGAGCTTCAGTGTTGGCATCAAGCAAGACTTAGAAATGCAGAGGTGGTTGGGCGTTGAGGTTGTAGAGGACTCTGGCAGTCCTTCGATAAAGTTGTTCGGAATCCCAATCTAGGGGCGCCAGGACAAAGTGAGTCCCTTCTGTACTCCCCCTCCAGGGAATCTAACGTGCACCTACAGGAGATCCTTCATATTCAGTGAACAGGAGCCTAGTTCCAGTTCAGCCAGTATAGCCTGGTCCAACAGCAGTCAATCTCACCTGTTCCCACAGGATGGTTAGGGAACAGGGCTCTCTCTCTTCACCTCCCTGGCAGAGGACATTGGGATAGGCCGTACCTCCTACAGGGGTCCAAGTGAATTCTTCTACTCCTAGTGGAAGTCCAAGGATGAATAAAAAAACGAGAGATGCACCCCTTTAAATGGGACAACCCACTCCTTTTAAAGGCAAAATGCCACAGGGGATTGACCCAAAGTGAACCTGCTGTGAGGGGTCCAATCCCTATTTTTGTAACAAAAATCCCTTTGCATTATGACATCACAACCAGAGTACCTTACCTTCCATGACATGGAGGGGACAGGAAATGGTAAGAGGGCCCTAACAGAATCAAGATGGTGGGCACGTCTCCTGCATACCTTCCCTCTCTGGCTAGTCTAACTCTCCCCATTCCCTTCTCTGCTCACATCAAAATGACTCCAGTAATCAACACCCTTTTGTAAGGCTGGCTTTGTTATGTCACTGCTATCGCTATAGCACCCTTCCCCGTCCTCCTGGGAGGGGGAGGGGTTCTATGCCCTAGAAGAAGGTGTTAACCTCTGTGTCGGAGCAGAGCAACAGCACCCTGGCTATTGTTCCACATGGAAGTTGTGGGGACAGTCAGCCTAATGTTCTTGTGTCCATCCTTTGGGTATTATGTCCATTTCTGTAGGACATATATGAGGTCTATTGTCCGGTTCTAGATGCTGAATCTTGGGTAATGTATGTAGTTCTGTAGGTCACATCTACAATATTGTGTCAATTTCTGAAAGACACAAATAGGATATGCCTCATAGGGAAGTCCTTGCCATGTGTATAGTCCGAGGAGCCAAATCTGGAATGTTGTTTGGCCTCACGGCTCTATATTTTCATTATTGTGTACAGCCTCTAAGGTGACATTGAAGTGCTATATCTAGTCTTGTGGGCCACATCTGCAATATGTGTGTCTAGTTCTGGAGACCACATCTGGCCTAAAGGATCTACAAAATGAAGGATAATTGAGCATAAGTGACTGGCCTCCATAAGTGAACACAGTGCCACAGATATGGTCTTCAGGACCTCTTCTTTTCTCTTCACCCCCTCCCTCACTAGGGACAAAAGACTTTACTGAAGGAAGTGCTAGGCTCGTTACGGGGCCAATCTCAGTTGATTGCTGAATCTAGTTCTTAATCTGCCTGTGCTCTGTTTACCTGTGCAACAGCCCAAACCTCAGTTGGATTTCATAGGGCCCATCAAACTGGCCTAACCAAACAAGTTCTCCCATGGTAGGGAGCTTCCTTAGTTCCTAAATCAAAATAAATAAATACATTTGTATTTCAATAATACGAATTTTTCATAGACTAAACTTACAAATAAGCTGTCGATATTAAAGATTAAACTGTTTCAGGAGGAGCAGGTCATAAACAACTTCATATTCATGTGAAATATATTGGACCTGGGTTGAAGAATGCCTAGGCATGCATTGGCTGTACCGTAGAAACCATTGTCTCCTGAGAATCGACAGTAATAATGACTCAGAAAAGCTCTTAACAGCCTCGGAAAAACACACCTAAATCTACCTTGCACCCAAATCTTAATATTGCAAAACACACAATTCCTTTGACCTCATAAGTCACAACAATGATACCCTAGAAGGTACAAAACAACCCAGCTTAGTCAACTGCAGAACCTTTAATAAACTGCCCAACAGGGAATCTCTGTCCAAGAAGAGTCTACGCTGTTGTCTGCAGACCCCAGAGCTGCTTTCCTGAAATCCCTCTGCAGAGTGAAACTAACAAGAGAAGAACAATTCACTTCCTGCTGTGGGCGGGACTGCAAGTCATGTCTTATGTTCAGTGGTGTGTGCATAACAAACATTGTGCATGCGCAAGCAATTTCTCCGTGCAATAGACATGCTTCTCAGTACAGGATATATCACAAACTCAATATATAATGCATCTATGTTTACATGCAGTATACTGCAGTGTATAGCATATATACTTTAATGTACAATATATGTGTTTTACTACACTGTCTTTAAGAATATTGAGTTGACAGTATGCCTTTTCCATGTTGTTGATGCATTTTTATATACCAACTAGCTGGGGTACTCGTCGTTGCCCGTGTCCTGATCGAATGGGGTTTCATGTGCCCTGGAGGATGTTGCTCTTGTCCTCTTGCCAGCAAGTCTTGCTTCAGTTTGCTCTGGTGTCTCATTTGGTTTGGAGGATGTTGCTCTTGTCCTCATGTCAGCAAGTCTTGCTTCAGTTTGCTCTGGCGTCTCATTTGCCCTGGAGAAAGTTGCTCTGGTCCTCTAGTCGGCAAGTCGTGCTGCTGTTTGTTGTGTTTCGGAAGCTCTTGATATTGATTTTCACTTTGCATCAGATGGAGCTTTTCCAAGTGATGTTCGTTTTTTGTGTGGCATGTTTCAGTCACTCAATGGCTTCAGCACATTTTAGAAAATGTCCAAGAAAGATTGATTGATTGTGCTCTCTTCTCGTGAATGAACTTAAGTAAACTATAACATGAATAAAAATAAATATAACCTTACCATGTTCCCATATTTGGAGTGGCATGATAAAAAATGATACATTTTGTTTTAATTCCTTTAAAAAATGCTTTCATAAACACTTTCAAACTGTATACATTAGTAATACATTTCAAAGGAATAACCAACGCTTCGAACATTTTGCTTCTGACACTTTTCCAAATGTTGTCTTCTTCTAGTACCTACTGTAGTGAATCGGGGTGAGCATCAGTAAATGAGGGTGTCTACGGAGTAAATGTTTTGCATCCAAACATAGACTACAATCTTGCCCAGATAAATGAGGGATCCATGCAAAATTTGGTAGCAGTGGGTCCAACGGTGTGGATTTGTATAGCCGGACTAACATACAAATATCCAAACATTTTTGTTGCATATAAGATTTTTCTATCCAAGCATAGACTACGATCTTGCCCCAGACAAAAGAAGAATCCATTAAAAATTTGGTTGACATGGGTTCAACGGTGTGGATTTGTATAGCCGGACAAACATACACACCACATACATACATTCTGCTTTATATATAAAGAAGATATGTGTTTCTCAGAATATGGCATAAGCAATGTCTCATTATATCATGTTTGCATTTCAGTTGGTTGTGTATATGATGGATGTGTATGCATCAAGCAAAGCTCACTATACAATACACATAGCTTGGCATACATATATTTCATCCTGCACAGTCGGCATGCAAATATGTAATATTCACAACTCAATATACTGTATATAGATCTCAGAATAGAATACAATGCATGTATCTCATTGTACAGTGGATATATTTTGATATACAAGGTATAGATCTCGATATACTCAATATACATTTCAGTATGCAAAGTATGCATATTTGGGCATAGTGAATACACTTTAATATACAAGGTACGGCTGGCTGTCAGTCTACTGTAAAACACCTCAGTATCCAAAGTATGCATCTCAAGGTACAGTCTATGTCCTTATATATTTCAATATATTATGCATACATATCAGAATAAAATGTATGCATCTCAGTGTACAGACTAAATAGATTCAATATATGATTTATTAAACTTAATATACTGCAGCTAGATCACAGCATGAAACAGACGCATCTTAGTGTGCGTCATATAGATTGCAGTATACAATGTATGCCTCTCAATACGTGATGTTTAACATCTTAGAATGTGTGTGTTTAACTGCGCAGTGCATAAAGTTATGAATCTTGAGTTATGTCCCTAACGGCCACCCATAGAAGACTGTACATGGTTGGGAAACAGCAATGGGTCGACAAACATTTCTGGGAATACATTTAAATGGATCGGTGTTATGTTACTGAATGCTACAACTTTGAGCACCAACATTCAGAGACCTATGGCAGAGTCCATAATCGAATTTCGGACTCTGTGCAGCAAAAGAGGTGTGGGGCCGCTTAATTTGCATCTCTATGGAAATCACTGTAAATTAGGTCACAGGAAGTGGAACATGCCTTTAATTGTGTCGTGCAGTCATGGGACCACACCTGACACACCCACGCGGGGCCCTGCAGAGTCCTATTTTTCAAGGAAGATCAGAGCTGGTAGTTGTAGTCCCAAGCTCCTCCCCATGTACTTTGCTGCTTTATTGATGGATCCTGTTGCCTGTCTCGTGGTGCCAGCTACCTGGCAACGATGAGCAATCAGGGTGGCAGTGAGGGAGAATTTATTTATTACAGCAGAATAAAACAACGCATATGCTAATTTAGGTGGTTTACTACTGACTAACACTCAATTGAAGTCGATTTGCATTGAAATTATTTTCAAGGTTTATCTCTTTCTTCTCTTTGACTTACGGCATATTAAAAATGGCTCTACTTTTATGCTGCAGCTGCCAGGGGTGGCCTGTATACCACATGTGGCCCTAGAAATAATGTTCAAAGTGGCCCCATATTACATACGTTCAGCAAGCCCAACCCTTTTCCTAAGAGAACATTTTGAAATAAAATAGGTTACCACACAGAAGAGGCCCAGGGTGCAGAGGCCTACCGTGAAATCTCCAGTGTTCCCTATTGGCCATTCCACCCCTGGCAGCTACTCTCCCACTGGCATTGTTTTTATTTTGAGCCATGGACAACACCACCAACCCTTTTCTTATACTAAGTGCTCCAACAAAGCTCTTCTGATCCTCTGAGACTTGTTTCTGACTCTGGAAATGTTATATCAGAAGATATGGAATTTGGAATCCGGGGGCTAAATACGCCGCTTCCCCACATCACCAAAATTGTGTGAATTTGGGCACATCCTGCTAACTCTCTCTCTCTCTCTCTCTCTCTGTACCTCAGTCCACTTACTTGGCAAAATTGTGAGCGCATACAACATTGAGCCGTATAAGAAGAGAGTGCTTTATAAAAGCTAAGACAATGTGACCATTCAATTCCTCGTCTACCTGCAGTTTGGTTTACACAGAGCAGAGTTTGTTTTCATAACTGTTTGTGTGAGGGCTAGAGTTCTCAACTTCTGAACAGGCTACAAGGTTGTTGATGCCCAATAGTGTGATGTAAGTATTACTAAGTAGCACATATGTGTTTATATGGGTCCACCCCTTTCCTGATGCTTTAGGGACCCTCCCCACTTTTCCAGCCCACTGAAGGCACTGGAGTAACATTCCAGTATTTGATGCGTAAAGGTATCCATGGCCGGTAAGATAGATCAGCAGGTCGAGGGCTTGCTGCTGTGATCTGTGTGCAATCTGCAAGTCGCAGGTAGTAATCCAGAAAGGCCAACTCAGCATTTCATCCTTCTGAGGTGGATATATGAGTACCAACTTCGGTTAGCTGATATTGTATTGCATTATCATCATTTTCATCCTAGGAAGTTGTATTACAGGAACCTGAAGCATAGCAAGTGAGATCATTAAAATGTGCACGCTTTACATGATCAGAGCCCCGTTCCCACTGCACCCGCGACCAGCTTCCTCACCCCCTGCACCGCCCGCCTCCCTGACCACCCAACCACTCTGTGATTCGGCCTGCTGCCCTCTTAGGACACCCTACCAGGCTACCAGGGAAGCTTTGCCCTGGCAACCCTTGACTAAGGGCCCAAGGCAGAGGGCAGCTCCAGAAGAAGCCGATCCAGTCTGTGTTTGCCTGTGTTCACCTGGCAAGCCTGCAACCATCAACCAGCAGCGGCTGATGGCTGCAAGTGTTGTCTGGGTGGGGAGCACAGCAATCACTGTACTCCATTGAAACCTTACGTCTCTTGCTATCTTGCATAGCATAGCACACTGATGTTAGCCATCTAGTGGGCAGTTCAGACTGCTGCTGTGTTCATATGTATGGTAGCTGACTCTCAATTCATGGCTGTGTTTCAATTGTATGCATTTCTCCAACTTGCTAGGTGTCTCAAATCTTGGTGTTTCTAATTGCTGCTGTATTTTAATAGTAGCTGTTTCTCCAATTTACTAGGTGTCTCGAGTCTAGGTGTGTCTAACGGCTGCTGTATCTCAATTGTAAGCATTTCTGCTACTTGTTAGGTGTCTCAAATCTAGGTGTTTCTAATTGCTGCTGTCATTCAATTTGTAGGCATTTCTCCCAATTGGTAGGTGTCTCAAATCCAGGTGTTTCTAACTTCTGCTGTGTTTCAATTTGTGGGCATATCTCCCACTTGCTAAGTGTCTCAAATCTAGGTTCTTCTAACTTCTGCTGTGTTTCAATTTGTAGGCATTTCTCCCACTTGCTAGGTGTCTCAAATCTACGAGTTTCTAACTGCTGCTGTGTTTCAATTTGTATGCATTTCTCTCACTTTCTAGGTGTCTCAACACTAGGTAATTCTAACTGTTGCTGTATTTTAATTTGTAGGCATTTCTCTCCACTTGCTAGGTGTCTTAAATCTAGGCTTTTGTAACTTCTGCTGTGTTTCAATTGTGGGCATTTCTCCTACTTACTAGGTGTCTCAAGTCTAGGTGTTTCTAATTGCTGCTCTATTTTGATTGTAGGCTTTTCTCCCACTTACTAGGTGTCTCAAATCTAGGTGTTTGTAATTGCTGCTGTATTTCAATAGTAGGCGTTTTTCCCACTTACTAGGTGTCTCAAATATAGGTATATCTAACTGCTGCTGTAGTTCAATTTGTAGGCATTTCTCCCACTTTATAGGTGTTTCAAATATAGGTGTTTCTAACCGCTGCTGTGTTTCAATTGTGGGCATTTCTCCTACTTACCAGGTGTCTCAAGTCTACGTTTATCTAAGTGCTGCTGTAATTCAATAGTAGCCATTTCCCCCACTTGCTAGCTGTCTCAAATGTAGGTGTTTCTAACTTCTGCTGTTTTTCTATTGTGGACATTTCTCCTACTTACTAGGTATCTCAAGTCTAGGTGTTTCTTATTACAGCTGTATTTCAATTGTAGGAATTTCTCCCACTTGCTAGGTGTCTCAGATCTAGGTGCTTCTGACTGCTGCTGTGTTTCCGTGTGTGGGCATGTCTCCCACTTGCTGGGTGTCTCAGATCCAGGTATTTCCAGTTGCTGCTGTGTTTCAATTGTGGGCATTTCTCCTGCTTGCTGGGTGTCTCAAATCTAGTTGTTTTGCTGTTCTATCTGCTGCTGTATCTCGATTATGGGCATTTCTCCCACTTCCTAGGTGTTTCGGATCTATGCATTTCTCCCACTTCCTGGGTGTCTCAGAGCTAGGGGTTTCTTATAGCCGCTCTAATTGCTGCTGTTTCTTGATTGTAGACAGTTCTCCCACTTGATGGGTGTCTGAAATCAAGGTATTTCAAATTGTTTCAGTATTCACGGGACCTGTAGGCTCCTGCCCTTGCACCTTCACAATACCCAGAGGCGTAAACATGGTAAGACCTGAGCAGGCAAGGCCCACCCAAAATCTGTAAATGCCCAGTCCCGCCAACCTTCCTACTCCAACCCTACCATGACCAGCTCACTGGTGCCCACACGTCTCACCTCTCCAGAACAGCATGGTCCTACCACGCCCTACTCCCTATTCCCTTCTCTTAGTTCAGCAAGGCCAGACCTGGCCAATACACCAACATCAACAAACTTCCCCACTCTCACAACCTCTTCTAAAGTAATCACCAGATCTATCAAAGTTAGTTCAATTACGACTTCCTTATCTTTTGTTTAGTGGAACAAAATGGGAGGCATACACAGCGACTCAAGGGCTCACAGCCAAGAGGAGCTGTACTTGCCAGCACAGAGACAAAAGAAAATGAGCGTGAGGCTTTCTTTAGGCTTGGGTTCAAATATTTCTTCCTTAGCAGCCAATCCCTATGGATGTAACGGGCAGACCCATACACTACCAAGGGATCAACATTCTGGCACATAAGAATCATTGGGCCTCATTACGACCCTGGCAGTAGAGGGTTAACAGCGCCAGTAGAGCTGCCGGCCCCGTTAAGCTTCTACCGCCTCATTACGAGATCAGCTCGCGGGACCCGCTAAAACCAGGCATCCTTAGCGGGTCCCGCGAGCAGTCCAGGATGCTAACATGCTGCTAGCCCTCCGGGCCCTCCATGGTCGGAATGGCCCGGTATTTCCCCATTCAAGGAACCTGGACCCGGTACCCGTTATGGGGGTAGCCTTGCCACTTTTAGCGGCATGGGTACCTCCATACTTGTAATGAGGCCCATTGTCTCTGATCCCAGCCGCCCTCAACACGGTTCTCAGGTATATAAGCCTTAAAGGTTTTGTTTTAGAGCATAGCAGCATAAAGTGTAACATGGACTCAGGTGCCGTCCCACACATTGGACATTGATCAACATTTTCTGAGTTCCATGATTGGGTAAAGGCGGCCACTGCAAGAATGCCTAACCTTACTTGTAGGTATACAGACCTTTCGTATGATGGAGATATATAGTCCAGATAGGCCTTAGGACCAAGATGGCTAACCTTGAGGTATGCAGGGCCCAGTTTGAATTTCATAGCATCGCATAGCAGCTGATCCCGGGCACCTTTGACTAATGCATCTTTAATTCTTTTCTTGGTGCCTGGAGACTGGCATTCTGGGTTTACCCAGAGGTTACCGCCCGCCTCATAAAGTGGTTATTTTATTTGGCAACGCCAATGTATGGATTTCCCCCCATCCGGGTCCATAAGGTGGGTCAGTGCACCTCTCCATCTTTCCAGCCCTTCCTGTTTCCAAATCCTAAGCCACAAAATAACTAGTTTAAGCTTAAACTGAGCAGCCACAAAATTGACATTGAGTTCGGAGAGTACTAAAGAGGAAGATGCACTCTTAGGGAGAGAGACCAGCTTTTTAGAAACGTGCGTTCACTTTTTATGAGGTTGTCTACGTTGGCGTGTCCCCATAATTCCGCCCAATCCAAAATTGCAGGTAGGGCCTGTTTTTCATTTGAATTCAGAGCAGGGGAAATGTTGCCTCCCCAGTGTTTGACATGGAATGACTTAATTGAAGCACTGAGTTTCTCCATTGTGAAAACTGAGTGGCCCACCTGCTCAACCCGTCTCTTAGAATCTCAATCCAAGGTAATTAAAGAATCTTACTTGGGCGAGCTGTACTCCTTCCTCCTTAAGCACCAGTGGAGTGTGTTTTGTAAACCTAGGCTTGAACACCAGTACCTTGGTTTTACCAATATTCAATTTTAGGTCTAGCTATTTACATTTAGCTAAAAAGATCACCATGGATTTCTCCAGACCTTGAGCGGTGGTTGCCACCAACACAGCATCATCCGCATAGAATAATGATGGGTATTCGTTTCTTGGATGTACAAGTTAAAAAGAATGGGAGCCGGGTGCAGCCTTGCCTTACTCCCATATTAACAGGAAATGATTATGTGTTTTCGGCGCCCATTCCATAGCGGACTGTGGCGCTATTTCCCGAGTATAGTAAACTGATGATATTGATCAGGTTGGCTGCGATTTCACGTGACTCAAGGAGTAGCCATCATTTGTCTCAGGAAACTGAGTCAAAAGCCGTCCTCAATCTAAAAATGCTGCGTACAATTATATTTGTCTTAATACAGTGTATTTATGAATTGACAAATACAGTATAAGGCATTGGTCCAGAGTATCCTTATTTCTTCTAAAAACCAACCTGTAGATCAGTAATTACATTGTGATTATCAACCCAGTCTTGGAGGTGTGTCAGGATAACCTTCCCGAAGAGTTTTCCTGCACTGTCCAATAGGGAAATTGTGCGGTAGTTCACCGGGAGGTTGCGTCCTCCCTTCTTGTATAGGGGAACTATCACCGCCTTGAGTCATGACTCTGGGATTGAGCCCTTCCTAATGATGGAGTTGAAGACCTTGCACAGGAGCAGGCCCAGATTTCCACCTCATCCCTAAACAGGTCTGCTGGGATCAAATCTGGGCCTGCTGCATTGCGTTGTTTGTGGAAGATTATTGCATGTTCTATTTCCCCTACATTAAAACATAATGTGGGAGGGTGGAAATTTGCAATGCGGGGGCAAGGGAACTCAACTACGGAGCCCTGAGCACTGTACAGATTCGAGAAGTGCTGACACCAGTTCTCTGCTTTAATGCAATACTCTAGTGCGTGGTTAGCTTTGAATGCTTTCTCGCTAAAAAGATGCCAAAATAACACATTATTCTTAGCTCTTATTGCATCCGCCAGAGACTGCCATTTGTCTAATACAGATTCTTTCTTTTTGGCCAGCATTATCTTTTTGTAGTCCAATCATGCCTGGCGTAGGTTAATCTTATCAACCCCCTCCTTGTCTTCCACACAAGCTACTACCTTCCTTTTGGCTGCTCGGGACTCCTCATCGTACCACTCATTTCTGCGGGTCGCCTTCTCTTTTACCTTCCCTACCGGGGCAGATATGTGTGGTAGTAGCTTTTCATTAAGCTTTCGATAGGTCTCCAGAATTACTGAGCCATCAGCCTCATTATTGCATATAGCCTCTACTTTCGTACGGATAGATGCATACAATGCAGTTATCGACTCCTTTTCTAATAGTTTTGCCCATTTAATAGATTTACGAGCATGGCCTACAATGTTCAGTGCTTGGCTAAATTTAGGGGGTGAGGAGGTGAGGGGAACCCCTTCTATGATTAAGGCCCATTAACAAAGTAGAGTGGTCGCTCTCTGTTCTGACCTGGACCTCAAAGTCTGCAACCCTTTAGAGGTGGAGTCAAGTAACCCGACCAAAAGCTCTGCCCCCATGCTGCCTGTATGTTGTGAGCCGGAAATTGCAACACACCAAGAAGACGAGGCCACTGTGAGTCTGGGTGTCCATCCAGTAGTTACATGAACGTGAGAAAGAAACAAACTTCTGTTTGAAATGGAATGGAAAACACTGAAGGCGTCAAGAGGTCATCATTTAATAGAATTAAATACTGCAAAAGGCTTGAAAATGCGGTCTCCCAGTCACATGGTCAGATCAAAATAGACATTGGTTCGAGCTACATGAAACCAAGAAGACACTCCCTTTATTTCTCAGGCACAGAGAGCCTCTACAAGGCCAAGTTCAAAGCCTAATTGACTGGCAGACTGCAGGAGTGATGATAGATGTGGGGCTAATTGGAAGGGGAGGCATGCTCACGCTGACCGGCCATGCACCTTGCATGCTAGCCTGCATGCTGCTACCATGTGGAATATTCCAGAGGGATGCAAAGGTGCCAAACCAATGGTAGAGGGCCATGTATCAAAGAGCCCTACATTTTGTATAACCAATTAAGTGTCGAGTATTAGAATGACATGAAAGATGATCTGCACTAGGGATGGGCTTAGTTGCCCGCCTGACAGTAGAAACCCATTCACTTCCCCCATCAGTATGGAAAATATATTTTGATGTTCCCTGTAATCCTATCACATCCCAAAGTAGGTTATTGTAGTTTGCCACATAGTGTGACGTCACTTTTGACGAATTTTGATGATTAAAGTTGTGTTTTTTATGAGATGCGCTGAGAGAAATTGAGCGAACGTCCATTGATGTTCGTTGTAACTCCCTGATTATTTATGTTTCAGTAATTTCTGCATCCCCATTCATCTCAAAGTATTGCTATCTCGTCTTAAAGGGCCCTAGGTCTCTGGGTTCACCTTGCCCAGTGGGTTGCTGAAAGCAAAACATATTCTATGATAGGTTATTTATAACATGCTTAATACCCAGAGGTTTCTAAGTGCGGACCCGGGGATCGAACCTGTGTTGCTCCGTGTGGTCTTGCTTCCAAGGCGAGCACGTTGCCCCTGAGCTATCCTCCCAAGACTATCAGGGATGATCCGTTATGCCCCTTAAATGTGTTTTTGGACCGCTGATCTTTTGGTGCTCGTCCGTTGCATGCTCTTAATTTAAAATTGTGCAATAGGCAAACCAATTCTAGTGCGTGTTGATGAGTTCGTATAGGGGCTGTGGCCACTACATCTGGTATGTCCCAGGCCATATCCTGATCCTCCCACACGTCCTCCAGTCCAACCAAAGGTTCGAACTGAAGGTTTAAATCGCCTACCACCAGTGTCATCTTGACAGTTCTTTCACTCCCAACCTTCGAGTCTAAGGAATCTTTGAGACATATAAGTGTCTCCGTATCCTGCGACTTGGAGGGTCTATTATATATATTGAAAAGGTTGATAGCTTTCCCCTACCCCATTGTGTTAGAAAGAAATTGTAGGTCAGAGGAGCCTGTTTCGCACTTCCATCGTACCTACTATGCTGTGGCCCCTTGTGATACGCTTCCCTGCTTGCGTCACATATGGTGGTGCTATGGGGATACAGGGGTCTCCCTCCTTGTTCTGTGTAGGGTTGTATGTTGTCTGCCGGGCTATCTAGAGGCAATGCCTCCTCCCCACTCCCTCCACCCAGTGTCCTGGATGATTTATTTGTCCACCTGATTTACCCTAGGTCTACACAATAGTGCACCTACCATCTCTTACATCAGCCTCTTCAGGGGTGGGTCGGGGTAGGCATGGTAGGGCCTTTCCCTGTGCTCTAGATCTAGCTGGTCTCTGTGCTTTTTTGTTTGCTCGCAACTCTTTCTCTTCTGACTCTTATCCCCTCTGTCTGAGGTACAACATAGGCTGCTCCCATCTCCCTCTTTAAACTCCATTAGGGCACTCCATGGGGGCCCAGGTCTCCCTCCCACTTGGAAGTCTCTCCACCTCCATGCACTTGTTGTGGTACACGTTGGTCCTCCCTCTTGTGCGGTGTCTTTTCATTCGGAGCATTGTTGGTGTTGCTCATTCATTTTTGTCTGGTTCTGAGTTGAACAGACAGGTTTTAGTAGTTTTCTGAATTTTAAATGGTCCTTCGTGTTTTGAATCTCTCTCGGGAGGGAGTTCCACGTTTTTGCTTCTAGGCAAGAGAATGCCGATCCACCCAGTTTTTTCCTTGTATAATTTGCTTAATTATACCTATGTTATGTTGATTTATACCACACACCGCTACCACCCAGGGGCAGTCTCCAGGAGCTCATGAACATGCTCTGTCATAGCTTAAATATGCTCAGCCCTAGCTGTGAATATGCTCAGTCATAGCTATAAACATGCTCAGTGATAGCTATGAATATGCTTAATCGTGGCTATAAACATGCAACGTCAGGTATGAATAAGCTCAGTCATAGCAATGAATATGCCTAATTATACCTATAAACATACTCAGTCACAGCTATGATTATGCTCAGTCATAGCTATGAATACACTCAGTCATATATGGGCCTCATCACGACTTTGGCGGTAACCCTTAAATCCGGCGGTCACGCTATTACCGCCGGATTTAAGGGTCCGCCAAATCAGGACTTTGGCGGATTTCGCCGGCGGTAAGAGCGCAAAGTTTCCCCATTGAGCCCAATGGGGAATGGGGCATTCCCGAATGGGCTCAATGGGGAATGGGGAATTACATTACCGCCGAACTCGTGATCCGGCGCTATTAGTGCGGGGAGTTCGGCGGTAGGGCTAATACCGCCAGTGGTATTATTACCGCCAAATTCGTGATCACGCCCATAGTCTTGGGAGGATAGCTCAGGGACAACGCGTTCGTCTTGGAAGCAAGACGGCGCAGATCAACACAGGTTCGATCCACGAGTCAGTGCTTAGAAACCTCTGGGTATTAAGCACGTTATAAACAACCCGTGACAATGTCAATTACAATAGCAATGAAAATGCTTAATTATACCTATGATCTTGCTCACTCAAAGCTATGAATATGCTTCATCATAGCTATAAACATGCAAAGTCAGGTATGAATAAGATCTGTGATAGTTATGAATATGCTCAATCATATCTATGAATATGCTTAATAATAGCTAGGCACATGCTCAGTCATAGCTAAGAATATGTTAATCATAGCTATGAATATTCTCAGTCACGGCTCCGAATATGTTTAATCATAGCTACGAACATGCTCAGTCATAGCTATGAACACACTCAATCATAGCTATGAATATGTTTAATCATAGCTACGAACATGCTCAGTCATAGCTATGAACACGCTCAGTCATAGCTATGAATATGTTTAATCATAGATATGAATATGCTGTCATATCTATGAAAATGCTTGGTCATTGCTATGAATATGCTCACTCATATCTACAAATATTCTTAATCATAGCTATGAATATGCTCAGTCATAAAAATGAATACACTTAAGTATATCTATAAACATGCTCAGTCATAGCTATGAATATGCTTAATCATTGCTATAAAAATGCACATTTGGGTATGAATAAGCTCAGTCATAGCTACGAATATTCTCAATCATTGCTATGAATATGCTTAAACATAGCTATGAATATCCTTAATCATAGCTATGAACATGCTGAGTCATAGCAATGAATATGCTTAATCATAGCTATAAATGTCCTGTCATAGCTATGAATATGCTTCGTCATTGCTATGAATAAGCTCAGTCAAAGCTATGAATAAGCTCAGTCATAGCTATGAATATGCTTAATCATAGCCATGAATATGCTCAATCATAGCTATGAATAAGTCAGTCATAGATATAAACATGCTCAGTCATAGCTTTGAATATGCTTAATCATAGCTATAAGCATGCAGGCAGGTATGAATAAATTCAGTGTTAGCTATGAATATGCATAATCATAGCTATAAATGTACTCAGTCATAGCTATGGATGTTCTATATCATAGTAATGAATATGCTTAATTATACCTTTGAACATGCTCATTCATAACTGTGAATAAGCTCAGCCATAACAATTAATATGCTTAATTATACTGTTGAACATGCTCAGTCATAGCTATGATATGCTTAATCATAGCTATAAACATGCAAAGTCAATTATGAATAAGCTCAGTCATAGCTATAAATATGCTCAATCATAGCTATACACATGCTCCGTCATAGTTAAGAATAAGCTCAATCATAGCTATGAATAGGCTCAGTCATAGCTAGGAATATGCTTAATCTTAGCTATGAACATGCTCAGTCATAGCTATGAATACGCTCAGTCATTGATATGAATAAGCTCAGTCATTGTTATGAATAAGCTCAGTCATAGCTATGAATATGCTTACTCATAACTATGCTAAATTTCAAGGGGGATTCCCGATAAACACTAGTTCAATAGTGAAATCCCTTCCTTTTTCTGGGTTTAGGTAATGTTTAAGTAAATATAAAGGTAGATAGATACTTCAACAACTCAAGGAGTCTGGCGATTATTTAGAAAAATACATAACATGTTTAGTAAACACATTAACTAAAAAATACAGATCATTATATCAAGAAAATTCATACATTAATACAAGTAAAAACTATTCTAAAAAATAGTCATGGACGCGCTTTTTCCTGTTGATGGTAGGGTGAATTGATTAAGAAATTAAAGGAATGCTTTCATTCTTATCAGGGTTGTTGATTAGTACAACCTATTTTTATAAACCCTAGTACTTTGAATTATATGGGGTATAGATCAGTATGTTTCTCTTTGATATTATGAATACAGAGCATTCATCAGGAGAAAGAGTAGTAGTCACTTGGCTATTCAGAAGTTCAGTTTAAGTCATCCCTTCTTATTGGCTATATCGCCGTTGAATCTTTGAACTGAAATGGTTAGTGGGTGTGGTCGTGTGAAGATATGCAAATAATTGGAATTTCGCTGGAGGACTTATAATTAGTATCCTCCTACAGTAGCATCTGGTAGGGTTATATGCATTCTCGTTTTTGGTCCTTCAACTTGTTCTGTGTCCTTGAACATGTAACTTGCCCATATATGTTTAATTTCAGTGGGAAGTTGTATTTTTACCTCTTCTTGATTTTCCATCAGGGTTGACTCCTCGGATCATGCAGTCTAGATGCTTATATTAGATCAGTTCATTCTGCGTCTCTGTAACTGGCTCTAACTTAAGTAAAAACTAAAAATCAAGTTGAGGCGCCAGCTTCCCTTACCTTCCTGCCAACCTCTGGAATAACCACCCTCCCTCCCTGAGGGCAGAGACATCCTATTGGATCTTCCGCAAAGCACTAAAAACTCAACTGATCACCTAAATCTGAATTCTCTCATCACACCTATCACCAGGAACTTCTTTGTCCCACTACCCAACTGCATGCTCTGAGGATAATTGCAGCCTGGTTTTACTCCTATGTAAAGTATGATTCTGTATGATTTCTATGATCACTGCCACCTGGTTATTCCAGGTTATACTCTGTCTGGAGTTACATCTCCAATAAATGTGGCAGAGATTGGCTTATTTTAATAATAGAAACAGCACTGGAAACTGCAAATAAAATTGAAATCGATTTGAAGTCATTAGAAGAGGAAATTAAAAAGAAATTTGAGGCAGAAGCTTTCAAGAAACGTTTAGAGAAGCATTTGAAAGAAATGCAAGACTTCAAGACAGAGACAATTACAGAGAGAGTGAAACGAATGAAAAAGGACATACAGGCCTTCACACATGAGAAGGCCTTTGTATATACCGATAAACACTACACATTTGGTGATTCAAAACCAGGACAGTACCCCAATCAGAAACAAAATCGCAGAGTATGTTTTAGGAATACCACATACAGCTTGAGTAGGGGTTCGGAGGACAACGAGAAATCAGAGGTAACCAAAAACTTCAAACCTATAGAACTAAATCCAGGTGGAAACCGCTTGAGATTGAAGAGAATGGATGTTCATGACCTACTGGATAAATACAGAACTAAAACCGCAGACAATAACACTGATTTTACTTACGACTCCCTCTTGAAGATCTATGAAACAAAAAATGTGGGATCAAAGGCACATCAATTGACGTCAAAACATCAATATAGTCTGAAGTTGGTAGATAGAAGAAAACTACTAAGAGGAGAAATCCGACAAATAAAGATAAACTTTAGTGTTGAAGAGCAATTGAAACAAGTCAGAAGCAAAACACAGCAATACACACAATGGCTGAATGAATTTCGATACTTAAGAGATCAAGAACAGGGGGAAATGATGCTACATGCAATGGCCCAATCAGCAACAAAATATATTTGGGACATTATTAATAACCAAACATTAAATCAACAGTCTCCGAATTGCAATGGACAAGGCATTATGAGGTGGTATTTGGAAGTTCTGATGCGACGACGAGTAATACATCTCTAGGCAGGAATAGTCCATGGATCATTATGAAAGATGAGACACTCATTGAACAACCGATTAAGAAGCTGAAAAATGTAACAGCCGCAGGCCCAGATAGCCTTGCGAATATGCATTTGAAAAAATGTCCGTAAAATGGTCCAAGTTAATTAAAATCATTTTTGAGAACATCGAAGCCACCAAACAAATTCCTGAATCGTGGACTAAAAGCATCACGGTCCCGATAATCAAAAAAGGCAAGAGAGATGATCCTTGTAATTATCGGCCAATTTCCTTATTAGATACAATAGGAAAGTTATTTGCAACAGACCTCAAAAAAGACTCTCAGAGTGGGCTGATGTATGCAAGATCATAGATCCTCGCCAGACAGGATTCACTAAGGATACTGGCACTGACCTAAACTTGTTTATTCTGTTGATCCTAAAGCTCAATACCATCAAAGCAAAGGAGAAATGTCATCTAAACTTTATTGATTCAAGGCAAGCCTTTGAATGAGTAAACAGGGAGTTACTATGGCAGAAACTGGAAAAATTGAATTGCCCAGACGCACGATTACAGCCGATAAAAGCACTCCATAAAAATACCTCAACACAAGTAAGGATTAACAACAAGGGCAACTTATCAGCAGTCCTTCAAATCAACAAAGGAGTGAAACAAGAGTGTCCCCTTGTGTCAACACTTTTTAGGCTCTACGTTGCTGATCTACCAGAGGCCCTATAAACCCAAACCCTATAAACTTTTTCCCCTGAAAATAAACAACCAAGATATCTCCATGATTTGTTACGCTGATGACATCATCTTGCTAGACCGTACTCAAATTGGTCTTCAACGGCTACTAACTAAATTACAGAGTTATATGACCCAGAACCAATTAGAGATCAACATCAGCAAATCAAAAAGTGAGAGAAGATTTGCTTGGAAAATTGGAAAGGACACATTAGAAAAAGTAAAAAGCGATATGCTACTTGGGGATAAGAGTGAACCAATCAGTCGCTGAGAAAGAATGGGAAGAGGAATTTTTCTCCAAAGCTAGAATGTTGAGCGCCCAAGGCTTGATTCGAAATGGAACATTTTGTACATTTTCCTTATATCCGGTTTGATCGTTTTACATCCAAAAAGCAACTCCTATTCTAACTTACGGTGGACAGGCTGATCTGAATCTCTCATGGAGAATATGGGCAAGACTAGAGTCACAATTTTGGAAGTCAATATTAAAGGTACCAAGATGTACCCCAATAGCTGCAATTAGAACAGAGCTAGGACTCCAATCATTGTACTCAATAGTAAAATGCAAGTTGTTATCATTCCTAAGGAAAATCTCAGTGGACACTCCAGCAACTGGATACAAGGTGCTTGCATCAAAAACCAAAGGGACGAGTGCGACCTTGTTAAACTCATGGAAAACAGAATGGAGAAAACAACTACATTCTCTAGATTCATCAATGCAAGAGCTAAAAGAGAATACAACCCGAGTAAAAGAAAAACTCCAAAGACAGGACTGGATCCTCACAAGAGAAGCTACACTTGCGTGTAAATCACAAAATCCTGCGGTACACGAACATAGAAAAAGAGACACTGTCCTGCAATATGTAAAGAGATTTCCGTTCAAACATCTCAGTGAAAGACTAATGCAAACCAGATTAGGAGTGCTTCCCACAAATTAATTTAAACATAATACGGTCAAGGGAAGAGGCCCTTGGGAAGCAAATACTGCCCTCAACAATGCGCGAGGCTATAATCACAGTATTACCTAAACCTCGACGCCTGCCACAAGACATGTCATCCTACAGGCCCATATCCCTTATAAATGTGGACGCGAAGATCTTCGCGAAAGTACTAGCGAACCGCATGCTACCCATAACACCCACGCTGGTACATGCAGACCAAAGAGGATTAATTCCGCAAAGGTCCACTGCCCTGAATCTTCGCAGGCTATTCGGCATAATGTCACAAATGCATTAAGCCGCATAATGTCACAAAGAAACCCAAATAAGCAAGCGTCGCAGTGTCCCTCGTCGCCGAGAAAGCGTTTGATTCGGTCGCTTGGGAATACCTATTTTCAGTGCTGGAGGCGTTTGGAATAGGTCCCTTCTTTGTTAAATATGTAAGATTACTATACACTGCCCCCAGTGCGAAAGTGTGCACCAATAGAACCACATCTGGGTTGTTCGAGCTGGGTAGAGGCACCAGACAGGGGTGTCCCTTCTCCCCCATTCTATTCGCCTTGACAATAGAGCCCATGGCGGCGGCTGTTCGACTGAGACATAAAAGCAGGGGTATCACACTGAAAGGAGCCACCCAATTAATATCACTATATGCAGACGCCACACTGCTATATGTTCGTGAACCCGATAAGAACATCGCCCCCCTAATGGCAGACATCAATGAGTTTGCTGAATACTCTGGATACACAGTAAACAACTCTAAATCAGAAATGTTCCCGCTCACCCCCTCCGCAAAGTGCCCTGCACTATCTTGTGGCCTTAAATGGTCGGAACGACATATTAGATACCTAGGGGTGTTGGTCTCCGGGAGTAGACAGACCCTATATACAGATAACCACGAACATCCGTTACAGACACTAAATACAAAACTACAAGTCTGGAGGCACCTCCCGATTTCATTAGACAGCAGAATTGCAATTCTCAAAATGATAGTACTTCCAAAACTACTATACTAATTTGTAAATGTCCCCATATGGCTGGGAAAGGAATTTTTCTCCAGACTTCGATCTATGGCAGTAACATTTCTCTGGAACGGAAAGGTGGCCAGGATGAGTTGGGAAAAGATGGCAGAACCATACGACACAGGGGGAATAGCGGCACCTGACTTTGAGCTCTATTACTTGGTGGCACAGGCACAGTTTGCCAAATATTGGTATGATGAAGCAGACAATTCACCCCACACATGGATAGAGGAACACACCACCACACCCACAGATATTAGATCAGTTCTTCTTGACACACGACATAAAGATTCATGTGAATTTGACCCTGTGAGCTGCACCGTGAGAGCCTGGGGGGCAATATGCAAAAAATTGAAACTAGAGATCCCCTATAACCCTGAGATTCCTCTATGGAACTACCTGAACATTCCCCCCACATTTGACACTGGCATACAGGAAGCCTGGGACCTCGCTAAAGAAATGAGGGTGGGAGATATGTACATAGACGGGAAGTTCGTGACCCAGACAGTGTTCACGAGAGGTATGGGAGGGGGTCCGCTCCGAACACTACAGTATTATCGAATGAGATCTGCATACCAGGCACGCTGGCCATCCTTTCCTGACGAACCTCCCTCCCACCCATGCATACAACTTGTTACAACACAAGGAGGGCTGGGAATTTCCAAATTGTATAGGTCGGTACAGACCCACACTCCCACGACAAACCGGGTGAAAGAAAAATGGGAAATAGATATGAAGGTCCCGATACCTGATGACAAATGGGGAAGATACTGTTGCTCACGAAAAGAATATCACTCAATGCGGGATTGCACCAAATACAGTTTAAAATCCTCAATAGGCTACACTATACACCTGCTAAAATTGCCAAATTCACGCCTGATGACTCAGGCAGCTTCCCTAAATGCGGGACCCCACAAGTGGGATCCTATCATATGTACTGGGAATGCTCGGCTTTGGTACGGTTCTGGGAGATGGTGGCCGAAATGCTGGCAGATATTACACAGATCCCTCCTCATTTGACTCCCCAAAAATATTTGTTCAGAGATATTGAAAAAATTAGAAGGCTGTTTAATGTATCATGTGCAGTCGCTAAGAAATGTATATTGCAAGCATGAAAAAACCCGAAGCCCCCACGCATGAACAATTTCCTGCGCGAATTGACATATATTACTGAATGTGAGGAACAATACGTTCTTACCCAACCAAACACAAGCTGGCCAAAGGACATCTGGGGCCCCTTCAGGGCGTACCTATGTGAACTGCTTTCGGATAGCGAAACTTCCATGTAAACTGTATACTGTTTAATGATTGATAATGTTGTTATTGTAAGATTGACCATATGCAATGTTGATTGAGTGCCGATGTGTCTGCCGAGACCATCAATAAAAAGAGTTAAAAAAAAACAAAACATAATACGGTCAAACGTGGAACAAATAATGGGGTGTGTAGATTCTGCAACATCTCTAATAATGCAGAAACTCCGAAACCTCTTTTACGGGAATGTACTGCACTGAGACCAGAAAGACAGGCACATCTTGAAAGTCATTTGGCACTATTCAAAGAAAAGTCTTTGGACATATGGTGGGAGAACTTTATACTCAGACGGAACATGCGATTTACTTGCACTGGTATAAAGTTTCTAGACAACGTCTTAAAGGAACAAGAATAAAGTTCTTCAGAATTGAACAAAAGGAAAAAGTGTGACTATGTCGACCAAACAAACAAATTAAAGTTGGCATCAAAGACTTGGTCGCCCTGAAATAATAATTGAGGAGCATTTTACATGATTTCAAGATTAAATGAGACAAACATGTGACTGTTAACAGAGACTGAGAATACATGTAATGCGATAAAAATGTTGCTTTGTTAAATTAAATCACAATAAAACAAAAAAATAAAAAATATTCCCCTGGGGAACATCTACAAACTTTAAAACGCCTCCTAACGTGTCTACAAAGTGTACCTACCTGAACTTTGGCCTTTGTGATGGGTCCGCATTGGGTCCCTGGAATTTTACACCAAAGACTGGGATTTTAGCAATGACCCCTTTTTTTATTACATGTTTTGATGTAGTAAATCATTGCATGGCTGTCCTAGCTGTTGAAATGCATTAGGCTACTGTGTCTAACGTGTATTGCTTTGTATTCTCCCATTTCTAGGCATGTATAGAGACAATGCTGGTCTGATATTATAAAACTGGCTGTATTGTGAATTCGATTTGCCCTTTTCGACATGGTTTGGAAGTGTTAACCCCTTCACTCTCAGTAGGTACGATATTAAGTATATTGTCTACATGTGTATTAGGGGAGTGCCGAATAGTTAATTTACTTTTCGGCCGAATATCGAATAGCTGGTCCAGCTATTCGGCCGGAGCGGAATAGTGAGCCAAATAGTTGTTTTTTTAGATAAACATGTTCTAGGGCATAATAAATAACATTTCAATGAATAAACTAAGGAGGCATTCTATTGCATGGGTATTCATGTTTAGTAATTGGACACATATCTCTGTAAGCTTATTAAAAAGATAAATATAAATACAAAAGAGATCTGGATAAAGCCCAGGTCTACTTTACTCTTATGTCACTAATGTATGGCTAAAAGTAAATTCTATGTGTGGGCGGCTGAGAGCAGGGTACACCAATGTTTACCAACAAATACTTCACACAGAGGGTTCCTCAGCACCCACCATTATACTCCTATGCCAGGCCTCAAGCCCTAGCACAGCAAGTCCCCAGCACTAACTAGAGGCCAATGCTGTCCCCTGTCATATCCCCACCCCATGTTGCAAATGACTCCCCTCTGGCATGAAACACTCCTTGGCTGCTGCAATATTGAGGCAGAGCTGGTGGCCCCAGATCCAAGTTTGGAGTTGGCAATAAAGCAAATGCCTGAACCAAAAACATAAAAAGCTAGTGTGGTCCAGTTTTCGGGGGTCATAGTTGGCCACATTTTGGTGCAATATGGTGGGCCAGTTTGATGAGTTACATCGCTATGCAGCTAATCGTTTTGACCAGTGTTGCTGAATAAATATTCTTTAAAATGCACAATTTGAATCTCATCACATTTTATCCAAAAACACCACATTGGGTACTAGTCAAACAGTGTCAGAAAAGGAATGAATTGCCACTTGCAACTGTGAGACACATTTTTGGAGTGGTCAATAGCAGGGTCGGACTGGGACAAGAAATAGGGCCAGACACCCAAAGAAAAGTGGCCCACCCCTCGCCTCAAAAAAGTGGCCCTCAAACCATCATCCGTGAAACGTGTCAATTCACGACTTTACAGAAAATTCTACTTATGGAAGAGTAGAAGACTAATATTATTTTTCGGGTGTGCAAGGTGCCGGTGCGGACAACATTGTGTGTGTGGCCTGGCTGTGTCTGGAGAGGAGACATGCTCTGAACCCAGTCACACACCCTTCCTGGCCCGATAGCAGGCTGATGCCCAGAATGAAAACTTAAAACCAAGACTGGAGGCTGGCACTACCAACCTATAAGAGGCTATACTTGGCATTTTATGACAGCACGTGAAAAGGTGGGGCAGTGTTTAGCATATCATTACTATACATGGTGTTGAGGGTGGGGGACACACAGAATTCATAAGGCCGTACCAGAGCAGCCCATAGACAGAGGTTCTGGCGTAGATCTAGAAGACAAACACGAGCCAATTTACCAAAGGAAGCATGGCACACAGCGGTCTTCCCACATAGACCTGGCGTCCAGCCTACCCACCCCAACAACAAAAAGTGTATTCCTGGTCCCTTATCTCGCCACCCCACTACCCCTACTTGATTTCCTATCTCTCCTTCTCTCACTACACAAAACGTACACCTGGCCTCCTGCCTCTCCCGTTGCCATGACAACCCAAACTTCCATGCCACTGACACACACTGATAACCTAACCTTATGGCTTGCCATCAAAAGGATTGAGAGGAAAAATGTATAGAAGCAAGTGGCAATAAACATTATTTGAAGAACGATTTTTGTATTTTGTATCCAAATTTCTTTTTTAAAAATGCACCTGTGAAAAAGATGTTTGGATGTTTGGGGCATGTGCAAAAAATGCATTTTAAATGCAGTAGTTGTGCAGTATAGATGTCACACCAACATGTAATTGAGATTTAATTGGTATTCAATTCGAACAGTCACATGGCTCCCGCTCCACTCGAAAAAACAAGCACAATGTATCGCTTGTAATGAACCTGGCACTAAAACAGGGGGAGTTATCTTTTAACCAGTTGATTAATAATATGTATAACTGCAGTGCAAATTCCCAAATGAACTGTTGCTAGCCTACGCGCTGTGCCAGCTACCCAGAATGAAAAGGATGGCCACTACAGCCCCCAACAGGCAACAGCTTCTAGAGACAACAAACAGCACAATATACACGGCCGCATTCTGCACACCTGACCAAGCAATGGTGGTGCCACTTCACTGCAACACCATCCACCACGCCTAGACAGGCAGAGTGAAATGGGCCTGGGCGTGATGATTGCCAATTGATGGAACAAGGGGAGCCCAAGTACCCTACTACTAATAGTCTAGATCAAATCAGACAGGCGGTGTGTCGCAGCCCTTACCTCAGGCGTATGTCGCAGCCCTTAAAGCTTTTGTGTGAAGCACAAAAGCAGGCAAATTTAAAAGGTTTCAGGTTCAAACCTCGTAATTTGGCAGAAAGGTAAAACAGGCAGTATTGCACATTTTAACGCAGCATCAAACTCGTTATCAGGTCATACAAGTTTTTTTTAAATTCTGACTGATCTGATTTGAGGTGGTAGAAGAGGGAACAGTGTGCCTGGATTCGACCTCACTGCCGCTATGCTGAAGTTTGTACTCTCTGTCCGACCCCGCTTCTTTTCATGGTCACTCACCGCATTGCTCTTCCTGCTCACACATTGTTTTCCACATCGTTCCCACTCCATCCCTTTCCCCTCTCCATATAGCGCTTTGAAGCAGCTTGTAGGCGATATTAAGGTCTTTAAAAGAAAACTACGCCTGTACGTTCGTCAAGTAGTCCAGTCCCTTATTCCAGTGACTGCTTCACCTCCTGTCAAAGGTCACAGACTCACACGAAGTGCGACCACGTCACACTTTGTTCTGCAGCTGTTTACACAAGTGCCAGTGCCCCCAGTGCTGCATGCCCAGCCACCTTCTTTCCTGTCATTCTCATGCTTAAATTACTGTTGGAGCACCGGATCATAGGATTGCCTAGTGATGTGCTAGCCACATACAGCGCAGTCTGCGAACACGCATAGCACAGTTTTGATTTTCAGCTGCAGTGATAGTGTCTCTGTGTGGGGGCAAATAAAGCATCAATAAACGGGCACGGAGTGGCATAGTCATCTTTCGTATGTTTACATTCGTGATAGGATCGCAACATCCCCCACGGTCACGTGTTGAGAGACTGGATCCCATGCCCAAGCACATTTGATATCTGCAGGAGCCCAAGCAAAACATGCCAGGGGAGAAAGATCCTGCTTTCATATGTACAGAGAGTGATTCGTTCTTACAGGGGCACAATGCTGGCAGACTACTAGGTGCACGGAGGCATCGATGGCAAAGGTGATGTCTGAGGATCACACATCGCTGGTGATGTGGGGGAAGCTGGGACTGGAACCCAGTGCTTTTGACTCTATATTTCACATATCTTTAGCCACTTTATGGCATAAAAAAGAAAGTGCCCAAGCAAATAAACCCAGTGATCACCCAACACACAATGTAGGTATATACTGCTTGTGTAGTTGTAGGCCAGAGTGTGGCACATATCAATTTTAGGGGTAGGAGAATTGCTGCATTGTGGGGGCAAACTTTGGCCGTGGATCTTTCCATGCAGTCATAATTTTGCTTTACAAGACTAGCATCTTAGAGGAGATTAATGACAGTGCAGGGGGACACACAGCGTGTAATAACAAAAAGTACAACAGAAGGTTAAACACATTTCAAATATGACATTTTCACCATTAAGAGCCAGTGAATTTGCCTGTGTGTCACGGCTTATTAGAGGGCTATACCACGCCAACTGGGCAGGTGGCTAAGCACTCAACAGTTCTCTCCTGGTTGGTATCATGAGCAGCTTGGGCACACATTACCATGGGCCCAGAAAGGAAGCAGAGCGGCAATGCAGTGTAGTGAGGGGGCCCATACTACTGGGGCTCATCACGGTGAAACTACCGACTAGGGGCTTTCTTTATCTATCCCGGATTTGGAACTTGGGCACACCGGGCCCACTTAAAGCCTGCTGATCACCATCTTTTAGGAAGGTTTGCAGCATGATCAGGAGGCTTCCACCCTCATGGACACACTTCTGCTCCTGGGGCGTCAGAACGGAAGCAAGTGTTTCTCCCGGGGCCTCCACACCACCCCGAGGGTCCTGAAGCAACACACGCTGTGAAACGTGCAGATGGTGACACAAAACGTTCCAGTTGTTACAACTTGTATTATTAGATGTTGAGTGTCATTGTGCCTCTGTACCTTCTAGTGAAGAGAGACGTCTTAGCAAACACACGCAGCGCTTGCAGGCCGGTCAGGGCACTCACTGTCCATTAGAGCCCCCTGCCTGCGCAGCATCCACCCATCGCCTAGAGCGCAGGCGCGCTGCTATTCAGCCGTGGGGAGCTGTGGGGGGCAATGGGAGCACCTCACCTGGCATTCAGTGCAGCCGGGCATGGGGGCACCCAGACCCACCCAGACCCATTTCAAACACTGTGGTTGCAGTACATTAAAGCACTCCATGGACTTACCTCAGGGACCAGATGGCTGGCTCAGGGAGTCTTTCCCGGCGTCAGCTGTCTCCGCCTGCTGCTGTGAACAGCAATGCACCCACCGTCGAGCGAGATGGCAGCGGCACTGTCGGCACTGGGCTGGCAGACGCAATGCCAGTGGCAGTGCAAGTTGCCTCTCTGCCTGTGCCCTCTGTTTGTAGTGCCAGTGTCACTGTGCCACTATTGCTGACTGCAGACAGTGCGTGCCGGACCAGTGCCTATGCCCAGCCTGAGGCAGCAGGCCCACACACTGCTCAGCAAGCAGCAAAAGCCAAGAACTTTGGTTTTCAGACAGGGGGGATGTGCTGGCACTGCCTGCTGCTGACAGTGTGCGGTTACGGTCTGCTGGGCCAGCCTGGCTGCTGGGCGGATGGGCTTGCCTGCTGCACTCTCTGTCGACTCGAGTGGTGGTGGTGGGCTGGCTGGCTGGTTGGCTCGAGTCGTCGTCGTGGGACTGGCCAAAAAATGATGCCAGTCAGGTGGGGACCCTGACCTGACCGGCATCATTTTTGCCGGTGGCTCTGCTCATCAGCCGCATCCAGCTTCCAACTTTGCAATGTGCAACAAATTCGTTGTACTTCCTGCAAAGTTGAAAGCAACTTGTGGGTTACTTCAAGGGGCTGCACAGTGTCTATTGTGCCCAGGGGGCCTTAGCCCCGCCCGGGCCCAGCCCCAGCCCTGCAGGCAGGGGGAGGCAGCCAGGCCAGGCGAGCACAGAGCACCAACCCTCCTGTAGTGATGGCTTCAAGGACGCCGGCTTGGCGGCAGCCCTTCATGATGCTGCATGATCATGCAATTTATGCATCATAATTATGATGTTGCAGGCAGCTGCATGCATGCTTTGCAAATCATCAAAGCAAGGTAACTAACAACGTGTGTGTCTGTTGTTACCTTGCTTTGATGATTATGCTGCACAGCTCTGAGCCGGTTAGTCCTGAATGCCTGAACCAAAAGCACAAAAAGCTAGCATGAACCAGTTTTCTGGGGTCATAGTTGGCCACATTTTGGGGCAGTGTGGTGGCCCAGTTTAATGAGTTACTTCGCTATGCGGCTATTCGTTTTGACCAGTGTTGCTGAATACATTTTCTTTAAAATGCACAATTTGCATTGCATCACATTTTATCCAAAAACACCCCCTTCGGTACTAGTCAAACAGTGTCATAAAAGGAATGAATAGCCATTTGCAACTGTGGACCACTTTTGCATTGGTGCCCGATACCATGTTATGGCCCAGTCCGACCAATTTTTGCGGCCGCGTGGTGGGGGCAAAGTGCCCCGGCTGCCTTGTGAGTCTGGGGGCCATTCCCAGAGAGTGGAGCGGCTCGATTACTAAATTGAAGGTCGAGCCACCGGCTTTGCACATGTGGTTCAACGCAAAAAATGCTGGCCATCTCGGTGAGGCCGTGGGGGTGCACGACACCCCAGTGGCCTCACCGTATGTTAAGGGGGGGGGCACGTTTACAAATTCCAAGGCCTTTGGGGGGACAAAGTGCCCCAGCAGCCTCGTGAGACTGGGGGCCGTTCATGGAGAGCAGAGCAGCCCCCTAATACTAAAATGAACGTTGGGCCACCGGCTTTGTACTGGTATCCTAACGCAAATAAAGCTGGCCATTTCGGTGAGGCTGCGCGGGTGCAGAACACCCCAGCAGTCACACCGTATCTTGAAGGAGGGGGGGATTTAGGGCACTTACCTGGGCAGTGATCTCTCAAGTGGTGCTCGTGTCTGCTGGTCCATTGCCATAGGAAGCAAGGGAAGGGAAGAACTGTTCGATCCTCTCACTTCCTATTTCAACGTGCAAAGGCTGCTTCCTTTGTGGCCAGGCTGCAGTAGCCGATAGGCAAACAATTTATTTGGCTTCTGCATCCTAGACAGTGACACACATTCTATGATTGGCTGTCATCTCCCAAACAGGGAGAAGACAGCTAATCATAGAAAGTGGACTTCAGCTTCAAGTCACTATGGCAGAAACTATTCTGCTGAAACCGAATAACTGTTTTTCAGCCGAACTTCAACCAGATAGTGACTCGAAGCCGAAGTTCGGTACACCCCTAATGTGTATTAATTATTCCACAATGTACTACTGGTTGTGGGGGTTACAGTGATTGCTCCTTTGTTGACATTGTGGTTCCAGAATATGACTGTGTAAAGCAGTTTACTGCTGTCCAGGTAACTTGTTCTCATCTTGTCCCCTTAGTATTATAATATATTGGGCTGTCTACTATGGGTAGACCTTACATTTGGCATTAAGAGCCGGAATAGTCTACAATGGGCCCTGTTACTGTTTTGACCTACTAGGCTTTTATGTATATGTCCTAAAATAATTGTGTTTATTTGCCCTTCTAGTGTCTTTGGTGCTACTCTGTAATAATGTGTGCATTTGTTTGGTATATCTGAGTAGCGTAGTCTCTTGGGGTGCTATTGGGACTAACTGTATCTCACCACCTGCCTTCTCCCCCCCTTCGAGTGGATCCTGACCGCTCTGCAGCTGCTACTTTTGAGGGGGTTCGGTCTCATTTCTGGTGTGAGCCCTGTCTTCACATTAGGTGTGATGATTCCAAACCCTCACCAGAGGACTGTGGAAAAGATTTCCCTAACAGGTGCCAGGATGGAATCTGTAACTCTTGCGCGATGGGCATTCCCACCGTTCAGGCCGCAGATGACTAACTCTTTGCAAATGTTCTGAAACTGAGGCGGGGATGAAGGGCTGCACTTTGATGAGCTGGTACCATGCTCTTTGCATCTTCTTGACAATGCATGATCTGAAGCAGAAGCCCCGGATGACGGGAAAGTTGAGAGATGTGGTGATGATTGACAGCTAAGGCTTCAATCCATCTTACTTCTATTCTGTTAGCCAATTCTTAGAGAAGATATGTGGTCTTTGTTGGGCTGATCTTCAGGTCAGCACTTGATATCCAGGCTTGGATAAGGGACAGAAAGTGATTTCGTCATTGTATGTTGATGATTTGATCGCCCACATATTTCTCAACTGTAAATGGGGCCTGATGCCAAAGTGCCCCAAAAGGTGTCCCACAACGACTTGATGGATTCATGGAAGAGCAAGGTGCTCAAAATTGAACTTGGTAAGTATTGTACTGTACAGCCGCCAAATTGTTCATTAACAACATTGTTTCCAATTATTCCTCTTTGCCAGTTAGCCACAGTTAGACGTCAACCGTCAACAGAAGAAGGACCTGCAAAACCTGTGGACACTTGAGAGCACCATTCAGCTCGACATTCCAAACAGCAGACAAGTCGCAAAACTCTCTTCCACCATATAGGTGTACTGCCCTCCATGTACCCTGAGATCCGCTCATGCCTTCTCCTTTCCAGTATTTGATGTAATCACTCAAGGGCGAAGGGACGCTCTTTCCAGGTAATCAGGTTCTGGAACACTCTACCCATAGATGTGGGTACTACTCAACAGCTTCTTTGCTGTAGAAGCAGGTTTTCTGTTCCAGTAAAACGACCGCAGATGCCACCTCCCCTCCTTTGGGGTCAGACCCTAGATGCTGCTAGATGGATAGATCAGTTCCTAGCAAAACTGTTACAGCTCCTTCTGACTCACTGCCCACATTGCTCTCCTTTTATATTGATACTTCAGTTCCTCAGCAGATTACAGAGGGATTCATCCATTCCAGCTCTTCCATGTATTATTCCCAGAACTGACAGGCATTCACCCTTTCAAGCTCAATCACCCATTAGGCTCAACAGTGATATATCTGCAATGAAGAGCTGAGGACAAGTGGGATGTTATTATATCAGCCTGACATACATCCTTTCAGACTCATCCATTGTTCCTTAGTCAATCACATGGCCTTTCCCTCACAGTCATGCGTATTGTTCTACTCAGGCATTCCCCCTTTCTATGAAGCCTTTCATCCCTTGCAGCCTATTATCTCTCCCATTGTGCAACTTGCACTTACTAATTCAACCATTCCTGCTTTATGATTCCGTTTTATCCCATTCATCCCATCCCAGCCTATCTCACACAGCCTCTCATCCTTTCTCATCCTTTCTCACGTATCCAGTTGTTCTACCCCAACCCGGCATACATCTCATCTCATTCCCCATGCAGCCGTGGTTCCCATGCCACCCAGCCAGTACTTCTATTCCAATCAACTCTTCATCTTTCTTTGCATCCCGCCAGGCCATTCACATGCTTCTCACACGTTTCCTTCCTTTCCCACTTAGCTGTTCATACTTCAACGCACCGCCTTTCATCCTATTAGCCACTCACACTAGGAGCCTATGCCTCCTAGTCAGCCATGGTTTCCTACTCAGCCACTCCCCTTTCCCTGCCCAGCCTTTCCTCCATTTCACTCACTGACAACCACTGCCTTAGAAAAAGGTTCGGCATGGTGAGCCCCTAGTCCCCCAGGCCCCCCCCCCTCACTGATGCTTTCATTGTAGCTGATCCATGTGTCGCAGATGTGTATTGTGTATGCTTACGAGTCACAGAGCTGCACTACACAAGCAGGTGATGGAAATACTGTGACAAAGCTATAACACTACTGATATGTGCCTCCCACCACAGAATGGTCCCGCTCTTCCGCAGGGCCAAAAAGTGGTCAGCAGAGAACTTTCCAAGGAATCAGGACCCCCGAGTTGACCAACGCCATGCCGTGGTCGCTCCCGACATGCAACACTTGGAGTGAGGTAGATGTTTACCAAACTGTAAAAGCTCACGAGGCTTCTGTGGCCTCTCGTTGGTAATGCACACAGACTCAGAAACATTGGACAGACTGGTGGAGAGTCATGGGGTGCTGGCTGATCCACTTGTAGCTGCCCCCTTGTGCCGAGACCAGTAGCAGCTGTCCACTGGCAGCTGTCACCCTCGCCCACCCGGAACACCTAACACACCCTCTTTGGTGCCTGAAACAGTTGCAGGTCCTGTGGCTGCAAACTACCTTACCTCTGCCCCTGCCACACCTTTCCCCTTGCTCCCCGAGACCAGTGGCTGGTCCATTGGCAGCCTTCAACCTGCCATCATAACTGCTACCACTCAACCCCTCGTGCCCTGTGGTGGATCCACTGGCACCTGTCAACCTTCCACCACTGCAGCGCCAACACCCTGCCTTGGTCCCCCATACCAGTGGCTGGTCCACTGGCAGCCATCAAAATTCCTCTCCTGCCGATTCTGAAGATCACTTCCCCATTCTCTCCTTTAGTTCCACTCTGCAATGGGCAACTCTTTGCTAAACTATTAGATGGCACTCTGTACATTTTACCATGCTGTACTTTACTGGTGTTCTTGCGCCTGCAGTACGACTATTGCCATCTTTATTTCCGGAGTCTGTGTTGCTTTATTTATGAAAGTAAAATAACATGGTGCCATAAACTCTGCCAGTCTATATTTATTCATTGTATTTTTGGGTAATAATGGTACAAGCAGTAACATTCATTGAGCAAAAGGAATTGGGCGAAAAACACAGAGTGCAAGCAAAGAAATGCATTAAAAAAAGCAATTTACATTGGTTTTTACAATCAACAACCACCAAAACACACCCGGCAGTGCAAGTAATTAGCTTCCAAACATCATGTACATTACCACTGCCATCCCCTTACCCTCCCCCCTTAACCCGAGCCTACTCCACTACGCCCTCAGTTATCATTCCTCCGAGGGCACCCCACTTTCTGTGCTCCGAGAGGTATCGTGTTCACTTGGACTGGCCTGGGCGGACCCAGATAATGTGGCCACTAGTTGTCTCCAGGCCATCAGCGTTCCCACTTCATTGTCCTCCCCCTGTTGCCCTCTTCATACCATGCTGCAGTTTCCACTTCAGCCCATTTCTAAAGGTCATGCCACCACACCTCCAACCTGGGTCTGTGGCACGCTTTCCATCCCATTGCTATTCTGCGTTTGGCCAGAATGTAGGCCAAGTCCTTTAGTTTGCTCACATGTTTCAGGTTATGTGGTCTAGTGAATGACCCCCAACATGCATGTCCACATAGATTCCACATCTAGCTTAATTCCTTTCTCAGTTAAGCGATGGGAGACATCACCCCAGAATTTCACAATCTCCGGGCACGCCCAGAACATGTGTATCATCCCCGCGTTCACTTCTCCACATCTGCGGCATGTTTGTGTCTCTGTGCTCTTGAATCGGGCGATCCATTGAGGGGTCATGTATGCCCTATGGGTTACATATAGCTGGATCTGTTGTAGTCTCGCGTTCCAGGACACTTTTTTATGGTACCTCTGTGCTCTTTCCCATTGCCCATCTCGCATGGGTTCCCCAGCGTCCTCCTCCCACTCTAGTCTCAGCTGGGTCTCTTCCTTTCCCACCCTGGACATTACCAGTTCATAGATCCGGGATACCTTGTGCCCCCCTTCTGAAATATCATATATCGTCTCTATGGCCGAGTCTGGTTGGTCTTCTAGTTCTATTTCAGACCATGACTCTCTTACCCGCCTCACCAGTCTGGTGTAGGTGATATATTGCCCCGGGTGTACTCCAGTTTCTTCCATTAGTGTTTCAAATTCCAATGCCTTCCCATCTCGCCACACATCACCCAGTGTTGCTATTCCCACTGGTTCCCAGTGTCTACAGATCGTCTTTCTTAGCTGCTCATCCACTCCCCGCAACGCCACTAGCGGCACTTGCGGGGAGCAAGGAATCGCAAGCAAAGAAATGCATAATTACGAAGATGGTCAAAATAAAACAAAGGGAATACAGGCAATTCACATTTTAGCTGCACTCCATGACTACATGAAGCACCTTTTAAATGTGGTTTATTATCCTTGCAGAGGTGTATGGGATCAGGACTTGCCACTGAAGCTTTGAGATGTCCTGTAGGAGCTGTGCCTTGTTGGTGGGTTTATGCATGCGCTTGAGGTACCCCTTAAATTGTGCCCAGATCAAGTAGATTGAATTTAGGTTCAGCGATTCTGGGGGAGTTTGAACACAAGTAATCGGGTGCCCCCTAGAAAAGTTGAACATTGCTTTTTGGACGTTGTCCTGTGCAAGGCGGCATTTACAATTGTCTGCTGGATTTTAACAGCCCCTGCATCATTATGTGCTCTGTAAAGAAGGCGGTGGCCAGCATGCCTTTAAAATGAGTCAGAGCTCCCAGAACCGTCTTGGAAATTCCACAACGGACATGTACTTTGACTGGATACTTTGGGGAGGGCTTGTTTGAAAGGTGTCATGGCCTCCTGAAGGCCATCCTCATTAACAGTTCTAGGGCAACAGAAGCCTCCTGTGTGAACAGGGCGTCCTCAGAGTCTTCCCATGCCTCCACCCAGAGGTTCATGTGGGTCACCTGTTTTTCTTTAATGACGTTGCAGATCACAGGGCATACATGACCTGAAAAGTCAGAAGAAGGCATAGGTGTAATAAAACAAATTAACATTGTCCTCGTTTTCATCTCAAACATAACGCACCGAAGGAAAATGATGCCTCAAAAGCCAGATAAAGACCTATCTACAATGCATTGTAATACAATACAACACCTCTCCCACTTTTGACTGCAACCCTGCACGCACCACTATCGCAGGAACACAGAAAGAGCGATATTCAGAAACGTTCCGTCACTGATCTTGCGATGCTCCTCTTGCAGCCCAGAGCTCGGGAAGCACAGTAAATGGCAGCATTGATGACCTTGAGCCCATTATCTTGCAACGGGATCGACCTTAGCCACCCCACAGTCCTTTTGTCATCAGCTGAGAGCAGCTTGTCTAATATCTTGCACAGGCATCTAATGTGAAGCACAAGCAAAAGGGAATGCCACTCTAGCAAGTGGCTGACGAGCCAGACAGTGCTTGACTGATACGGTGGCTGGAATCTTTACTGAAACGTTAGGATTGGGTCAAATGCATGGGTCAGGTGCATGAAAAGAGCATCTGATACAACCTACATACAAAGCTGTGAAAGGCCATTTTAACACAACACATTCCGTACACCACAACATTTCAGATTAACACACTGCTCAGCCCTGTACCTTATTTTCCTCTTCGGCAGACAGTGCTTAACTTGTAAGAAAATAAGCTCCAGGGCCCAAATATTTTCTAGCAGGCTTGTGACACTGCCAGCAGGCAGTTCCTCACCATTGCTGCCACCACCCACAGCTGCTCCCTACAGTGTTGACACATGTGGGGTTAAACTACATCTCACACCTCTTTAGGGTTGATGGATGCTCTAGCTATCATTACTTCATAATCATTCTGAGTCTGAGACAGAAGTGCCAGGGCTGAGCCCTGGCAATCAGACCCACAAATTAAGCATTCTCTGCAGATGAGTTTACTAGATGGCTGCCCGAATGAGTGAGATTCCCAGAGTACTGAGACATTGCTGGCTTTCCCAGACAGTGGAGCCACGCTGTAAAGCTCCTTGGCTAGATGTTCATCACTGCCCGATCATTTGGCCAATAGATCCAAAAGGCCATGTTTTGAGTGAAAGGATGTAATGCAAGCAAAGCAGAGATTGAAGGCCGAAATCTGCGACACACGCTGTAAGGAAGCTGCATGAGGTAGGAGAGCGTCAGTGTGAGGTGATGCTTGGGAATCAAGCACAAAGCTGTCACGGGTGACTGATGGGTGCCATCATGGTGTCACTCCAACACTTTTAATTACATGGGGGAGAAGCTTGCTACACACTGTGAATTTTAGGAAGCAACCCTACTGAACCCAGAGGTCCTTTAAGACAAGGTAACAGTATTTGAGATGGATGGGGATGCAGATCTTACTCGTACATCAATAATCAGGTCGACTCAGGAAGTTGGCAAACGTAACTGTTTTAAAAACAATTTTCTAAAACAGGGAGTACAACGGGAATATACGGACACCACACAAGCATTCTCAACGATTTTCATGAAAAAATACAATTATACAGCAAAAACTTGTCATCACTGACGTCATTATACGTGGCAAGATAACAAAACCTACTTGGGGTTGTGGTTGGCTTAAAGCGAACATCTACATATACTTGCTATGGGTACAGGGTTGTGATTGGGTCTCCAAGGTCAGGTGGACAGTTATGCCCACCCCTAGAGCAAGTCATCTTCTGCGTCATGAAAATATGTGACGTTTTATTGGCTTTGAAACTATAGGGCTCTCTGTTACGTGGCCCTCTACAATTGGTTGGCACGCTGGTACCCTTCTGAAATATTCCACTCGCTAGGAGCCCGCAAGCTGGTACCCCAGGTGCTGGAGGGTTGGCTTGGTCATGTCTCCCCAGAGAATAGAAGTGAGTGTGAACATAGCCTTATCTTTTGGTTTCGGTGTAGCTCTCCCAAAGTCTATTCTCATCCTGACCATGTGGCAGGAGACAGTGTTTTAAGCTCCTTCGTTGTATTTAACACTATTAAATGAATAAAACCTGACACTTCCAGTGTTTTTCCATGCCCCTCAAACAGGAGCTTGTCTTGCTTCTCACGTTCATAGTTTCTTCTCAAATAGATAACCAGGCTCTTGGCGTCAACTCTTGACACTGGGCCAGACAAGCCTGCTCGACTCTTCCTTCTCTGTCAGCTGTTTTATTCAACTGCGCCACACTTTCAGCCCTTCTCGTTCATGGAGTCTTCGCCTGCTAAAATGTGTCGTGGAACATCCAGATTCTATACACACTTCTATATATATATTGGTGGCGGCCTTCAGTCTATTCACTACGTATAGCCAGCCTTAGGATATCTTATTCTACTTGCGTTACTGCATCTGTACAATTATAAAACGGCTTTGCATTTTCTTCAGCCCTCTCCACACATGCAATCTTCATTTTGCTCATGAAATGTTTCTCAATTCTTTACTTTGCCATCAGATTCTATGCAGTCTATTTATCTTCTTCATCGGCATCTCCTCTGGGTGCTTCATTTCTGCTTCATGTGACATCACCAGTCTTCTCTTTCACTAATCTTCACACTTCTTCTGGAACTTTCTTCAGAAGATTGTAATTTCTCTGCGGATAGATCATGTAGGGTTTTTTCAATGGGTGTCGCAATTTCCGGATGCCAACATATAGGCAAAATGGCAGTGGGACTTCCGATAGAGGCACTTGGCTCCTCCGCTACACTCCCTCTTCTGGGCGATTTATTGACCACTCTCCCATCAGTCTTCACATCTAGGCATCCTCTTCTGAGAAAGTGCTTCTTTGGAGTCCCTATCTTCATTACCCCTTTCAAAGATCCTGTCGATTTTACATGTTCATCAACACTCCAAGTCATGAGACTACATTGTCCATTCGAACTGCAGTAGATCCATTTTTCCACATACTGCTTGTGGATTCTCAGATACAGGAACTTCATTCCCTCAGGTGCATGACATCTGGTGTTTATATAGTCTCTAATTTCTTCATTTGTCAGATCTTTGGGTCCAAACCCTGACTCGACATTGATCATGATCTTCATTCCTACTGCTTTCTTTGCAGTCTTCGTGCACTGTGTGATTATTATCCTGATCACACAGAATCCAAACATGATCATCACCAACATGATTCCAAGGAACATGAAGATGTTTGCCATCCATTGTGGAACCCACGAGAAGATAGATTCAAACCAGCTGTCATCTGCAATATCTTCCACTTCATCTTCCATCTTGAAATGCAAGTTCATCAGCATCGTTATGGCCTGCGTCAAGGTCCCATTCTCTTCATCGTGAGATGGTATGAATGTGCAACATGATTCTCCGATTCTGGCATAAACACCTCCATCCATGGCTGTGATCATATCCAAGACATACCTATTCTGTAGAGTCATCAATCTTATGGCTCTCAGCTGTTCCTTGATAGCATTGAATCCCTTTATGGTAGTGTTGATCGTCTGCAGGAGATCCCATCTGGTTATCGGTAACCATTTGGTATTTACTACTGAAGTCTGGCTGATCTCCTCTTTGTCAGGTGAGCATCTGCTTTTGGGAACCCTCCAATGTTCAGGTCCCTCTTCGGAATCACCAACGCTGAAACAAAGACAATCACTATAAAACACAGTCCTCCCCAGTGCTTGGGCAGCTTCATGTATGCTCTGGATCCACAGGCCCAGTAGTGGTTAATTATCACTACTGTTCCATCCGTCATTTCTGGTACATCGAAGATTCGACTGCACTGTTGATTCTCTCCAACCTTTTTTGTGCCATTGTTTCTGAAGCATAGCTCTGCACTAGCCAGAGGCACTATCTGCAACGGGCCTCCTTTTGTCTTCAACCCATTTCAGCAATTTTGCAAGCTTCGGCCAGAGAAGTTTGCATCCCTTTTCCACACAATCTATTACTGGTTTGTTATGTCCTGTTACTGCCACCACTCTGCATACAACTATGCCTCCCTCCCATTCATCTGGAGAAAGTACTGTTCCCCAGATTTACATCTGGCCTCCCTCCTTGCAGCTTCCTATTTCGTCATCATTCTTTCCTTGGCAATTGAGCTTCTTATTTATTTCACATCTGATTCCTGCTCCCTTCATTCCAGGCTGTTCGTATCTTATCACATGATCTCTGGTGTGTGGTCTTTCCCTTGTCTTTAAATCTTGCACGTAACCATCTTCTTCTGGAGCTGAAGATTTGGTCACCCATACCAATGATGCCATTCGACCCTGGAACTGACCTCTTGTATGTCAGAGAGCAAGGTGAGTCAAGCAATGAGCTGTCTGAACTGGTATTTCAATAGCTATGAATATCTTGGATTTCCCCATAGAATAAGGTAGGAGAGCACACTCCTACGGTTAAATATGATCTCCTTGCTTGGGACCCTGCTAACTCATCTGGCTGGTCGGTTTTCCCCATAATCTCGGAAGAACTAGTTATGAATGCAATCTCTAAAATTAAATCTTGCTCTCCCTCAGATGCTATTCCACTAACAGTGATGAAACAATTGCTGCAGATATCCTTATGGAAATTACGGCAGCCGTCAATAATTCTTGTCAATCTGGATTGCTCCCTCAAGAATTGAAGGCCGCTAGAGTGATTCCTCTCTTGAAGAAACCCTCCCTTGATCCGGCAATTCTATCTAATTACCAACCTATTTCCCTTTTTCCCTTTCTATCTAAACTGTTGGAATCACTGGTCTCCCCTTTACTCTCTGCCTTTCTTGAATCCTCATGTCTACTCGACTCTGCTGAATCTGGGTTCCATCCTGGTAGAGGCACTGAGAGTGTTCTAGTCGCCATCCAAGACGATATGGCCAGGCTGGTGGACACAGGTGGAGTGGGTGCTCTGATTTAGTTAGATCTGTCAGCAGCCTTTGACATGGTCGACCACTCCATTCTGCTGTCCCGCCTTGCCGAGTTGGGAATCTCAGGACAGGTGCTTGCCTGGTTCATGTCCTTCCTGGCCGACCGTACTCAGACTCTCTCTATGCCCCCTTTTTCCTCCGCTCCCTTCCACCTTAACTGTGGAGTCCCGCAGGCTCCTTCCTGTCCCCTATTCTATTTCAAATCTATATTTGGGCTCTTGTGTGTCTCATCCGCTCCCTTGGCATCAGCTGCTACTCGTACGCGGATGACACTCAGATCCTGATCTGTTTAGATCTGGATCAGGCTGAAGTGTCGTCGTGCCTGCGGCAGTGCCTGGTGGCCGTAGGAGAGTGGATGGACCAAAACTGGCTCAAATTGAATGGCAGCAAGACAGAGGTTATGGTGGTTGGCTACCCCCTTGAACCCTACACTTTGGGTGTCTTCCTTTTGGCCTTCTTCGCTGTGTCCTCTCCCCACTCCGGTAGACAAGGTAGAAAATCTGGGGTAGTGCTATCTGCCTCCCCTATAGAGAAGCAAGTTTCTGCCGTGTGCCAAGCTGCCCATTTCCAACTGAAAACATTAAAGAAGGTGCTCCAAATGATACCTGCCCCCTTACGTCCCCCCGGTGGTAGCAGCCATGGTGATCTCGCAGTTTGACTACTGTAATTCCCTTTACTTGGCACAACCTAATTGAGTGATTCACTGACTGCAACTTTTCAGAATCTGACAGCTCGTGTGGCCACCGGCTCCCCTTATGGAGCCCATATATTCACTGTTCTCCGCTCCCTGCACTGGCTTCCGGTGGTACAATGGATCGACTTTAAGGCGCTGTGTATAGTTAATTGTGCTGTTCATGGCCATGTGGCGGAATATCTGTGGCAAAATGTACGCCCTATGACCCCCAGCGCCCTTTGCGCGCTGCCTCCGACAACATGCTAATTGTCCCCTCATATAAACATGTTCGGATTGGAGGGCGAGCCTTTTTAGTAGCAGCTGCAGAGCTGTGGAATAAACTTCCTCTGACCATCAAGAACATTTCTAATCATCTAGCTTTTAGAAAAGCTGTCAAAACCTTTCTTTTTTAGACTGTTGGCATTGATCAAGCCTCCTTCCCTCTAGCGCCATGATGCCCTCGGGTGACCGTGCGCTCTATAGGTGTACTTAACATAACATAACAAACACAGCAACTCTCCTCAGAGGTTCTTTTTACCACTTTTTCCATGTGCTGATACCACGTGTTATTCCCCAAATGTGCTGTACTGTCTAGGTAATTATTCAGCTCATAATCATCTTCCCTTGTGCTTCTCTTGGGTCTCCCTCTTGCAAGGTGAGCTCATGCAAAAGCTCATGAAATCATGAGAACACTTGTCAGTGAAATAGGTGATCTTACATGTGTCACTGGTGTAGGGATAATCACATATGGGCTTGGCCTCTTTGCAACTGATACTTCTGTATAAGTCACTGGAGTGGGAAGAATCAAAGGGACTTCTATCTTTTTGGGACCAATGAAGTAGACAGTGTGGATAAGCAAAATCAGGAAAACAATAATAAATGCTGAACACGCATATATTATGCACCAATACATGAGACCCCACCGACTTTGTTTCTCCACAAGTCGTTGAGTCTGTTCACTCTCTGGAACTGCATTATTCTCAACAGTCCACATTATGCCTGCGTACTACTTTAGGGGGGAAAAAACCTTTTTAATCAGACAGCCTTGTTAAATGCTCAGGTATCTGCAATATCTGCTCAGTTATCGCTGCAAGTAATCTTTTAATCGCAGGGCCATTCTTAGGATCTTGCACAAAAGTACACACATCAGTGCTGCGCCCAACAAGAGCAGGATAAGCTCTGAGTATAAAAACAAAGACAGATAAAAGGAGCCTATGGACATCGGCATCGGACAGGACCATGAGGCTCAACCAAAGAGGAACTAAGTGAGGGAGGAATCTGGAAACTGCTCCCTTTTCCAGTCGTCGAACTCTAAGTCGATGTGTGGCATTTTCTGCACATCAACACTTTCTAAAGTCCAACTAAAAGTTCCTGGAGCTCTATAACTTGTGTTTAGCACTCTTGCTAAAATATCTATAAAGAGTGTCCGGGGTGACCCACAGTCCAAATGCACACTTGCATTTATTTAATCATCAATCTTAGCGTCCTTTTTCCTCGTCATTGATCGAGTCTGCACATGCTGAACTACTTCTTCTTGTCTTGCTTCCGAATCAACGGGTGGGGGTGCATTGGTCTCCCCAGCATACAGCTTCATGTCACCCAAGTGAATCCAGGCACACCTTTCTTAAACGTTTACTGCTGAGGGAGTGATATTCTCAACTATAAAAGGTCCACTAAAACAGAGCTCGTGCCACTTCCTTGTGAATTTGTGCACTAAGACTTGATCTTCAATGAAACGTTTAGGTATAGGTCATATCTCTTTACATCCGGTTGCTGAATAGTCTTCATCTGTGTCCTGAGACTGACACCCCTTGTACTTGAGTTGATCTGAAATGACAGAGATACTAGTGGTCATACATATCAAATACGCACATAGCTCATTTCCTAACAATGCTGCAGTCGTCTGGGTATCACTTCTGCTCCTCGATGAAGGAGACAAGGGTGTTCTCGTTTGCCTCCCTGTTACTAACTTGTGGGGTGTGAGGTGGTGGTCCGACCCAGGCTGATTCCTTAATGCATATAATGTAAGGGGCAGGCAGTACAGCCATCCCTTCTTCAGTGTTAATTTTAATTTGGCAACCCTTTCTTTAAGGAGGCCTTGAGTCTCTTACATATCCTGTTCACTTGTGGGTGATAAGCAGAAGAAAACATATGCTTTATACTAAGCAAAAGGGTAATCTGTTAAAACAATTCCTTAACAAAATGGGGCCCATTGTCGCATCTCAGCACCTCATATACTCCCCATCTAGGAAATACTTCTCAGACTTAAAACTTCCCTGTGCAAGTGGCATCAGGGTGTGTACATGGACCTGCTTCAATCCATCTCAAAAAAGGAAACACCACCACTATCATATACTTAAATCCACTACATACTTGCACGATGTCTTGAAGACATACCTCTTCAGATGAAGAGGCTGGGGAAAGCAATGTTTCGGGGTCCCTAATAGGCCGCAGTGTTCGTTACTTTATGTCTGTCTTGTTATTGCTGTATTGTAAGTGCAAGCGCCCTGATGCCCACGGGCTACCGGCGCTATACAAAATAAAATACATACATACATACATACATAATCGATATGTAAATGCTGAAAAGGACTGTTTGGTGGAGGAATCACTCCTCTGATTGTTCGTAGTGTGTGCCCAGCAGTAAATTCTTGACATACAATACAATTTACTACGTAAAAGCAACATGTTCTAACAGGTTCGGTATGAACCAGTCTTCTGCAATAATAGCAGCGAGACTCTCCCTGTTTACATGTGCGGGGTAGTGCAGCTGTTCTAGCGCTACCTTTAAGAAGGCAACAGGCATCACTGGCTTTCCAGTGCTGTCCTGTCACGACAATGCTTCAGAGGGGGATAAAGAACACCCCCTCTATTTCCACAATTCTTTCTCTTCCTGCGGTGCACAACCTTGGACTTACATCAACTGAGTTCTTGACAAATGATGAAACCATTCATTTACAATCATAATTGTGACTACTTTTTCCTTTACATGTGGAGTATCAAAACTTGAAATATCTGGTGAACATGCAACCCTTTTGGCCTCCTCAACTGCGCCTTTGTTCCCATGTGAGATAAAGTCAGTTCTCTTAGTATGTGCTGCGCATCTAACTATTGCGATGGTTACTGGGAGTTGTAGTGCCTTGATAAACCATTCCAATAATGCTGCGCGCTTCACTGGAGTGCCGTCCGCTCGGAGGAAGCCCCTCCATTTCCAATGTGCTAGCCCTGCATGCACGGTTGACGTCACATAGGCGGAGTCACTATACACCGTTACTTCCTGCCCTGCATGATTTTCAAGCGCAACAATAAGCGCCGCCAATTCTGCTGCTGGTGCCGAAAAGTGAAATGTAGTCTTGTACTTGCTACCACTTCAAATTCCTCATTAGCTCTGTGCCTTACCACAGCAGAACCTGAATACCTTTCTCCATCAGTTTGATCAATTTTTGAAGACCTGTCAATAAAGAGACCCTCCCCCCCTGCTAGAGCATTCTCCTTTACTCGTGGGAACTAATCATAATACTCCTCGTAGTTAGAGCAATCATGCACATGCTCAATCGCTGCCACAGGCTCAGCTACAAAAGTGGCAGGGTTCACTATTTTATACCTAAATATTTTAATTGCTGGGTTTGATATGACTAACTCATATGTAGAATCTCTCTGAGATGTCAGTGTACCCTTAGGTTGCTCCAAAACAGCAAACAAAGCATGCTCGACAAATAAAGTCATAGAACACCCCATTACAATGCTGGTAGATTTCTCAATGGCGAATGCGGTTGCTGTCAGCGATTGTTGAAATGCCCTCTCATAACTTAGTCTAAAATCCCACTGTAATATGCCATGGGTTTGTACCCCAATGTAGTTCTCTGTGTAAGCACTGCTCTCATAACTGTCCCATTCGTGTGGGAAAACAGAAAAAACTCCTCAGAATAATTGGGAATACCTTAAACTGGAGCTGTACAAATTGCTTTTTTCAACTCTTCAAATCCTTCCACCATTTCCTCAGACCATTCTATTTTTTCCTTGTTCCCTTGTGTCTTCTTCAAAGCCTGCAAAATGGGTCTTGTGTATGAGCTATAGACAAATATCCATGCTCGAACATAGTTGTAGAATCCCAAAAGTTGCTGCATTTGCTTTATCGTGTGCGGTTTTTTCTGTTTTCATAATCACCTCAGCTCTTTTTTACAGGTTTCTTACAATGGGCATCTACACCGTTGCGTCTTCACTATTGTACAAATTAGCTCTGTTGCTTAGGTATTGACGGAAACCTCCCCATATGTCTCTTGGTCTATTGGCACGGGGAAGTAAGCTGGAGTGTGCTTCTTCCTGGTCATTTGCTCAATACCATGTCATTTATCCACTCCTCTGTTGTAGAGAGCTTCCCCTTCTTCCACCTCCATTAATATGGCAAGCTTAGCTAGTCGCAGTCCAGTGTTAATAAGCTTGCGTTTTGCTGCATTCATTTTCAGTACATAGCCCAATATACACATTGATTGTTCCCAGTCTACAGGCTGCTCTACCATATCCTCAAGTGCCTTACAAACCCCACTCCAGTATTCAGAGAGTTTCTCACATGCCCACAACATATGCATCAGATCAGCTTCCTCACATCCACACCTAGGGCATCTCCTAGGGCATGTTGCATACATTCTCTTCAGGCGTACTGCGGTGAGGTGTACTCTATTTAATATTTTAAAATGGATTAGCCTGAACCTGGAATTGAGTGACACCTGTTTTGTGAGGCAGCACAACTGCGGCCAGTGAGAATCCGTGAGCATGACCCTGAGGTCCCTCTCCCACTCCCCCCTGACATCAGGTGACTGTGCATTGTTTTTCTCGTTTCCAGCGTGATTCTATAGGATGCTGAGGCTGTTTTCTTGGTTGTCCTGGAAGAGGCTATGTAATTGTGACATGGGTGTGACTCGGTTTCTTGTGGAAATCCATCCGATGTCGCTATTATTGCCGACCTGAGTCTGAGATATTGTAGCTTCTGAAGTGGGGTGCCATTTATCTGCAGTTTAATCTCCTCCCAGGGCCTAAATATACCATTATGGTACAGGTTGCCGCTGTGTAATGCCCACCTCCCGCCAGTGTGTGGATAATGCTGTGTTTGTCAATGGGGCCAGGTAGGGCACCTCCCAGATCGGCATTTGGGGGCTATACATCACAGTATTTCAGGGTTGTTGTGTCAGCCCCACCCATGCCTGCTGCGTGGCCAATTTCGGGCCTAGATGGTTACAGTATCCCCTCTTCCCAGCCGCTATCCCATGCAGTAATGTGGCCCTTGATTTTCCTTGTGTTTCTAGATCAACCTAAGAGGTTTGCGGTGCATTTGTGACCCAGTTCATAGCGTAGTGTGTTTGAGCTGATGAGTGATACACCTTGTAGTCTGGTGCCGCCAGCCCCCCACGCTCATATACCTGCATGAGGCGTCACCAGCTGGCCCCCATATTGCCCTTCCACATGAAGGCGGAGCAGGCGTCAGATATTTTCACAAAGCCATACCAGAGTGGTATTGTACTAAAGAGGTAAAACAGTTTGGGCAGGATGATCATCTTAACTAGTGCTAAATGACCCATAAGCGAAATAGGTAGATGGTTCCAGCAATCAAGTTTAGCGCACAACGCCACGGCTAGTGTGTCATAATTGAGGGCACGGTCCATACTGGCAGAGAGTGCCATCGTCACCCCCAAGTAGCTAATCTGATGGGGGGCCCAGCGCAGCCCTCATAGGTTGCTTGTCGGTGCCATGTCATCTGTCAGTGGGAACATTTCTGACTTATTTATGTTCAGTCGGAGACCAGACTACCTCCCAAACATCTGGACCGCATCTAATACTCTGTGAAGATATTTCTCAGGGTTCCCCACAAACAACATAATGCTGTCTGCGTATATTGTGATCAGTTCTATTCGCCCAGCTATGGGGATACCCGCTTTAGTATGTCGCGTCCTCATGAAGTCAGCCAGGGGTTTAATTATAAGTGCGAATAACAATGGGGAGAGCGGGCACCCTTGCCTGGTTCCCCCCGCCGACTCGAACACCACAGACAGCATTCCATTCACCAATACCCTAGCATATGGTTTTGTGTACAGGAGTCGAACCCACTTGATAAAATGAGGACCAAAACCATAATTATGCAGCACTTAAACAGGAACGGCCAGTATATGGTGTCAAAGGCCTTTCACATGTCTAGGGATATGGCAACCCCCTTATAATCTGTTTGGATTCCCGCCAGTACATTGTAGAATCTGCGTGTGTTGGATGCCGTTCACCTCCCCAGCACAAATCCTGCCTGGTCCTCGTGCACAATGTAGGGCATCACCGGGATGAGTCGGGAAGCTAGTATTTTGGCAAAGATTTTCGCGTCAGTGTTGATGAGTGACAGCGGACGGTATGATCCACAGTCCTCAGGGGGCTTACCGGGCTTGAACAACAGAATTATCACTGCTTTCTGCATTGACTCCGGTGAGTGCCAGTGTCTAGGGCCTCGGTCCACACCGCCATGAGGCAGGCGCAAGTGTCTCTGTAAATTCCATGTACAATTCAGCTCCCAGCCCCTCAGATCCCAGGGCCTTCCCGCTGGGAAGGTCCTTTATTGCTGCTTTTATTTCACTAAGCGTTATGGGGGTCTCTAGGGCATTACGCAGGTCCTCAGACAGCAATGTCGTAAGTATTGCGGCCAGGTAATCATCAATCTCCTTATCAGTAGCCACACTCTGGGGGGAGTATAGACTGCTGTAGAAGTCATAGAACACTCCACTAACCTCATCCGCTTTCGTGACCTCTACCCCATCCTGCTTAATGATACATGGGTTGGTTGTGCTACCCCTTCCGTACGTACCAGCCGTGCCAGAAGTTTGCTTGGTCTTTCCTGCTCCCCGTAGCTACGAGCCGCCATTGGTCTGTCGAAGTAGCGCAGCTATCTATCTGCTGCTTCACGAAAGTTTTCTAGCTGTGGTTTGATTTCTGCAGTAATCTGTGTGGATGGGTTTGCCAGGTATTCTGTTTGTAATTGAGCTATGGATTCCTCACGTCTCTTGAGCTCCCGCCTGATGTCTCGCAGTACCCCGGATTTGGTGGACATTGCTATTCCCCGCTTATAGACTTTGAATGCCTGCAATAGGGTAGTTTGATTAGCAACTGAGAGTTCATTAGTTTCAAAGAAGTCTGAGATATGCTGTGCTATGTTGGTTCTGAAAACTGGGTCTAGGAGCTAGGTGGGTTTGAAGCGCCATTGTGCTCTTCTGGGCTCGCCATCAGGGATGTTTATGGTGAGTGATATAGGGGAGTGATCAGACAGTGTCCTGGGGAGAATCCGGGCTTCAGTTACCAAGCCCAGAGCCTTGCTGGATATTACCGATAGGTCAATGCGGGAGTGCATGTCGTGCATGAAGAGTAAAAGGTAAAAGAGCTCGGTGCTCCGTGTAAAGAGCGCCAGGCGTTCCTCATGTCCAAGTCAGTAACATGTGTATGGAGTGTGCGGGCTGTATTTATCAGGTATCTGGGAGTGGTTGATGTGTGGATTAGATCAGTATCAAGTATGGTGTTGAAGTCCTCCCCCCGCAGAGTATTTGTGCAGATGGGTATTTAGCGCATTTCTGAAAAACATGTTCATAAAATTCGGGGTCATCAATATTGGGGCTGTAAATATTCATTAACAACACTTCTGCATTCCCCAATTTACCATGCACCAATACATATATGCCGTGGTCATCAGTTTCCGTCGTATAGTGCATAAAGGGGATCAACCTGTGTATAAGGATCATGACCCCTCTGGCTTTAGTGGAATAGGAGGTATAATAGCGGTGTTCACCCCAACCTGGGGCAAACTTGCATGCTTGGTGATCTTGGAGGTGTGTTTCCTGCAAGTATAATATCTGGGCTCCTGTACAATTTGCATATGCACTCACCTTTCGTGCTTTCATTGGGAGTCCCAGAACCCTGAAATTCCTGCTCAGTAGTGTAATTCCAGTGTATCTGGTGTCAGCCATTGCCCTTTATATATCGGTATGTGGGTGCCGTTATTTTGTGCCTGTGTGTGCTTTGATCTTTACCTGTCGTGTCTTGTCTGTGCAATTTTTTAAACATTTTCACCTTAACTCCCAACCTCTCCCCACTCCCCCACCCTCATAGTGGCCCGAACTCTGACTATGTAATCCCTGCCTTCCGTTGCCCCTGCCCCCCAAATAACATAACTGAACTATGCACTCGCATTGGGGACTTCTGTTTCTGTGGCACCCGGAAGTGCCGGCTGTTTGTTACACATGAATGGCTTCCCTGGCTTACCACCTTACCAGCATATTCCTGCATTTCGATAACACATTATGAATACCTTAAGGTGTTAGGGGTTACAGAATTCTTCATACATGGATACATTTTCCAACCATCATATACAACCTCCTGTTACACCCTACATACTTAGTGGTCTAGTCGCTGGTTGCTGGTCAGTTACTCATGTAGCGTCTGCAAAGGGCTACTCACTGCTGCAGAACATTCTGTCTGGACCTGTTGGACGGGACCTTGGTTGGAATATGCCTCGTCTCACCTTCATTCCATCTCTCCGGGAACGCTGAAACTGAGGCAGGGGGATGATGGCCTCCACAAATGAGGCCCCCTCTTCCGGAAGTGTGAAGAAATAGGTCTTGTTCCTGAACTGCATGCGCAGTCTCGCTGGGTACAACATAGCATAGCGCTCCTCTACCTCTAAATCCCTCAGGGTCAGTCGTTTTTCAAAGAAACGAGCTGGGGGTAGATCTCTGTCTTCGGCTGGGGCCTCCCTCTGGAACAGCCTCCCTGCCACTCTAAAGCTTAAGGAGAACCATCTCCGGTTCCGGAAGCACCTCAAGACCTTCCTCTTTTCTTCTGCCTTCGCTCCTCCCTCTCCCCTGCTTATTTGTTCTCAATTGGCACCGTGCACCTGGCCACCCTCTGTCCTCCGGGCCCAGGTACCTGCTCACCCTGCCACCCTCCCGCACTGCCTCCGGGCCACCACTTGCACTGGGTTCTGTACCTGTACCCATACAGCCCCCCCTTTTTCTTCCCGCACTTATCAGACCTACCCTGTCTACTGCCTTAAACCTAGCACTTGCAAAGTGCTGGCTGTACTACCACTGTTTGTTGCCTATATTATTTATTAATTTACTATTATTTATCTGTTTCTCCTCTGCTTCGCACTTTCCACTTCTCACCCTTCCATGCACTTTTCCCCTCCCCCTCTCCCATGCATTTGCGTGTTCTCAATGTCACTGGGCCTAGTAAGATCGCTGTTTTGTTCTCCCCTGTTCCCCTCCCTTGCCTTGTCGCGCTCTGAATCACTTGTGTACGAGCGTGATAGAAATAAAATATCAATATCAATATCAATAGGAGATCTGGCGTTCTCTCAGCAATTTCTTCACCCCTATACATGTCTGTCTCTCTTGTTGGATCGCCAGCGTGTAGTCTGAGAAAATTTGTATTATGTTGGATCCCAGCCGGAGCTCCTGCTTTTTCCTGGCTGCTCTCAGTACCAGGTCTCTGTCCCTGTAATTCATTAGGCGATCTATGATAGGTCGAGGGAACGCGCCTGGTTTAAGTCTCGCTGCGAGTGATCAATGTGCGCGTTTGACTACAAACATTGAAGTGTGTCATTCAAGAATTCTTCCACTGCTTGTTCCATAAGACCTTTCAAGGCATCCTCAGGGACCCCCACAATGCGTATGTTATTTCTCCTTGACCTTGCTTCTAAATCCTCACATTTCAGTCTTCTGCCATGGTCGTCACAGTGTTCTAGAGAGTTTCCACAGTGTCTCCCACTGTACTAATCCATGTTTTAGCCTCCGTAATGCGCTGTGTCGCTTTTTCCATTTGTGCTCTTATTGTGTTGATGTTTATATTGATGCCATCTAATTTATCGTTCATTGCTGCAAACCCCTGTTGCATAACAGTGATGACTCCTTGCAAATCAGTGGGAGGTGCTGACGCTGCCATTTCTTGACCTCCAGTGGCTTCAGCCTTAGTGTTTGTTTGTTTAGGAGTGGGTTTTGTATATTTGTTGATCATTCCACCTTTTTTAGTAGGCGCTCCTTCAGGCATTATCCTGTAGAATGGGGAGGGCTCGCCGTGTATAGGCCGGCTCTGCTGGTGGAGGGCACATTAGTGTGTTAAAATGCGGGTGTTGTGGGAGCCTTGTCGGTGCCCCAAAAGGGCACTAGTGCTTATAAATTCAAATTCCATGGTGATGTCATACATCTGCATTTTGATAGACAGTGGCACAGCACGGGAGTGTGGACATGCTTGGAATGGCCCTGGGTCATGCTTGAGTGCTGCTATCAGCTACTCACATTCCATGCCACGAGATGGACAGAGCATTATATTTTGTTCTAGTGCCACACCATGTTGGAAATGCAGGCCTTTGCCTAGAGCCCATCCAAGAGTGTAAAATAAAAGCAGATCTGTGAGAGATAGCTCACATGGAAGAGGGCTATCGTATGGCACAACTGGCTCTGACAGGTGCTGTATGTGTCCACAAATTCTATTCACACACATGCCCTTAACATGACCATGATTCATAGATTCGCAGATTTTTGCTAATTTATTACTTCCTTGCCACAGCATACGGTTAGGCATGCGTGCATGACCTAGACGCATGTTCGATAGGTGTAACCACATTTGTGACTCCAAAGTGGGCATGAAATATTATTCGGCAATGTCAAATCTGATTATGGTTTGAACAAACACGAGTCTTGTGGACGAGTTCATCGTTAAGAGGACAGTTTCAGCTCAATCACAGGACCGTGGTTTTTGAAAACCAATAGTAAACATAGGCGGGGGAACCCTTACTAGCAGTGGTAGCTGGGGTAATATATCTACACATAACCGAAGATTTAAACTCTGGAATTTCTTTTTATTCTATTCTTATTAATGATCTAATTTGGTATCTGCAGGTATCTAAACCCAATACCCTGCTTGGTATTTTACTGATATGGCACTCCAAAGTACAAAAACACAGCAAAAATTATAATAATTGTAAGAAGATTAAAAAACGCGATATTTATTCAAACAATCTATTCAAGACAGCAATAAAGGGCTCGATTCACAGAAGCGTTTTATAATGGTGCAATCCCATTGGAAAACGCTCTATGAATCAGGACCATAATGTCAATCGCGACATAACACAAATCAACGTTTAGCCATGGGAGAGTTGGACCAGTAGATTGGAGGAGATAGAATACTTACACAGTGTGGTAGCCTTCATCTGGATAAGAATCCCTTAATGCCAAAACAATGCAGAATAGATAAAAAAAATATACAAGGAATATATAAAGAAAATAAAGAGTCAAATATGTGCAAAATTGGTAAGCTACAGATACTTCTTTTCTAGTTTACCAACAATTTTAGAGGATAAGGTAGAATCAAATTCTCTAGTCATTTGGTTCCCTTTTTAGTATTCATCTATCCATAGTTATTTGTAACAAAAATCAATGTTTAACCAATTCATTCAATCATTTTGTAATCAATTAACTTCATATCTCTTTTGCCTAGCATTGCATTGGATGTCTTAAAATACTCTGTTTTCTATTACTAGAGTATTTTATTTTCTACATAGGGTCTGGCAAGGTGTGTGTGTGGCATCACAAGGTTGTTGCTGGGTCTTGACAGCTAGTACGAAACCATGGATGTTACACATTTCGCCATTCGAAAATGGTGGTCAAGTCGACCTTCCACAGGGCATGTTCGGAGTCCCTGTAAGAACATGTAATTGCATTTTAGTGTCATGTCGCAAAACGAAACTAAAATGTTTAGAAGCCATATTATCACTCTGTGTCACTTACCCTATGAATGCGGAATGCGTGCTCCAGACATCTTCTCCATTCTTGCTGGCCAAAGGTGGCAGTGGAGCTGGCACTGCACTTGTGGTGCAGCTGCAGGGGAGAGACCTACAACTGTGAATGGTGTATCCGATCTCCTTACTCCGAGATCAGAGATCCTCAGATCTAGAGAAGATGTCAGAGAATTATCAAATATTAGTCATGTGGGTGAAAAATATTTTTTACTTTCCCGCAAGTACCCTATTCTGCTGAGTATCAAGAAAGGTGGGACTAAAGTGTCACCAGTGTTGACATCGTCCCGCAGCCTAAAAGAGTGCAGGTCACTATAGCCAGTGAGCGAGAGAGAGCATGCCGGCACTACCTATTTACTTGGCGTCCAATGTGAGAAGCCCTGCAATGTCAGTGAGAAAACCGGTGGGAACACGTGCCATACCATATAAACCCATGTTTGGTGCAGGGGCATACCTGCCTACATTTGAAAATCAAAATTCCTGAGATTTATGCCCCACCCACAGTCGCACAAAACGCCACCCATTTTCACATGACTCCACCCACATGTCAAAAAGGTAAACTCTGTTGTAATGTGATGTGACGTCAGAAATTTGCAGTTCAAATTGAAATATGCACATTTCATTAAATTGCCTTTTCACAACCACCCACATTGCATAGGACAAAAGGCATTCGCCTTCCATAAAATCAACACGTTAAAATGTACACATGTAAACTCCAAGAACCAATTCAAAGGTTTCCCCTGATTTTTGCAGTACCGAAATTGGACATTTCACCTTAGTTGTTTTTTATCAGGTCATGTAGTGCGTGGTGAGTTGTCCAGCCTGCAAACCTGATGGCTGTGGTTCAATGGGGCTGAGTCCACCTTAACCTGGGCAAAAAGAACGAAACCAAAAGAAACGCGCGTTTGCATGGAAAGTCGGCAAAAAAGAATGAAAGGTGAAGCAAAATAAACGCGCGTTATTTTGCTTCACCTGCATTCTTTTTGCCAACGGGCTGGAAGCGTTACAGTCATTGCTGCAGAGACAAAGCCACACTCAGGCAGGGAGTCTGAGGCGGCGCAGTCCTGCAAGCATAACAAAACAAACAAGCAATCCGTGAAAGCTGTCCCCCACCAAGGTACGGACCCAGCTGGGTCATATCATCCTCTGAGAGTGAGAGGGACACTCCCGCTAGCCGCGTGCAAGATATCAGGAAACACTGGGCACTGCCAGGAATGTCGGCGCAAGCTGCAGAGCTTATCGCTGAATCCTGGGTTCCATCGACTAGGAGGAGCTATGACGCAGCTTGGGCAAAATGGACAAGCTTGTGTAAGGACAGAAGTGTTCATCCGTTTCAGCACCTGTAGTGGAAATTCTGAATTTCTTAGCAAACTTATTACAGAACGGGAGAGCCTTCCGTTTCGATAGGAGTTTACAGATCAGCAATCTCAGCAGGCCATCTGCCAATGGAGGGCATCCCAGCAGGAGAACATCCTGCAGTAGTGAGGCTCATCAGAGGAGCGAGATTCAGGGTTCCACCAGAGCCCAGGTATAGTACAACATGGGACATGTCTACAGTATTACGTTTCTTATCAGATAGGCCAACAGATAAGTACCTTTCCCTTAAGCAGTTATCAGGTAAGCTAGCTATGTTGTTATGCTTAATTTCATGCAAACGAGTATCAGACGTTAGTGCCCTGGAGATTAACAGACGGTCCTTCGGACCGGAAGGAGTGACCGTCTCTATAGTCAGGAGGACCAAGACAGGGACTACTAAGGTTCAATACCCTTATTTCCCGAATAATACGAAATGGTGCGTAGCACGATGCATTAAAGAGTACGAGAATAGGACAGCAGAGTATTGGGCAGTAAGTACCACACAGCTACTAATAGCGTGCAGGAAGCACTATTTGTATTTGTATTTGTATTTGTATTTGTATTTGTTTTATTTGTAACGCGCACCATCCGGCCCGGAGGCATCAGGGCACAATTTAGACATGGTTACATAAGCATACAATTAAATATATTCAAAGCATTAAACAGTACATAGTATACAAGGCATACAGCAATATGCATATTTACAGAAGGTAGATTAGAGCAGGAGTTTCCCAGGGCTGGTCCGGACATCATGGCTGGTTGGAGAGCCAGGATTTGGTTTTAGCTTTGAAGGCACTAAAGCGTTCTTCGGATCGGATGGTGAGAGAGAGGGCATTCCAAAGCTTAGAGGCTAGGACGGGGAAGCTAGATCCACCCGCCTTTTGAAGTTTGAACCTAGGGATGGTTAGGCAGTGGGTCCGAGCCGTTCTTTGCGGACGGGTGGGCGCGTGTCGGGATAGCCGGCTACAGAGGTATGGTGGGGCTTGGTTAGCTAGGCATTTGTGCGTGAGGCCTAAGGCTTTCAGTGAAATTCTCTGTTTGACCGGTAGCCAGTGTAAGTTAGATCTAGATTCCGAGATGTGGTGGTTTTGTGGGATGTTTAGGGCTGCTCTGATAGCGTTATTCTGGGTATCACACAGTTACCTATCACACAGTTACCTCAGATACCATCGCGGGATGGGTCAAAGAGATCATGCAAGCAGCAGGTGTGAATGTGAGCACGTATGGAGCTCATTTGGTCAGAGGGGCGATGGCTTCGTCAGCCGTCAGAGCAGGGGTACCATTAAGTGAAATCATGCTAGCAGCAGACTGGTCGAGTGATCGGACATTTAAAGAGTTTTATTTTAAACCAGCAGAGAGTTTGGCTGGAACGGTGTTGGGGAAGCTTTGAACAAGCATAATGCTCACCTCCAGTCTTGTCATAGAATGAAGATTACCCCTGCTATCTGCTCAGGGAGTATTAATTCTATTAAAGACTAGGAGGCGAGCATTACATTCCCACCCGAGTATTGTACTGTCTAAAATGTTATTGCATTATGTGAGCGAGTACACTACATAGGCTACACCCTAAAATCTCCTATTGTATTGTTTCATAGGGGAAGATCAGAAGAATAGCTGAAGGCAGAGCGGTAGCAGAGGGCTTCAGGAGACCGGAGGTTCACCGGCAGTTGAGTTCCAAAGTTCAGGAGAGTCTTCACATCCTTGGCGAGGATCAGTTATAGAACATTAGAAACTGTCAGAGCGAGTAAAAGCAGAGGAGGAGTCCAAGCACAGGAAGTGGATTGTGAGTGATTGAGAGGGCATGGACTACAGAGACTCGTGGATTTTGTAGTTTTGAAAAGAGAAAAGTTTTGTTGAACACTTTTCAAAGTTTTATATGAGTTTTGTTGAACTGCTGAAGAGTAGAAATAAATGAAGATGAAGCATAATGCTCGCCTCCAGTCTTGTCATAGAATCTCGGTGTGCTGAATGTGTTAGAGTGCAGTCCTCTGCCGTGGCTGTATAAAATCTGTGAATGATGCATACAAAGTTCATCAGTAAACTGATGGTGCAGCGTACATGTCATATTAAGAAGTATTCTGCTAGTGGCTGTCTTGTCAGGGAAAACTGACTTACCTTGTAATTACTTTTAGGGCGCCCGCCGTGTTATCGCAGAGAGCCTGACGAGATGGTTGTGTCAGGTTGCAATGCCGAGTTCGGTGCGCTCAACGTAGTTATGGCAAGGCCAGGCCTAGGTCCTAGTCATCAGTCGTTACGCTGCGTGAAGGCGTCATCCCGTCATTTCCTAGGCAACCCACTCTGTGCATGGAAGTCGATTAGTAATGCGGCCTCCGAGTGTCACGCCGTGTTCAACTGAAACCTGAGGAGAACTGCATATCTCTTGATAAAGAATAAAGTGCAATCTTGTGATGTCGCTTGGTTCAAATATGTCGATCGTCGTGCAGGAGCCCTACCGCATAATAATGAATATGGTGCTTGAGGCATAGGGCTACTTGTTGTGTGCCCGTCTGTTAGGAAGACTAGGGCTTCCTCTTTACATCACATTAGTGACAAATGTAACGGGGGGGGGGGGGGGGGGGCGACATGAATTTGATGCACAGGCCCCTCCATGGACCAAGGTAAAAATAAGCATGTAGGGTCCTGGTCTACAAAGGGGACACGTATGGTATGCAATATATGTTCTGAAGGTAATACAAATACTGAACAGCACTAGACTAATTCATTCACAGATTCTGTCTAATCCTCCATAGTATCACGTGAGTGAGTAAGTATAAGCCACATTACAATGTATAGACACTCGCCTTATGCAATCCCTCAAGGCTAAATGACGCCCTGCTTCAATTGCTGCTTTGCAGCTGATGAGTGGAAGGTAGGACTGAATAGGTACAGTCAGGTTCCTGCACAGAGACTTAAAAAACTTTGATGAAAAATAGTACATCTTCTTAGAAAAAGAAAACACAACGATAGCAAAAGGAGTCCAGCCCTGACCACAGAAACACATACATATGTTCATAGTCTGTCACTGACCATAGTGACTTATTAAGAGCAAGAGGGTGACCCGACCTCTTAATGATCAAAAAACAAACATACAAGACAAGGCCATGTCAGCCACGCCTGGAACATGAAGCATTCAGGCCGGGGGATTCCAGTCATGCAGATGCGCTCAAGGTGAGCAGGGATTTTTATAAACGCTATTTCCAACTTCTGATGAGTATTTAGGATTTGGAATTCCCACTAATTTGTGTTGCGAGGCAACTCAATGACATCAGAAAGTCATATTTTTGCAATACATGGGAATCCCCTGAGCTGCGAAGGCTATGTTTTGTGAATGTGATTTTTTCCCCAGCAGCGCCTGCGCACCCCTCTTTCTGGAAAGATCCAGCCCGAAAGCAGATGCAGACAGGCAGCCCCGGGGTCCAGTTCTGAGAACGGATGTGTTGTGGTTGGTGACGGAGCGCCTTCGTTGCTTTGTTTCGCTTAATTGAATGTACTTTATCTCTAGGCCTTTTCATTATTCTCCCCAGAGCTGCCGCGCTGAATGAAGCGGCAAACCTTATTAACCTCTCAATGTTCAAATCAATAACGTGTGATACATTTAAGCTAATTTGTTTCCAATACATCTGGAAGCCGGCTTGCTTTTCACCCCCCTGCTCTTCAGGGGTATTCTGCAGCTGAGACAGATGCACTTTCGGCCATGGGCACGAAGATTCAGCGATAGTTCATTTCTCTCCAAGAATCCTGTCCTGGATTTGAGTTTTAGAACATGCAACTTTTCTAGCCATGTCACTTCCTGTCATAGCAATGATGTAATTATGTATTCCTGCCTTGCTGACCACCCATTCCCCCGTGACTCTTCTTCCTTGCATACCTCTCCAGCACCAGCCTTCTTTAAGGACCTAGATACAACCAAGCTAGTGGATCTTTATAACAATACTCTTGAGGCGGCTGTGAAAAGCATCGCCCCCCCCTCAAACTAGACAAAGCCAGACCATCTGCCCACCTCAACAAATGGTTTACGCCTGATCTCAAAATCATGCTGAATGCCAAAAGAGTAGCAGAAACCGGCTGGAATAAATCACCCAATCCTACCAATAAGGCCCTCTTCACCGCAGCAGCAACATCTTACAAAACTGCCATCCACAGCGCAAAAAAGGAAACCTATGACACCCGATCCACAATGCTAAATCCAAGACTAAAGAGCTATTTACTATTCTTAGGGAGCTAGAGTCCCCAGCACCTCCCTCAGAAACCTGCGCTAAAGACGCAATCTGGTGTGCTAACATCCAGAAAGACCTTTCAGAATAAATTGCTCTCCTCCAATCCAAAATTGAGCAGAAAAAGAGGAGCCTGATCAAGAACTCCACCTCTCCCACCACCATCCCACCGCTTAACACCCCAGACTTCCCTCCTTTTTCCTTCTCGCCAGCCTCGGCTAAAGAAGTTGAAAAAATCATCAAAAGTCTCAAACCCGCTAAATGCGAAGGTGATCTCTGCCCAGCTACAGTCATTCAGGAAGGCGCTAAGGAGCTAGCCCGGTTCACCTCAGCGCTAGTTAACTCCTCATTCGAGACCAACACAGTACCCAACAACTTCAAGGAAGCTTGGGTCATGCCCCTCTTCCTCTTAAAAAAAATCCAACCTTGATCCTAAAATTCCCACAAACTATAGGCCATCTCCACCGTTCACTACATCCTAAAGCTCTTAGACAGAGTGGCCTACCTCCAGATCCAGAAACACCTGGAGGATCACAACCTACTAGGCCCAGACATGGAACGGAAAAAGCCCTCCTGGATCTCAAAATCCAAATGGACGAGGTTAAGGACAACGGTAAGCTTGCCATGCTCCTGCTGTTAGACCTGTTGGCGGCTTTTGACCTGGTCGACCATCAAATCCTCACTGATCATCTGCCTTCTCGAGCAACGCCTCTACCTGGATACAATCTTTCCTGTCCAACCACACCACCAGCGTCTTCGCACCCTCTGCCTCTGCAGATCCGAATCCCATCCACTGTGGCATTTCACAAGGCTTGTGCGTTTCTCCAACGCTTTACAACATCTTCACCAAGCTCCTCTTCGACCATCTTGACAAACTGGGTGTCACATACACCAACTATGCGGATGACACACAGGTTCTCAACACCCTCTTGGGAAGCAATGAAGATGATTGTAAAAGAATCAACGAGATTTACCTGGAAATCCAGGCGTGGAAGGCAGATCACTCCCTCTGCCTCAACGACGATAAAACTGAGCCTTTGATCGTCGGATCCCAAACCCGCCTGAACAAACTAGACCCCTGCTATGCCTCCATTAGCATCGATGGTAACCCAATCAAAGTGGCCAAAGAGATCAAAACTCTGGGTGTCTACCTAGACTCCACACAGTCCCTCAAGAAGCAGGTGAACTCAACCGCGTCTTCTATGGCTTACACTAATAAGCTAATTAACGCATGCAAGCAATTCCTCTCACCCAGTAGCTGCATCACACTAGCCAGGGCGCTAGTGTTATCTAAGATCGACTACTGCAACTCCCTCTACCTAGGCACATCCGAAGGGAACCTCAACAAACTCCAGGTCCTTCAAAATATTTCCTTAAGAGCAGCTCTAAGTATACCAAGATCAATGCACATCTCCAGTTTCAGACAGGATGCCACTGGCTCCCGGTATGGGACATAATCGCCCTTCACACGCTGGTCATCACCCACAAGTGCCTATCAAACACCGCCCCCAAATACCTAGCTGTTAAATTCAACATACACCAGCCTACCAGACCAACCAGGACCAACTACTCGCACTGTCTTACAGTGCCAAAATACTGACTGAAAAGAGCTGGGGGAGATAGCTTCTCAGTTCTAGCTGCCAAACAATGGAATGCCCTTCCGCTTAGCCTCAGGACAGAATCTGCATTCTGGACCTTCAGAGCTAAAGTCAAAAGCTGGCTCTTCGGGAAGCTCCCTGTTTGCTCAGCCCATCGCTCAGCCATTTCACCCTGTCCGATGTAACCCCCTTCCTGACACTGCCTCTTGTGGCTCCCCTCCTCGACCACACGCTGTAACCTCTGGTCACCTTACACTTATCTATGTTGTTGTACTCTGTCTATGTATAATCACGGTGTCCTAAATCACTTGTATTTCCTGTAAAATTTCCTGTATTATCTGTATTTCCTGTAAAGCCACCTGTACTAACTGTACATTTCCGCATTCATAACTTTGTAAAAACTGTATAAGCTTTAAGCGCCCAGTTACCCGAGGGTTCGGTGGGCAGTACAAATAAAGAAACTAAACTAAACTGTAATTCATTTGCAGTCTTCCCTGGGACAGCACTTTGATATACTCTGGTGCGTGGACCACACTTCAAAAAACTTTATAAACAAATAAAATCCATTCTTCATAACGTTTAAGATCTAATCGTCATACTGTTGCCTGTCATTAGTTACGAAGCAACCAATCACGTCTTTCCTGGTAGGTATTATCAGCCATGTCTTTTCCCGCCATTGTCAATGGTCCCATAATACCAATGCAAGCATGATTCAAATATCTGCTTATTCATGTGTGTATAATTCATTTTTTAACATTGACAAAAACCAAACCAATGCTACACATAGGAGAGAAGGGCTGATGGGTGGCATGGCATATTACAACACTTGTGGCATACATCGGTTTCAGTACAGATTATTTTTTGTGTTTTCCACAATATCAGCCTATGTTGTTTGTTTTGCTAAACGTGTGACAATCAGGATTTAGGATGTAGGAATGTTGCCTATTCCCTGCTAGGCAGGGGCCTAGGAGACACTCAAAATCGGGGGAGTGGGTGGGTAGCAAGGAACACCTTAAGGACTTTGATACAGATGCAATCCAAATTGCCAATGGGTTAAGTGCTGAAGCGTTAAAACCCTATAAACATATGTGTTGTTAGGTGTATTTTAAGAAAGAACACCAAATAATGGCAGTTTAAAAAAACACAGATATACTTCAAATAAGTTGCAGATTTCTCATCTATGGCACAAAATATAAAGATGATTGTAATCTTTATATAAACATAAAGTATGTGTGCATTGCTTTAGAAATGTGCAATCATTTGAATTCTAACAACATGGATTTTAAGGAAACACAGTTCTCTAAATCTCTTTAAAGGTCTCAATGTAGTAGTCAGGGGGATTTGATATTGTTATATTGTTCAACTGATGTTTTGGACTTGAAAAATGTTTTATGGAGGGTCACAATAATTGGTTGTCTTTTATGCAAAAAAAGGTAAACATCGATATTTGAATGAAGTTCCTCCAAATGAGGAAATAACGTTCAGAGATATGTTTCTGCACTGCTGAACTCCTGTGACATTGGGCACAGGAGGGAGAAGGTACGGTTGTCTCAAAAAATCAATTTTAGATTCAACAATCAGATCATCTAGATGCATTTTTGTTAAATGTACCTTTGAAGCAATTGCTACACAAACTACGTTGGAGCCTTATATCACTGTCCATACATTGGTGGAGAAAGCCCCACTGCTGGTGTCCCAAGGCACTAAAGTGGCATAGTTGGAAGGAGCCCACATGTGATTTCTGTTGCATGGGGTGCCACTTCTGGGGGAAGTTCAGAGTCCTAGGTGCCCAGAGCAATATAACAGGACTCTACGATGGAAGCTTACTCAGAATGCTTGCGGTAACACATGATGAGTGAGAGGAGATCAAGGCAGACCAGTCCTCACACCATTGACATGTTGTCACTAACATTCACAGGCAGCAGTACTAGTGCGGTGTGTGCTGATCTGGTTGTTGATAAAAACATCTCACCTATCCATGAACAATAGCCTGAACCACAAAATAGGTTGTGAATCACAATATGTATATTTAGTTCATGTATATGTACTACATAACACACACTGCTTCCTTTACAAGGGTGTAAAGAAACATAAGTCAGAAATACAATTATATAAAATACATATAATATGACGAATAGGATAAACATGAAATTCCATCTAGACCGATCAGCCCCATCTCCTTGACTGATGTTCGCCTTCTCCTGTACCATCTCCCTTTGGAAGAATAACCACATAAAAAAAGGGCCAATTATTTCATAGTCAGTGAGGATCATGAACATTTGTTAAGTTTTTTGTGGCATTCAGTATGCATGGCAAATTCTTTTGCTATTGCTTATTTTTCTTCCAGATCTATGTTATATTTATGTATATTGCACACAACAACATGAGTCAGTCTTTTCTGAGACATTGTTGAATGTAGCAAGGGTTTCAGTCGTTAAGAAGCAGTCGCAGAGCACGAAGGAAGACAATCTTTTGGAAGGAAGACAACCCCGAGCAGCACAGTCTCAAAACCCAGTCCTGTGCTTACAGGCTGGACTCAGACATGAAGCGCAATCTAAGATCCCCATTTTTAATAATGAGCACAATAAAGGTTGTCAGATCCAATTACTCCTTTGCCTATTACCATGCCCACTGTAACACTTTAGGCACCACTTAAAACAAGTATTAATGAAGCCAACAGTTTGGCCTCATCGTTAAACATTTTATAGGCATTGTCATCATAACTGTAGGCACTAATGCTAATGACCAGCTGTTACCATAATGAGCTCATACAGTACCACAATTTGTCAGGTATTGTCATGATGTGCTCTGGTACTCGTACCATGTACCTTATCTTGCTACCCTATACTAGGTAATGACATCAAAAGCCCTGGCACTCACCATTTCAAGGTTTTCGAATTGAAATTCTGGTAAAATAGCTCAGTGGGTTGAGTGCTCGCTGTTGCGATCTGTGTGTGATCAGCAAGTTGCAGTTTCAAATCCCGGCAAGGCCAACTCAGCCTTTCATCCTTCCGAGGACGATAAATGAGTACCAACTTTGGTTGGGCGATATTGTATGTAAATATGTTCTCTGTAAAGTGCTTTGGCAAAAGTGCTTTATAAATAAAAACCTACAAAATTCAAAATACCCATACCATTACCAGCTACTGCCTTCAATAAACCAGGTTCTTGCACCGTTACCATTCAATACCCAGGAATCTACACCACCATTGTCAAGGCTATGCACAGTTAGTATAACAGTGCCATTCTCCATGATTCCATTTAGGAGGCAGTGCCAGGTTCCCCGATGTCTAGATAGCACAGCAGTGAAAGATTCCATTACACCCAACTTGGACATCAATGGCAGATTCCATTATGCCCACTTTTCACAGAAAGGCCAGATGCCAATATGCCAAGTTATCAAAATCCATGGCGGTTTTAAATGTAGCAAGTTAGCACAGTGACGCCAAGTTCTATTATTTGCTGTCATCACAGTAAAGCAAGATACCATTATGACCACCAGCACAGTAAGCCCAGACCTCAGTTTGTCCGGTAGCCCTCAAAGACATATCCTGTAGGTGTGTGTGTGTGTGTGTGGTGCACTGGGATTATTATATGTTGTGCTGGGGCAGAATAAGCTGAAGGGAAATGTGTGGAGTGCACTGCCGGAACATTGTGTGTCTGTGCATTACATTGTCCATTCGCGGTACAGTAGACCCAACGTCCTATGTACCTTTTATGATCCTTTAGAAACCAGAACTTTGTTCCTTCAGGTGCAACAAAACTGGCCTTTATATAATATATGATGGGGTCATCAGTTAGCTCCTTGATTTATGGGTCATCCTTGGCATCAATCATGATCTTCATCCCTACTGACATTGTGCAATTATGATCCTGATTATACAGAATCCAAACATTATCAGCACCAGTATTGCTCCAAGAACCTGGAATACATTTGCCAACCAATGAGGAATCCATAAAAACAACAATGCAAACCATCTGTCATCTTCAATGCCATCTGTCTCTTCCTCCATCTTAGTATGCAGGTCTGTCAACATCGATATGGCTTCTGTCCAGGTCCCATTCTCACCATCATGAGAAGGTGAAAATGTGCAACATGATGGCCCAATCCTGGCACAGACTCCCCCTTCCATTGGTGTTACCATGTCAAGGACATACCTCTTCTGGAGGGCCATCAGTCGTATGGCCCTCAGCTCTTCCTTTATGGCGTTGAATCCTTTTATAGTAGCATTGATTGCCTGCAGAAGCTCCCACCTGGTGGCTTGTAGCCAGTTGGCATTCACCGCTGTTTGAAGTCCAGGCATTAATATAGATGTCATTATCATAGCAGTCTTGCTGAACAACTTGTGTTTATCAGGAATGGCTTCATAAGCTTTTATTGATTTGGATTAGAAATAGTTCTCACTTTTCATCCGTCCAAGTTCAAGTGCTCTTCTTGTTCTCAAGTGGCCACCCAGCTTCGGGAACTCATCAATTTTCAGATCGCTCTGAGGAATCACCAATGCTGGCACATGGACTAACACCAAGGAACACACTCTACCCAAATTCCTGTGCAATTTCATATATGCTCTAGATCCACAGGCTCAATATCGATCCATTAGGACAGCTGTTCCTTTTCTCATTCCGGGAACGTCAATTGTGATTTTACACCTTTTATTCTTTCCAACATGATTCTTTCCATGACTATGGAAACATATTGTTGCATTAACCAATGGGACTACAGCTACTGGGCCTGACTCGTCTTCCACCCATGTCAGTAATTTGGAGTACTTGGCCCTCGACTTCAGGCATTCATCATTCACCTTCTGTATTCCTCGTATTGCTTCCTTCCTCAACAAATGAGATGCGCAAGACATCATTCCATCTTCCCATCCTTTGCTCGTGCTTACTCGTCCATAGATCAGCAGCTGTGATTGCTCCCAGCATCCAGGCATCCAAGCTTTTCCCATCATATCAGAACAATTCATCCTGTTCATTCCCTCGACTATCACCTTATCTTTTCCTGCAGCAGGATACACAAACATTGTGTCTGTCCATCCAGGCGCCTTCTCCATTTGAGTAGTTTTAATAAAGTCATCTTGGTATGGAAATGACTGTCTTGTTCTCCATCACAGGATAGCCCAACTCCCTTGGTAAGGTCCCAGAATAGTACATGCTGCAAGATGGCTGAGGCATTTAGCTTTGGATGCTGACACCTCCTTTGAAATGAAAGTCTTTACTGTATTCATGGCATAGGGGATTGCATTCTCAGCAGATGCTATTTCTCCAACATTTGTCATGTGTTGATACCACATATAATTCCCCAGGTGAGCTGAATTATCTAGATAGGTATTGATCCCCTGATTATCTTCCTCCACATCTCTTTTATGTCGCCTAACATATCCGTAGAGATTTAAAAAAAATTCATCATTCATACTCATAGTAGGGAAAATTATAGGAGCTCTTTCTTCACTGGGACCATTAGGATAATAGAGACTGTGAAATGTAAGATACAAAAAGATAAAGAGAATAATCATGCAAATGTATATTACGTATAGAAGTCTGGAGAACCATTTGTTGTGCCATTCCAATGCTTGCTGAACTCGTGTTCTCTCTGTAATCATGTCAGCTCCCTCATTAATCATTTTTCATACAAATAGTTTGTTCTTTTACATTTGTAACTGTACAATCTGTTCAATTATAGCAATGAGGAGTCTTCTTATCACTGGACCGCATTAGGGATCCTGTAAACAAGTAAGAATATTGACTTCTCTTCTAACAAGAGCAGGGTAAAATTGAAGTATAAATACAAAGATAGCAACCACAAGTCGATGTGTGCCACTGTTGACAGGTATCATGTATTTTATCAATTTAAAATTAAAATCGGTATTCCCTGTGAAATGAATCTGGATATTGATCTTTCTTCCAATTTCTGATCAAGAACTTACGTTTAGGCATGGTACTGATTCATTATTCATCTCTCCAATACATTTCTAAAAGTTAATTTCAGCCCCTGGAATTTTTCTGCATGTTTTTCACTTCCTGCTAAAATATATAAGGAGTGTCCATTGAATTCCAGTCCAGAAGAAATAAGTACTAATCACTTGCTGCATTATCGTCCTTCTTCTTGGTCATCGATCGAGTCTGCAAACGTGGAAATTCTTCTTCTTGTCTTGCTTCTGGGTCAGCAACCGTTGGAGGGAGGGTCTCGCCTTTATAAATCTTCACATTGCTTAGATGCAGCCACACTCGTCTTCCCGATACCTTAACTGCAGAAGCGGAGGCATCCTGAACGATGACGGGGCCATTGAACCTGGTTTTGTGCCACCTTCTGGTGAAATTCTTTATTAAGATTAGGTTCCCAACTTATCATTTTGGTGGTGGCAATAGCTCACTTGTATTGGTCACTGTGTTGTCTTCTTCTGTATTCCTAGTCCTCTCCCCCCAATACTTGACTTGATCTAAAATGAAAGAAATACTGGTAGTCATACATGTCAAAAAATCGTGCATTTCATCAACTAAGGTCTTCGCTACACTCTGGGCATTACTCTAGACCCTAGATGGAGGTGTAAGAGGCATTCTCATATGACTCCCCATCACTAATTTGTGTGGTGTGAGGTGGTGGTTAGAACCTGGCTTATTCTGGCGGACATATAAGGCTAGGGGTATGCAATATAGCAATCCTGTTTTTAAAGTCAATTTAATATTGGTGATCCTCTCTTTGAGGAGGCCATTGAGCCCTCACATATCCTGTTCGCTTGTGGGTGATACACAGAAGAAAACATGTGCTTTGTGCTTAATAGAAGCCCTATTTATTTGATTGTCAGATCTTAATACTTTGCACAAACCCCACCTTGGGAAGACTTTGTGCACTAAAAACTTTGCTGCGCAAGTGGCATCAGGGTGTTCACATGGGCCAGCTTTGATCCACCTGGAAAAGGGGCACACCACCACTAATAGATACCTGTAGCCATTACATGTCTGCAGCATATCAACATAGTCAATATGTAAATGCAGAAATTGACCATTCGATCGAGGAATTACTCCTCTAATTGTTCTTAGTGTATGCCCAGCAGTAAACGTTTGACACACAGTGTAATTCACCATAATCTGTGCAACATGTTCCAGTATATTAGGAATGCACCAGTCTTCTGCAATAGTGGTAGCAAGACTTTCTCTGCTTATAAGCGCGGGGTAATGCAGCTGTTCAAGTGCGACCTTCAATAATGTTGCTGGCATCACTGGATTGCCCATGCTTTTCTGTCACCATATAGCTTCTGTGGGGGTTAAAGAACACCCCCTTTGTTTCCATAGCTCTTGCTCTTTTAGTGCTGCTCTTCCCTGAATCTCTATTATTTGGGTGAGTGACAGCATATTAAACCCTTCTTGTACTAACATGGTTCTCGTTATATTTTCTTTAATATCTTCAGTATCAATACTCCAAATATCCGGGGAATATGTAGCCCTTTTTGGTTTTGTTCCTGCAAGAGATAAAAATCTGTTTGTTTAGTATGGCCTGTGCATTTTATGACGCTATGGCCACTTGGAGTTGTAGTGCCTTGATGAGCCTGTCCAATAAGCATGTATGTTGCACTGGAGAGCTGTCTGGGCAGAGAAAGACCCCCCTTTTCCATCGCAAAAGCCCTGCATTTACGGTTGACATCACATAGGCAGAGTCACTTTACACTGTCACTTCTTGTCCTTCATGTTTCTCAAGACCAACAATAAGTGCTACTAATTCTGCTGCTTGCGCTGAAAAGTGAGACAGTAGTCTTGCACTCGCTACCTCAAATTCACCATTTAATCTGTGGCTTACTACAGCATAGCCCGAATGCCTTTCCCCACTAGTATGATTAATTTTCAAAGAACCGTCAATAAAAAGAATCTACCTCCCACCAAAGCATTCTCTTTCACACAGGGTATATCATCATGAAATTCAATATAATTCACACAGTCATGCACATGATCACCTTCTTCTACTCGCCCAGCTACAAACGTGGCTGGAGTCACTATTTAACATCTCACGATTTTAATCGTTGGATTGGAAATCAATACCTCGTAGGATGAAGTTCTTTTTGATGTTTATGTGCCCTTGGGGTTCTCTAGAATGGCAAATAAGGCATGCTCCAAGTAAAGGGTAATAGAACAGGCCAGGACAATACTTGTAGACTTCACAATTGCAAATGCTGTAGCAGCCAAAGATTGTTTGCAAGGGAAGTGGCCTCTCATAACTGGGTCTAAGATCCCGCTGTAATATGCCAAAGGTTTGTACCTCAATGTGGTCCTTTGTGTAAGCACTGCTGTCATGATCCCCCCATTTGCGTGTTGAAATAAATAGAATTCCTTACAATAGTTGGGAATCCCTAAAACTGGAGCTGTACAAATTGCCCTTTTCAACTCCTCAAATCCTTCCGCCATTTCTTCAGTCCATGCTATCATTTCTTTGAGAACTTGTGCTTTCTTTAGTGCTTGCAGAAGTGGCTTGGTGTATGTGCTCTAATCAAACACCCAGGCTCTGCAGTAATTGCACAAGCCCAGGAACTGCTGCATCTGTCTCACTGTGTTTGGTTTCGGTGTTTTCATAATTGCCTCAGCCCTTTCGGGTGTAACTTTTTTCCCCTCATATGAGATCAACTGACCTACGTACAACTCCTCTTCCTGGCAGTAGTGTAATTGTCCACCTTATATCATGTTCCTGCTAAAATAGTAATTAGTTGGACAGAGTCTTGCCTACACTCATCCTCTGTGGTACTGCAAATCAATATGTCATCTGCGTACTGTATCACCGCGCTCTTAAGATCGATATTGCCTAGATCCATTTATAGGACCCTCTTAAAGATCGATGGGGACGCACAGTACCCTTGAGGCAAACATGTATATTTTAGTCTCTTTTGTCTAAACGTAAAGGAAGTCAGGTCTTGTAGGTCCTTCTGCTGTGGGATAGAGAAAAAAGCATTTTTCAAATTGATCACCATGAAATACTGAGATTCAACTGGAATGCTGCACAATATTGTCACAGGATTAGGAACTAAAGGAAACTCTGCCTCTACAATCTGGTTAAGAGGTCTCAAATCCTGGATAAATCTCCATGACCCCCTTTTAGATTTTTTTAATCGGATACACCGTGGTGTTGCACAATGACTCTAATGTCACCAGGATCCCCTGATACTCATCAGCGCTGAAATAGTCTGATATACCTTCATCAGCCTCTCGGGACATGGGATACTGTTTTGCTTGGGGAAAAATCACTCCTGGCTTAAGCTTTATTTTAACCTCCCCTATTCCCTTCAATAAGCCTACATCATAGGGCCTGTGGTCCATGAGACACTTGGCACCTTTTTTCGAGGTCTTCCTGAAAAAATGCTGGTCGTTGCTTTATTATCGCCATTTGCTGTGGGACTTCTCTCTTCTCGATCCTTATCCAGTATGTAATGATCATAAAGAACACTACTTCGTCATTGATATGTTCTGCCCTGAACATATCGCCATCTGTTATGTCAGTCAATCTGTACCCCTCCTCAAGAGCTATCACTTTCCTCCATGATCTACCTTCGTCATCTACCCCTTCAAGCATGGATATCTCACCTTGTACTATAGCTGCTTCCAACTCTATGGGAATAGTCTGTCCATCTTCTTCATCCTTAGGTATACTAATACTAATACCACTAGGTCAAAATTAAAATGTGTCAGGCACCCTCATAATCTTCCCTACCAAACCAGGTAGCCAGTTTGGATATGTTTGCCCGAATGTCTTTTTACCGTGGCAAACAGAGCGGAAATAATGTGACCGGGTCCCAATTTAAACACAAATGTGTTTTTTGCTTTTTTTTCCCCCTGCCTCAATTTTTAAGGAAAAAGGGGACACCCCTAAACCCAAAATAGCAAAACGCCAACCACAGGGAGCGGGGGACACCCCCACAACCCCTGCTCTCCAGGGTTGGTGTTTTGCTATATATATGACGAAATTGGTCCAAAGGCCAAATCACCCATACAAAATTCAACCAAATTGGCCATTAGGTCAATTATTTTTGATCAAATAGCCTAATACCAAGGTAGCCATGTCAGCAAAATGCTTACTCCATATACAAAACCTTCCAGCTCTACCAGTACGCCTCACAGAGCCACTTGCCCTGTAAACGCCAGTATGAACTCTCACACTTTTAGATAGTGTAGTCCTGGAGTGGAACACACTATTCCTTGATCAGTAAATGAAATCGTCATGTTAAGTTTTGTCATTGAATCTCTTCCTAAAATGTTAATTGGTGTCTGTCGTGAATATAACAAAGGAACGGACATTTCACATTCTCACATCGTCCCCTGGTTCCTCTTGGGGGTCTGATGTCACAGATAGTACTGAACACATCGTCACCCTCTGAGCTCTCCTATTGAGGGTACAAGCTCATCCCCTTCCATTTGAAAGGATTTTCTCCTACTACAGTGACACCTCCTATTCTAGGCATCAATAATTGCCCTGTGTTCGCATATTGTTGTGTCTGCATAAGTGCTTGTTGCGACTGTCCTTGTGGTGGGTTTATTTGTACTTGTCCCTGCTGTTGTATTTGCTCTACTTGCGGCGCCTGTGCCTGATAGGAGGTGTGATCCTGGGCAAAGCCCTATCTTGTGTGTGTGCTGTATGGCGGTGGATAAGCTGTCCCCCCTCTTGAAAACTGGCCATTTTGTACACTCCCTCGGCTCCTGCACATGCGCTCAATATGCTCTCCTATTCCGCAATTCCAACACACTGGGGTTGGCCCTCTGGCAAACCCTCCTTGGTTATATCCTCCCTGAGCACCCTGGTTCTCATTCTGTGTGTTTTGAAATCTACCTGGGTTGTTCTGAAATCCGACACCTCTTCCCCTAAAACCCATACCCCTGCCTCTTGGCGCAAACCCATACCCACCTTGATCCATCAAACGTGAATTATTCTCCTGCAATTTACCTATTGCTTCCTGCATTCCCAATCCTTCTCCGCTTGTCAATACTGACCTTTCTATGCACATTTTGACAATTTTTTCTGAACTAATTTGGCTTCTGCCATTTTTCTATTTTCCTCCTTCTTTTTGTTCTTCATTTGTAGTAACCAACAGTGATATACGTTTGTCAACTCTATCTCAGCCCATGGCTTCGTGTCCATCCCCACTTGTTTTTTCATCTATCTTTGTACTGGCTCTGGTAACCCCTGACATAAAAAATGATAAAATAATGCCACTGTCTTTTCCCATGCCTCACGAGTTTCAAGCTGCAATTTCTCCTTAATATAAGCAATAGGGTCTTCATCTTCCTTTATTTTACGTGTCATAATTGCACCCATATCTGATGTGGCGGGATACTGTACCCTGAAAGCCCTCCAAACATCTGCCCCACAATTATCAAAAGTCGCTCCATCATGCGCTGTGTTTTGCGCAGTCACACTTGAGTATCCCACTCTCTTCCATATGTCATCAGCTGGCACGACCCACACTCTGAAGACCCCCTGGCCAACCTATGAGCAAGGGAGAGTCTTGATTCCAGCCCCCACTAAACCCAAGAAATTGCAGCATAGGCCTTCTTGGGGCCAGGCTCATGTTTGAATATGGACTTGTGCTTGGGAACTACTTATGTGGAGGCATCCTCATAACCTGGCTCCTTGAAACCAGGCTTGCAGTGTAGTGTTTTTGGGTGTGGTACCATGGGGACTATTTTACCTGGACCTCTTTCTTGAAGCTATTTAAAGCACACCCAAATAGACTGACACGCTTCGCGTTAGTTTGCATTTCTGCAACGTAACGCTCACCGTGTTCAGCTTCAGCCACGAATCTCTTAAGGACAGCACCTGCAAAGGAAAGGAGAAGACATCGTGAGAAAAAGGCAGCAGCTTACCTGAACTTCATCGCCAGCGGTCTGCAGCTCTTCCGACCATCATCCTGGAACCAGCGATCCTTCGGAGTGACGGACCTGAAAAAGAGAAGAAACAAGGCATTAGACATTGTGCAATTGACGAACTGTGCCGAAAGGCTTACCTCGCCGGCTGCTCCTCAATCAGCATCACGACGGAAATTCCATACTCCGGCCGAGTACCGCGACCTGTGGAGAGGAAAAGATAACAGGTTAGCAAAGGCAAGGCATCTTAAGCGCAGCGCATATCGCCTACTCACCGCATCAAGGCACTCCAAAAACTCCCATACTTACCAGCGAAACACAGATTCCGCCTTGCCACATATTGGACTTCCGCGTAACCTAGGAAGAAAAAGACATTGTTTAAAAGGCATGCCAGAACAGCAATATTCACAGCAATAAGACCTACCTGAAAGACTCAAGACGGACTGGCATCAGTGAAGCAACTCGATCACCATTGCCCACCAAGCTCAATGCGCCCCTGCCAAGACAGCAGGACGGAGAACCCGCCAACATCTAAAACAAGGTGAGGAGAAGTCCAGAAGAGTCGCAGACCTACAGGGAGGTGGGAGGCTGTTTACCCCGGTTGCCCAGTCCTGAACATAGCTTACCTGTATTCCAGGCAGAACTCTTCCGCTGGTCGCATCTGGGCATCGCAAGGAGGGACATCTGAACCCCAACTGCTGGGTGGCGCCCCCGTAGAACCAGGTGAGCGCAACATCAGCCCTCTTCCCAAGAATGGCTTCTAGGAGACCTTTTATGTCCCCTATGGCCAGCGTGTTTCCTCCTGTCATTTTTTCTAATTTGTATATCCATTTCCCAGCCCCCAAAGTCAAACTTGGAATCTTGCATTTTAAATTATCCTTATCCATCTGAGGCCATGGACTATTTTGTGGTCTTGCTCCCTCCTTCTCTAGCAAGGGGAACTGTGTGAACCCCATCCCATAATCAGATCTCACTATCAGTCTATATATAGCAGGGGTAATCGTCCCTACCCGTCTCATTGCTGGTAATGACCTTAACCTGCTTACATATGGTGGAGACTCTCCCTTCTCACTATACGATAGTCTTCAGGGAAGCTCAGGATATGCTATAGGATCTGGCGTTCTGTCTTTAGGATGTTCCAGATCCGACCACCTCACTTCCTTTTCCATATGTTGGCTTCCCAGGGGGGCGCATGCACCCTCTCCTTCTGCCCCACGACCTGACTCTCTTTCTTTGTCTGACATTTCTAGACCACAATTAGTGTCTCTGTCATCCCCCTCACCTCTGCCTAGATTTAGTCTGCTTAAAGACAGTGCTCGGCATTCATCACTAAACATGTTTTCTTCCTCAATTCATGGTTGAGGTACCGGGGATCGATTACCGCTTCCTCGAGTTCCATACTCGCTATCTCGTCTTAATTGCTGATAGACCTTATCAATCATTTCTCCAATGCCATGCACATCATATCTTTCTCCCTCTAGCACTACTCTAGGTGTTTCTGACGTTATCTCCTTTATCAGGAGAATCTCTCTCACTCTATCCCATCATATTTCTGTGCTCAGCCTCATTTGTTCCTTAAGTATTAGCCTGGCATTCAAACTTTGCTGCTTCCTTTTCTGTTCTATTTTTTTTATATACTTCCATTCGCTTTCTCCCATCTCTTCTATCTTTTATTTCCCCTGCCTTCGTTCTTGCCTCCTTACTCCTTCCCTTGGTTCCTTGGTTCCTCTTCTTCTCTCTGTCTCTATAACCTTTTATCCTTTACCATTTGAGCTTCTTGCTCTTCTCTCTTTCTTTCCTTCCTGTCCCTTTCTTCTGTCGCTCTTTGTCTATTGTCATACTTTCTTTGTTCCTCTGGCCTTTTTTGTCCTTCCTGTATATTTGTTCCTGTGAATCCCTGTTTTTCCTTCCTCGTTCATCCTCCCTCAATCTCTTTTCTCGTTACCTGTCCTTCTTTTCTTGCTCGTCCTTATCTTCTCTTTGCTTAACTTCCTCAATATGTTTCCCCTGTAACTTAAGTTGTATCTATCCTCCCATCCATTCATTCTGCACGAGCATTACCTCGTTAGCCATGTCCTTTTCTCCCTTCCATCGCCTAATTTCTTGGTCTATGTCTGTCGATAAATTTGAATTGACACCTCTTTCTTCCTTATCTTGTATAAACTTACAAGCGTCTTCCTTCTTGTTACTCTCTTCTGGACTAACATCACTACTGTAAGTGGGGGGTTCATATGTCGAGTTATTATACCCCACCGCTGCCTTCAACTCCTTTAAAGGATAAACTCCAATCTCTTCTGTATTCACACTTTTAAGTTCAGGTAATGTAAGAGGAGCTGAGGGCTCAACGCCCTCTCCTTTATGCTGATTAAGCATCCACTCATGCAGTGGCGGGTCCTCCTTTTCCTCTTGGTACATATTCCAAAGTTCTAAAATTGCTAGTCTTTTCTCTAATTTCTTTCCTGTGTACGCAGCGTGTACGTATGTGATCAGGTGTTGCAATACCGCTTTTGAAAATGATCCCCCTTGTGGCCATGGCATGAACATTTTATCTGCTGTGCCCATTACCCATTCTGCACTATACTGTTTGAGCTTGGGTGCATGTTTTGGCAGTGTTTTGCAAAGATGCATGAGAGGTGTATCCTCCATAATGACAAGTCTCGATTGACTGTTGATACTTACCGGATTGTTAAATAAACCTTTTATTTTAACTTAAATCACCACCTTTAATGTTTTAAAATAACAAATATGAGCAAGCACTTCAATCACTGCTCAATCCTCTTATTTCAATGACCCTATCCTTTTGGTTGGCACCAATTATTTACTATACCTTATCTTAAATCACTCTTACCTTTCAACCTTTGACAGTTATATTTTTCTTTGATATTTCCTACAATAAACAATATTTAGACTAATCACACACTACACATTAATAACCGCAGTGATCACCATCTGTTCCTTACTAATCATTTATAATACGAGGTATACTTATCCAGCCTCTACTTATTTGACCCTATACAGGGTTTAAGAAATCACCTTTCACGGTCCTGACTGTGCCTATTCTCTTATTATCAGTGCTCCCATTGGAGTTTGAAATGTCTTCTTCTAATTCCCTTGAACTAGGATTTCTAGGCACTATCTTTGTCTACACAACATTGCCCGTTACTCAATATATCACAACCCACCCCTTTATATTGCCATTTCCCTTGGTCTACTTACATTCGTTAATCGACTTGAGGTCTTCGGTATCGAATCCTCCTTCAATCCGACCACTTCGCCTTCCGTCCGCAGAGCACCCGTGGAAACCAAGCCAGGATTTCTTCAAAGGGGGACCTGCCCACCGTCTCAATTATTCTTGCAAGTTTATTTCTATCGGTTGCTCTCCACAGGAAACTCTGCAATCTTCCTGCTAATGATGGTGGATGCCCGATCATCCGGAATACTGGAGCAGAACTGGTTTGGATCTGAAACCATACGCACTGCTACCACGTGAGCTTATGGCCCTTAGGAACATGCATATGGAATGGATGGGATTACACCAGAATAATTCTGAGTCCAAATAACGGAACCAACTCAGGAAGATGCAAAGTACTGTTTTATTAGGAATTGTCTAAAACAGGGAGGTTACAAGGAACATCAACGGACGTACGCCCAGTCTCTCAATGATCTACACAAAAAACATATCTCTTATAGCAACAATGCGTCAGAGTGACATCATACTATGTGGCAATAGTAAAAAACATATTAAGGGTCGGAATTGGTTAAGGCAGACATCTAAGTATACTATTCTATATGAGTTAGGATTGTTATTGGATGTCCGTTATCAGGTGGACAATTTATGCCTACCTCTAAAAACATGTAATTTCAGAAACATTTGATACACAATATCTCATTGGTCTTCAAACTGTAAGGTCCTTTGTTATATGGACTAATACAATTGGTTGGCACGCTTGTGCCATGTCTGGAACATTCGGTTCATTTAACAGCACGTAAGCCCACCCAGGTGCAAGGAGATAGGGCATGAAACGACCGCACCACCCAATTAGCCCAGCATCGCTCATCGCCCATGCCTTCTGCCATGAAATTGTGATTGTACTTGGCGTACAGAGTATCCTCATCTTTGGGAATGCACGGGAATGCGGGCACTCGCTATTGTGTCTGGGACTTCAAGTTCGAACTCTACTTCCATCCTTAGCTCATATGACACGAGACCAGGATTTGGTCCATTTTGTAGGTTTTAAATGCTCTAAATTAATAAAACTTGGCATCCTTGGTGTTCTTTCTTTGCACCTTAACAAGGGAAGATTCATCCTCTGCATGCTCGCTCCTTTCCAGAATAGATAGCTGACCTTGGTTGCTTCAGTCTTGAATCTAGGCCAGACAACCTCACCATGCAGCTCCACGAGCTTATTATTCTTGCTGCAACATAGTTTTCCATTCCCGCTTCAAGGGTTCTGGCTTACTAAATTCATGATACGAATGACCAGTTTCTGTACAACGGTGGCTTTGCCTGCATTCTATTTACTACTCATAGCTAGCTTCTATGATGTCTTAATCTACCTTGCGTTTCAGCTTCTGTACATTTATTGAACGGTTGTTTTTCTGCAGCATTTGGTGGATGTCTAATCTTCCCCTTTTATATTTGAAAGTTCACTTGATTCTTTATTTCGTCATTGCTTTCTTTAGGATCTATACATTATCTTCAGCCAGTATTGCGGTGTGTCGTACATACTTTTTATGATGTCACTAGCTCCTTTTCTTTGCTATTTCTCATATTGCTTCAGCGAGTTCCTCCAGCAGGTTAACATCACTTCAGGGGTACATTTGATACTGTTCTCTGCATGGGTATCTTCTTCCAAAAACTCGCTGTGCTATTGGCACAACTGCTAGTGCCAAACACAGCCCGGTCTCATGCCTCCAATATACAAGAGGAAGGGGGCGGGCTCTCCTGCAGAGGTATACAGCTGCTCCTCTAAATTGTGCAGTGTAATGGGGTGGTGTGTGTGACCTGATTGACAGTGGAGTGCGCACTGCAGTGGAGCGGTGTGCATGCACAGTGCTAGGTGGTGCAGGTAGGCCATGGAGTAGGGTGTATGTGCAGTGCGGGGTGATGTGGGTGTGCAGTGCAATGGGTTGGTGTATGCCAATGCTGGGGAGGTTTGAGTGTCTATGTGGCTAGGGGCTGGTGTTAGCTGCAGTTGGTGTTTGCGAATGTACAGTGCTATGATTTGCCTGGTCAGTTCTGGCATGTTTATTGCCAAGGCACACTTGGGCAAATGTTGTAATTGCTTCATGCTTCATAATTAAAGGAGGTCTATAATGGGGAACACATCTCAGAACACATTTCCTTTTAATGCACCTAATAAATTGAAAAGAAAAGCCTTTCTCACACTTTTTAAAGAAGTTTTGCTTTGCCAACTTTTAGCCAAAATTAAAAATAAAGTAGGTATATTTAGAAAATGACATTGTTTTTATTAATTGCTGACACACAATCATGCAGCTTCTTAGCACTCGTGTAATCAACAAATGTTCCTAAGACCCACACAATGGCACACATTGGATCACTTTCAGTTCTGATCGACCCTCCCAGGTCCAACTTGCATCCTTCCTATCATCTGTCTTCCCCTCCACCTGTGGTGTTCCCCAGGGGTCTAACCTCTCGCCCTGGCTTTTCAACCAATACCTGGCAACTCTCGCCCGCTGTATTGCCATTTTCTGCTCAAACTTCCAGTGCTATGCAGACGACACTCAACTCATTTTCAGGCTGCCCTCGGCCACCTCCTCCACCTCTCTCATCACAGATTGCCTAACTGCCATCCAAGATTGGTGTGCCGCCAACGATCTTTGTCTTAATGCCAGCAAGACAGAGATCCTCCTCATCGGCACACCATCACCTTCCTTTTCCCTCACTCTCTGGCCGGCCTCCCTGGCCCTCCTCCTATGCCCACCTGCGAGGCCAAGAACCTTGGTGTCACCTTTGATTCCACACTCTCCTTCTCTGCCCACATCGCTGATGTATCAAAAAAGTCAAACCTCCTACTGCACCTCCTCAGAGGTATTCTTCCTTTCCTCACATTCCCCCAGAAGCTCACTGTCTCCCAAGCTCTGGTTCTCTCTAAGCTGGACTATTGCAACAGCCTCTTTCTTAATCTACCTGCCTCTACTCTCCGCCCTTTACAACTTATCCAGAACAGGACTGTGAGACTTGACCTTGGCCTCAAGCCCTGGAATCGTATCTCTCCAGCTCTGAAATCTCTCCATTGGCTCCCTGTGGATGCAAGGATTAAATTCAAAACCCTCTGCATTGTCCACAAGTCTTTCTGGGGCCTGGGTCCAACATACCTTCAGCTATCCCTCTGCAAATACCTCCCATCTCGCGCACTCCGCTCCTCTACCTCTAACTCCCTCAGGGTCAGTCATTTCTCAAAGAAACAAGCTGGGGGTAGATCTCTGTCTTCGGCTGGGGCCTCCCTCTGGAACAGCCTCCCTGACACTCTAAAACTTGAGGAGAACCATCTCCGGTTCCGGATGCACCTCAAAACCTTCCTCTTTGCTTCTGCCTTCTCCTCCCCTCTCCCCTGTTGATTCTGCTCTCCCTCGGCACCATGTACCTGGCCACCCTCTGTCCTCTGGGCCCAAGTACCTGCTCATCTTGCCACCCTCACGCACTACCTCCGGGCCACCCCCTGCACTGGGGTCTGTATCTGTACCCATACAGCCCTCCCCTTTTCTTCCTGCACTTTCAGACCTACACGGCCTGCTGCCATAAACCCAGCACTTGCCACTTGCTGGCTGCACTCCCATTGTTTATTGCCTTTTTATTTATTATTTTATTATTATTTTTGTTTTTTTTTCCTTCTCGCTCCGCACTCTCCTTTTATTCCCCCTTCCATGCACTTCTCCCCCTTCTCCCTCTACCCTGCACTTGCACGTTCTCAATGTCACTGGGCCTAGTAAGATTGTTGTTTTTTTCTCCCCTGTTCCCTTTCCCTGCCTGGTTGCGCTCTGAAACACTTGTGTATGAGAGCGATAGAAATAAAATATCAATCAATCAAGTAGGATGAAAGTCTGAGTTGGCTCTGATGGGATGGGATGCAGCTGGTGCATCAACCCACTGAGCTATTTTACCACCTACATCATGTTAATGTAGTAAATGTCCAGCAAAATTGCACAAACACACATTTACTGAGCGTATTTCCATGTGTTTACGAGCAAAGTAGGAACGCTGGGTTCTGTAGCATTTGGGTCAGGCTGGAAGGTGGCTCTGGAGCAGGGCCAGCTGAAGATGTATCAAGCCTGCTGGGGATTTTCAGCATGATGTTTGGGATCCCCCCTTTGTCTTACAACTGGTAAAAACAGCCAGAGGCGCAGGTTGGGTGTTTAAATTATGATAAAGTTAAAAGAATGCAGTGAGGTGGTTAATAGCTGCATATTATCACGGGAAAGGCAGCCAGCAGGGGGCTGAAACACTAACTGTCCCCTGAAAAGCTAATTGCTCTTTGGCAACTGGCTGCTAATGATGGATCATCCTGAATAAAAAAGGCAACACGGTGCTAAGAACATTCCTAGAGTGTGCCAGAAGGAGGTGAGGGTCTGCAATGTGCACACTGCACATATTTAATGCCACAAATTAAAGGGTTTTGTTACTGTTTCATAAAACTTCCAACCCAGAACACCTACTCACTCAACTGAAGAAATGTAAAGGTTCTGACGCCATCCCTGCTCTGGGGTGAGTGGAGAAGTCAGCAGGCAGCAGCTCTCCTCCAGGGGAAATCAAGTAGGTCCAGTAGGAAATGGACTCAAGAAGTAGCATTTCCAGGGCTGGGGATTGAAAAGCTCCTTCAGGTCTAGGTTGGGAAATTGCAGCTCAGCCAAGACTCTTCTTGGTCAGGTGGTGAATTATATTTTACTCACACATCTGTCTTTTATCTCTTCTTTCATTTTGTACCTGGGTTGTGATTTGCAGATTAAATGTTGCCCTCCTAATCAAAGTGGTTAGGCAAAGTCCTCCTTCTTGTAAAAAAAAGGTGTCTTCCGGTAAAAACTGTCACACCTTCTCTCTGTGGCAAACTGAAATATCAGTTTTGCAACATATTTCTGTTCAGGCCCTCAGCATGAACTGCTAATAAAGCACCCTCTTTCTTAAAGCATGACGTTTTAGTATCCTGCTGGTACAAAAGCACTGGTCTCCTCTCCGGCCCATCACATACAAAGAAAACCAGTATGAGTTTAACAGGAGAGCAATTTTCAGCATGCAAAATATTAATAAAGCAATTTAATGGTAAATGGGCAGGCCAATCTGAAACCATTTGCCAAAGATGCCCCCGCCTGTGCCACAGACCAGTGGATGTGGCAGGGGTGAGGAGGGGATAAATGGATTTTATTTGTTTTTAATACATTACAAAATTGCAGCAATTCTATTTGAATATTAATATCTTTTAAACGCTGAACCATACAAAAAAGTATTACTCAGTGACTTTGGGGGCATAACATAAAAAATGTTTCACTATCTTTGAAAAGATGCTCAGAAGAAAGCCTTTGATTTCTCAAATTTACCCTGCAGTCTCTGACAGGAAGGTGGGGGAGAGTGTGACAGTGTCTACTATGCGCCCACTCAACCCCTACTCCACAGAACAGTGACCTTAATGGGCAATTCAAAGCAAGGAAAGCATGGCCTGTTTACATTTCTAGCACTTGGGAAAAGAAAGGCAGGTTTCTAAACAGAAGGCCATGCTTCCCAATTGGAAAAGGTTGGGGTATATCCCAAGGTATGCAGAGGTCATCTGGGGGTCCGCCTGACTCCCAATGTCCCAAACACCCATCCCCAGAATAAACGGAGGACTCAGCCAAGGGCAAGTTGGAACTGTGGTTTATTGCAAATAAAACCAACAGGGATCATACAAGACATTCAAGATTCTCAAGTACATCTCAGTTTTCCATGGTGTGTTTCTCAGTTTTGTTGGTAAATTGTATCGACCCTGGGCCCTTCCCCAAAAAAACCTATCCCCATCGCTGGTTGGATGCTGAGAGTGGTATCACCTATGTTGGACACTATATATGTTATTCTACTGGCTCTTCCATGTCAGGTGGCTGACCTGCCCCGTCCCCAAGAAGCTATCTATTACAATGTTGCAGAGTAGTGGGTTTACCATTGGTTCTTGCCCCTTGCCATCCACCCCTGGGGTACTACCTCTTGATTGGCTGGAGCTGATCTCCCCAGTCCTGGGACCCAAATGGGTTCTTAGCTCTCTGTGCACCTCTTCAAGGCGATGTGAAAGGACTATGTGTCTGAATTGTATCTGGTAGTAGACCACTTTTAGCCTGTGAGAGTGCAACTTCATGTTGCAATACTTGTTTCGGTCCTCGTCTGGAACACTGAGAACTGCCATCTTCCCACCACAGGTGAATGCCCATTGTCTAATTCAGTTGCATCACGTGGTTATAGACCACAAAATTGAGCTCTCTGGATCTGTATTTATGCTGATGTATTCAATGTTTCTGCAGCTGGTGCCTTTTTGCTTGGGGATTGGAATGTGACTTTTTATCTCTAACCTTGGCTGTGAGCTCAGCCTCTGCTTCGTGCAGCCTGAATTGGCTTCTCTCGTCTTGTGTCCTGTAGCTTGAGGCCTTCTGTAATTTTCCTTAAACTTATAATATGATTTCTACATGCTCCTATTGTGCTAAATAACCTATAAACTAGTCATACATGGTCCTACTATGCTCCATATACACTCCTGTAGTTCCATAGGGTTATTTGTCATTTGCATCTGCAAGCTTGCTCAGGATCTCTTGTTGCCTTGCAGTTCAGCGTTACGGCATTTGGCTAATGCGAAAAATAATAAAAGCATTGACAGTATGTATATGTCCTTGTTCTACAGAACTGTGTAAGCATGTTCTTCGTGTATGCAAATTTGTGCTTGTCTAATACGGTGCAGGGCTGCGAGTGTGCTTCATGACTAATACTGCTATGTCGTGGTATCACTAATGACATCAGCATCGTGGCTTCTTGGTGCTTACTTGATACAGTCCATTAGGGTGTTTCCATCCACAATCTCTGTTGTCTCTCCCGTCCCTAAGAGGATGTGTACTGGGTTAGGTCTGTATGGCTGAGTGAATGGATATCTTTCTGCATACGTGTCAGCTAGTGGTGCACTTGGGGTTTGTCCAAAAAAGGGTGACTAGCTTCAAGTGTTTCTAGCCCGTTGGCCTGTCATGTTCCTGGGGGCGAGGAGGGGGACCCTCTCTTCTAAAAATAAACACCTTTCTTTTTACTTGCTCAAGATTCTGGGGAGGGTACATCATATTGTACACCCCTGCTTAGAAATCCTCTTCCCCCACCCCCATATCCTACGCCGATGCTATTAGGCACAAAATTAGGAAGAGGCATAGAGCATATGGAAAACAGAGCTATATTGTATCCTCCTGTGACAGGAAGGGCTCCCGGGGGAGCATCTCTGTGGCGTTGGTGGGGGTCAGGGTGCTGACAGGCGCAGAAGATTCCCCTAGGAGTGCCCTTTCTGGAGTAACCAGAGTGAGGCTGTTTGAAAAACACTGGGGCCCAGGTCAACAGATGAATGTAGGTGAGGGAAGAAAGGACATCATTGGTGGGTCTTAGATGAGGGCACCTTGGGTTCTTAAGGAGAGGCTCCACAGAGTGGTAGACACAGTACACACTGTTCTCAAACACAAGGATGTCAAACTGTGCCACACTAACGATACCCAATTAATGTCTAATGTGTATCTGGTTGTTGCATCCTTTGAAGCTGTCCGTTTTGTGTTGATAGAGCCCTGCATGAAATAACATTACTATATAAGACACTGCCAAGTATCACTAACATGGAATTAAAATGCAAGCTTTTTCACCAAGAAGAGAGCCCACATTCAAGCTTGTGTCTCTACGGCATCTAATAACTTGCCTGAACTCTTTAAAAGTTCCAAGGAGCTGGCCAACCCTGCTGCAGTCTCTACCCCTCCTGTTGCCTCCCAGGCTCTTTGCAATGCCCTTGGCTCTCACTTCATTTAAAAATCCCCCAGGACATCCTGTCCACCCTCTCCACCCGCACCCCTCCTCTCCCCTCTCCATCTGTGCTTGCTGACCCTCCTTTAGCCACCCCCCCACCATCCTTCTCGTCCTTTCCTCTTTTCTCCCCTGACAAGGTCGCTAGACAAGACTGATCTATGAAAGCCTCGTCAAAACAGGTTCATCCCTGTTCCTCTAAAACCATCAAGGACCACATTGAGACCCTCGCTCCGGCCCTTGCTGATTTTGCAGCCACTCCTTTGCCTCAGGATCCTTCCCCTCCCCTCTGAAGCACTCCCTTGTGCAAGAAACCCACAGCTGACCCTTCTTGTCCAGCTAACTATCGCCCAATTTACATTACTGCCTTTCTGGGCAAACTCATGGAAAAGTTGCCCATCTCTCAGCTTAACCTAAATTCCAATTCTGTTGGCTGTCTCCATGACCACCAGTCTGGCTTTAGAGCTGCCAGAGCACGGAAACTGATCTCCTGAACATCCGTGAAGATCTGCCCTCCAACCTTGACTCTAACATTCCCTCTGTCCTCATCCTCCTCAAACTCTTTTCTGCCTTCGACACGGTCAACCATACCATCCGGCTCAAAAGTCTCTGTGAAAACCTGGGTATCACTGATCAAGCTCTGGCCTGGCTGACCTCTTTCCTCTCAGATCGACCCTCCCAGGTCCAACTTGGGTCCTTCCTTTAATCTATCTTCCTCTCTACCTGTGGTGTTCCCCAGTGGTCTAACCTCTCGCCTGGCTTTTCAACCAATACCTGGCAACTCTTGCCCACTGCATTGCCACGTTCTGCTAAAATTTCCAGTGCTACGCTGATGACATTCAACTTATTTTCAGGCTGCCCTCTGCCACCTCCTCTCCCTCTCTCATCTCTGATTGCCTAACTGCTATTCAAGATTGGTGTGCCACCAATGATCTTTGTATGAATGCCAACAAGACGGAGATCCTCCTCATTGGTACACCTTCACCATCCTTTCCCCTCACTCTCTGGCCAGCCTCTCTTGGCCCTCCTCCTACCCCCACCTGCAAGGCTAAGTACCTCGGGGTCATCTTTGACTCCACCCTTTCCTTCTCTGCTCAAATCTCTGAGGTCTCTAAAAAGTCAAACTTCCTACTGCTCCTCCTCAGAGGTACTCTGCCTTTCCTCTCCTTCCCCCAGAAGCTCATGGTATCCCAAGCTCTGGTTCTCTCTAGGTTGTACTATTGTAACAGCCTCTTTCGAAATCTACCTGCCTCTACTCTCCGCCCTCTGCAACTTATCCAGAACAGGACTGCGAGACTTGTCCTTGGCCTCAAGCCCTGGGATCGTATCTCTCCAGCTCTGAAATCTCTCCATTAGCTCCCAGTGGATGCAAGGATTAAATTCAAACCTTCTGCAAATACCTCCCCTCTCGAGCTCTTTGCTCCTCTACCTCCAACTCCCTCAGGGTTCAGTCGTTTTTCAAAAAAACCAGCTGGGGGTAGATCTCTGTCTTCGGCTGGGGCCTCCCTCTGGAACAGCCTCCCTGCCATTCTAAAACTTGAGGAGAACCATCTGCGGTTCCGGAAGCACCTCAAGACCTTCCTCTTTTCTTCTGCCTTCTCTCCATCTCTCCCCTGCTGATCTGTTCTCTCTTGGCACCGTGCACCTGGCCACCCTCTGTCCTCCGGGCCCAGGTAACTGCTCACACCGCCAACCTTCTGCACTGCCTCCGGGCCGCCCCTTGCACTGGGGTCTGTATCTGCGCCCATACAGCCCCCCTTTTTCTTCCTGCACTTATCAGACCTTCCCTGCCTTAAACCTAGCACTTGCAAATTGCTGGCTGCACTACCACTGTTTGTTGCCTTTATTATTTATTTATTGTTATTTATCTGTTTCTCCTCTGCTTTGCACTTTCCACTTATCCCCCCTTCCAGGCACTTTTCCCCTCCCCCTCTCCCATGCGCTTGCACATTCTCAATGTCACTGGGCCTAGTAATATCGCTGTTGTGTTCTCCCCTGATCCCCTCCCTTGCCTTGTCGCTCTCTGAAACACTTGTGTACGAGCGCGATAGAAATAAAATATCAATATTAATATCAATTAGCATAGTCATAGTACACTGCTCTTTAGTGCCGAACTAGAAGTGGACGTCCAGGGATGGCTACTAGGTGGCTCTGTGGTATATGTGTCTTGTTAACAGAAATAGCCTGTTCTACTCTAGGATAGTGCAGAGAAAGGGTTTGGCGCTATGTTAATTTAGTTTTAAAATCAAACAAAATCTAAGTACTGATACATTTTATTGGGCTAGCTGAAAATATTATGCTGAGATGGTAGATGCTATAGCTTTTGAAGTCCAAGAGGCTTCTTCATCAGATGGCTGCCATACAATAAATGAGCAACAAAGAAAATTGCACCCAGAGCTGGACATATCTTTTACATAGAATGAAAAAACAAGAGATTCTTCAGCTTTCAACTCCATTGGCCACAGGAAGATGTAAGCAAAGAGTTCAGTCCTACATGGCCCCTTTATCTACAGGGCCATGATATTGTAAAGAAAAATATAGATAATCAAACATTGGGAAGCAGTTCTCATCGCCAATGCAGACAAATTACATTTCAAGCAGGGCCACAAGTCTAATAATAATGGAATACAGTATGAAAAAAACCAATGCTATTGTAGAGAAAGTCCAAAATGTTAGATTCAAACGCATGCAGTTTGAGAAAGAAAGGATATGGTTTTTCACACCTTGTCTGTGTAGTGTAGTGTAAAGGTTTTCTCATGCACAATGGGCTTAAACTTCCAATGTTTCAACCAGCCTCCAGCGTTTCAACTGTAATGTGTATTAGCATCTTCCTGACAGCCACATCCAAATAATTGCTTGCAGTGATTGTAATGCCCATTAAACTAAAAATATTACCCTCCACCCCACACAATGCTGCAGTTCCCCATACTCTCTCTTTCTCTCTCTCTCTCTCTCTCTATATATATATATATATATATACATATATATATAGCCAATGAAAAAAACTTTGTTAAAGGGACGTTATGGTTACAAGTAAATCCGAAAACCCCCAGAAATTCAACATGAAAAATGACATCACAAATGTCATTGATGACATTGTTGGGGATGGACCCCCAGGTAGCTCCAGGATACAAGGAGGACTCAGTCAACCGCAAGTTCAAACTGCGGTTTATTACAGGCAAAACCAACAGGGATTAGCACAGGAACACGAAATATTCAACCACATCTTGCTCTTCCTCGGCTCCCAGGCCGGTTTTACTTCGAGATGGTGTCAGCACTTTGTCACAATTTGGGCCCTTCTTGAGAAAACATATCTGGCCCGGTGATTGGCTATTGAGTATGTTATAACCTATATAGGACATTATAGATGTTATTCTACTGGCCTCGCATGTCAGGTGGCTGGCCTGATCCATCCCCAAGTCACTAACTATAACATTGTTGCAGTGTGGTGGACTAACCATTGGTTCTTACACGTTGCTACCCACATGTATGGTACTAAACTGTGATTGGGTGGAGCTGACGTCCACAGGCTTGGGACCCACAAAGATTCTCAGCTCACAGTGTACCTCTTTAAGGCGATGAGAGTAATTATGTGTCTTTATTGTAACTTGTGTGTACCGCCTCTGCTTATGAGAGTGCTCTCCTGACCGGTGCAACACTTGTTGCATACTGTTACATACTTGTTGCGGTCTGTGTCTGGCATCCTGAGACCGGCTCTTCTTTCCCACCGCTGATCGCTCTCCATTGTCTGCTTCAGCCGCGTCACGTTTTCAGCTACCACGAATTTCACTGTGCAGCTCTGAATTATAAGGATTTGTTTGTATTTTCTGCAGCTGGTCCCTTTGACGTCTGGGGATTGGAATGTCATCCGTATCTCTTGACCTTGGCTGCAGGTCCTGTCCTACACTTCTTGCTCTCTGTCCAGCCGGAATCAGCTCAGATCATCTCTTCCTCTGAGGCCTGAGGCCTGCTCTAATTTTCCTAAATCTTATAATGTGGGTTCTACAGTGTCCATGCTGTGCTACATTTCCATAGGTTAGTCACACTGGCTCTGTCATGTCCCATAGGTGGTCCTGCAGTTCCATATGGGTATTCGCGTGTAAGCATCTGCAAGCTCTGTTCAGGATCTCTTGCTCCTTGCAATTTCTGCGTTGTTGTGTTTGGCTAATGAACTTAAAAAAGGGCTCCTGGTTTGGAACCTATTCTGCCCATGAGGGCTACTTATGGAGACAAGGACACACTTGAATAGGTTGGGATATTTTCTCGAGCACTCTCCTTTACCCTATCACCCTCTGTGTTTACGTATAGTGAAAAACAATCTTTCGTACTCAGTTGTGGAAGAATCTTGATTTATATAAAGTTGCATAGATCAACATAAAATAAGGTATGAGAGAAATAACAGCAATCGGTCATACGAAAAACAGCACAACAATCTGCAAGTTGAATAATACAGTAGTTTGTGTGAAGGAAGGAGTATAAGTCCTTTACTGTCAATATTTGAAACAACAGTATTATACGAGGAACAAGTAAACATTTGTGACAAAGAACAACACCGTGAGTAACAGAAATTCTTCTATCATGGGACAGCGATGATACACTGCAGTTTGAACAATGCGTCTACAATGCATAATTTTTAACACTTCTATACTCTTTATGCAACTTTTTCCACTGTTGTTGTGTTCGTCTGACATCATTGCAGACTTTTCAGACAGTGTCACGTGACCACGCACTCGCGTGCAGCATGATGACGTGTCTGCGAACGTATTTGCACTTCGCGAACAGGTCCATGATTCGTGAATAGTTCGGAACTGCATTTTGAGCTGATCTAGGAAGTTTGAAGCTCAAAATGTACCCTTGCACAGCTCCTACACCCATCACTCATTATCCATTAACAATCTAGCACAAAGCACATACTTGAAAGAATATTAGCAAAACTGCTATTTTTCTTAAAAATGGCATCAGCTATTGCCATCCGTCCTCACCAAGAGCCACCACCACCAGCTGGAGGACCTTCACAACAAAAAAAAACACAATACTTCAAAATACAATGAAGAGACCAAGAAACTGAGGTAGAGGACGTGCCTGCATCTAGCACCCAAAGAGAATCGTGGGTGTGGCAGGTCTTTACCACTGTTGAAAATGTTCCAAAGTCTAAAGCTACCAAAGTGCAACGTTGTACTCTGTTGTGGACTACTGGGACAGTACTCCTCCGGACCATCTCCATGCACCCCCACACCAAATCCAATGACCGCAATGCTCTCAGAAAGGTTGTTCCTTTCATAGCAAGTAGTAGGCTATCTTCCTCCACCTCATCTTCCTCAAGCAATACTGTAACCGCACACTCATCTGTGGGACACATAATGCCACCAGCTACCTTGCAAGCGATAAAAGAGGTTGTTGATCCATATCTTTTGAATACAACATTACTCTGTATATACTACAATAAACCACTCTGTATGGGGAGCAGTTTAGAAGTGCTTTGAAGCTGTAATCAAGGAGCATGAGAAACACTGCTTCCTACCTTAGATGTAACACACGCACAACATCGCTCTCTGTGCACCTGCTCCTCCTTATTTGTGGTTGGTGCCTCTTCCCTCATTTCGCTCCCCATCTTACTTTCTGACCTCTTCTGCAAAAATAAATTCAAAATCAAAAAACACAAAAATAAGGTTTCTTTAGGGACCACCTTTCACAGTTTCAAAAATAGAACAAAATAAAATATTCTTATAGACTCCATCTAATTACAATTCTCTGGCCCACTACCCAGACACCAAATGTATATCACTAGTGTTTCTACTTAGATTCGTAAACTTTGGAAAAATAAAACACAAGACATATTTCCAAAAACATACTTTCAGGTCCTTGCTAATGCTCGTCGCGCAAGTTTGAACACTTCAGATGTTCAGGAACATCTATGCCTATTTCTGCATTACAGGGTTGGTGAAAAGCAGTTCTTGGATGGCTTATAACTTTTACGCATCTCAATGAAACTGCATGACATTTTGGAATAATTTTATAGATTTGATTCTGAATGGTTTTGGAAAGTGTGGAGCTGTTTTGTCAAGAGGGTATACATTTAGATGGGGGGGTCCCAAAATATTGTATAGGCTTGTAAATGTGGTGCCATTTGACAAATCTGCACAAAGGTTTGCAAAACAATTTTAAATCTAGATATACATGTTTTTGTAAAGTTTGGTGGGATTTTCTCAAGAGGGGGCTAAATTAGAGGGGGGTCTCAACATTTTTAGATGGCTTATAACTTTGTTGCCATTTGACGGATGTGGACAAAGGTTTTCAGAAAGATTAAAGACCCAGCCTTCAATGTTTGTGTAAAGACTGAATGGATTTTGTCAAGTGGGGGCTAAGTTATATGACTATTGTATATACATACATTTTGACACTTTTGAAAAAATAAAACATGAGCGGATTTCAAGCAAACTCTAGTAAGGAGCATTGACAAGGACCTTAAAGCATGGTTTTGCAAATGTGCCCGTGTTTTATTTTTTGACAAGTGTCATAATGTAGGTACAAAAAATTGTGATATACCTTTGGTGACTGAGGTATAGCCTGTGGCCATGGGCAGTGGCCAGATTGTCCGGGTCATGGTATAAGGTCATGACCTGAAAAATCTGGCTACTGGATTTTTTAGCACCCCGGGTTCCCGATTTGTGAACAAGGGGTACTAATGGCCTTTATCCCTCATTGCAGGGGCTGCAATGGAGGATAATGATCCGGAACCCTAGTTATTTATTTATTTATAACGTGCAGAAGCCTGCAGGCATCAGGGTGCACACAGACACACTTCGCTTGGGCAGATAACTTTGGCTGGCGGGTCACTAACCCCCATTCCAGTCCCTGGAACAAGGGATACACGTCACATTATTCCCATTAGCATAACACAAAATGCCAATGGAAATGTTGAAAATACGTATTTTTTTAATTTTTTTTATTTCATTTAGTTTTTACAAACTTTTTGAAAACTTTTACTTTTACAATTCTTAATTCCTAATTTCCGCAGTGACAGAAAAAGAAAAAAGAAAAGCACTCAAATAACTAAAAAGCGACTGATTGGTAGTGAACTTGCACTTGACTCATCTCATTTAGTTCCTGTCTTGTGGCCATTAAGAAAGTTCATTTGCACACTTTCCTTGATTACAGTCTTAGTTGTTTGCTGAGTGTGTCTTCTCTGGCTTACTGAATGTGGCATCTATTGGGGTCACTCATTCTCCCCATACGGTGTTGTCGCCTCTAGTCGTATTTGCATTTGGTCGAGGAATCTCATTGTTGCAATCAACAGTGATCGGCTCTCACCAATGTGAAGGTGCTTCCACCATTCCTCTAGATCATATGTTTGAACTCTGCTTCTCTCCTTTCCGAGGCATTTTTCACGTTGCACTTTAAATTCGGTGCACCGCAAGACCAGATGTTTTAGATCTTCTGTTTCAATTGCACAGAACCTGCATTTCGAATTGTCCATAGGAATCTTCCTGCGATGAATTAAGACTTCCTTGGTTTCGTAGATGTTCAAACGAAATTTCAGGTATAGCCTTCTTAGGCGTTTACAGGGTGACAATGTTAGATAGGACGGAAGCGTATTGCGCCTTTTCGCTTCTGGAGGAGTATTCTGCATAGCTTTTTGTGATGACCTTTTGTCATTGATTTCAACCCAGTCCCAGTCGAGCAGTTTCCTTTTAACCAGATCTGGATTCCACCACAAAGTTTTTTCGTCTGTGCCCAGTTGTGCTAGTATCTCTCTGCACTGATGTTTCCAAAGATGCAAAGCCGATTTTTCATGTGCCTTTTCCACCGACAAGAATTTTACAGATGGGAGGTTTGCCTCCACGTGTGTCTTCCTGAATAACGCCAGCTTATTCCAGGTGATTCTTGAATTAAGGGTAGAGACTCCAACCTCATACAATACACAGGCTGTAGGTGTACTTAAGGGGATCTGAAGAATATTTTTCCAAAAGAGACTTTCACATCGGGCCCATACTTTATAATCACACCCGAACATGTTCTCGGCGCCATAGACGAGAATTGGAGTCACTTTACGTTGATAAAATCTCCTTATCGGCTCATAGGAAAATTTGCCGTATCTTTGCTGTAAGATGGTACCTTGAGCTATTAGTAATTTACAGCTATTCAGGAGTTTTTTTACCATTGGGGTGTTGTTGATGCTAGAGTTGATCGTGATCCCTAGATATCTTGTATGTGGTACCTTATTTAATTTATTTGAACCTATGGACCACTTTGTTTTTTTTTACTTGCAGATCTACCTCTTTGGTTTCCCAATATTAAGATCTCCGATTTGGCCACATTGATGTCAAGGCCTAAATCCTCTGTGAAGATTTTGAAAGCTGAAAGTTTTCTTTGGAGACCAATAGGAGTCTGATCTAGGATCACCATATCGTCTGCATACAAAATATGGTTTATTGGCACTCCATTTATCTGTGGTGGAAATGACACGACATCTGCCAGAGCTATTCCTACTTCGGATATGTAGAAGTTGAACAAGGTAGCCCCTAACGGGCATCCTTGCTTCACACCTCTCTCCGTTGGTATGGGGTTGGTTAGGTTTCTCTCACGATCTAATCTCACCTGAATATAGGTGTCGAATACAGCTCGCGGATAGCGTGGATGAGACTCTCATTGCACCCCCTTTCTTTGAGTTTTTTCCACAGGGTTTCTCTATCCACGCCATCAAAGGCATTCGCCATGTCAATAAACGCCAGATATATTTTTCGTCCCGTTCTAATGACGTCGATTTTTAACAGGTTCAGAATGAGTAGGTTTGCACCACAACCTACACCTTTAACAAAGCCCGACTGGCGTTCGTCGTATATTTTCTCTTCCTGGATCCACGTGGTCAATTGGGCTAGCAGCATCGAGGCGAACACTTTCCCCACTACATCCAATAAGGCAATTGGACGATAGTTTGCCGTGTCTGAGCGAATACCTTTCTTGTAGATCGGGACAATAATCCCAGATTTCCAAGTCTCAGGTATTTTCCCTTCCTTTTTTATGGCAGTGAAGAGTGTATGACAAAAGTCTCACCATTCTTCGCTGTTTGCCTTAAGGTCTGAGTTCGACAAACCGTCTGGACCCGCAGCGCGAGAGGCGTTGCATTTCCTGATGGTAGTTTGTATATCGTCTCTCTCCATTTCGATTTCCCTCTGCTGACTTGTCTCCACTTTTGTCGGGCTCAAGGTTTTTCTTCTTTTGAATAGTGCTTTGAAGTGGTTTTCCCAGTCCTTTTCCAGAACTGTACTTGATAGTAGTGCTTTATCAGAGTTCTTTGTATCATTAATAATGTCCAAAAAGCCTCTTGTGTTCTTTCGGTTTAGAGCCTTCAACATTGCTTCCGCGTCCCGTTGTTACATGGTTGCCTTGCGATTTTTGGACCAGTTGTTATACTTGTTTTTTTTCCTTTTTTATCTGCACCATTAGGTCCTCTGGGTTTGCGGCGCGTATTTTCCTTATATTTTTTCTTACCTCTCTCTTTCTAGCAGCTACCTCAGGATCATATTTGTGTTTTTTGTATCACAGGTCTCGTCTGGGACGTTTTTTTCTTGACTTTATAGATCTCAAAGAACTGTTGATATTCCGTTGACCTTAAGGGATTCTGGTCTTGCGCGTCCAGTAGCAGTTCGGTAATTGTCACAATGTCGCACTGATTTATACGCAGTCTGTTGCGACCTGGGACCAAGGATAGATCTTGTCTCCATTGTTTACGCTCCATTTTGTTGATGTTGTTCCATTCCGCTACCCCCATGTTGTGGTCACTGTATTTAGTCGTGATCACTTTGAATGAATCAATTTCCTGGAATATGTTGCCTGAGACAAACATGTAATCCAGTATTGAATTTTGGGTTCCTCGTGTCCAGGTCGGTCTAGCCGGAGTATCACCCTTTGTTCCTCCATTTAGCATTACTAGATTTCTTAACGACATCTCATCAAGCCATCGCTCCCAGTTTATTTTTTCTCTGCTATTCACTTGTTGCTTTGATTGTGGGTTCTCGATCAGTTTCATATTAAAATCTCAACATATAATTATTAAAGCTTGTGGTTCTCTCACTAGTATGCTGTCAATTGCATCTAAGATGTCATCTTCAAATTTTAAGTGCAATTTCGTGGTTGTGTTCCAGTAGACATTTAGGATGTAAATGGTCTGGTTATCTGATGTTACCATGTTCACTGGATCAGTGCAAGTCATTTGGCGAAATGTTCCAAGCATTCTTGATTCTCAGGCCGCTTTTTCTGTTTATCAGGGTTAACTGACCCAACACTGGGCGGCCTTTCTCTTTGCAGATTGCAGGATTAAAAGCTACATCGAAGCCTTCTACACATGGTGTACTTGTTAACCATGTTTCTTGTGTGCATATAATATCGGCATTCCTCAGGTATACGGGTGCAGAGCTCAGCAGATGGGTGAACCCTCTCCTGTTCCAAGAGGTTATCACCAACTTTTCCTTTAGGCATTAACTCGTCGATGTTCCATTTAAGGATTTTGCTCTCCATCCCCATACGTGGGACTCCTCCTCTGTAGACGAGTTGTCCTTACACATCACTCTCTTTGTGTTCTCACTGTTCTCCACTGTTATTTTAAATTTCTTCAGTTTTATCTCTTCCAGTGAGAGCTGTGCACCAACATCCTCGTCCACTGATTTTCTTTTGACTACGTCGTGATCTTCCATTTTTGCACTGTTATCCAGTCGAGTGGACAGCTGTGAATCTTTTTGATTTTTCTGCGGGCCATTATCTGCCAAGATACCACAGTCTTCTCCCAATGCACTGTCAACCTCGTATACTTGGTAGCCTGCGTTCAACAATTGTCTCTCATTTGTCATAATCTGTTCCACAACCTTTTTTCCCACAATGTGTAGCGAAACAAATTTTTGATTCGAGTCTGCTATTATTTCGACCCTTTCAATTTGAGCACTCTTTACAGATCTCAGTGCAGGGATCTTTTGAAATATCTGTAGTACTGTGTATCTGTTTAACGACGGATCGCTTTTGTTATAGTTGATATTTTCCACCAAAATTCTATATCCAATCGCTTTATCATTGTTGGTAGATTTGCTTGTATGATCAATAGGATTAGAGGTTTTTCTCCCACTTTCTGGAATTGAGGTCGCTGCCGCTTGGGCCCCCTCCATCAGTTTGCCTGTCGAACCTTTCTTAATTGACTTGGTCGCTGGTCCCGGTGTGTTACACACAATTGGTTTTTGTTGACATTGCATGCTTCTTATACGTTTCTCTTCTAACGTAAAGAGGTGTTTGACAGATCCCTCATTAGGACACTTATTCTTTAGAGGAAAATCTTCTTCTTTTGGAGTTTGAGGCCATGAGAAGGCTCTCTTGCCTGGTTGCCCCATTTCTCTCTCTGGCTCAATTTCCGACGGGATCTTGCCTGTCACGATCGGTTCTCCTTTCTTTTTGTCGTGTTGGTTTTTTGCATTACCTTCCACGTCAATCTCACTGACGCCTTCAGCGCCCACGTCATCGTCCACCGAAGAACTGTAAATTGACATATTCAATAGTTCTTCGTCCTCCTCATCATCATTTTCAATCTCCACTGGGGCTTTTTGTTTAACTTCTTTTTCCGTTGTCTCTAAGGGCTGAATCTTCCTCGTGGAAGGCAATTCAGCGACCGTTGTTCCATCGGCCTTACTGGACTCTCTAGTGCATTTTTTGCTATTTAGGCCCGTAGGTTCAGTATTGTTTACTGTAATGGTTAGCGCTTTTATGTTCCGAAAGAAGTTCGCTGAGCTTCGTGGATTTTTGTTCTTCTGTATTTGCTGGTTTTTAGATTTCTTTTTACATTTACTCTGTTTTGGAGCGGTGACTCTGCCTTGGTATTTAGGCCGGTGCTCTCTTTTAATTTTTTGGAATCAAAGATGTCAAATCACTCAGTTTCATTCTTTTTTTCAGTCGTGTCATCAGCTTTAGAGTTTACTGGAGTAGTCCTCGCCTCATTGTCGTTACCACCTACTCTCGGCTCCTCCACAACTTCATTCTCACTTCCTTTGTCTTCCTTTCCCTTTTGTGTTGTCTCCGTAAGGTCAATTTCTTCCACCCTCCCTTCTTTTGATGATAAATCATAGGGTGTGGTCATCAAGACTCTATCACTCTCTTTGATCTCTTTTGTGGTGGCTTTGTTGTTATTTCTTTTCACCTCACTGATTTTCACTTCGTCTTCTGCAATAGGAACCTTTTTTTTATTTAAGTCCTTTGGATTGTCACTCAACTCAATGGTTATCTCAGAGTCTATTTCAGAACAACAGTTCTGAATAAATTTTGGTTTTGTGAGCAGAGATTTTGGTTTTGACGTTCTGTCCTCTGGTACAGGCTCAATTTTGTTGCCTATTGAGTTCACCATGCGTCCTGTTTCTGCACTCGGCTGGATTTTTTGGGGGACACACGTCCCTACTTCCTCTGTTCTGTGTTCTCTATCTTTTTGGAAAAGCATTAAAGCTTGTTTCGTCACTTCTGCGAAGAGTCTTTTGTCTTCCGTTGTCGTTTTTAGAGATTCTCTTAGTGCCGGTAATGAAATGTCATTGCCTCTTCTGGTTGTCACAACCTGAGCCGTCATGTCTCTCAGATCTAGCTTGAGTTTTACAATTTTTGAGTTTAACAGGGCGACCAAGGTTGTTTGGTCCCGGAGGCTTTCATTTAGATTTTCATAAAGTTTCAGCAATGGTGCTACTGCTATTGTTGTAGCTGACATCAGTGGTGGGCTCAACTTTCCGACTATGGTCTCCACTAACTTCTTTTCGTCCATTACTGTTTCAGGAGTCACCAAATCCAAAAGTTGATCAGGCTGCGAACTTCTCTTTTTGGGAGACGGCATATTTTCTACGTCATCCAACACGGCTGGTCCTGGTTTTGTCACATGCTTGCTCGGGGACCCCGGTTTAGGCGTCAAACTCTGTCTTGAGTTTCTTTTAAATCTTTTGTTTGCACCCTCGTGGTCTGAATTCGAGCTTAACTTTCTCCGGCTCCTTTTTTGTGAGACAATGATCTCATCATTTCTGGCCTCAAAGGATGGTGTATTTTCTTCTAGAGTCATCATGTCAAGTAGACTCTTTTCCTTGGTCATTTGGCATTCAGTTTGTGGGGATGGCTTTCCACAGCAATTTGTTGATGAGTTTTTTCATTGTTTTGACAAGTTGGAATTCAATTCCACTAGGTCTCTCAGGAGTTGATCTGCGAGTCCTACTGAGTCTCTTCTACGAGGGGGCTCGGCCGTTCCAATTTTAGCTGTTCTTTCCTTCCATCGTGCAGCACACGCCCCCTCCTCACTGGGGGCCTCTTCTGTCACCACAATGTTCACTTTTCCGATTGACTCTACATCAGGGGGTTTTATAACTGAAGATCTTATCTTGTTGGCCACTATGTCATCTTTTTTCGTCTTTTGGGCCTGGTACTTTAGGTTTTTTCCGTTCTCCTTATGCATTGAGGTCACTTTTGTCCATGCTAGGATCTTTAGCGATGAACCCTTGTGGGGTGGTTTAGGAGACTCATCTACGTGATCTACTGAGAGCCTACTTAAACGTCTCTCATGGATAGGGGATGTCTCAACTGGGGTGACTGGCGTCGTTAGAGCGGTCTCCTCATTTGGCACACCGCATTTATTATTCAGTTGTTTCCTTGATTTTTTGTCGTTCCTTTCGTCATTGGGTGTGGCCTCCTCCTCTCGTGTGACTTCAGAATGATTTCTGGGCTCACCCAGGACTTCTGGATGGTCACAATTTGAATTCCCACTTGCCGACCTCCTCCTACCAGAGACATGTTCGCACTCTTCACTCCTAACATGCAGTGGTAGGTAGTTGCCATTTGTTGTTGACTCGGCATGGGCATGGGCACAATGTACCATGGCGGTGCATACGTCCAGCCTCGACTCACAACCCACTTCGCCCCCCCTTGTTGCGTGCGGGTCATCTCTTTCTGCCCTTTCCAAGTCTATAGTTTCCATGATTCTTGCCGAGGTGGGCGAGGGACTGTTATTTCATTTTGATCCACTCTCTCTCTCACTTCGCACTCTCCGCGACACCCACTCCGCTGACTTTTCAGTATCCCTTACAGGCAATTCATCTTCATCTTCATTATCCTCAAGCTCTGAATCGCTTGACCTCACATATTCACTGTCAGTATCCAGCTCATCGCTGGCTGCATTAGTGTTGTCTGCGCCTTGGTTTGGCACCACACAGTCATTCCACGCTTGTTTTAAGTTGTTATGGGCCCCGCATTGCGGCGGCGTGGCCGCGGTCATCCCACATTGGGGCACAGTTCTCACATCATTTCCCCCCCCACCCCCGCCGGTGGCATTCCTCCTCGTACTGGGGGTGGGGGGGTGTTTGAATTAAATGTTCGGGTGTTTGGAACTGCTAGCCCCCGCTTGGCGTACGCTCGCGTATTAGGCGGAGCACTGGACCTCATCTTTGCCGCTTTCTAAGGGGCCTCAAACCCCCCACAGACTCTCTGCAGTTCAACAGAACGTAAGCCGCATTTTTTTTTTTTCCCACAGTGTCTATCGCACAACTCACGGCGGCTGGCCAGGTGGAACTGATAACTGATAAAGGGAGGGGGGAGGTGGAAGAGTACACGGCAGCTCTTACCGGGACCTCTTGTGCTTTACTTTGCCTTTTCCAGCTTCAGTCAGCCTCCGTCGGACAGCACTCCGGCCCTCCGGCCCTCACAGGCCCCCCACGGACCACCAGGGAACACAGGAAACACTCGCCACACTCCGCTATGCTCCGCTTCGCGTAGGTGGCGGTTTTAAAGGCTCCTCCTCTTCCTTCAACCTGCACAGAAAAAAAAGGCAAAAAAATTAAATGCGAAGACTCTCCACACAGGAAACACTCGCCACACTCCGCTACGCTCCGCTTCGCGTAGGTGGCGGTTTTAAAGGCTCCTCCTCTTCCTTCAATGCGACACAGAAAAAAAAGGCAAAAAAATGAAATGCCGAGACTCTCCATACAGGAAACACTCGCCACACTCCGCTACGCTCCGCTTCGCGTAGGTGGCGGTTTTAAAGGCTCCTCATCTTCCTTCAACGCGGCACAGAAAAAAAAGGCAAAAAAATGAAATGCCAAGACTCTCCACACAGGAAACACTCGCCACACTCCGCTACGCTCCGCTTCGTGTAGGTGGCAGTTTTAAAGGCTCCTCCTCTTCCTTCAACGCGGCACAGAAAAAAAAGGCAAAAAAATGAAATGCCAAGACTCTCCACACAGGAAACACTCGCCACACTCTGCTACCATATATACGTATTGAGTCAATGTACTTTACTGAGAAATGTAAAGTAGATGGAGAAGATATTTTTAGTTCTATTTTTCAACTGTGAAAGGTGGTTCCTAAAGGAACTTTTCTTTTGTTGTTGAAAAAAAAAAAGTTTGCAGTAGAGGTTAGAAAGGAAGGTGAGGTGGGAAATGAGGGAAGAGGCACCAAGCACTAATATGGAGGCGCAGGTGTAAAGGGGACCATAAGGTCCCTTTATCAATGTTTTTTCATTGAATTTCATAGGTTTTTATTAGTGCAACTTAACCATAACGTCCCTTTAACAAAGTTTTTTCATTGAATATATGTATATATATATATTCAATGAAATAACTTTGTTAAAGGGACGTTATGATTAAGTTGCACTAATAAAAACCTATGAAATTCAGTAATAAAACGTTGTTAAAAGGACGTTATGGTTACAAGTAAAATTGAAAAACCCCTGAAATTCGCCAGTTATGGTAAGCTAAGCAACCATAACTCAAGCCAACACTGTGCACTGCTAAGACTAACACCCAGGACATCAAAGATGACATCACAAATACCATTGATGACATCACTGATGACATCACATGTCTAGCCCCTTCTTGTCTGTTCACTGCCATATCTAGGCCAGGTGATTTTATTTACTGACAGTCAGAAACTTAACTTTCAAAAGGTATTACATTTATAGATATTGCTATTCTCACATGTTCTTACACTACTTTCCTTAGAATTTAATTGCATCTTATGATGTACATATATAGAGGAAGAAGCAGCCCTGAAACACAGCAATCATTTTTGTGTGTGAATACAATCATTTAGATTATACACAGTTGCTAATGATACTGCCTCTTGTTTGCTTACTTTACTCTCCATATATAAGACCCATATTTATATGCATTGTAGTCTATTTATGTTTTGTGTGTATTAGTAGAAATATGTATTAAGTGATGCATTATTAGCTACTTAGTACACGTTTCACAGTACGGAAAAGTCTGATACAGTGAATTTCATGTGTTTTTACCAGAGTATGCCATTTTCCTACAACTTACTAATATCTTACTTACCAAATATAACAATATCTGTGCCCAATTTACAAAATGTCACCTTAAATCTCTCCCATTTCCCACCTTCTAGAATCATTTCTAACACTTCTATACACTTTTTGCAACTATTTCAACTAGTTTTGCATCTGTAGACGTCTACGAACATCTGACTTCATTGCGGACCTTCCGGACAGCGCCACATGACCATGAGCTGGCACGCAGCATGATGACGTGTCCAGGAACCCGTCCACACTTCACGATAAGATCCGTCATTCACGGACAGTTCGGAACTGCATTTTCTACTGATCTAGGAACTTTCAACTTCAAAATTTCCCTTGCACACCTCCTACACCTGTTGATACTCATTATCCATTACCAATCTAGTACACAGTACATACTTGAAAGAATTTTATCAAAACTGCTATTTATCTTAAAAATGGCATCAGTTATTGCCATCCCTCCTCCCCAAGAGCCACCACCTCCACCAGCTGGAGGACCTTCACAACAAAAAAAGCGCAGTACTTTCAAAGACAATGAAGAGGACCAAGAAGATGAGGTAGAGGAAGTGCCTACTTCTAGCACCAAGATCGAATCATGGGTGTGCTAGTTCTTTACTACTGTTGGGAGTGTACCAAAGGCTAAAGCTACCAAAGTGAAATGCACTGAGTGCACTCAGTCACAGATGACCTGGACAGTACTCCTATGGGAGCACCTCCATGTGCCGCCACACCAAATCCAATGACCGCAATGCTCTCAGAAAGGTTGTTCCTTTCTCAGCAAGTAGTAAGCTGTCTTCCTCCACCTCATCTTCCTCAACAAATACTGTACCCACACAGCTGATGTCTGCAGGCATTGGTGCATTATAAATAAATAAATAAATAAATAAATAAATAAATAAATAAATAAGGAGGGCTATGGACCATTATCGTCCATTGCAGCCCCTGAAATGGGGAATAAAGGCCATTAGCACCCGTGGTTCCCAAAGCGGGAACCCAGGGTGCTAAAACATAGATTTTTCTTCCTATAGCGGGACACCTGCGCTGACCCGCTGTAGGAAGGAAAGTCCTTTTCCAAGACAGCCAACATGGAAAGAGAAGGCGGGGCTCCGTACACAGCCCCTCTTCCCTTGCCATGGCAGCCTGCAACACCCTATGAACATATTACCACAAGCACTTTTTTTCCCTTTCAAACGTATCCTACCTTTGAAAAACTTTACCTCATAGCCGGTCCCAGGTAGACATAGACACTTTAATACCATTTTTCATCCCTAGCGGTCATGGCCAGTAGCCAAATTGTCCGTGTCATGACCTTATGCCATGACCCAGACAATCTGGCTACTGCCCACGGCCACAGGCTATACCTCAGTCACCAAAGGTATATGACTATTTTTTTAATCTACATTATTACACTTGTAAAAAAATAAAACATTTGCAAAACCATGCTTTATGTCCTTGCCAATGCTCCTCACGAGTTTGATCGAAATCCGCTATTGTTTTATTTTTTATAAAGTGTCAAAATGTATGTACATACAATAGTCATATAACTTAGCCCCCACTTGACAAAATCCATTCAGTCTTTACACAAACATTGAAGGTTGGGTCTATAATCTTTCTCAAAACATTTGTCCACATTCGTCAAAGAGCAACAAAGTTATAAGCCATCTAAAAATGTTAAAACCCCCCTCTAATTTTGCCCCATATTGAGAAAATCCCACCAAACTTTAGAAAACCATTTATATCTAGATCCAAAATCGCTTTGCCAAATGTTGTGCAGATTCGTCAAATGACACCACATTTATATGTCTTTACAATATTTTGGGACCCCCACTCTAATTTTGCCCCCTCTTGACAGAATCCTACAAAACTTTGCAAAACCGTTCAGGATTAGTTCTAGAATATAATTGCAAAATTACATGCAGTTTCATTGGATAGCGCAAAAGTTATAAGCCATCCAAAAACTGCTTTTGCCCAACCCTGTAATGCAGAAATAGGTACGTCTTAGGACATCTGAAGTGTCTGCGAACACCACAGCACTGCTCCAGGAAATCTGGAGTGTTCGCAGACTTTCGAGCAGTGAAACAACCTGTATTTTGGCTTCTTATGGCCATATCCAATCCAATCCTCATCCCCCCACATCCCCAGAGATTGTTTGTTGAGGTTGACAAGTGAAATGCTGCTTTTTAAAAAATGTTTTCACTGCACTGTCCGCGGACCCTATGTCTGCGAATCCAAAATGGCGTGCGCTTCAGGAAAACCGACACATTTCACGTTTTCTCACCAGCCAATCGGCGGCTGCGTTCCGATGTCCGCGGACCACGCAAAAGTCAGCGAATTTTCAGGCCAATCGGAGGCCAGTCCACAGACAGTACAGCCAATCAGAGGCCAGTCCGTGGACCAAACAGGGAAGTGAGTCCGCGGATCGGACATAGATATCAGTAATTGTTTTGCCTCATGTTTTGGTCATTTAAAAAAAACGACTGGACGGATTTACACCAAATTAACAAAAGCACGCTTTTGGGACCAAGCCGCTGATCCTGCCGCAAATTTGGTGAAAATCCGTCCAGCGAGTGGGCCATATACTTTTTTTGGAGCGAAGTTATAAGCCGTCCAAAAAGTATTCTTCCTATGAGATGAGCAACTTAACCATAACTACACGGCCGCTACCGCAGGCCATGTAATGCCTATCTCTCTTTCTCTCTGGCTCTCTCTTCTCCTCCCATCTGCTTCTTATAATTCAAGTTCCTTTTTTAGGTGGTCTTCGCAAATGGAACCAGCGTGCTCTAACAGTTCTATTTATATTAGGAAAAGTAATCTGTAATGCTACTGATTTGAGTACCCCTTCCACGATACCTTTTGATCTCACCAGGCCTCTTGAAAATGTATATAACATAATTTTAGCATGTAAGAAAATGCAACTTAGAAAATATAGATCTGATAAGTACAAGGGACTTGTCTAAGATACAATAGAAGATGTTCATCATCAAGAATTCTCAAATAGTTGGTATGCAGACATTGGTACCTTTCATTGTCCAAAAATGTTGCCTTCCTTCGCACCCTGGTCAGTGGCGTAACACAAAATGTGGGGGCCCCCCTGCGAGCCATGCTGAGGGCCCCCCCCCATCTCGGCAACAAATCACGGTCGTGCCTCACTCTGGGCCGGCCTAGATTATCACGTTTGCACAATACGCATGAACGTGCTGCTGAAGGGTATGCCGCACACTGTACTAGGAGAAAGATATAAATATGTGTTTTAATGCAATATACAGCAAACTTTCTGAGAATAATTGGCCAAAAAGCCAGAGTGTAACACCAATCCAATATATGCAAGTCACAAACGGTGCACAGGAACATTAATGCTTTGCTATTAAAAATGCCATGCCACATTGAAAACATATCCCACTGGCTGCACAATGTAGACCAGTGTAGACATGTTATGAAATTACAGTAAAGCATGCCAGGCCACATTTATACAGACCCAGACTGGATGCACAAAAATACCAGTCGAAGCAATAACACTCATCAAGATGAGAGCACACATTGAAGACCGGGTCTCTGCTGCCTCGAACAACACGGCCAAACTCTTTAAAATCTTCATGGAACTGGTCAATCCTGTTGCAGTCTCCACCTCTCTGGTTCCCTCCCAGGCCCTCTGTATGGCTCTGCCCTCTCACTTCTCAGCTAAAACTCAGGACATCCTGTCCACTATCTCCTCTTCCTCTCCCTCTTCCTCTCTCGGCCCCCCTTTGGCCATCTCTACCTCTCCTCCTCCTTTCTCCTCTTTCTCTCTGACAACACCTGACAAGGTTTCTAGACAAGTCCGGTCCATGAAATTGTGGCCAAACAGGTGCTCCCCTGTTCCTCCAGAACCATCAAGGGCCATATTGACACCCTTGCTGCACCTTGGCCAATTTCTGTAATCACTCTTTCACCACTGGAACATTCCCCTCTCCCCTTAAGCACTCCCTTCTGCACCCACTTCTCAAGAAGCAGTCGGCCGATCCTACCTGTCCGGCAAACAATCACCCAATCTCCATTACACCTTTCCTGGGAAAACTCTTGGAAAAAAGCTGGCCATCTCCCAGCTTACTCTCCACGTTGAATCTGTTGGTTGTCTCCATGACCATAAGTCTAGTTCTAGGGCTGCCTGAGGCACGGAAACATCTCTCCTGAATACCTGTGATGATCTGCTCTCTAACCTTGATTCCAGCATTCCTTCTGTCCTAATCCTCCGTGATGTTTCCTCGACTTTCGACACAGTCAACCACGCCATCCTGATCATTCGACTACGTGAGAACCTGGGCATCACGGATCAGGGTCTGGAGTGGCTGACCTCCTTCCTCTTGGACTGCCCCTCCCAGGTCCAACTTGGTCCCTTTTTTTTCCATCACCTCTCTCTCTCTTCCTGTGGCATTCCCCAGGGCTCTATCCTCTTACCCTGGTTTTTCAACCTCTAGTTGGCCCCTTTGGCACACCTGATCTCTACCTTCTCCTCTAACTTTCAGTGTTATGCGAATGGCGCTCAGCTTTCCTTCAGGCTCCTCTCATCTCTTGCTCATCCCTGACTGGCTATCTGCGATTCAGGATTGGTGGACCTCCAATGATATCGATATTAGTGCCATTAAGATGGAGACCCCTGCCCCTGCTTTCCCTCTCTCACTCTGGCCACCCACCTTGGGCCCTCTTCCTTCGCCTTCCTGCGAGGCAAAAAACCTTTGTCATCTTCGACTCTACTCTCTCTTTCTCTCCTCGCATCTCGGACGTCGCCAAGAGGTCCCACTACCTACCAGCTGCTCCTCCTCAAAGGGTCTCTTCCCTTTCTCACTTTCCCCCAGAAGCTCACTATCTCCAGAGCCCTGTTTCTCTCTAGGCTGGACTACTGCAACAGCCTCTTTCTCAAGCTGCCTTCCTCTACTCTCCGCCCTCTGCAACTTATCCAGAACAGGACAGCGAGACTTGTCCTTGGCCACAAGCCCAGGGATCATATCTCTACAGCCCTGAAATCTCTCCACTGGCTCTCGGTGGTTGCAAGAATAAAGTTCAAGGCCCTTCGCATTGTCCACAAGGCTTTCTGGGGTCGGGCCCACACTACAACCAAGACTCTCTTCCAAAATTCCTTTTTTCTCTAACCCTTCCACTGGCTACCTCTAACTCTCTAAGGGCTAGATGCTTCTTCAGGCAGAGAATGGGGGTGGTAGATCTCTCTCCTCTGCAGATGCCTCCCTCTGGAATGGCCTCCCTGCCCCTCTCAAACTTTAGCGGACCACCTGATGTCCGGAAGCAGCTCAAAACTTTCCTCTTCTCCTCTGCTTTTGCTCTCTGCCTCCCCTGCAGACCTACCTGACCTACCTGTCTGCTGTACTGACTGGTTGCTTGGCTACCCTCAGAGTCTCACTGACTCCAGGCTCTTTCTTGATCAGTCACCCTTGCACTGCCGATGGCCTACCATGCACTTAGGGACTGTTACTGTAACCCTACAGTCCCTTGTTCTCCTTGCACTAACCAGAGCTGCACTGTCCTGGCTGCACTTACTCGGAGCATTACAGCTCTGTTTTCCCCGCCCTTCTTCCTTGCACTCCCCCCTCCCTTACCCCTTGCATTTCTCATTCTCGCATTTGCACGATTTGAATGACACAAGGCCTAGTAAGATCATTTGTCTTGTCACTCCCTCTATCTTCACTCCATTGCTTGTCGCGCCAAGCATCACTTGTGTACAGGCGCGTTATAATAGACTTCTATCATATCATTTTATCACAGATGCTCAAAAAAATATACAATGCTGCAGTAAGAAATGGCTAGACTGGCAGCACCCAAATGCCAATCTAGCCAGGTAATTACACTTAGCAGGACTGCTTTATCAGAAATGCGCAGTTAAAAAAAAAGTCATACCAAATTGAGGAATAACTAGACTTGCTGCACCAAAATGCCCCTCTAGCCACGAATAACACATATCATGCCTGCTTAGCCTGGACTTGGACAACCATTATGATTTATCGCACAATCCCACCTCCCACACATGCCCTCTCCCTCCCATGCCCTACCCCAACCTCCAAAATCAGCTCCTTGGCCCAGATTTACCTTAACGTCCCTTCTCCTTGTCCTAGAGCTTACGTTTGAGGCTCCTGGCCTCATAGGTAAGTACTGGGATGAGAAAGAGTGGGATTAGGAGTAATGAAGATACAGGTAGCTAAGTCAGGCATTACCTCCATGTATCTCGACCTCATCCCAGTGCTTGTGTATGAGGCAAGTACTGCCTCATACACAATTACAGGGACAAGGAAGAATAGGGCTAGGAGTAATGACGATTACCAATAAGTAATTAAGGCATTAAACACAAGTAGGGTCTTAACAATATTCAGTTGACTGGGCTGCAGCACTCGCCCCCAGTAATTTTGGGCTATGCTGACTCAACCTGGCTGACCTTCAGAGCAGTTGCCAGGCAGAACAGGACACCGATGTTAAACGGCGCCTGGGTTAACAAGGGCCAAGCAGTTACTAACGTAAAGCATTTCACTGTTAGTACTTGCATTCAAATGCCAAATCTTTTAGGCAATTGAAATTGTGATGTGTGTTTAGCACTTTCATGGCAGGGAAGTGATTGGAAGTGTAGACAGAGAACAGGAGACTGTTCATTCTCACAACAGTTCATAAGTGTGTGCTTTCACACTTAAAGGAGAGAGTTCACTGCGTGTAACATTGAAGCTGCACTAGAATAGTCTCATTAAAATGCATAAAGAAGTTAGATGCCCCCACACAAAAAAGTTTGCCTCCCCCACCACCCGTGAATTTAGCACCTCCCCCAACATTTGAAGCATCAGCCCACTGAAATGTAGGTTTTGTTGCGCCCCTGAGCACAAGCACAAACACCATTCACCATATACACGCATGCACAACAGCCATCCTTACATTTAGGTGTGCACTCTTTCACCATTCTGGCACACCCAGACAGCCACCCATACATTTAAGTGTGCACCCTTTCACCGTACACGCACACACGCACACCCAGTCACCATACATTTGTGTGCACCCTTTCACCATACGCTCACAGACACACGTCATGGGGTTGAGGGGAGCCCTATTACTTCAAAAAGAAATTGGGCCTCAGTATAAGTTTGCCGGTCCGGTAACAACGGTACCGGTAAGCTTGCCGGTACTGTTGTTACCAGACCGGCAAACTATGAGTTCTGCTCGAGGGTGCCTTCCCCCCGCCAGGTCTAACCTGGCGGGCGTACCGGCACCTGTGAGCAGAGCATGTCGGGTGCACCGGCACCATTATAAATGGTGCCGGTGCATCCGATCTCCTCATTCCCATTGAACCCTATGGGGATCAAATGGGAATGGGGAGCATTTTTTTCCGCCGCCCGCAAATGGGCAATTACCAGGTCCGGCGGGACCGTAATGACCCGGTAATTGCCCATTCGCGGATGCTGGAAAAAAGAGCAAGTTTGGCGGTAGCCTGGCGGTTTTACCGGCAAGGCTACAGCCAAACTTGTAATGAGGCTGATTGTTTCTTTTTGAAGTCACTCTGACTTAATAAAGACATTATTTCTGTTACACAAATAATTTCTTTATGAAGGCAAAGTGATTTAAAAAAGAAATGAAAAAAAGATTTTGAAAAAAAAATTTTTTTTCATTTTTTTTCAAGTGGGGCCCCCTCCCAGGACATGTGATAGCGGGGCCCCCCGCACCGCAGGGGCTGCGGGGGCCCCTGTTACGCCAGTGACCCTGGTAAGGCACCCTGTGCCCTGCAAAGCCACCGGACGAGGGCTGAGTGTCAGTGTACAGCATGATCCAATGAGAACGAGGGCACAGGCCTCCAACCCCCACCAGTCCCAATCCTAAATTATAGCACCCTGGCTTTGTGACCCCCGAATTCCAATGTACCAGATAACCCCAGCCCACTGACCATAAACCTGCTGGACCATCGATCGATCAAAAGATCAGAAAGCAGGCCCTTCCTGCCTTCACTTCTAGGTCATGTTATTTGTGAGGCAAGGTGCAGGGGGGGGGTGAAATTATAGCCCAGAACGAGGGTGGGAAACCTTGGAGCAGTGCCCGCCTGTCTGGGAGCGAGTGAAGTGTGTTAGTTAGTATGACCTCGACTTTCCCCCCAGGCCCCTGTCTGTTCATACCAGGTTTACTGTTACATAGATATTGTTGTGTTTTTCTTAGTAATATAATTGTCATTTGGCCGTCTGCTGACCGATGGTGACTGCAACATTGCCCACATGGAAGAAGATGGACGGACGGGGCTGGGACCAATGGCCTGGCATCCCCTATGGAGCAAGTGACCTATGTGTAGGGTCTCACCAACCAGCAGCGCGGGTTTCCACTGTATGGGATGATGTCACTGATGACGCTATGTACCTGCTTAATGTGCTGCTCATGCAGATTTTGGCAGAACGTGATGCAGCAGCAGAGTTCGTTGTTGCTGCTTTTTCTTTTTGTAAGGAAATAAAACTCAATCCTTGCAAGTGGTGTATTGGACCTTTTTCCCTAGTGGGTTGTATTGTTTCTGGTGTCAGCATCTAGGGGCTTTCCTATACTTTGTTTTACAGAACTTCAGTGAAGGAACTGCATAATGCTTATAAATCCAGCGGCTGAAAGCAGAACTGGTTAAGACATGTTTATTACACCAGTAGCTTGGTGTTTACAGCTCCAATTAAGTCATAAACTCTCAAATGACTGCTTTAAAAAAACACTGGCATGCACTTTGAGTGAAAACTTCAATGGTAATGCTTGATTAAAGGGAGCTCAAAGAATTCCCATGCGGAGTTGTTTTAGGTGGGGAGGGGACTGAACTGGGTGGGAATGGCTATAGAGATTAGCATAGCAATGGACAGTCAATTGGTGGGTTAGTAACCAAACAGCACCTCCAAACTTGGTGTACCTCCTCATATGCCATTTCTCCCTATCTGTACTCTAATGCAATAGTTTCGGTTTATAGGTTGTGGTGCCACTTAATAGCCCAAGCTAATGAAATTATGCCACTTCTGTCTCATTATGTCAATTACAGAGATTCAGGTCATTAAATATAATGGGTCACATTATGTCCCTTCTTTATAACACAGATACTGTACCAATCCTGCAACATATTGTTATTAACTCTACTTTGTCCAATCATGTTGCTTGCTGTCATTATCTATACTTTCTCCAATAATTTCCCTTCCTGTCATTGTCTATACTGCGTCCAATCTTTTCACTTTCTGCTATTAAGCAGAATTCGTTTCACCTCCTTTCATTATCTGGCCTGTGTTCACAGGCAATTAAACTCTTTGCAATGTCATTTTCTGTCATTAGATATTCTGTGTCCAATAATATAAACATGGTATACATGAGATTTGTACAGCATGAACGTAGTTAGCAAGCAACTAACCACTGCAGAAAAAGGGGGAGAGGGGTGAGATGGGGAAGGGGTGCCATCAGTGGGGGTGGAGTGGAATGAACAGCCAGGTGCACCTTGAGGAGCAGGGTGTTCAGCTCCTTCATGAAGTGCAGGAGAGATGGGTCCAATATGATGTGCGCCGGTGTGTGATTCCAGAGTCTGGGTGAATCCCAGGAGAATGTCTGACTTCTATTTCTTACCTTTTTGCATCTCTTAGATTCTAGTCTGGTGAGATTGTATATTCTGCTGCTGCAGAGGGCTGCGAAGGTGGGGATTTGTTCGGCCAGGTAGGAGGAGCCTATGTCGTCTTTTACGTCACGTAGGCCTCTTTTAATGTGAAGCTGGCTTTAGAGGGTAACGGGTGCAGCTCTCTGAGGGTTGCTCTGATAAGGTCACATCCCTACACTCTTGTGATGAAAAGGACTGTGGTGCTCTGGGCAGCTTGCAAAGGGACCAGGAAGGATTTGGGGGAATCCCGCGGGGAGAGCCTTGCCCCTATTCAAATGGCAAAGTACCAGGGCCTGGTGGGGATGGAGGGCTGGACTTCTGGAAGCATTGGGTGGTGGTACCAGTTGTATTCACAATGCTGGTCTTGCAGGAAAGGTTGCTGCCAAAGATGAAGCCACGAGACTCGGTGCTGGAAGAGAGCTGGGCAAAGAAGGCCTCAAGTTTCATTTCCATCAGCCAATTCTGGATCTGAGCATGCTTGGTAAAGCCCCGAAGGAGGATGAAGTCTGTCTTTGTGTAGTTCACTTTCAGGAATGTGTTGAACATCCATGCTTGAATGAGTGAGAAGCTGAGATGTATTAAATGGGTGTCTGCGACGGTGGGCCTCATTATAAGTTTGCCTGTCCGGAAACAAGGGTGCTGGTAAGTCCACTGGCACCCTTGTTTCTGGATGACAAACTATGAGTCTGCCTGCCGGAACCGCTGGGCCCGACAGGTCTGCTGACCCTGCCAGGCGCAGCAGCCACAGTAGGCAGAGTGGTCACGGAAGCAGCAGCACCGTTAGCAATGCTGCCGGTGCTTCCTTGTCCCGACTCCCATAGAGGGGAATGGGGACTTACATTTCACCGGCGCCTGACTTCCCGGCCGCCAGACTTGGAATCTCCCGGTGGCACCGGGAAGTCAGGCGCTGGTAAAATGTTAAGAGTCTGGTGGCAAGCCGGCGCTAGCACCGGCAGGGTTACCGCCCTACTCGTAATGATGCCCAGAGTATACCTTTAGGCAAAGTTGAATGAATATTGTCCACATATTGGTGGATGTTTGCTTCAAAGTGAACTTAGCCTCCCACCCATTTCATGCAGTCATGTGACTTCCTGTCCTTACCTATTCTTTGTCCAATCATATCACTTTTGCCATCAGCTCTTATGTGTTCAGCAATGTCACTGCCCAGTAGTAGCAAAAGGGTGTGCAAAAAACATTACTTCTGGATCATTTGATACTTAAAAACCCATTTTTAAAAGAGTTAAAAGGCCTTGTTCGTGAGATGAATGTGTACGATGAAAATTATGTAACGTAATTATTGCTGCATACTTTGATGTATTTATAAATCTTACTTGCCATCACACTTCTTGCCATTAGTCACCTCCTCCCCCGGGCATGCTGAATGCAGAATCTTTGACCCACATCATATTTTATCTTTCCGTCTGAGATCTTCCCGGACCCTCGCACGAACACAGGATGTTCAAAGGAGCCTCCCTGCCGCCGAGTACTCACCCACCTTGCCCTTGGCTACTGCCCTGTCTTTGCCCCCTTTATCACGATGACAGCTGCAAATGAAACCCATTTAATACAAAGCCAGCTCATCAAACAACTCGAACGCCGCAGACCGCGTGTGCTGACAGAGGGAGTGCCAGCTCCCTGCTGTCTCACCGCTTAATCCTGGCATGAGTTCATCCTTTGGGGTCTTTAGCTGCATGGATCGCTGTGCTCTGAATTTCTAGCTCCGTGATGGTGCTGCTTATCGGACGCCCCCGGAGCTCATTTTCCTTGTGGCTTAACGTGAATGGAAGGTGTAAAAGCCTGGAGAAAGGGCAAAAGCGCGAGCAAAAGGCAGCTTACACGTGTGTGAAAATGAGCTCCATTCTGTTTACATTGCGCCTCATTTTCCAGCATTCGTATGGCAGAGAGGAGAGGCAGAACGCACCTTGCATTTCTGCTGCTCCCTTCCTCTCTGCCATACACATAATCCCAGGATTTGCGCCGGCATGGATGTTCATGCTGCCGCAAATGCTGTGGATCCCTATGGAGTCCGTAGGCTTTTTGTGCCAGCAAAAAGCCAGCAGACTCTATAGGGATTCATTGTAAACGGCACCTGCCGTTTACTCAATTTGCAGGACAGATTGCAAAAGGGAAAAGCAAAAGGCAGGGTACACGCTTGTGCACTCTGCATGTAAATGACGAACATTCAGCAGCAGGAACCCGCCTACATGTAAGTCTACACATAACGGGTCCCTGCCACCGAAGTACGCAGTGACTCGTAAATTAACCCCATGGTCTTAACAGGGCTGGAGCCCACCACCTGCATTCTTACCCCACATGCCGGCTACAGGCACCAGCTGCTCCCTGCCCTAAGATGGACATGCTGGCTGCAGGCACCAGCCGCTCCCTGCCCTAAAATGGGCATGCCGGTTGCAGGCACCAGCCGCTCCCTGCCCTAAGATGGGCATGCCGGCAGCAGGCACCAGCTGCTCCCTGCCCTAAGATGGGCATGCCGACAGCAGGCACCAGCTGCCCCCTGACCTAAAATGGACATGCCGGCTGCAGGCCCCAGCTCACTGCCCTAAGATGGGCATGCCGGCTGCAGGCACCAGCTGCTCCCTGCCCTAAAATGGGCATGCCGGCTGCAGGCACCAGCTGCTCACTGACCTAAAATGGGCATGCCGGCTGCAGGCACCAGCTGCTCCCTGCCCTAAGATGGGCATGCCGGCTGCAGGCACTAGCTGCTCACTGACCTAAGATGGGCATGCCGGCTGCAGGCACCAGCTGCTCCCTGCCCTAAAATGGGCATGCCGGCTGCAGGCACCAGCTGCTCACTGACCTAAAATGGACATGCCGGCTGCAGGCCCCAGCTCACTGCCCTAAGATGGGCATGCTGGCTGCACACAGATGCTGGTATCCTTAGACAGAGAATGATGGTAAGTGATTGAAGGAGTCAGGAGAGTCCGAACTCAGTGCCACTGTTTCTGTTTGAGACTTGGTCTCCAGCTTTGCAGTGTGTGCTCCTCCAGTGTGTCTAACATGGCATCAGCATCAATCGGGGGACTGTACGAGCTCAATGAACATCCACCGGATCAGGGGTTTCAAAGGTTAAAACCAAACCTGCGGAACCTCACACCACCCTCATTCCCCTGGGAGAAATTAAATCCACATACATAGGTAGAGCAACAGAGAGAGAAGCTAAATACATAACCTTTGATGTTTGTACTTGCAGATCAGAAGTATCCATCTATGTGCTAGTAAGATTTGTCTTCGGGCATGTGGGATCTGTATTTCCAGAGGGGAACACCAGGGGATGCAATCCTTCTCAGTTAATTGCTATTTCTGTTCTGCGCGCATGAGTAGAGTTGGCGGTGCAGAGTTGACTGTAGTTTGATGGGTAGTTGGCGTGGCGTTTGCTGGGTGCTGGTTCAGAGACTGAGCAAATGTTGCCATTTCAGCAGCCAACCCACTGCAGTATGTGCTTCAATGGCCGATATGGGTGTCTACTGTCAAATGCAAAGACTGAAGATAAGCGGGTGATTTCTTTACAAGAATCTGCTACACTAGTACAGTGAAAAACCTGCACTGCACTAAAGCAAGAGTGGGTCATAATGGTCCAAGTCACTCCTCTAGACTAGTACAGGGATGATGCCTGCGCTTCAGCAGGATTTGCACAGGATGATCCAAGGAGGGCTACTACACTAATGCTCTGATGATCTTTGTGCAGGGACGTCAATTGGGGGTCGCCAGGGTCACAACTATTTTTCTGGACATCTTTAAAGAAGTAAACATCATAAGTGTTATTACGTGTATATACTAGCATTTTGCCGCAACTAGACTAGCCATTTCTTACTGTGGCTTGACATTTTGTGATGGGTATCTCTGATAAAGCAATCATGTTACGTGTACTTTCCTGGCTAGACTGGCATTTGGGTGCAGCCCGTCCTTATTGTGGCATTGTATATTTTTCTGGGCATCTATGATAAAGCAAGCATGATAAGGGGTATTACATGGTTAGATGGGCATTTTGGTGCTGCTAGTCTAGGTATGTCTTACTGTGGCATGGCATTTTGGATTGTGCATCATCAAGGCTAGAGCAAACATGATAAGTCTTATAACGGGTCTGGCCTACATTGTGCAGCCAGTTTTGACATTTTTTTTTCACGGTGGTGTTGGATTTTTAATAGCAAAGTGGTAAGATAGCTCAGAGGGTTGAGTACTCGCTGCTGCGATCTGTGTGTGATCTGAATGTCACAGGTTCAAATCCTGCAAGGCCAACTCAGACTTTCATTGTTCCGAAATTGATAAATGAGTACCAACTTTAGCTGGGATGATCATTTCTGTAAATTTGTGCTATGCACAGCTCTTTGGCGGATGCCAAATAATTATCATTGATTAATGCATTAATGCTCCTGTGCACTGAAAGTGACTTTCATCTATTGGATTTTTGGATAATGTATTATCGCAGCAACTGGCAATGTAGAGGATCTACTTTTCATACAATGAAAATACCGGACATGCAGCTATAATTGGCATAATATGGAAGTAACTGGTCATACAATGCTGAAATGCAATATCTATGGCAGTAGGTCGGACTATTTTGTTTTTGTGTTTGTAGTTTATTAAAAACTTAACACAATTTTATTCATATACTTCAAAACTCTTAGTTCATTATAAATGGCAATAAATTACTTCAGACACAACATTCTAAAATAAATATTGCAGAAATGAATGAACTCAACACAATACAATGTAATATCCTATAGTATACACCCATCAAGGCCTCTGTTTCTAACCCCAAGACTGCATTTGTCACCTATCCGATAAATTACTCCTTCCCTACTTCCTTATGGTCGACTAATCTAAAAAAACATTTCCCCCCAACTTTTTGTGTATCACTATTAAAATATTCACTAAAGCAATGATAATCCAATGGTAATCCAATGAGTATCCATGCCAGAGCCTAGCTCACTTGGCTTCATTGTTTAAATCATCTGCTTATGAACTTTCCCAAAATCATTTTTCTCAGCCCTAGTGTTGCGCTACAGCAAAACAGCCAATGTTTAGTGTGTATACCTTCCTGACTTTTTACAGAGTCGACAATTTCTCTCTTGCCAATGGATCCCTTTTATGGGACCAGCCTTTGTAGGGAGCCTGGTAAGTTAAGACTCTCTTCGTAGTTTATACAATGACATTCTCTGTATATCTTTCCCCATTTTACAATTTTCATTGTGTTGTACATTTTCATCAGTCTTTCCATCAATGTAAGCTTGTCTAAATCCATTTCAGCAAGAATCGGGTCACAGGACTTCCCAAAATTGCTCAATGCTTTGTCCTAATTATGACTTAAAGATAAATTCAAATCTTCAAATAGCGAACCCAATGGCGGAACAAAATGACCTCGGCCTATATTGTACTATTGAGTCTAACCCTGTCATATCATGACTCCATCCATGGCAAATGAAGGCAGCATATCTATGAGCGCTCTGGGGAATCCCAAGATCTTACGAGAAAACAAAACTCAGTGAACTCAAACCTTTTCCCGAAACTCCATAGTAATTACAATGAGGATTAAGCATAATAGTTGGCTCTTTCACAATATTAAAATAATTTTATTCATATGTATCAATACAAAAATACAAAAGTATAGAAGGTTAAAAAGTATTTCACTTCACCGGCACTCAAAGGTGAGTGACCCAACCACCAAGTGACTCACAAATCTTTATCACAATCCATTGTTAAACATGTATCAATTCAATGTCTCCAGCCCCATAAATGAGGTTAATTTAAAAGTTGCTTATTTTTTAGGCAATAAATACTCTATTTCCCACTTGCTCTACATCACAAATTTCATGTAGCAGGTTTTCACTAGTGCCCTACACTCTTCAGGAACTAGATATTTGGCCTCATTACAAGTATGGCGGTTTGGAATTAAGGGTGCTAGTAGTAACGTACCGCACCCTTTCCAGACCTCCATACTACAGGAATGCCGGGTGGGACATGGATCCCCGGCAGGCCTGACCTGCTGGGAAATCAGGCCCCTACCAGCATGTCCCTCACTGAAGCACCGGCATCGTTAGCAACAGTGCCAGGGCTTCAGTGTCCCCATTCCCATGGAGTCCTATGCGACTACATGGGAATGGTGATTTACCTTTCTGCTGCCACTTGTGATATCCCGGTTGCACCGGGATATCAGGCAGCGGACTCAGTGTTACGGGAGTGGAGCCAACCCGCCGGCAGCACTGGCAGGTTACCGCCAACCTCGTAATGAGGCCCATTTTCACGCAATCATTGGTTTTCCTCTCTTTTATATGGTGAATATGAACGAGTTTTTCTTTGGCCTTAAAATGACCCTATATGCAGGAGTCGTTTTCCTCTGAAAGAGAGGCCCAATACAATAACAATTGAAGAATAGTATTTCTAGTACAGTTGGTGCAGCTTATTATTATCATGTATTATCATTTAATAACTGCACATACAGGAGTTAACTGTTTCAAGTCAGATTCGGCGTCCCTTCTAATGTGGTGCCTGTGGATACCAGATTAACTTCCATAACTTGTAAGGATATATTTGTATATCCTCTTCAGCATTCAAAGAATTGCAGGTATAAACTCCCTTGTCTCCCCAGATACTCCCCTACCCTGTACTCACCAGTGGGTAGTTTTCCAAATGTGCATGGTTTTGCATAAATGTTCATTTGTCAAGAAGGCCACAGATAATAGGACAGGCTCAAGACCAACCTGGGGACGGAGTGGGGTAGAGCCATCTGACAGACACAAACTCAGAGGCCCAAAGATGGATCACAGAAGGCGCAAAACACAGGGGGCCAGGAAATTTCAGAAGCTCAACACCTGTCCTCCCAGGCAAGGGATGACCTAAAGGGAGATGATTCGCCTTGATGTCATTGGATCAAAACAGGGGGCCCAAGGAGCTCAAGTTGCAGGACCCAGTTTAACAGTTTTATAGTTGTGCTTATGGAGGAAGTGGTGAGGCGAAACATGGGAGGGTGCAATACATACAGTTGAGAAGACAGAGTTGTTGGCCGTTTCTATGTTACTTTTTGAATTGTTCAATGGGAGAAGACGACTGTGAACCACAGACCTGGTATAGAGGGAAGGAGGGAATTGGCTAATGGGGCGCACACCAGGAAGGTAAAAAAGGGGTAAGAGTGGCAAGCAAGGCTACAAGGACACGCTATGGGGAAAGCTAAAAAGTATGGTGAAAGAAAGAATAGGACAGGGACCGTCACCTTAGTGGTTCAGCCATAATGCCCAGACACACGACAACGGGAGGCTGAATGCCCCAATGGGGAAAGGGAAGGGAGGGGAGGGAGGTGGAAAGGAGAGGGGAGGGGGAAAGGAGTGGGGTGGGTAGGGGGGAAGGGGACACCGAAGGGAATCAACGCAACCAAAATGTATATCGACAAAGGGTAGGGGAGATGAATACATAAAGAGGGAGGGGGAAGGTGGAATGCAGTACAACTTCACAACCAAACCGGGGGAAGTTTCTAACCAAGGGTCGGCACACAGGGAGAAAACAAAGAAGGGGAGATGGTTAACCGAAAAGTAGCAATGCTAAATATAAAGGGACTAAACTCACGGAACATAAGATCACTCACATCAAATAAGTTCCACAAAGCCAACATAGCGGTGCTGTTCTTACAGGAGACACACTACAGGCGGGGGGAGGCACATCCCCTCAAGGGACTAGTGGTGGGACAGACCGTCTGGGCCTCACATAAAACAAGCAAAAAAGAGGGTGTGGGGATTGTTCTATGAAGAACCATGCAACTGAGGGAGGTGCAAGTTAAGAGGGGTTTTGGTGGTATGTTGGTGTCAATCAAAGGGCAGGTCGAAGGGCGCCTAATCACTCATCCAATCCATATACGCACCTAACACACACCAGTTGGCATTCCTGCGAAAGGTATTCTTGGAACTTGAGGAATGGGGGGAGGGCATACGAATGGTGGGAGGGGACTTCAACCTAATAGCATTCGCCCAACTGTTGGAAGACCACTTTTGGGTAGATATATGGAGATGAAGGTTGCCCAGGCACGAGTATACACCTTCTTCTCACCCCCACACCACACATATACCAGGATAGACCTCCTACTGGTTTCAAATGTGCAGGAGGCCATGGTGTCATCACTGAGGGTGGAAACAGTGACCTGGTCGGATCATGAGATGGTACAACAGATTGGTGGTTGGAAGAAGGGAGGAAGGGATGCCTGCGCTGGAGGTGAAACGATGGCTCCTTAAGGACCCAGGGCCTCATTACATGGTAGGCGGTAACCATGGCGCTATTAGCGCCATGGTTGCCGCCAGTATTTTACCGTGTCCGCCTTGGTGGATGGCGGAATTACCGCCCTACTCCAAGGTGAGCGGGGCGGTAATTCCCCATTCACCAAGGCACTTGCCCATTCCCATTTTCGCCCCCATAGGGCATAATGGGAATGGGGAAGGAGCTAATTACGGTACCGCAAATTGCGGTACCGTAATTAGCACCGAGGTCCCTTTGCAGCACCCTACTTTAACGGCTGGTAAAACCAGCCGTTAAGGTCGGGTCCCGCAAAGGGAACTCATAGTAAGGCACTAAGGGTTTACCGGTACCGGTGCCCTTACCGGTACCGGTAAACCCTTACCGCCTAACGTGTAATAAGGCCCCCAGTATTTAGGGACTTCCTCCAGATGGAAATCACCCTATACTTTGTAATAAATGACACAGGAGAGACGAGCCCAAAGACGGTGTGGGGGGTGGCCAAGGCGACAGTGAGGGGGCTTACTCATAGCGGAAGGGGCGCAAAAAACGAGGGAAAGGACACTGATGGAGGGGAAGATACGGGAATAGTTGAGAAACATGAGGACGAGGCTTACAAGACCGAGAGAAGACAGAGGTGGTTTACTGGACACAATGCGGGACGTGAGGCAAGAATTGCATTCACTCCTGATAGGGAAAGTGGCAAAAAAGCTGAGATATGCCAAACAAAAGTTCTACGAAGGGGACGATAGGGTGGGGACACTGCTGGCGAACACAGTCAGGGAATTTAGGGGTGACAGAAGGGTTCATTGGTTAAGGGATGAGAACGGGGTGACACTCGGATCCAAGGACATCATCCCAGACTCTTTGCAGACTTCTATGAAGCACTGTACTCCCAACCGGTCGGACCTCAAAGAAAGGAGATTAAGGAATATTTGGTCAGGCTCCCCATCCCCTGCCTCACTACACAGGGGAAATCCATGTGTGAAGTGGAAATAACGCAGGAAGAGGTTAAGAGGGCAATAGGTCAGTTGAAAATAGGTAAGTCACCAGAGGAAGATGGCTACACAGGAGGCTTCTATAAGCAGTTTCAGAACTCCATAGCGGGGCCCCTAACGAAGGTCTGCAACTCCATAAAAGGGGCAGAGGACATGCCCCTTACGTTCTGTGAGGCGCTTATAACGGTGATCCCCAAGCACGGCAAGGACAAGGCAGACTGCCCCTCATATAGGCCCATCTTGTTACTTAACATGGACGCAAAGATCTTTACAAGAATCCTGGCGTGCCGCCTGGAGGTACACCTCCCTGGCCTCATAGACCCAGACCAGACAGGCATTATGCAAAAAAGGCAAGGATCCGATAACCTGAGAAAGACCCTAAACATCCTATATAATCCAAAAATGCAAAGAGAGGGGGCCCTGGTCCTTTCCCTTGATGCCGAAAAGGTGTTCGATAGAGTGAACTGGTCGTTCATGGAAGGGGTGCTGGAAGAGGTAGTAATGGGAGAACGACGGATGGGATGGATTAGGTCCTTGTATCACACTCTAAGGACCAGAGTACCAGTCAATGGGAACATGTCCTGGATCATAGGGCTCCACAGAGGGACAAGACAGGGGTGTTCCCTGTCCCCACTGGTGATGAAGCCTTGGGTGATAAGCCTGCGACAGTCAGGTGACATAACCGGAGTTCACATAGGTGGAAAGAGTTTAAAGTGAGTCTCTTCGTGGATGATGCGCTGCTCTACCTCTCTAACCCGCAGTCATCAGTACCGGCTCTCCTCAAGGGGCTGAAGGAATGTGGGGAACTGTCTTGGTTCCCAGTCAACCTCTCCAAATCAGTGTCAGGAGCAGGCGTAGACCGGGTCAGTAAATGGGGATTCCAGAAACAGCAGGAGGGTTTACGCTACCTGCGGATAGAAGTTACTAGGGAACCGGAGAATTTATTTGGGAGGAACTAACCCCCTTGTGGGAGAAAATAAAGGGGGACCTGCAGCGTTGGGTTAGGATTGGTCTCTCATGGATGGCACGGCTGAACTGTAACAAGATGACAGTCCTCCCCAAGCTGTTGTTACTCTTCCAAATGCTTCCCACGATAGTGCTGGCCCACTTGCTGGCCACAATCCAGATAGCCCCCTTGCGATTCCTCAGGGCAGGAGCGAAACCCAAGGTTGCGTACAAGATACTACTGTTGGCAAAAGGTGACGGTGGACTAGGATTCCTGGACTTGGGAGCATATTACAAGGCGGCCAAGCTGTGGATTATAGTTGACCACATGTACCCCAGTACAAAAGAAGGAATGCCATCATATGGCCAGTAACGCTGGAGGAGTGGATGGGGGTTCCACAAAGTGAAATCTTGGAAATGTTCTGGTCAATCTGGCACGAGGGAAGTGCCACCCGCTGGTTGTCAACCTGGCCCTCTCCCCTTAGCTGTATTTTGGGCACCACCTATACAGAATCACATCTCAGACTCTCTGGAATTCCAACTGTGGTATGAAACAGGCCTCTCCAGGGCAGGGAAGTTGTGGGCAGATGGAGAATTTATGTCACCAATCAGACTGGAAGGTTGATTAGCAATGAAGGGACGTTTGCCCTTCAAGTATCTACAGTTAAAGGGAGTCCTGACAAAACGCACAAGGGGAGACAAGCTATCCCAGGAACTGACCTCCTTTGAAAAAGCACTGTAACAAGAAATCAATAGCAAAGGTAGGATATCCAGGCTGTACAGGGAACTAAGTAGAGGCAAATCCATAAATATTGTGCTAGCACGGGGGAAATGGGAAGAAGAACTAGGGATTGAAATAACCGACTAGCTGTGGGGTAAAATGTGCAGATGTGTGAAAAAGTCCATATTACCCCTGAAATAAGAAGGCAGGCATTCAAGCTACTGCATAGAAGGCACCATCCGCCAGCGACACTAGCAAGAATGTACCCAGGGGTGGATGCTCACTGCTTGCGCTTTCAGAGGTCGAAGGCAGACTACTGTCACATGTGGTGGAAATGCTCACTAAACCAGACATTTTGGAAAGAGGTGCTGGGGTGTTTAATGGGACTGGACAGAATAGATAGACCCAGGCAACCCACCTTGCTGCTGTTCGGGGTGGGTGAGAAGAGGGAAGTTGGGGCGGAGGAGGGCCACATGATCCACACTCTGTTAGTGGTGGCGAGATGCTGTATATCTCAACAATGGAAGAGGGGAAGTGAGCCCACGGAGAAGGAATGGGTCCAAAAAGCAAGGTCCATCTCTGACATATGACACAAGGACAGACATAGAAGGGATCTGGCTGCCTTTCTTCAATAAATACAGTCGATAGCTTACCCATGCAAGCAAAACACCTGTGAATATGTAGGGGTCTCCCGGTAGTGGGAAAGTAGCAGAGGATTATATGGGGGGAGGGAAGGGAGGGGAGAGGGTTGGAATGTAACTCTTATATGTTGTACAAGTTGGTGTTATTGTTGATGGATCGAAACTGCAAAAATGTCAATAAAGATTTGACTTCCCCAAAAAATGTTCATTTGTTCACCTTCCTGCTTTTGCTGCTCTCTCCCAGAGATGCCTTTGAAGCAGACATTGTTGAATTATCAGTATGTTGACTGTTTTAAGAATATAGACGTTTTTCCAACTCCTTGTGTTTTTTGTTTTTTTTTACAGATTTAATTTACATTGGGCCTCATTCTGAGGTTGGCGGTAAGTATTGGTTTTTACCGGCATGGCGGAAAGAGCGAGTCCGATCTGGTACCACGCCGCTATTTACAGGCTATTCCGACCTCGCGGGCACAAGCTTTCCGCCATGCCGGTAAATCCCCTAGCGGCATACCGCTAAAGGGCCCGTTAAACCCCTTAGCGGCATGAAGCGAGACGTTCTTTACAACACCGCCATTGAAGCTTCGCCGTCCGTAATTAGTGGTGACCGTAATTTACGGATACCGTAAATTACGGTCACCGCTAATTAACGGATACGGAAATTACATCATCGCACAGGAACGGGAAGGAGCGCTGCGGCCATCTTTAAAAACACAATCCATTGCCATCCTCTTCATACAGGACCCAGAGGCATATTTGGATCAGAAAAATAGCCATTAGAGACCAGCATCATGCCGAAAGCACTGAAAAAGGGTGCCGCCCGCATAAGGAAGGAGCGCTTTACACAGGACGAGCTCCAGGTACTGGTGGACACTCTGCACGAACGTGCAGAGATAGTATTCAGCAGTGACATGCGTAGGCCCACCGTCGTCAGGAAGAAGGAGATCTGGGACTTGGTTGCACAGAGGGTGAGCGCCGTAGGAAACACCCCCACACCACGAAGGACTGCAGGAAACGGTGGGATGACCTCCATCTCAGGGTGCGGGCCATCCTATCGGCCAACCGAAGTCAGGCCCTGGAGACAGGAGGAGGCCCAGCTTCTCCCATCAAAATGATGCCCTGGGAGCAAACGTGTGCGGACATGATAGGCACTGAAGCCATAGAAGGGGTTGGCGAAATGGAGTGCGGTGCTCCGTCATCCGCTGATGGAGGTGAGTGTCATGAGTCAAGACAGTAAATGCATTCCTAATGTAAGGCACTGCCAAGGGCTGGGGAAGCTGTCACATCATGTATGGGAAACCCCCCCGCCCCCCAATGAAATCATTCCGTAACAAGTGGGACCCAGGCTGATGTCAGGTGCAAGGCTGCAACCCATATTGGCCATACCACACAAAGAGGCTGTCAATGTGAGTCACCACAGTACTCCGCCAACATGAGTGACCCAGACATCTGCATGCATTTTCCATCCAAGCCCAGATCACTGTCCCAGTCACCACCCAAATGTCAACAAAACGCTGTAATCCCATTGTGATACCATAGGCTTGAAGAAATGCTGACCCCCCAAATCATTGCTCATGCCGTCTCTCTCTTCCCCCCCACAGGCAGCGGGCATGAAAGTGAGGACCAGGAAGCCACCCGGGCCAGTAACTCCAGGGGCAGAGCCAGGGGACACTGTATACCTGCAAGCAGGAAGAAAACACATGCAACACCACCTGCTCCAGCAACCCCCATGGAGGGTGCACAACCCCCACCCGCACCCGTACCCATGCCTGCAGTGCCGCCGGACACATGCCCTACGGTGCACTCTGAGGAGTCCAGTGTGGCAGGGGAGAATGCTGCCATGTGCCTCCTCGATGTGCCAGATAGCCCAACATCAATTTCCGTGGCCAACGTGGAGGACCCCAATGGCATTGGACATAGCCCAGACACTCCATCATACAGCCAGGTGGCACACAGCGACTCCGGGGAGAGTGACACCCCAGGGCTCACAGGCCAAGGAGTACCACCTGCCTGTCCTGGATCCACTTCCCCTGCAGAAAGTCCCGAAAGGGCTGCAGGCTCAATACCAAGCCTGCCAAGCACATCGGCCACACCGGCCATGGATGCAGTGCGCTCCCAGTACCTCACGGGCCTGATTGAGGAATTCATCCGGGACAACCGCGAATCAAGGTTGGAGTGGCACAATGACCTTCAGGCTCTGGGCGAGGTGATCACTGCAAGCACAAACCGGCTCTGTGAGGTGCTGGGCCGGATCGCAGATGCCCTGGAGGCAGCACCCCCCAGACCACAGCCCCAGTGGGAGTACCCACCCTCCCAAAGCTCCTCCACGCAGACCAGCCCTGTCCGTCGGTCACTGCGTACATTGCGCCGCCACGACATGGATCCCCCTGGCTCTGGGAGTGCACATTGACCATACTGCCACACACATGTGGCCTATGTTGCAGTGATGGGACTTTTGTGGGGTTGTTGTGGGGGGAGGTGAAGAGGGGTGAGGGTGTGTGTGGGAGTTGGGGGGTAGGGGGAGGGGGGGAGGGTGTGTGTGGGAGTTGGGGGGGAGGGGGAGGGGGTGAGGGTGGAGGTTTTGCTGTACACGTTTCTACAATATTATTCAATACACTGGTTGATCATCCCTAAAAAACAGAGTGGACATTGATCATTGTGCATGTGTCTTTTAATGTCGCACAGTGCATGGTGTACATATATCCCCACACCCAGTGCCCAATGTCCTGTCATCCTCACACCCTCAGCTGACTTGTGAGTCAGAAATATTGTCCGATCAATGATTGCCGCACGGAACGTCCCTCCTGTGCATCGGCACTGTGATGCTGTCCTGCCATTCCTTCCTCCTCCCCCTCATCATCATCTGGTGGTAGCAGTTCCACGTCAGGTGGCAGTGGCACGTTCCGACGGATGCACATGTTGTGCAGCATTACACATGCCATGGTGATCTTGGACACCTTCTCGTGGCTGTAGATAAGTGCCCCACCCGACCGGCTGAGGCAATGAAATCGTGCCTTCAACAGGCCGAAGGTCTGCTCTATCACCACACGTGTACGGGTATGGGATCTATTGTAGTCCTCCTCGTGCCTGTTCTGTGGGTTGCGGACCGGGGTCATGAGCCACGGCTTCAAAGGGTAGCCAGCATCACCTGCATGAGAGTGTAATGAAGGTAAGTGTTTGTGCATTCATGGTGGAGAATTGTACTAGTCTTACATGGCCGCAGGTGATTACTGGCCATACACACATGACCCAGGATACAGTCACCCCATTACTGGCCCGGCTATGTGTCATGTGCAATGGAATGATGGAGGGGGTAGCTTCTCCCTGATGGGTCATGGTGTGCACTCACGTCTTGTTGCATGTGCATCGTATATGCATGCAGCAGTGTTGGACTGCATTCATTGATGTCTTGCGCAAGACTTGGTGAAAGGGGGTGTTGGCTGTAGTTGGTAGCATACTCGTCATTCTGCACGGATCCCTACCATGGTGACTTGCAGCAATCCTATGGGGGTGCAGGACCAGTGACACGCTGTAGGATCCCTGTTAGACTCACTTCTATGCACTCCCAGGGATGACTGTCCTGTGTGTTGAGATGCAGGAGTCAGCGACATGGTGCTATTGCACTGCATGGTGCAGGATGCCGCTACGGTGTGTAAGGGCCGCCAATGAGTGGTGCATGTGTTGTGGTATCTGGCCAGGTTTCCTGTTAGTCATGTAGTGTCGGCTCAAATTCATCACTGTGTGCTTATGTGGTCATGTGCCGTGTCACTTGCCTTGGGGCACAGTGTGCTGTGAGGTGAACATCGTGCACTGGCATTGACATTCCCACTCAGGTGGAGTATGCATCACCCCCCCCTTTCCCACCCAGGTGGAGTATGCATCCCCCCTTTCCCACCCAGGTGGAGTATGCATCCCCCCCCTTTCCCACCCAGGTGGAGTATGCATCCCCCCCTTTCCAACCCAAGTGGAGTATGCACCCCCCCCCCTTTTCCATCCAGGTGCAGTATGCAGACAACCTACTCACAGCCCCAATGCACTGCCATGGCCCATTCAGGTTACTCACCAAGCAGCCAGGCACGTCGTCCAGCATGTCGCTCCATGTAGCGTGGTAGTGTTGAGTTCCGCAGGACCAAGGAGTCATGAGTTGATCCGGGGTATCGGGCATTGCAATGTGTGATGGCTTTACTGGCATTACACACCATCTGGACGTTGATGGAGTGGTATTGCTTGCGGTTGCGATACGGCACCTCCATGGCATGCGGGACCACCAATTCAACGTGGGTGCAGTCGAGTGCACCTATGCAATTTGGCATGCCTGCCAGTGCATGGAAGGCAACTTTGGTGTCATATATCTCCTGGGGAGTCTGGGGTAGGGATATGTAGTCCCTTGTGTGGTTGAGGAGGGCATCCAGCACTTGGTTGAGTATCCGGGACAATATGGGCTGTGAAATGCCATGCATGTGCCCCACTGTATGCTGGTAGGTGCCTGTGGCAAGGAAGTGGAGCACAGACACTACCTTCAGTAGAGGGGGGATGGCAGTGCTGATTTCTATGCGGCTCACTATATCGTCATGTAACAGGTCCACTATGGTGGTAATGGTGTCCCGGTCAAGCCGGTACAAGGTGTGGATCTGCTCTGGAGTGAGGTTGAAGGGGGTGGCTCTGATGCGGGGGATTGGGGGCTGCCGGCGTGGTAATGGTGGCTGCACCGGTAGGGCACGCTGGGCCTGTCTCACCCTCCTTCTCCTCCTGTGTATCTTCTGTGGTGGGGGCTGTGGTTGTTGTTGTTGCTGTTGTTGTAGTTGCTGCCTTGCAAGCAGGGCCTCCAGCTCCAGGAATGCTGCTACAATTGGTATCATCTTGGTGTGGGAGGGGGTGTGGTGTGTGGGTGTGCTCCTTTTGTGCTGTGCCAGACTCCATTGCCTTCACCTGTGCTGATTGAGTGCACCTGTTCCTCTTGGAAACACTGATCAGGGTTCTTTACACCTTCTCGGCGATGCCGGTATTTACTCCATGCCGCTTTACTTGGGATCAGCTCCGGTTTACACCATGCCGCTAATTTCGGCATGGCGTGTCGGGCGCACGCCACTACACCGCTATTTACGGCCTCGTACTTTACGGCGCCGTAAATAATGGTCTGGTGGGTCAGAATGGGCCGTAACGGGAAACGATGCCGGTAGTCCTTTACCAGCATCGTTTTTCCCTTACCACCCAACTCGGAATGACGTCCATTGTTTGCTTACTTGGGGATTAATATTTGTCTCTGCCAAATTGCTTTTTGTTCTTGGTTTACATAATCGTTCACAGCGTTATCACAATTCTTATATTAGTTGTAAAGAGGGGATTTCTGACTGTGTAAACCAAAACAAAACACAATGGGGCAGTGTGTCAGTTTAAAGCTCTCCATTAGTATAGTCATGCTGTCATTATTTTGTAGTGTTGGTTCTGCATTCTTACCTCGTTGGATTTATTTATTAACATTTCTCGGTTACAAATTGAATATGATGACCCGTGGGGCTGTGCTGCACTACTCTAATGGCTATTCGGCTGTGCTTCAGTAGTAGTTGGACTTAACTGTCCATGGGGTTCTGCTACACTAGTACAGTGGTGTTCCCTGCACTACAGCAAGAGCTTGACATGATTGACCCAAATGACTGCAGTGAGCTAGTACAGTGGTGACCACTGCACTAGGAGTGAGGCATGTTTTTCTGCGGGGCTCACCCTAGTACAGTGGTGATCTCTGCACTGTTGCAAACGTTAAACACGAGGGTTAATTGTGACTCTACTACACCGGTGTAATGCTGGCCTCCTGGATGGCAACAGGAGTTGCATGGCAGCGACTACAATACAAACATGAAAGATCACAGGGAGGAGCACCCAAACAAACGAATTGGCTGCCTTTAGCAAATTGGAGAAAAACACTATGTTTCCCAATACCAGCAGGATCGCACACAGAATCCAAGGAAGGGATTTCGATGTCTCCCACACCACACCGGAGGGCATACAGATAAGCTCCTCACCGGAACCACCAGGCAGGACCTTCTGAGTACTTTCTGCAATGTGACTAATAGAGCTGCATGTGCCTCTCCATATATCTGTTCAAACTCAAGAATTAGAACACAGAGCCCTGATGAAGGCAGCAATCAAGCATCCATATACCACTGAAACGTGATGCCCAGGATGACTTGGGAAGAGCGGTCAGTTAGGAAGGATGACAGCCAGTCCATTGCCCATTCCGAGATACCAAGGGTATCTTGGAGCATTTGTACGAGGATGGAATGGTTGACTGCGTTAGAGTCCAGAGATGTGAGCAGTTCTTCACGGGTGTTCAGAAGAGCAGGTACTGTGCCTCTGGATGCTCGGAATCCAGACTGATGGTCATGGAGACCACCAACAAGTTCTGTGTGTGAGTTGAGTTGGGGCAATGCCAGCTTTTCCAGCAGCTTCCCTGGGAAGGGGATGATGGAGATATGGCGGTACTTGGCAGGGCAGGTAGGGTCTGCTGACGGTTTTTGAGGAGTGGGCGCACAAAGGAGTGCTTAAGGGGTAGGGGAAAGATCCGGTGACAGAAGAGTGATTGCAGAAATCAGTGAGTGCAGGGGCAAGAGAGTCAGTGTTATCCTTGATGGTCCTGGATGAGCAAGGGGAAACTTATTTAAAAGAGACCTTCATGGAGCGGACAACTTCTTCAGGTGTGACAGGGAAGAAGGAGGAGGGTGAGAGGACAATTGAGGCAAGGGGGTGTGGGATGGGTTGGGTGGGTGTGGGATAGTCAAGAAGACTGGGTGGGAGGAGAGGAGAGAATGGTCTGACCAGGCAAGGGGTGACTAGTGGGGGGCAGAGAGAGAGGTCAGAGTGTATGAGGGCGTCCAGAGTGTGTCCAGCTGAATAGGTTCATCCAGAAAGGAGAATAGAGATTGAAAGAGAGGTGCAGAGTACAGTGTAGAGAGTGGATGCACAGCCTGAGGAGTTCAGTAGGATGTTTAAATCACCCAGGAGGAGGAGGTTGGAGGTGGACAAAAGTAAGTAAGAACAGAAATCAGCCCATTCACAGAGGAACGGGTGGTGGTGCCAGGAGGCTGGTAAATGGTGGCAATGGTCAGGGTAGAGATGGGGGAGATGACCAACTTGCAAACCAGGCTTTCAAAGGAAGAATAGAGCTGGGCGGGTAAAATGGAGGCAGGAACCCACTCAGGGAAGATTAAAGCAACCCCCCTCCGCCAGTGGGGTGATGTTGAGGCTTGGAGATGATCTTGAAGCCGTCAGGGAGGAGGGAGTCAAAAGCAGTGACTGAGCTGGCATTGAACCATGTCTCTGTAAGAGCGAGAATGTCAAGGACAATGTCTTCAAGAAGAAGGCAGATGTCAGCGGAGTGTTTGTTGGCTGAACGGGCGTTAAGTGTCTCCAGATGGAGGAAGTCTCTGCCTTTGAAAGTTTTCTGAGGTGGGGTATAGGGGCATGGTACACCAATCAGAGGAGGGGGCGAGAGAGTAGTAGGGGAAGATGCAGGTGAAGGAAGGAAGATAATGAGAGAAAGGCAGGACCGGTCAAAAAGAAGGAGGTTGGGTTGTGGACCCTGAACCAGGATAGTGCCTATGTAATAGACATTACTAAAGCAACGTGAAGATGAGAAACCAGACAAGAGGACCCCCCACTTGCTTTCACTGTCAATGGTAGAGGGTGTGGAAGAAGAGAGAGTGGAGATGAGATGGGGGGTCCATAGATCTGGAAAGGGGACAGAGAAGAGGATATCAGTGAAAACTTCTCTGGATGATGCACTAACATAGGTGTCTGCGATGGGAAGTCCAGGGTTTGCACTGAAAATGTCTTTTTTGTGCTTTTTCCTACCAGACTTCATGAGAGATGGGGGATAGGTGATAGTTTAGAGAAGATGGATGATATGGAGAGGGCCATAGGGGTGGCAGAGATTAGTCAAGGAATGAAAGAAGAGTGGCTGTGTAAAGGTATAATTTTCAATAATACCGCCTGATAGTAAACATTGGCATAAGCACATTCGCATCGCACTGTAAATCGCATTTGAATGAACCTGAAATAGGCTGACTAAACCACCATTTTAAGTTATCTGCCATTTTGATTAACTCCTGCTTTCTGTGCCATTTTAGAAATTGTGTTTTCGGCTCCAGCAGACCAAAATGACCTTTGTAGTGTGTCAACGTAGATAAACATGCTGAAGCTGCTGAAGTGGATTGTTTGTCCTGCACAAAGGGAACCCTGGAGTTAAACAAGAGCCATGCTAATCAGTAATTTAGATGCCATCTGTACCAACAGTGTCTTGCCCGTTCAAATAGCGAAACAGAATGATGAATAGCTGAACATGTGCTTTTGCAGAAATCTTTGTTTTCGCTCCTTGACCTAAGCTGACTTTAAACTTATGAACGAATGGTAGACAAATATAACCAAATTAAATAAGGACTGTTACCTTTGTGTCCAATGTTTGGAAAACATATGAAGTGTTTAACAGAAAACAACAAACTATTCAAAGAATGTTTAATCATGTATTAGTTATGGGGAAAGGATATGTACCCTAGGTAAATGTGTTACACGAAGAGGGGCTGGACGATATGTCCGCGATTGTGAGAGAACTGGATAAATACTCATGTTTTTGAAATGTCCAGCACTCTCTCATCTCACGGTGTCTGCTTGCACACATTGCGGGGTGCTGAGAGCCAGAGAGCTGTTCTGTTAAAATAAAGTGTACTTGTTCCTTAGTACTCATGACTGGCGTATTTCTATTATGTGGTATTAAGCCTTGATATTCTTTTAATCTTTCAGCTGCACAGCACATTTCTAGCTAAACTCACCCGGTGGCCTATTAGAGGTTGTCACTTAGGCGTAAATGCAATCCAGAAAAGAACAGAATTTCAAGAGACAAGAGGTCACAGATGTAAAATTACACAGAACCTAATTTCGATTTTTGAAAAGGAGGCGCAAATGCACATGTAATGCAAGAGAGTTGCACAGATGTAAAAGAACAAACCTAATTTCGATTTTTGAAAAGGAGTTACAAATGCAATGTAAGAGAGGTGAACATATGTAAAAGTACACACAACTAATTTCGATTGCACCTCTTTTGCATTGCAGTACAGCACAGCCAAATATCTTTAAAATATAAAAATTCAGCATGGCAGCAAGGCGGAGCCTGGTCTCCAGGTCCTCCACCTGGCCCACGCTCATATCAGCAATACCAGTAATGGCCTGCAGTAGAGGGTTTCTCCGGACCCAAAATCCTGCAAAAGTATCTCCCCGGATCACAATTTCAGGAAATGAAACACCCATGCCCAAGCGCCCATTCAACACCGAACCACAGTAATCAGATGTTCCTAACACTCTGAAATGAACCTCCAAGCTAAGAAGAGCTCTGCTCTGGTTTGTCTTGCATTCAAGCAGCTTAAATTCTGACTACTGTTAGATGGCTGCAGAAACAGCATCAAGTTGACAATGAAGAATGTGTATAGTTGTTGCATGTCCATTAAGCATGGCAATTGTTGGGTGATTTTCAAATAGCAGGGGGCATGAAGCTGCATATTGTGTGAAAAAGTGACTAAAAGCAGGTGATCGGATCATACACTTTCTTCACTGTGTTTGTTTAATTCTTCATGCTCATATTACTTTGCATGCTGATATTTGCTCTGCATGTTACTATTACAATATATACATTGTGAAGTTTGTTTATTATGTGATTTAGGCTTGCTTTAAGTGATCTTTTGTTTTTTTTTTACAAAGGAGTGTTACTTTAGCACTGTGTTTTTTTACACTTTTACAAGAATATCACACGCCTTCCAGGACCCCTCAATAGCCCTGACCCCATCACTTTGGTCACTCCAGCCCTGTGCCGCTAGGGAAGGTGGGTTCCCAGAGTAGAATTCTGTTCACCTCCAGCACTGTTATAGCGCTAGAACAAGCAACACGCACCAAGCAATACTCTCATAAAATACTCAGAGTCCCTGTCACAGGCAACTAGCGCCAGTCTCGACTAGTCCTTGTGCTCTGCCGAAGAGGCCCTCACATTTTTTTCATCCAGTTGCCGACCAAGGTCCCAAAGTTCAGTAGGAAACTTTCCGCCCAGGGTCTCAGTCTGTAAATTACCAAAGGAAGCAGTGGAGACCTCAGTAAGCCTCATGAAAGAAAACTGACTATGTAAACCGGTTTGCTCCAGTCACCAAGCTGGCCAAAGCCTCATCATTGGCCGGGCCCCTTCCTCTGACCTGACTTAAGGTTTTACCTGGCTTCTAGCCTATAACTTAACTTTTGTTGTTCTGGTTAATCTTTCTCAGCATTGCACATCAACCAGAATTTTGGATATCACTCTGCGTCATGGTGGAACACTTTTGAACTTTGAAAGGTGTTTTACAAAGGTCTCCAAACATTCTAGGTACTTCAAAACTGTTTATATAGTTTAGACCTTGTGGTTCACTCTTATTAAATGTGCATTTTTAGTACAGGTTCACAGGGCGCCTGAACCCCGCTTACGTGTTTAGCTTTGCTTATGGTTTTTATTTATTAGAACGTTATGTTTCCTTTGAATGCACAAGCCTGAAGTGTGCTTATTATGTTTTATCATGTGTATTTATATGTATGACTAATTCCATTATGCTGCTGCCAACCAGTTCATACCAAGCCTCTCGCCTGCTGTCAGCTTAAAAATGCTAAAATTCTTGTTAAACTCATGCTCACTGCGCGGTCCTGTTCATGCTCACTGTGAGTATTGGTGCAGTTTGTGCTCACTGTGAATGCTGGTGCAGGTTGGGCTTGCTGTGAGTTCTGCTGCAGGCTGTGCTTGCTGTGAGTCCTAGTGCAGTTTGGCTCACTGCAAATCTTGGTGCAGGTTGTGCTGGCTGTGAGTCCTGGTGTAGGTTGTTCCCGCTGTGAGTCCTGGTGCAGCAGAGCAGGTTGTGCTCACTATGATTCCTAGATCAGGTTCTGCTTGCTGTGAGTACAAGAGCAAATTGTGCTTGTTGCAGATCTTGGTGCAGGTTGTGCTTGCAGTGAGTACCAGTGCATGTTGTGCTTGTTGTGAGACCTAGAGCAGGTTTTGCTCATTGCGAGTCCTGGTGCAGGTTGTGCTTGCTGTGAGTCTTGGTGCAGCCTATTTTCACTGTGAGTCTTGGTGCAGGTTGTGCTTGCTGCAAGTCTTGGTGCTGGTTGTGCTTGCTGCGAGTCCTAGTGCAGGTTGTGTTTAGCGTTGGAGCAGGTGGTGCTTGCTGTGAGTCCCGGTGCAGGCTGTGCTTGCTGTGAGTCTTGGTGTAGGTTGTGCTTGCAGTGAGTCTTGATGCCAGTAGTCTGCGCTGTGATCTTGGTGCAAGTTGTGCTCGCTGTGAGTCTTGGTAGGTAGTGCTCACAATGAGTCCTGGTGCAGATTGTTCTCAGTGTACGTCCTGGTGCATGTTATGCTCGCTGTGAGTCCTGGTGCTGTTTGTGCTTGTTGCGAGACCTGGTGCTGTTTGTGCTTGTTGCAAGCCCATTCTTCAGGTTGTGCTCACTGCGAGTCCTGGTGCAGTTTATGCTTGCTGCGAGTCTTGGTGCAGACTGCGCTCACTGCAAGTCTTGGTTCAGATTGTGCATGCTGTGAGTACTGGTGCCGTTTGCGCTTACTGAGAGTTGCAGTGCAGGTTGTGCTTGCTGCAAGTCCTTGTGCAGGTTGTGCTCACTGAGAGTCCTGGTGCAGTTTGTGCTTGCTATGACTCCTGACACAGGCTGTGCTCACTGCTAGTACTGGTGCAGGCTATGCTCGCTGAAAGTCCTGGCACAGTTTGTGCTTGCTGTGCATCGTGGTCTTCGCTGTGCGTCCTGGTGCAGGCTGTGCTTGCTGTGAGCCCTAGTGCTGATTGTGCCGACTGTGAGTCTTGGTGCAGTTTGTGCTCTCTGCGAGCCCTGCTGCAGGTTGTGCTCGCTGTGAGTGCGGGTGCACTGTGTGCTCGCTGCAGGTCCTGGTGCAGGTTGCGCTTGCTGTGAGTTCTGTTGGAGGTTGTGCTTACTGAGAGTCCTGGTGCAGGTTGTGCTTGCTGCAAGCCCTGGTGCAGGTTGTGCTCGCTGCGAGTCCTGGTGCCGATTTTGCCTGCTGCGAGTCCTGGTGCAGTTTGTGCCTACTGCGAGCCATGGTGCAGGTTGTGCTTGCTGCGACTATAAACATGAAAAAGAAGGGAAGCCAGGTAAATCTGGACTCCGGTCATACCTGGAGAGAACCAAAATATGTCAGGATACTAAGAGACCAGGGCTGAGTATGCTTCTGTCAGCTGAAAGACAAAGTCACAAAATAGTGATCTACATAAACTTAAATATGCTTAACCAAAACATTTTTAGCAATACAGAGGGAGGTGAAAAAATTCAATTCACATCCTGACCGCACAATATTACAATGAATGTATTAATTCCATAACATTTTTTTAAATAAAAATCCAACCCTGGATTGTAAAATACAATTTGACAATTAATAATTGCAAATATGAAAAAAGAAAAAGAAATAACTAATACCCAACACATTGATCACAAAATACACAAATTCATATAATATAAGATTCAATAATGCATCAAGCAAAGAAAACAGCAACCACACCTCTCAAAACCTCCATCCTAACTTCACTCATACCAAATCACATAACTCACTCAATTACTACAAGCAACTATTCAAATATAGCGCAACAAACAAAATGTGACATCACTACAATACAAAAAATTATATAAATGGTTAACAGAAATTCAACAAACTTGACTGTAAGAGTATGAATACAGTTAAATACTGGAATTAGGGTGACTAGATCAATTGGTCACTACCTATTGCCAATAATTCATTGGTATCAATAATAAAATTTGAAAACCCAACATGTTTCTTACCCAATTCGTTATTGATTGAATTAGCAGAACTTCTTCAGGGGTTATAGGATGTAAAGTCTTCAAGAGGAGGGGAATCTGTAATCATCGCCAATGCATTAGATGTCAGCTCTCTGAACTTCACCTATACAAATAACTGAAGCATACAATGAATGAGCATGAGTAAACTTAATATACTTCACTCATAACATACTGACTCAACTCTATTAATGGGTCAAGTTTAGACAAGTCTACGTATCTTTCTAGCAATACATAGACTGATTCAGTGGACTCAAAGTTAATCACACTATATAGGTCAGTAGCAATATCAGTTTGGTACCTCCTCGCGGACTTGTGTCACTGGGTATCCCCACACCCTGAGATTTATGGATTACAGTATAACCACTCACCATCAGGGAATGGAACACGTTAGCTCAAGCTGAGGACAAGTTTGTGCAACTCATGACAAACAAACAATCGTAAAGTCAGCATCTAGGAACAATGTTAGTTCTATCGGTAGTATGGTTAATCCGGGCAATAATCCAAACCCAGTAGGCCCAAACATGCGTAGAGAAAACCTCATTCCACTGTGTGGAACCCAACATTACTATTCAAGAAAAAATTAAAATGTAGAAAAATGACAAAAAAGGCAAGGAAGCTGGAGGTACATACTTACACTATGCCGTCTATGAAAATGTTTCAATATACACCGTTGGTTAATATGGGTTAGTTTTATTTCATCAGCCTGTCTACACATGACTCGCAAGAAGACCGTCGGATTTACCAAATCCTTGATGGCACATCTAACTGTAATAGAAAACCGTCATTTTACAAAGTTATCATGGGAAACCTATATCAAACAAAAATTGGCATTAGCCGGTAGCAAGATCTATCACACTCACTTGTGATTAAGTGTCCAAGTTTAGATCTTGAGCAAAAGGTCAATGAAGCTCATTATCGCAGGTGCCCACACAAATTCAAGGGTGCCTTCTTGATCTCACTACAAATCAAAAAGTGAACAAAGTGTGTAAAGGCAAAAACTCACGGCACTGCACGACATTGGAGCTAGAAATATATGGAGCCACCAAACACGGCTCGTCACATATACCCTTATTTAAACTCAGCCGTCTGTTACCCAAATAATGCTGCCCTCCATCTCAGAAGACCTCCTTAACTCTTCGCTAACTGTGTTATAAACTCTGCGTACTTCACTGTTCATGTACAAACACTTTTCACAGACTAGAAGTAACAACGGAATTAAAGAGGAAGCACACAATCCTCCTATTTTGATTGTACGAATCATGCAGACGTGATACTCCTTCTAAAGCTTACCGGCAGAGACGGGTATGTAAATGCCACCATCTCGCACTGCTCAATGTCCGTAGGTTAATGAAACAGTGATGGACTAGTGGCTAATTCTATATATAGTAAGTTCACAGACGTTCCACTCTACCCGGCATCACTTGTCCAGGTGCCGGGGGTGCTTCCTAGTCGGTTCTGGGAGTTGTCCGTGTCCACTCCAGTTTAGTCATCACTTTTTTTCTTTTCGTTACGGTTTTTAGTTTGAGTCTGTGGTGTTGAAGAGCCAGGTTTTTAGTAATTTCCTACATTTTTGGTGATCTTTGGTGTTTCTTATTTGTTTTGGGATGTTGTTCCAGGTTTTTGTGGCTAAGTGGTAGAAGGAGGTGCCTCCAAGGTTTGTTTAGGTATGGTTTTGGTTCCAGGCAGATTTCTGTCTGCATTCATGTTATTAGACATGCGCACCTTTAATAGCACTGACTAATGAAAGTCCTTACACCCATGATTACAGGCTAGAAAGTGTCCAACGAATGGTGCTGTTAAAACCCTGTTCCTAACACAACTCTTATGTTCACTGATGCAAACCTTAACCTTCCGTTCCGTTTTCCCAATGTACAGCTTTGGACACGGACACCAAATAGCATACCCTACACCACTTGTGTTGCAATTTGTGAAGTCTTTCTGATGCCACGGTCTCTTTAGACCTAGATCTACATTCTTACTTCTTGTCGTGAGAGTGCAACATTTGCATATACCACATGGGGCATGCCCCCCTGGCACACCTAAGCCCTATTGCTCACTAATAGTTTGCTGGTGAATAGGTACTTCACCGATGTCCTTCGGATCAACCAATTCTTTCAGATTATTTATGGTTATTACTAGTTCGTTTCAGCGATCTCTTCACTATTTTCCTCGGGGAAACTCTGAGGATCAAGTTGTTACTTAGCATGTCAGCTTCTGCTTGAAACAGAGTATTATTAGTACTGTTGAGCTTTAGTCTGTGGAACTGCCCGAAGAGCAAGTTATCTCTAGGAGTTTTAGGGTGGAAGCTGTCATACCTCAAAAGTGAATTCCGATCTGTGGATTTATGGAAGAGTCTTACTTCCAGAGAGGGTGTATTATCATTTACTGAAATCGTCAGATCCAGGAAATCAATCTTTTGTCGGCTGTGATTGATGGTAAATTTTTAAATCGGATTCAACCCGCTAAGCCAGTCAAAAACTGCAATCAATTTCACCTCATTGCCATGCCCGATCATCAGTACATCGTCGATATACCTCTTCCACAGTGTTTGCTAGTGTCTAAATGTGTTGCTGTTAATGTAAAAACGTGTTTGTTCAAAATAATCATCATAAAGGTTGGCCAAAGTAGGGGCCACTGCTGATCCCATGGCCGTAACATGAATTTACTGGTAAAATTCATTGTTGAATTTGAAATCATTATCTGTCAGACATGGCATAGTACACAATACAATGAAGGAATTTGGTGTCATATCTGGTGTCCTTTTAGCAAGAATTATCTCCACAATCACATCCAAAGTGGCGGTCTGAGGAATCTTTGTGTAAAGGGACACGATGTCTAGAGTCACCAACATGTCTTCTTGGTCATTGAATGGGAAATGTTCAATAAGATTAATGACATTCATTGAATCTTGTAAGTATGAAGTCATATCTTTAACATACACCTTGAGAAAAGAATCTGCAAACTTAGCCAGAGGTTCTAACAAAGAATTGGTCCGGGAAACAATCGGTCTTCCCGGGGGATTAATCAATGTCTTGTGTAACTTCAGTAAAATGTAAAACTGTGGATCATTAGGATCTTTTTTCACTAGGTAATCAGTTTCTTTGTTAGTGATCCATCGTCTCTCTCTTGTCTTTTCTACCCTATTTGTTATGAGAGATAAAAGTCGAGAAGTAGGGTCATTCTTAAGTGGTCTGTAAAAAGTTGTGTCTCTCAGTTGTCTCATATATTCTATCACATAATCTTCTCGAACTAGCAACACTATCGCGCCACCCTTGTCAGCACTTCTAATCACAATTGACTTGTTATTTTTCAGTGTGATTATTGGTAGTTGTTGTGATTTGGAACAGTTGTGAAATGTAAGTGATTTCCATCCGGCACTTCACCTAAGTCAATGCCTAGCGTGGGATGCACAACTGAAACCCTTAATTATTTATTTGTGTCTATAAGTTCTTTTATTCTGAAAGATGTACCACTTACATCACGCCCCTCTCTTTGAATCCCCCAGGTCACACTGAGCCAGGTATCAGGCTGGTTTGCAAAGTTAAAATATTTATTTAGGTATTTCACAAGATAATCACACTATATTTAATGGACATACAATAATCCCCAATGGGGTGATGTCACACCAAGCAATCTCTTTAATCACACGGAGTAATATGGAGCAAAAATAATTCAACACAGAATAATACTTTTGTGGGTTTGTTCAAATCAAATGGCAATGTGGTTACTATTTCCCCCTGCACACCACTCAACCCCTCAATATGCAATGTAGAGATATAGGAGGAGAGAGAGCAGGTTTCAGGAATGCAGAATTCAAACAAATATATCAATCCCAATTTCCCCCCAGCACTAGAGAAAAACAGAATTGATTGACAAACTTGTCAAACATGGTTTTAAAGTTGGCTTAAAATGGAATACGCAAGACACTAAAAATGGGTTTAAATCACTGAATTGTTTTAAATTCTGATGCGAGCCGCTTTATCTGGTTTCAGATACACACTATCAATGATCTGAGAGGAATAAGCAAGTTGAAAACTTAATTTTGAGGTCGGTGCAAAGAAAAGCTATTTTACATGTTATAGATTTGCCAAAATGAAAAATTTGTGGCAAACTTTTCCGCGTGTAGTAATCGTTTTCACGGGAAAGCTATAAGGAATTTGGGTTTTATGGAAAGCTCAGGATGTTAGCTACAAGCAGACACTTACATTTCGATTCTAGCATAAAAATTGAAGAAGTTATGGCCGTTTTCGGGGAGGTCGTTTTTTCAGATAGAGGCAAAATGTAAAACAAGATGCGCTTTTAAAATACAAACAAGGTTTTCTTTACACTAGGGATGGACTATGAAGAAACAAACAACACGACAGCACAGCCACCAGACCAGGACGTCTCTGATCAGGTTTTTGCCTGCCGAGAAGCTTGCCTTCTTCAGATGAAATATATCAGCACAAAGATGATTTTAACCAAATGATCACAGAAGGACTATAGGATAAGAGAGAGAGTTCAGGCAAGACAAAAAGATTACTAACAATGCAGTTTCTAGGTATAAGATAGATTTGATTTGGATGACTATGGAGAGTACATAGGCTAGTGACAATCCTATACTATGGATACTCACTACCAAGTTTTGAATGGAACCATCAGGGATTCTGGTTCTGGTCAGGGATACTTTCGGGACAGACAGCTGGACACACCGGACTGGTCTGGATCAGCGATCAGCAAGATGCTCTGGACACCACACGGCAGGACTGGACAGCAAGATGCTCTGGTCTACACTACACAGCACGACTGGACTAGATCTGCAATGGCTCTTTGGTCTGCACAGCACGGCACCAGATTGGGATTTAATCTTTGGTAGGCAAACAGTTACAGCACAGCCTGGCTGCTTCTTTGGTTTCCCCTTTAAGTTGAGGGATGGGTTCTGGAAGTTAGGCCCAGTGGAAAGTGGTTCAGCTATGCTCTGAGCCTTTCTGCTTGCAAAGTTTCTGTAGTCTGGAACAAGGAGTTTGAATGGATCTCCTTCAGAGTGCTTCACCAAAATCGGGATGGTGGGTGGATCAGTGTCTTTTCTGAGTCCTCAGCTGTCTCTATTCATGTGTTTGATAAAGTGGTGGGTATGCTGAATTATCCTAGGCGCACCCCCTTGGTAGTCTATTGGCTAGAGTCTGCTCTCTCCCTTGATTGGAGGAGAAAACAGAGTGTCATCATGATGATGCGGTTTATGAGGCAGGGAAAATCTCCCCTTTGCCTTTTTCAAATAAAATCTATTTTTGATATAATACATCTTTACATACATACAATCCTTATACCAATAAGATACATAGATCAGATATTTAGTAGAGCAAACCCTCTTCCAAGCCTCGTTGCTGTGAGATCTTAGGTCTGGATTTGACACATTTTCGCACTTTTTGTCCGGGACACAATATCTAACTTGTCAAAAATGTTGTACATATGAGCGCATTGTATATGGGCATAATCGTATGAAGTTTAATGCTTCTGACATAAATACAATTGCTACAAAACCAGAATATTCACTGTGCCTTCCCAGAACATCGCACAGAGTTCTGGCTCCTTTTAAAATGTGCACAAAAACATCACATTAACAATGCTGTTAATTCTATCATTTTTACACATTCGCACAGTCCTTTATCAGTTCCGCTGACCATTTCCTCCTCACTTCACCCCCACCCCCTGTGCCTCCTCCCGCTTTCACTCCTTCCAACTCTTAGCACCCCTACATTAGAACTCCCTTCCTCTTGATATCCGTTCTTCCCCCACCTTCACCTCATTCCACACTTCCCTTAAATCTCTCCTTCTCCATTCCCCGCCTTGAAATCCCTCCCCCTTCCTCCTCCCCCCCTTTCCCACTCTTATCCCCAACTTTCCCCCCTCCCTTTTCCCACCTTCCCTCCTCCACCCTCCCCCTTCCTCCTCCTTCCCTCTTCTTCCACTCCCCCCCACCCTGTCCCTCTCCCCGTCCTCCCTATACCACTCAGTTAATTGCTCTTCACACTGTTTTATTGCTTGATCGATTCATATTGTAATTGCTTCACTGTTATATCGTTCATGTTTCATGTATTGTTGTTCCATGTACAGCGCTTTGGCGTAAGGCGCGTTATAAATAAACAAATACAAATACAAATACAAATCAGTCTTTTTCAAAAATATGCTTTCTGTACTTTGTGAATCAACAAAAGTGTCTGTCCCCGCTTCCATCTCCATTTTGCAGCTCAAGAGCAATCTCCACCCTCTTCCTTCTGGCAGAGGCCACTGTTGACAATTTACAATCTGCATATCCTTTCAGCCAAGGAAGGTCCATTGTGCTCCTCCAGCAGCAGTCCAAAATCTCCTCCCCTGATTTCATCAACACAAAGGTGTAAGTTCCTGGCCTTGGTGGGAAGCAGGAGAGATGCCTTTTGTTAGGGGAAGCTGGGGGGGAACTGGTTTGGTGACTTTGAGTTCAGCTTAAATTCACTGTCAATTTCTTACATTTTTCTTGGTTTAAAACAAAACTTGCAATTTTTAAACAAGCAGCTAGAACACTAATTCTAGTCTCTAAACCATGGAGATTAAATAGTTACAACCTATATTACTTTTGATAACATGTCACTTAATTTCCAGACATTTGATTTCAATTGCACAAGTTTAAGCTTCTGATGCAACTAATGACATTTGTCATACAGGCGGTCGCTGGTACTGCACCCATATTTTGACAGATTTTCACAGGTAGGCACACTTTTTACTGTGGATATTTTGATGATAGATTCCGCTTTTCATCACATTTTATGTTCATATTGATTCCTTAAACGAAGTGGCGGGTAACACCCAGCAGAGATATTGGATGAGATGTTTTGGACCGGTATTTTGTATTTTCAGCAACCAAGAAAAAGGGATTTAAGAACAATTTCAGTTTTTTTTTTTTAAGAAAGCACTGCCTCTCATGTAGTTTCCATTTTTACTTGGTGAGCAGCCCAGTAACATGTTTCAGCAGTGAGGTCTCCTTTCCACTACTGACAACAGGCAAAGTAGACTTGACAGCCATCTTTCTGTGTTTCAAAGCGCAATTTTCATAGGTTTTGGCACGCATAGGGCTTTTGCGGCCATTTTGATCATTCTTGCACCATCAGCACACAGGGATGTCGCGGGGCAGAGCCTAGTGGGTTAAAACATCCCACAGAAAAAGGCTTGTCAAGTTTGACTGTTCCAAGCAGTCCAAATCTGCTAATACTCGACGTTCAAAAACAATGGACTCCGAACTGTGACTTGCAGTAGGAGGACAGCAATTAGAAGGATTGTGAAGGGCACTATTAAGAGGTCCCAGTTCAAAGGGGTTCTCATTGTAGTACTGCTTTAGATGGATCTTCCTAAAAATACTCTGTACTTCTTGTCATGATTTAAAGCAATCATAGGTGGAAGTGGAAACGAAACCAAAACCTTTCTCTAGAACTAGCTTTTCTTCACCCGTAGGTATATAGGAGGACAAGTTAATTAATAAGCTGTGTTGCCCCTGGTCATTTGTGGCTAGTAATCCCATGTGGCTGCGTCCCTGTCTAAAAAACCATCCGGGGGCCTCTGCCTCGTTGTGTTGGCCGAAAATGTTGTGGTCATCGCTTATTGTTTGCATTACCTCGTCCTGTACCAAACCCACGTCTAGGTGCCCTAAAATTAGGATCATTAGTAGTACCATTGTCATCTGAACTATGAGAGCTATAAGAGGTATTAGTGAAACAAACACTCTTCGTATTACCTCTAGGGGCACCATCATATTGTTGATCCGGTACATAACCTTCCTGCGTATAACGGAAAGCTTTCTCATGCTTGAAATCGGTTATGACTCTTTTGAGTCGCCTGATCCTGTCTCTCAAAGTAGATTCCTTAAAATCATTCAGTTCTTTAATGATATCATTGAGTCTTTTAGTAAAGGCCTCAAGAGGAACCAGTTTTTTTATCTCATCTTCCAACTTGGCTAGGTCTTTACCCTGTTTCTCTGTCATTTCTTTTGCGGTATCTATTATAAGGATAAGACAATCTCTACCGCACTAAATAGCTATATAGCTCCATCTAATGATGAACTCCTTGTTGTCTAAAAATAGCCTTGGTTCATTTCGTACCACGAGACCTTGTGGTAACATTCCGCTTCTCAAATACTCTAGCATTATCATCCCGTGTAGCTCAGTAAAAATCCTTCTTTTTTTCAGATTAAACAGCTCATCCCAATTGCTTATATTGGTCAAGGGTGGGATTTCGCCCTCATTGGAAAAGAGAGACGATCTTTCCAAGAGATCTTTTACATATTGCTCATCATAGCTGTGAGTTTTGTCAGCAACCATGGTGAAAGAATATATATAAATATAACCATGTGTAACTTTCACAATCTAGAGGTACTCAACACCCTGTCCTCAGCGTGCAGGATACATATGTCACAGGACCATAACCAGTCAATACACAAATCCCACAACCGATAGCCGTACAATAACCATAAACATGAAAAAGAAGGGAAGCCAGGTAAATCTAGACTCCGGTCATACCTGGAGAGAACCAATATATGTAAGGATACTAAGAGACCGGGCCGAGTATGCTTCTGTCAGGTGAAACGAAAAGTCAGAAAAGAATGATCTACATAAACTTAAATATGGTTGAACAAAACATGTTTAGGAATACAGGGGGAGGTGAAAAAATTCAATTCCCATCCTGACCACACAATATTACAATGAATTTATTAATTCCATAAACATTTTTTTATAAAGATCCAAACCTGGATTGTAAAATTCTATTTAACCATTAATAAGCATAAATTTGAAAAAAGAAAAAGAAATAATGAATACCCAACACACTGATCACAAAATACACAACTACTTCAAATATAAGATTCAATAATGCATCAAGCAAAGAAAACAGCAACCACACCTCTCAAAACCTCCATCCTAACTTCACTCATACCAAATCACACAACTCACTCAATTACTACAAGCACCTATTCAAATAAAGTGCACCAAACAAAATGTGACACCACAATAATACAAAAAATGATATATATGGATAACAGAAATTACAACAAACTCGACTGTAAGAATATGAATACATTTAAATACTCGAGTTAGGGTGACTAGATCAATTGCTCACTACCTATTGCCAATAATTCATTGGTATCAATAATAAAATATGAAGACCCAACATGTTTACTTCCCAATCCGTTATTGATTGAATTAGCAGAAATTCTTCAGGGTTTATAGGATTTGAAGTCTTCAAGAGGAGGACAATCTGTAATCATTGCCAATGCATTAGATGTCAGCTCTCTGAACTTTCACCTATACAAATAACAGAAGCATACAATGAATGAGCATGAGTAAACTTAATATACCTTACTCATAATAAAGTGACTCAACTCTATTAATGGGTCCAATTTAGACAAGTCTAAGTATCTGTCTAGCAATACATAGGGCCTCATTCCGAGTACGGCGCTAACCAATGGCGCTATTAACGCCTTGGTTGACGTCGTACCCGGACCGGCAGCGCCTTGGTGGATGGCGGAATTACCGCCCCATTCCAAGGTTGGCGGGGCGGTAATTCCCCATTCACCAAGGCTCTTCCCCATTCCCAAATGAGCCCCCATAGGACTCAATGGGAATGGGGATGATGCACATAACGGTGACCGTTCATTACGGTCACCGTTATTGGCTTGGAGGCCCCTTTGCGCCCTCGAATTTAACACCTGCTCAAAGCAGGCGTTAAGGGCGAGGGCGCAAAGGGAACTCGGAGTATGGCGGTAAGGGATTACCGCCACCGGTCTCGTTACCAGTGGCCGCTATCCCTTACCGCCATACTCGGAATGAGGCCCATAGACTGATTCAGTGGACCCAAAGTTAATCACACTATATAGGTCAGTAGCAATATCAATTTGGTACCTCCTCACGGACTTGTGTCACTGGGTATCGCCACACGCAGAGATATATGGATAACAGTATAACCACTCACCATCAGTGAATGGAACACGTTAGCTCAAGCTGAGGACAATTTTGTGCAACTCATGACAAACAAACAATCATAAAGTCAGCATCTAGGAACAATGTTAGTTATATCGGTAGTGTGGTTAATCTGGGCAATAAGTCAAACCCAATTGGCCCAAACATGCCTAGAGAAAACCTCATTTCACTGTGCTGAACCCAACATTACTATTCAAGAAAAAATGTAAACACAGAAAAAACAAAAAAGGCGAGAAAACTGGCGGTACATACTTACACTATGCTATCTATGAAAATGATTCAATATACCCCATTGGTAATACAGATTAGTTTTATTTCATCAGCCCGTCTATACGTGACTCATAAGAAGACCGTCGGATTTACCAAATCTTTGATGACACATCAAGTTGTAATAGAAAACCGTCATCTTACAAAGTTATCATGGGATACATATATCAAACATATATACGTTTAAAGTACGTCTGAATACTTGCCCAACAAAGATGGCCATCTTTAAATGTCTACTATCTCAAGGTGGACAGACAAAAAAAGCTGCAATCATAAAGCTGAAACCCTGTCTTTGGAGTTATGTCAATATACAGAATCATGTCAATCTGTAACAAAATTCATGACAAAAAAACAAAAGGAAATCCGTAGGAGCTAAACATTATCAGATTTATTCAATTATGTAAAACCAACCACCCCCAAAGTGGCTAGTAATCAAAAAGGGGCGGATGGAGGTATCTTGGCACGGGCTCCATAGTAACTGGCATGAGATCGATCTAAATGGTCCACTCCAACTGTTCATTAAGACCTGTAAGGTGACTTTTTGTTAAAAAAGATTAATCTCATCTCTGCTCTAGATAAGGCCCTTTTGTCTGCATTCTTGTTTTTAGACATGCGCACCTTCAATAGAACTGACCAATGAAAGTCCTCACACCCATGGTCACAGGCTAGAAAGTGTCCAACTAATGGAGCTGTTAAAACCCTGTTCCTAACACAATTCTTATGTTCACTGATGTGAACCTTAACCTTCCATTCCATTTTCCCTATGTACAGCTTCGTACACGAACACCAAATAGCATACACTACACCACTTGTATTGCAATTTGTGAAGTCCTTCTGTTGCCACTGTCTCTTTAGACCTAGATCTACATTCTTACTTCTTGTCGTGAGGGTGCCCTCCCTGGCACACTTAAGCCCCATTGCTCAGTAATAGTTTGCTGGCGTATAGGTTCTTCACTGATGTCATTCAGAGTAACCAATTCTTTCAGATTACGCCCCAGTTTGAAGGCGCACCTGGGAGCTGGAATAGGGGTTTTGCCTTTCAGCAAAAGGTGCCAGTTCTTCTTAATGATCCCAACTATTCTATTGGACAAAGGGTTATATGTACTGACAAATGTCAAGCCACATGGTTCCTGTGGGAGAGGTTTATCCTTATATTCCAACAAAGCATTGCAGTGGTTATTACTAGTTCATTTCAGCGATCTGTTCACCATTTTCCTTGGATAACCTCTGAGGATCAAGTTGTTACTTAGCATGTCATCTTCTGCTTGAAACACAGTATTATTAGTACTGTTGAGCTTTAGTCTGAGAAACCGACCGAAGGGCAAGTTATCTCTAAGAGTTTTAGGGTGGAAGCTATCATACCTCAAAAGTGAATTCCGATTCGTGGATTTATGTAAGGGTCTGACTTCCAGAGTGTGTGTATTATCTTTTACTGAAATCGTCAGATCCAGAAAATCAATCTTTGTCGGCTGTGATTGATGGTAAATTTAATAAATGGATTCTACCTGTTAAGTCAGTCAAAAAATGCAATACATTGCACCTCATTGCTATGCCAGATCATCAGTACATCGTCGATATACCTCTTCCACAATGTTTGCTGGTGTCTAAATGCGTTGCCGTTACTGTCAATACTTGTTTGTTCAAAATAATCAACATAAAGGTTGGTCAAATTAGGGGCCACTGCTGACCACATGGCCGTACCATGAATTTGCTGGTAAAATTCATTGTTGATTTTGAAATAATTTTCTGTCAGACATAGCATAGTACACCATAGAATGAAGGAATTTGGTGTCATTTCTGGTGTCCTTTTAGCAAGAAGTATCTCCTCAATCACATCCAAAGTGGCGGTCTGAGGAATCTTCGTATAAAGGGACACGATGTCTAGAGTCACCAATATGTCTTCTTGGTCAGTGAATGGGAAATGATCAATAAGATTAATGATATTCTTTGAATCTTGTACGTATGAAGTCTTATCTTTAATATACACCTTGAGAAAAGAATCTGCAAACTTAGCCAGAGGTTCTAACAAAGAATTGGTCCCAGAAACAATCGGTCTTCCCATGGGATTAACCAACGTCTTGTGTACCTTCGGTAAGATGTAAAACTGTGGTACATTAGGATAATTTTTCTCTAGGTAATCAGCTTCTTTGTTAGTGATCCATCGTCTCTTGCTGCAGGTCCTGGTGCAGGTTGTGCTCGCTGTGAGTCGTCATGCAGGTTGTGCTTCCTGCGAGTCCTGGTGCATGTTGTGCTTGGCCCTAGTTTGGGTTTTGCTTACTGCAAGTCCTGGTGCAGATTGTGCTTGTTGCGAGTCCTGGTGCAGTCTATGCTCGCTACGTGTCCTGGTGTGGTTTGTGTTTGCTGCAAGCCCTGGTGCAGGTTGTGCTTACTGCGAGTCCTGGTGCAGTCTATGGTTGCTGCGAGTCCTTGTGCAGTCTGTACTTCCTGGTGTAAATTGTGCCTGCTGCGAGTCCTGGTGCAGGTTCTGCTCACTGCGAGTCCTGGTACAGTCTATGCTTGCTGCGAGTCCTGGTGTGGTTTTTGTTTGCTGCGAGCCCTAGTGCAGATTGTGCTCACTGCGAGTCCTGGTGAAGACTATGCTTGCTGCGAGTCCTGGTGCAGGTTGTGCTTGCTGCGAGTCCTGGTGCAGGTTGTGCTCCCTGCGATTGCTGGTGCGGTTTGTGTTTGTTGCCAGCCCTGGTGCAGGTTGCGCTTGATGTGCGTCTTGGTGCAGCCTATTCTCGCTGCGAGTCCTGGTGCACTGTGTGCTCGCTGCAGGTCCTGGTGCAGGTTGTATTTGCTGCAAGTCCTGTTGGAGGTTGTGCTGCTCACTGCGAGTCCTGGTGCAGTCCATGCTCGCTGCGAGTCCTTGTGCAGGTTGCGCTCGCTGTGCGTCCTGGTGCGGGTTGTGCTTCCTGCGAGTGCTGGTACAGTTTCTGTTTGCTGCAAGCCCTGGTGCAGGTTGTGCTTGCTGTGAGCCCTCGTGAGGGGTGTGTTCATTTTGAACAAGGAGGATAGCTTACAGAGTGAAACGCTGGCTCCATGTGGCGAGCCTGCAGTTCACAGGTTGGAATCGCATCAGAATCCACTTGGCCCTTCATCGTTCTGCGATCAATACATTGGGTGTCGTTAAATTGGTTAATGATAACACCTATTACTACAGTAATAAGAGGTGAGGAGAATCTGGCAGGAAGTGCTGTATACAAAATTGACATTGTTCGTATAATCACTAATTCCTGGTTCACGTCCTTCTCAACATATGTTCGGATTTGGTGTTGTGCCATGTGTGATTTTTCTGGACCGGTGCTGCCGTGCATTGTGTGCCAAATCATTATCATTGTGTGCCCTTGCTTTGCCCACTGTGAGTCCATGACCAGTCTGCCCTCACTGCGGGTCCTGGTTATGCTCACAGACCTCAGGCTGGGTTATCTGCGCACTACAGTTCGCGTCTCAGGCACACTGGGATGCCCGGTCCCAGTCACTGTGAGTCCATGACCAGTCTGCCTTCACTGTGAGTTCAGGCCATGCTCACAGATCCCAGGCTGGAGTATCTGCGCACCACGCCTCATGACCCATCAGCTCACGCTTTGAGTCCTGACCAAACTCAGTCCAGGTGATGCTGACAGAGTTCTGGAGACGGTATCCATTCACCACCGTTCACAAGTGGTGCTCGTGAGCCCTGGGGCAGGTCATGCCACAAGACCGGGCCACGCTCACAGTGAGTCCTTGGCGAAACTGTCTCACTGGGAGTCCAGGTCACGCTCACAGAGCCCAGGTTGGAGTATTTGCGCACCACGGTTTACGTCTCATGCTCACTGTGAGTCCTGGTGCAGGCCATTCTTTGGGCCCCGGCCATGCTGACAGCGAGTCCGGGTCATGTTCGCAGGGAGGGCCTCGCCTGGTTTCTCGGCCGTTCCGACTGCTCATGTGAGAGTCGTGGGCCATTCTCCAGCGACGTTTCGCGCCACTCTGGCTACGTCTGACATGGAGCGGAAGCTTCCAGAAATAACAATCTGGCCTTCCACGAAGTGCTAATGATGAGGCATCAGTACGAGGCGGATGATGATAGCTTTTCATTATCACGACGGCTAATTATCTCCACTGCGGCTGCAGGGGACGGCTAACGAGCGCCTGCCTGGGATTCAGCTCTGCTCGCTCTGATAGCATATGCTTTGCGCATTAGGCAAATAGCAGCGGGTGGAGTCCTTGCTTCGCATCTCCTAGACTCACCACAGTGGCCTGAGAGGGGTCTGATGTGCACCTGCTCAGGGGAGTCGATTTATGAATTTCCCAGGGGATGCCCAAATATAGGAAGTGACATCACCAGCAGTTATATGACCGCATTTGCACGTAGTCCCCAACTTGGTGCAAGTGGGAGGGGGGACGCAGAACAGTGGCAACCTTGACAGGTATGTACTGCATATACTAAAGTCCAGGACCGGACTGGGATCCAAAAGTGGCCCTGGAAATATTTTTCAAAGTGGCCCCATATTTCGCTGAACGAGCGAGCATAGCACATCTGCCCAACCCTTCTATGTGGGTATTGGGAGTATACCCCAAGAAAATGTTGAATTCAATTAGTCAAAATGAGTGCATTTAAAGCATGTTTTAAATAAGTTCAGCATCTCTCAAAGTAGAAATTCAATGATAGAGGGACCTGAGACTTTACATATTTTGCAGATGAGAACAACAATTTCTTCCAGTATTAAAGGTCATCAGACACCATGCATCCCTAATCCATTTCATACCTATTCCCCTGATGGGAAGAGCACACAGATAAAATGCATCCTTAAACGGAAATGCCAACAGTTTTCGCTTTTGTGTAGGCATGGGAAATGCATTTGCCAGGCACTGCCATAGTGGTATTAACTGTCCATTGATGGTAGCAGATGCAAAGTGTTGAGAGTACCTGGGCATATAATAGCACTGCCTGGCGAATGCCTAATATTGATACACAAGCTCAAACAGTCTGCATTACCAAGCCATGTTTTTAACAGGACTTCAGTGAAGGTCAGGCATAGTGCTTATAAATGGAATGGCTGAAGGCAGACCTTGTTGACAATTTCACCAGGAGCACTTTTGCAGTTCCAGTTAAGTCATTAACTCTCAGAAGACACACTTGCAGGCAATTTAAGCTCAATGTTGTATGGTAAGGCTTGATAAATCTAGCTCAAATACATCCCAGGAGGACGTGTTTTGGGTGGAGAGGGGCAGAAAGCAGGTGGAAATGGTCATAGGAATTAGCATGGGCGTGGGCAGTTAATGGGCGAGGAAATAACCCTACAACATGTACAAAGGTTTTGTCCTGCCTCACATATTTCCCGAGCTGTACTCGAATGTCATAGTTTCAGCTTATAGGAGGCACTTTAGCCAAAACTAACAAAAAGGTTGAGTTGGTATGAGATCAGTGAGTCATGCCAATGAAGTGCCCGCAGTGTCCAGACAAAGTGGCTCAGCGCTTGTGCGTTCAACCATAGTGGTATGCTTATCAGTGGTTCCACTTCGCAAGTGACGTGTTTGCATTTTGCACTTTTCATTAAGGTAAAATCCGTATTGAGAGTGTGGGGCCTCATTCAGCAAATGGGGTACATTGCTTATGTGTTTCAACATTTTGACGGGGATCACTGTTGTTTTGTAGAGGTGAGAGGGCTGAGGACTGATTAGACACTACTAATCCTGGTACTTCTGCAAGACAGCAGTCATTTTGTCACTTGCGGGGAAAGTGCAAGGCTGCTCTGACCTTTGGTGGAACGAGTGGTTGTAGGAAGGTCAGCTGCAAAAAACAAGTTAATGAGTCAAAAGGCACAGTACGAGGTCGCTTTTAGATTCCAGCACGTGGACAGCACTAAATGTGACAGCTTGCTGACCGCAAACCCCACATTAAAACAATAGCTACTTTTTTCATTAGAAAAAATTACTGTTTAGCTCGGCCAATTTGGCACACAGGGCTTCCTGGTTTGTGGTCCTCCGAGTGTAAATAGCAAACAAAAGGCACGGTGCCTGACAGTGGCAAGCACATAGCATAGCAGGCAAGGGTTCAGCTCTGCTAGACTGAAAGGCATTAGAATGCTTTTAATGTCCTTAGGGGTGACGCTGCCAGCAGCAATCCACTTCAAGCAGGTGATCCCCTCTCCATCTGAGGACATCAGTCCAGCCATTCCCCAACCCATGCCATGCTTAAAAAAGCTTACGCTCTCTATGCAATGCCCCTTCCCACCCGCTACTTTCCTCTCTCTATAACACTCCAGTCTCCTCCCGATAAGCTGCATAACCGTTTAAAGCAAAGTTGCACAGTGACTGCTTGTCTCTGCAACTCTAAGCACTGTTCCGGTCATCGTCCACATGGGCCATCCAGCCAAGGCAGGTTTGGAATTATGGCGCGACATAGATTTGTTTTATATTTTGCATTGCTGGTGCAGCCCCCACAATGTTTCTATTCCCGGTACTACCCGGCTCTTTATGAGGCTTGTTTTCCCAGCCAGGGCTCTGCCACTCCTCTGCCCCCACAACCCTGCTTTGATCCTTAGCCCCCAGTATGAGCTCAGCCGGCATGACACCTGCAGCCCTCCCTCCCCCATCTTCAGCCCAATCCACAGCCAGCGGATACCACTTGGCCAAACACGAAGGGCCTGTCCAGACCACAGACATCCCCTGTCTTTAACGGAGGTGGGAGGCCAGGAAACATCACAGAGAGGAGGGGTCTCGCATAACTGAACCCACTTAAACGTGGGAGTCAACTTTATGACTTATTAACTTGCTGGATGCAATTAACAAACGCATCTAGTGCGCTGGTGTCAATGGGGGGAACGCACATGTGTGCGCCGCTCAAACATGAGTGCTTTCTGTTGTTGCGGCCTGGCCCCAGAGATGCTGCCCGACCACAGCTCTGCTCTCCACAAGCCCACCACCTGTTAGGCCCAGACACACCACCAAGGCAGTGGCACCAAAGGTTTGGAAACACGGTGCGCCATAGATATGTTTTTTATTTTTGCTAATAATTTCATTAGCGAAAATAAAAAACATATCTATGGTGCGCCACCATTCCGACCGCAGCCCCGCTGCCCACACGCCAAAACCAGAGGTTTAAAAACACACGGCAGCTTTATTAGGGGGAAAAAATATTGCATACCATTTGCCCGCTCAGTCGAGTCCTCATCTTGTCTCGCCTCAAGCACTCAGCAACGCAGGCAGCAGAGCCTGCCATAAGGACGCGTCACGAGCCACCTGGCTGCGCAGCCTGCGCATGTCATGTAATCGGAATACGATCATGTGACTAGAACGTAGGCAGACAGGGTACGAGAGCGGCCATCAGCCAGTTTTTAGCGAACCACCCAGGCTGGGTCAGGCTGGCCTGGATGTTCGTTCACAACCAAGCAAAGAGGCCCTATGCCCCGAGGCCTACCGGGGAAAGTCCCGGTGGGCCAGTACAGCCATGCTAAAGTCAAGTAAGATGGAGGTTTAACCTGCCAGTTGCATTCCAGTAGGCCAACACTTCCCCTACTCCATGCCTCTATAATCATCCAGGTTGTAGTAGCCCTCAGAAGGCAGAGCAACACAACTAGGATGGGATAACGAAATGGCATCCCATCCTGTGAGTGTGTCAAACCTCAGAGCAAAGACTGTGCGTGTGCCTCCTACCTTGGAGCACAATCTTACTAATTTGGTGCAAATCTCGCAAGTGGGTGCATGGGAATCCCATGTGTGTGTGTGGACTGCAGACCCCAAATCACATGCTCACTTCTTCTGCGCGAAAAGGGCAAGCATTCAGGATGGGTCTCACACCTATAAACAGTGTGATATATTGAGTGGGCACCTCACTCCTTGAGCATAATATCAACCGTTGCTGGTAATCTCACAACTGAACGTACAGTTTCACTCTTGGTCATCTCAGTGACCCCATGTATATTAATGGAGACAGTCTCCCATCTGGGAAGACAATTATATTTCTGTTAAAACACTCTGAATTCTCACTCCAGTTTTCTCGATCTATAGATCCATACCATATTCATTCATTGTGTGTGCAGGGGGGATAACTTGTGTCTGAGAGACCACATTCTTTCATTCAGGAGAGATAAAGGGGTAACAACCCCCTGTATGTGGGATCAGGCTCATTTTGGCCCATGGCCCCTCACTCCAGAATGAGTGAGCAGGTTTTAAGACCCTGCTGATTGTGCTATCCTACAGGCTCGAGCCTTCTATCCCTTGCCACATCACGGCTTCCAACATTCTGAGTGGCAGCTTATGTACAGCACGCAGCTCGGGACATGCCTGTTGCCAATTGAATGAAGTCAGATCTACTATTTAGACACTGGGAGAGAGCCTTAAACCCACATTGGTGGTGAAGAAGCACACAACATAGAGAACACAATGGTATAGTGTTGCAGTCCTGCTGGGAAATGACAATTCGGTCTGTTTAAATGTAAAGCAGAGTGGCTGAGAAGTACACGCACTGTGCCATTAAAAATATAGCAGCTGTGGTGGGTAGAAGTGCTGCTTCAGTGGCATCAAGAGTAGGCAATTCCCTGTGGGGTAGTGTTGGTCATTTCCTATTGAAGTATAGCAGCCCTTTTGAGAAGTGCCATTAAAAGTGAAGCTGTCCAGTAGGCTGGATCAGTGCTGCCCCATAAAAGGTGCAGAAGCCTCTGTGAGAAGTGTAGTATTTTCACATTAACTATGCTTAAGCACTTTGGGTTATTGAAAAGTGCTGCTACATTCTGAGTAATTCCATCACTTTAAATATATTAGCTCTTGAATAACCACAACAGCGTTGAGTTGTTCTGATGATGATGAAGATGATATCAGACTTGCTCAATAGTTCTGGTTCTCTATCATTAAATGTACTTCATACCTTCAGAGTCTCGGGAGGATAGCTCAGGGGCAACATGCTTGCCTTGGAAGCAAGACGACATGGAGCAACACAGGTTCGATCCCTCTGTCTGCACAACACAGGTTCGATCCCTTGGTCCGCGCTTAGAAACCTCTGGGTATTACGTGCATTATAAATAACTAATTAAAATTAAAATAAATAAATCTGCTGAGAAGTGCTGGGGCCTTGTCAATAAGAGTGTAGTAGCTCAACTGAGAAGTGATGATGTTGTCCCATCAAAAGTATAGCAGCCCCACTAAAATGAACTAGCATTGCCTCAACAAAAGCATAGCAGCCCCACTAAGATGAACTAGCATTGCCTCAACAAAAGCATAGTATTACAATTATAGAAGCCCTGTTGCCAAGAGGGGTGCACAGATGTACAAATACATCCAAACCAAAAAGATTTTTTAGAAATTGAGGGACAGACTTGCTTTACATCTGTGCCTCCATTTCTTTTTTTTATAACAACATTTTATTAGAATATGCATATCAATCAGACATCAACAACAGCATTGTGTTCAATAACAGCAACATTCAGCATCACAAGTTTTTAGGGAGGGTAAGGAGTTAGTTGGGGTTAGGCCGACCTCCATTTTTCAATACGACATTTGAGCTTGGTGGAGGTGGCAGCCGCTGCAGATGGGGTGGCAATGGGGAATATAGGTTGGGCAATAGAGGGGGCTGCTTTGTAACCACCTAGTTAGTGGTGGTCTTCTGGACAGAGCCGGGAACCTCGCTGCAAAGTCTATGAAAGGATCCCAGATGTTCATGGTTTTGGTGAGAAAATTGTTTCGGATCGTGGTTACCTTTTCTGCCACTGCAATGTCCCAGCATTTGGACCACCATAAAGCTATTGAGGGTCCTTCCTCATGTTTCCACAGGCGGGCCATGGCGATTTTCGCTGCGAGGAGTAAGTGCGTACACAATCGAGGTAAGTTACCTGAGATTGGCAATGCTCCGCCCCCTGTTTCCCCTAGGAGAATAATCCCCGGATCCCAAGGTATAATGCGTCCAGTGATGTCTTTGATGTGTTTAATCACCTCCCTCCAGTATGTCTCCTCCTTTGGGCAGGTCCATGCCATGTGAAATAGAGATCCTGGAGTGACGCACCCTCGCCAGCAGTGATCAGATAGCGCTGGGTTGGCTCTGTTGATTTGGACCGGGGTCATATAATATCTATAGCAGAATTTGTAACCCCCCTCCCTGTTAGTAATGCATTGTGAGCTTTTATGCAGCCTGGTCCATATTTTTGCCCAACCCTCCACTTCTATTTCCCGACCCAGGTCCTTTTCCCACTCGATCATGTATCTTTCTTTTTCGTGGGGTAAATCCTGTCCAGGAGACAATATAGTGTAGAGATTTTGCTTCTTTTTGTTGGGGTTGTTAGGGTGCTTTCTAGAGCTGTTAGTTCTCTTGCGCACTTCTCGCGTACCGCCCTATGAGATGACCAGTGCCTTATCTGGGTATAGTGAAATCTTTCCCTCTCCTCCACCCCAAACTTCTCTTTGCATCTCTCGAATGAGATGGGCGAGCCCTCCTCCAGGAAGTCACCCATTTTAAGCAGGCCTCCCTCCCTCCACGACTTGAAACTATTGGGGCTGCAGCCTGGTGAAAACTCTGGGTTGTTCCAGACAGGGGATAGGGGGCCCATGGCGTCCCTGATGCCCCATTTCCGAGCTGCTGCCTTCCAGCATTGGACTCTTGTAAGTGTGGCCGCCAGGGGGCCTGCATTCGCTTGCGTTTTCCTTTCAGGGAGGTGTGGGAGATCTGCGGGGCTTCCTGGGCACCAGAATTCCTCTATCTACTTCCATTTTGGGGCATCCTCTTCTTGTACCCAGGAAAAGGCATGTGATAGTTGGGCTGCTAAAGTAAATCTGGCGATGTCTGGTACCCCCAGCCCCCCCCTGTTTTTGTCCCGCATCATTATACTTTTACCAATGCGCTGCTTTTTCCCTCCCCAGACAAATCCCTGCAGTTTCTTTTGCATGTCCACCAGGACTGGGGCCGGGATTCGGGCCGGTATTGCAGTGCAGGTGTATAGCCACCTGGGAACAATATTCATTTTTATGGCCGCAATTCGGCCGAACCAGGATATCTCCCTGGAGGACCAGGATTTTAGGTCCTTCTTAAGGTTTGTAATAAGTTGTGGGAAATTTGCAGCATAGAGTTGGGTTGGGTCCTTCGTGATTCTCACCCCTAGATAATCTATCGCATCTTTTTCCCATGAGATAGGCATTAGCTGGCGAAGGGCTGCTCTTTCCAGGCTAGGGACATTGATCGCGAGGGCTGAGGACTTGTCTAGGTTAATTTTGAACCCTGATAGTACTCCAAATTCGTCAATTTCCCTCCATAGGGAGTTGAGGGATGCCACCAAATTTGATGCTGTTATTAAAACATCATCCCCATATAGTGCGATTTTGTATTATCGGCCCCCAATTTGGACTCCCCTTATCCCAGTATTCTGCCTAATCTTAGCTGCAAAGGGCTCCAAAGATAGGGCAAAAATAAGGGGGGATAGTGGGCAGCCCTGTCTAGTGCCCCTAGATATCTGTATTGGTTCGGATCTCCTGCCATTAACCCGTAATTGTGTTGAGGGAATTTGGTAGTTGGCCATAACCCATTTGGTAAAGTTTGGGCCGAATCCGAAATGTTCCAGGGTGGCCCGCATATACCCCCAGTCCATCAAGTCGAATGCTTTGTGTGCATCTAATGATATTACTGCCATTCTGTCCCCGGACCTGTGGGCATGTTCAATAATGTCTATTTTTCTTCGGATATTGTCGTGGGTTCCTCTCCCAGGTATAAACCCTGTCTGGTCACTGTCAATTAGGTCCGGCAGAACCATCCCCAGCCTGCCCGCCAGTACTTTAGAAAAAATCTTACCGTCATTGTTCATGAGCCTGATCGGGCGATAAGAGGCCGCTAATTCGGGAGCCTTCCCGGGTTTATGCAACAAGACTGTTAATGATTCTGCCATAGACCTTGAGACGGAGCCAGATGTAGGAACGAGTTGAATAATTCCACCAGATGGGGGACCAAGAGCCTGGAGTATTTCTTGTAAAAGGATGCGGATAAACCACCTTGGCCGGGAGCCGTGGGTTTCAGTGAGTTGATGGCATCAGTTATTTCTTCTGCTGAAATAGGGGTTTCGGGGTGCTCCAGCTGTATTGTGTCCTGCTTGGGGATTGATTGTAAATACTCTGGGAGGTTCTCCAGTATTGTCGGTGACCCTTTCATGATTTCCGAGTGGTATCTTGATAACTCTGCAATTTTATCCGCGTCAGTATAGAAGGACTTGCCGTCTGCTCCAGATATTGTAAGGATATTGTTTCTGCTTCAAGTCTTTTTCAGTTTTTGCACTAGTACTCGGTTCGCTTTGATCCCCTTTATGTAATAAAACTGTTTCGTGAAGGAAAGGGCTTTGGCGGCGCGGTCCGCACAGTGCATTTCTAATGCAGTTTTGGCCTTTCTTAGCTCTCTCTCAGCCTTTCTGGAATATCTCCTTTTTAGATCAGTCTCCAGGCGGTTCACCTCCTCCTCCAGCTTGGCTGCGGCTATCTTGGAGACCCTTCGTTGTTCAGCTCCTGCACTGATTAAAGAGCCCCTGACGACTGCTTTCATTGCGTCCCAGATGATGTAAATGGGGGAGGACTCTGTGGTGTTCTCTCTGAAGTAGTCGAGTATTGTGTTCTCCACTTCCATCCTAATGCATTCATCCAGTAGCAAAGCGTCATTGAACTTCCAGTGTTTTTGTGCAGGGAGCTTTTGTCCTGAGATAGCTAGTTTCGCCGACACTGGAGCGTGATCCGAGATCATGCAAGTGTGAATAGCTGTTGCGTCCAGGCATGGGTATCAGACCCCTGAGATCAGAATGAGGTTGATTCTTGAGAAACCTTTATGCACCTGGGAATAGTGCGAGTAGTCTCTTGAGGTCCCGTTAAAGAGCCTCCAGGCGTCGACTGTTTCCGTTTCCCTTAATAGCTTGGCTGGGGAAAGAGCTTGTGCATAATCAGATTTGGTGGGCGGAAGGGTTTTTGTCCTTCTGGGGATTTGGCACGGAGTTGAAGTCCCCTCCCATGAATAGATGCCCTTCTTGGAATGCTAAAATGGTAGGGATTAGATGTGTGATGAATTTAGCTTGGGCGGAGTTGGGGCCGTAGATTGCCGCTATAGTGATCGGGAGTTCATCGAACATCCCCTTGAGTAGGAGGAATCGCCCATTTGGATCTCTTTTTACAGTGATTTTGGTTAGGGGGATCCTGTCGCTTAAGAGTATTGCCACTCCCCTTTTCTTTTGGCCCGAGGTGGCGAAGTATGCCTTTCGGAACTTGTAAATCTTATTCTATGTTCGTCTTCCTGTAGTAAGTGCGTTTCTTGAAGAAAAACGATGTCCCCTGCTAATTGGCCAAGCCTTTGTTCTACGGATTTCCGCTTCCGTGGTGAGTTAAGCCCTTGCACATTCCATGAGAGGATTTTTATTGAGCTCGTGTCAGCCATAATCCCCTGTCCCTTTTTTATCCGAGAGTGAAATCCTGTCTGTTTGCTGAATGTGATCCTCCATTTCTGATTTTGCTTCGATGTTCCGGTGATGCTTCGTTGTTGCCGTCACTGATCTGTCGTGATGTGATCTGAAGTTCCAGGCCGAGCAGCTGGGGCTACCAGACCCATAATATTCTTTTGTCTTTTGAGAGTTCCATCTCCCTCCACCCCATAGAACAAACATGGAGGGCGAACAGCGTCCTACTGCCACTGGGAACTGGTGGCCCTGATGCGCTTATAATGGCCAACTGGGCCGCCGAGTAAACTGTAAACTAAAGGATATGCCGTTTATCCGCACTGCCTGGGGTATCAAATTCTGTGCCCTGGCGAGAGCTCGCTCTAACATGGAATTCCCATTTGCTTTTTGCTCCGCAGAACCATCCAACCTGCCTCGCTGCAGTCAGCGCTGTCCATTGTAAAGTTCCATAGTTCGGAGTATAGATGGGTGTACTTAACTGGATATCAATCGGGGTTGGGGTTTTTCTTAGGTGGCCCTCGGGGTCTGCGACGTCGGGCTGGTTTCGACCATGCTCCGTCGGAAGGTTTATTGTGCTGGGATTGGGATGGCTCCTCGGAGTCCGACCCTCCTCCTGTTTCTCCAATGCCCATAAATTTGTCGGCCTCTTTTTGTGAGTGGATTTGTCTCTGGGCCCCTTCCCAGGTGAACCTGACTGAGGTTGGAAATCCCCAATGGTAGGTGATCTTCTTTCCCCTCAGCCACTCTGTGAATGATTTCATGGCTCGGCGTTTCTGGAGCGTGGAGTTTGCTAAGTCTTGGTACAATGATATCTTAGATCCCAGGAATGTTATTTGGCCCGATTGTCGTGCTTCGTTCATGATTTCTTCTTTGATTTGGTAGAAGTGGACTCTCACCAGGACGTCTGGTGGGAAGTTGGAAGTTGATCTCGGTATCGCCCTGTGAACCCGGTCCAAATCCAGAGGCGCCTCATCCGGCAGGATTATGATAAAACTGAGCAGTTGGGAGACGTAATTTCTTAGCTCTGCGTCTGGTATGGATGCTGGTATCCCCCGGAGGCGGATATTGTTTCTCCGCGATCGATTTTCAGCATCTTCTTGTTTCATTTCCAGGAGTTCACATCTTTCTTCCAGTGCCCTGATTTTATCTCTGTCAATCTCCCCCTCAAACCGTTGGTCACAGACTTCTGACTCGAGCTCCGCCGTCCTGCTCTCCACCTCACTCATTCCCTTGTCTAGGGAGTCTATTTTTTTGGTTACTTCTTATGTGCTTTTATGAATTTCCTTTGTCAGCGTGGCGAGTAGGTCCTGCAGGTCCTTCTTAGTTACCATTTGCGCTGTGTTGTTTGCCGGTGCTTTGTTGGCGGTAACCTTTTCCCCGGAGATAGCTTTGGGCGTTTCCCCTTTTTTTGAGCGTTCAGTTGAGGCACCGGCCATCAATGCCGCAATGTCCGCATGCTTGGATACTTTTCCACTTCTAGCCATATCTGCTCCCGACTGATCTTTGTTTCACCCTCTTGGTGCTCTATCCGCTTGTTCACCCTGTTGCAGGGCGAGATGGATGAATTATAAGTTGGGGGTGCAGCGACAGATCAGGCAAATTCCGCAGTGAATTTTGGGCCGGTGATAATGTTATGGTGGAGTTTTACACGTGGCAGCCCCGGATAATGTGCAGGGAATAGACTCCCCGCCTTATCCTTCCTCCCCGCTGTGATATAATGGAGCGTTCGGAGCCCCCACTCCTCACCTCGTCTCTGCTATGGCTGCGGGGATTGCTGCTGAGCTGAGTATTCCCCCTTTTCCAGGGGCCAAGGCGGCTCCGGTGTGTAGTGGCACCAATGTCGCTCTGTACCCCTCTTGTCTTTTATGCTTCTAGGCAGGCGGAGCCGGCGTGTGGACTGGGCTCCGCGATGCGCAGCTGCTCTCCACTGCGAGTGGAGTCTGCAGCGGTGGGATTCTCTCAGTGTCGCGGGGAGCCTCAAAGCGAAGTCCTGGTGTCTCGGGCAGCCAGCCGAGAAGCTAGCTGGCTTCCGGGCGGGATCCTTGAGAAGGCGAGGTAGGAGTCGGGGGTTTCCCGGGAACAGCGAGTTCAAACCTCCTCCAAGCCTCCTCCAACCCCTGTCCGCCTCCGCTCGCTCCGCTGCCGATCGCCTCCGCCGATGGGATAATGGGTGCCTCCAGTCACTCAGGGCCAGCTGGAGAACCGCGGGCACACGGCACTGCTGTTTACTGCTCCGCGGGACCGCCTGGGATCAGGCAGTTCATCGGCGGCCCGCGTTGTATTTAGGTGTCTGCACCTCCCCCAGTCCTTCGCTTCTCACGGCCCGATGCAGTGATGGCCGCCATCTTGCCACCGGGTGATCTCCTGGGCTTGGAAGCGTCTGAACACGGAGAGCAGGGCACCGATCAGAGTGCCACTCTCCATGCAGGCGCCCCAGTGCTTCCCCTACGTTGTGAGCTGTTCTCAGCGAGAAACGGAGGCAGGAACAGGCGATGTTGCGATCCGCGCTTTGTGCAAGCCAGGAGCCTCTACAGAGCCATGCCGATCGCGGCGGCTCCAAGCCACGCCCCCTGTGCCTCCATTTCTAAAAATCATTTTGGGTTGGGTGTACCTCTACATTTGTACACCCCTCTTACCAAGAGAGGTGCACAGATGTACAAATACACCCAACCCAAAACGATTTTTAGAAATTGAGGGACAGACTTGCTTTGCATTTGTGCCTCCATTTCTAAACATCGCTTTGGGTTAGGTGTGCCTCTACATCTGTGCGTGTACAGATGTAGAAGTATACCCAAACCAAAACGATTTTTAGAAATTAAGCAACAGATGCAAAACAAGAGCCTCTTGCTCTGCATCTGTTCTTCAATTTTTAAACATCGTTTTCTACCCGGCTTTCACCCGGGCCGCCAGGGAGAGAGACACTATGGATGGAACAAAGGGCCATCCATACTGCGTCTCTTCTCTCCAGCCCGGGGCAGGGGCTCAGCATCAACTTCATTCTGCCAGGGGGTGTCCGGGCCCCGGAGCACCCACGTACTAGGCGCCCCTGCACCTGCTAATGAGAGTTCAACAATGGCTGGAGAAACTTCCCCCTGCCCATGAACTCCCTGTGGGCCTTCACCCACAGCTGGAAAATAACTCTTTAAGGGGTTAACCAAGTGATCGATACCTGGCCAGTACCTCCTGGTGGGTCTTGATTGATAGCTGGAATGTACCCTCTGAAGAACATTACATCATCCCTGGAGGATACCTCCAAAAGGGGTGTAATGCATCTCCGGCAGACAACGTGACGAAGGCCATGATCCATCACTAGAAGGCCCTTGCCAAATAGCCATGATACACCTTTGGCAGACCCCTCCCAGAGGGCCGTGATCCACGTCTGGCAGATGCCCCCCGAGCAGGCCTTCCCACATACCAGGATAAGACTTCTTGGAGGGTCTCACGCGACTCCTGGAGACGACATCTTGGACATTACTGACCTTCTAGATGGCTTTCAAGCAATGGCTGTGTATACCTACCTGCCTTAGGGATTAACCCCCGCAATGGGGGGAACCTCCGGTAGGGACTCACGCTGTAGCCTGCTGATACTTCCTGTAGATCCTGCCTCCTGGCTGGCTTGTGGCGCATGCAGGGATGCATGCCATGTCTGGCTAAGATTCCCTGGATAGCCTGGCCATTCTTGGCAGAGATTGCCCAGAGAGCCTTGCACAGTAGCTTCCAGATAGGCCCATTAGAGTCTTGTTTCATGATATCCCCGACCAGCTTACCACTGCTGTTTAAGTGCATTGCTGGCCCACCGTACCCCACTTCATCGTAAAAGTCCCTCTTCACATCTTGCAGACACTGCGATTTGCACACTGCATAGCTGCAATAAAAGGCAGCAGTTGCAGTGTAACCATTCGAGCTTGTGTCTGGTAAAAAAAGGGTTAGAATCCCTGAGTCAACAAATGATGTATCCTCCTGGGGCCACAGCATTACACACAGAAACATTGATAGGGTAGGGCTGCCCCCCTTGCCAAAAGAAGGGCCAGCCTTGGGTCAGCACTGGGTACATTGCACGGGTGAAGTGGAGTGGACCGTCCATAAGAAGCGAGGGTGGAGAGCAAAGATTGTAGTCATTCTGAGTGGAGCTGTGCACTCTGAAGAAATGGTCACGGAAAGGGGGCGCAGCAGTAGAGGTTCATCAAAAAAGGGGTTTGGGGCTAGATGCTAAAGAAAGAAAGGCATATGAGAAAAAAGAAGAGGGACAATAAGTGTAGGTGGCCGGGGTTGACAATAGATTGAGCATGTTATGTTAAAATAGCAAGCAAACAGATGGTTGCGTGAAAGGGTTAAACTTGGAACACAGAACAGGAAAATAAAGCAGGGATATGGTTAGTGGTGAGATGGCTGCGCCAGGATGGGCACTCAGTGAGTTGGCAGCCAATTATTTGTCATAGATGCTATGTCATGACTGTTGTTGGAGTTGGCTGATAATTCCTATAATTCCCCAACCCATGCCTGGCTAAGACCTCTTAGAGGACCTTGCATCAACGCTACCCGATCCCTCCTTTAGGGCCTGGCACCACAGCTTCCTGGGGTCTCCCGGAGGGCTTGTTTGCCCCATGGCTGGCTGTAACTCCCTGCCTAGTCTTGTGCCATGGCTTGCTGACATTCCCCGGCTCCTCCTCTTGCACCTGCCACTCTCCATGTACCATTTCCTCCTTCATCTCCCACTCCTACCCCTCCTTCTCCTTCATCTCCCACTCCTACACCTCCTTCTCCTGAACCTCACACTCCTGCACCTCTGACGTGTGTTGCAATCGCTGGAAAATATATGTGCACAGCTAAGTGCAACTGGAACCTGGGACACAATGGCATTGTTAGGTGCTGCTTAGATGATGTGATGTACACAGTCCTGTATGTTTGCTAATCTATCCTTTTTGGTACAGTATCTCCAGTTGATCTATTTGTTACAGGGACAGTAGGTGTGTATGTTGCGTCCAGCTGATGGTGAGTTTTCCTGAAGTGTTTGTTGGGCTCTTTCATGGATGGCTAGGAATACAGGCCATCTTTTGTGTGTATTTGGCACTGTCGCTGGGCATGTTTATAGATTTGAGCCGTGAGCGGGGCTTGCATTCACAGCAGGTGATAATAGCTAATGCCAAGAGCTTTGGACTCGATGCCATGCTAAGTCAACAACGGTAAACCCTGTGTCTAACGAGGCTAAGGAAAGGACCTCAAAACGCAGTGCCCCAGACACGCAATATTTGATGGCAGAAACATACCACTAGGTCGATCATTCCTCCTGTTACCTCTAAAGTGCTCATTTGCTTCCCAGAGCGAGGCCCACGCTAAATAAATATCCTAATAATAACAGTAATAATAACAGTAATTCTGTTTACCCTTGTAATGTTCTTTACTCCGGCACCCTACATGGTTTCCAACTTAACTTCTGCATTCTCAATATTGCTGTACCCCTTTCGTAATTGGTGAAAGCATCTGGTGAGAAATATCTGTTCTTTCACATTTTCAATTGAGAAAAATGGCCACTAATGTCAAGTCTTATTCAGAAGCCTCATGACAATGTCCAAGTCAGCCTCTGCCTGAGGCATGCCACGCAGTCTGGGATAACTGTGGGGGAACACACATGAGTCGCCTTAAGAGTATCTTCCATGAGGAGCACAGTACATCATTCCTAATTGCAGCCAAGAGTTTAATTACAAAATAGACCTTCATGTTTATCTACACTAATACAGCCTTTTAGAAAATACACTGATTTAAAAATGTCAAATAGCAAATCAACCGGCACCATTTTGTGCATCATTAGAACCGACTTGTCACATTCATCAACTTAGCAGGACGGTCTGTGTCTGCAATGCTGAGTGCAATCTTTAAAGTGTTGCTGCCATTCTGTTGAAACCCCATGAATCTACATTGCTAGCACACACAGCCGAATGTCATAAAAACGAAAAGTTGAATATCTCAACCACAGGTCTGCAATCCACTCTTTTTTTTTTTTTTGGAACACCAATTCATAACTTCACTCGTCAAAATCTTGCCTTTCCTTTGCACCTGAATCACTTCTTGGCTCGTCCCTACGCACATTTTCATTGTAAACCAATACTGCCAATATTGTCCTTGCTTTTATCCCATCGTTGTTAAAATGTAGTCTTTTGGGACAGTACTAGAAAGCCAAGCCTTTAAATACCTCCAACCCCCCTGTGTGGCAAATATCAGGAAGGCCCTTTAAGTCTTTGGATAATCGCTTCTGACAGACAATCTTTACTAGTGCTGTATGCAACGACAACCCAACACCAGCCATTTCCTCAATGTTTGCTGCTCCTCATTTAAAGGAGAATGTGCACATTCATTGAAACACTTGTGTATAGGTGTGTCATAAATGCCTATCATATCATATTGCAGTGTTGATGTGTGTCACACTCATGTTTCTTTGGTGTGTGGAGCAACAGTGATGGTCACTTTCCAACTACTATTTTTTTCAGACAATTCCCAAAGTCCTGGCAACGCCAAAGGTGGTTGTGGATTGATTGGGAACGTGAAAGTAGTTCTTCAAAACCTTTTCCCCCAGTAGCATTTATTTCCTTGTTTACTGATTTTACGACTTGCCAAACATCAAATTGATGCTTGATACGTGGAATCTTCACCCACATTGTGACAAATCAATTTCCGGGGCACCAGTGGTCCAGGGATGAATATCGGTTTCTAAACCATCAATCAGCCCCACACCGCTAGTAGACCAGAAGGGATCCAAACAGATTGGAAACACAAGTAAATTATAAACCTCCTTGTCCACTTTTGGTAAAGTGGATGGAACGGCAGCCTTATCTCCGAAAGGTTGTGGATTGTTGGGTTGTTGGGTAGTTGCAACACAGCGAAAATCCAATTATTACCCAATGATAAAAGGGACTGTCCAGTCAAGGTTGTATACAAATATCTACTTTATTATTATTACAAAAGACAGGCCTAGCACACTAGAAAATACAACCCACTCTGTTAATGAATGCAGAGGACAGACAGTTGTCGGTATAGTAATTAATCGCAATAGTTCAAGGATACTTTGTTTCAATACAAAGGGTGCAAAGGATCATAAAATGTCAATAGGGGCCTTGGGAGAAGGACTAGGGGGACAGAACCACAATGTACCTTGTACTTGTAGACTTTTTTGGCGCTGAACAATGTAGAGTCGGTTTCAGGGTTCTTTGCAGCTTCTGTGACAGAGTTCAAAACGGGAGACAGCTGGGGGTATCAGGCGGCAGGCAGTTGGCTGAGCGATGCTGCACAGATGGTTGTAGGCTAACCTACACGGCAGCTCAGGGTCAGGAATCATTGTCTCAGTGCTGGTCAGCGGTTCGGAAGCAGTGGTCGGGGGTCTCGGATGGCTTTAGTGACTGCGGGGTAACAACAGTCAGCGGTGCAGTCAGTTGCAGCTTGAGGGGCTAGACTGACTCGAAATGTCCTTTAAGGCAGATGTTAGTAGATGTTTGTCAATGCACTCCTCCTTCATTGGGCTTGTGTCATCATTTAAGGCATGTGCCCAAAGCTGAGGAGAGTGTTGCAGCCAGCTACCTTGCCCTTGGTTTGGTTTGGTTCAGAGACTCTCTGGCACTTTCCACCTAGGAAACTTGCTGCAGAACCTAGCAGGACATGCTGTGTGCTGGCTGGGAACTGGTTGTGGAGCTGCTCGAGGGTCCTCTGGATTCAGTATCTCCCTCTGTTCCCTGGGAGATGTTTAGGGGGGGAGATCTTGCTTCCCTCTTGGATGTCCTGCCCTCATTCACTGGCAGAAGATGTAAGGCAGATTGTACCTTCAGCCAGGGTCCAATGCTGAGAGCTTCTTGCTACTCCTTGCAAAGTCTTCAGATGATCTGCCCAAAAGAGGTATTCTGCCCTCTATTAAAGCCAACTGGGCCACAGTGATTGGTGTAGGCTAAGCCTAACCTAATGAATCAATCCTGGGACCCCACCAACAGTATCCTGTACGCATGAGGTCATAACCAGAGTGCTTTGCAACAGAAAAGGTAACGGGGTGAAAACATGTAATGTTAAGTCCCATCCATCTTCCTGTTTGTTGTGGATCAAAGTGTCTCCCTAGTAAATGGATCTCTCTCTGGTTCCTGATTAAAGCAGCAAGTCTCCCTAGAAGCTGCAGCATGACCAGACTTTCTGGCTTCTGCAAACCACATTCTCGTACCTTCTGAATGAGGGCCCCCCTGAGGGGATGACTACTGTAAATAGCTGTCCCAGACATGACAGTTCACCGCCCTTGATACTGAGAGGCGGAGCTGGCTTCAGGTTGACACAGATGCATATCAAAGGTTGTTGGGGTTTCCTGTCTCCTTTGTTAGCCTCATCAGCCAGGCCCCATGTGGGCCTGTTTAAAGTATCCTCTATTAGTATGCTAATTATGTTAATCACTGCCACCATTCTGCAGGGCTCCTCAAAAGCACAGGGTGGATCCATGAAGCCTTTGATAGTTAATTAAGGTTGCCATGGCAGGATTTTTGGCCCTCCCCCTTCTGAGATGACAAGGTGTAAACCTGGCTGTCATAGCCAAACTAAATATCACAGTGGTGGCGATGCCTGTAGGCTGAGTCCACCCAGAGTACACAGGTCTATGTGGATGTCGTGCGGTGAGCATAGGAAAATGTATGTAGATTAGCCCTAGACATTTTCCAGAGGTTTATCTACTATCATTCAATTTCTAAAAAAATGTTTTAAAACCCAGGCGAGCACACACCAACCGCGCTGATGTATGAATTCCTCACACACATGACTTTGGCAATGCTCACATGTCTATCTGTGGCTACAAGCCCATCGATAATTCAGTGTGTTTTAAGCTGCAGAGGAGATTTTTTGAAGCCATGCTTCTCTTTTGAAATAGAGCATGGACATTCAGTAATTTGCACCACATCATAGGTTTTTATTTTTTTACTGTCCAAAACCTGAAAATGATAGGTGCAATTATTTGAACTAACCCCGGGCTCTCACGATGACCGTCCCCTTACAGGCTTAATTTGTCTCCCAAGTGCAGCGTCAATGATTTTCTTCTCTAGTTGCATGCTTCAATACCAGCAGGATAAATGTATTTGTTTCTGATACCTGTAGCATGTGGCTTTGGACTTGAACTGTAGCACCAGAAATTGACAGCAATCGGGATGTTTTTGTATGTAGAACCACGAAGTAGAAAAGTGCAGGATCTAAGAAGGTTACCTACCCTACAGCCACAATACCAACCTTCGGCTAAGGGGGCCAGGAGAGGCATAATATTTAGCTTTGCAGGTTCCTTGCTTTTTGAAGTTTTTTCAAAGCACATAATTGGTTTCCCAAAAACAATACCTTTAATAAATGTTGCACATTGCAGAATCTTTAATATTTCAGTGGACAGCTTTCAAGAACAATGTATTTAGGTTCCTACAATATATTTTCATTCTTTATTCTTCTGTGTCTTCACCTTGAGTAGTGATATTCCCTTCGTTCGACATACTGCTATCTGGGTAGAAAACAAGCAGCAAAACTGATTTCCCCTTCATTAGTCATCATGCAATCCAGGTATAAAAATAACCAGCAAAACTGTCAGCAATGTCTGAAGCTTCTATGTGAGTCATGTATGGGGCAGAGGGTGGAATTGGGGATATTGGGAAAATGTTCTTTTGACCATGTGACATAGACTTTGATGGCATAGCTTGAAACCTTCAGGTAATTCCAAAGTTACGACTAAGACTGTGTCATGGGATGGACATAGGTCCATCCCATGACACATAGGTTTCATGGGATGGACCTTTCATTTTAGCATAGGTTTGAGCTTCGTTACCATTCCAAAATTCTGCACCAAAGTTGAATTCAGGCTCTGGTCATTGTCTCGGGAGGATAGCTCAGGGGAAACCTGCTCACCTTGGAAGCAAGACAAAGCTGAGCAACACAGGTTCGATCTCCAGGTCCGCGCTTAGAAACTTAAGTGCATTATAAATAACCAATTACACAGGCATCAGTCATTTATATTGTTGCAGAAGGTTCTATTTGGTCCACTATCTAACCAATCCCAGTACAGGTAGTTTGACTGCCAATGCCCCTCTTTTTTTGGACAAAATATGCATTTTGCAGCTGATCTTTTTTTTGTCTTCTATGAAAAGAGCTACAGTTTTAAATTAAAATATGCTGAAGAGTATGCCTCTAATAAAAGTGATTTTATTCGGTTCTCTGTGATTTGATCGCAGTTATTTGGTCGATGGAGATTTGATCAAATGACATTTTTTATTGGGACATTTCATCGCAAATCTATGTCGGTGGAGACCCCCCACCCCACCATTATTTTTACCGAAACTCACTCATACATTTGCAATGAAGTTCATCTAAAAAACTTCGACAGATTATCCTTTGACCAAATATGCTGCGGAAAAACATCTCATTCACATTTTATTCTAAGAAATGGACGATGTTAGAGTTTGTTCAATATTTGGAGAAAAACAATGGGAATTAAACATTTCTCTGGAAATATAACATTGCATGGCAGTATCACCAGACCTTTATTGACAGCCCACAACTTCCGTGCAGTCCATTCATTGGACCTCATTACACGGTAGGCGGTAAACCATGGTGCTATTAGCACCATGGTTGCCGCCGGTACCACACCGGTACCACCATGGAGAAAAGGGGAATTAACACCCTATTCCAAGGTTGGCGGGGCGGTAATTCCCCCTTCCTCCATGGCCCTTCCCCATTCCCATTTTTGCCCCATAGGGCTCAATGGGAATGGGGAAGGGGCTAATTACGGTACCGCAAATTGCTGTACCGTAATTATCAACAAGGTCCCTTTGCGGGTCCCAACTTTAACGGCTGGTCTACACCAGGCGTTAAGGTTGGTTCCCGCAAAGGGACCTCGTAGTAAGGTGGTAAGGGTTTACCGGTACCGGTGCCCTTACCGGTACCGGTAAACCCTTACCGCCTACCGTGTAATGAGGCCCATAGTCATCTTCCCTTTAGGGGCACCTGTCTTAGTAGAATGAATGGGATTTACTGGGTTGCTATGCAGTAGGCGGTTTGGGAAATAGAGGTATAAGAGCAAGGAGCAATACTTTTATCCCTCCATTTTCCACTCCATTGCTGCCTGCTTCCAACCCAGACATGGGACTCGAGTGGAGTTTACATCTCCATTGCGCTTCCCACCTGTGTTTTGGATTTTAGACTTGCATGAGGTTTTCATGCACTAGTAAGCAAATGCACTCCTATGGAATCCGTCTCCAATTAACACCTGCCAAAGAGCAGGCAGATTCCATCGGTATCCATTAGTAAACACTGCCTGCAAAGCGTAAGGCAGGCAGCTTTCACTTTTCTGCAGGACAGGGAGTACAATTGAAGATTTCACCTGGTATTACTGTTCAGTGTTCCCCTCCGTCACTCAAATGTTTAAAATTGAATGTAGGAACCCAGCAGCATGGAAGTGGTAACATTGGTGGTGCCCTGCATACAATTTGCATTTGTTTTAAAATGCCCAAGAATGACCCCTCCCCCCAGCCTTTACAAACACTCAAAAAGACAATAAGGCCACTAATTGTACAAGAGGCAGCCAGTGGAAGGTAGTGTACATCATCCATCATAACACTTTCAGTCACTAATTTAGCCCTGTGAATCGGATGCATTGATGGGCCATCAACTGGGAGGATAGCTCAACAGCAACGTGCTCGCCTTGGAAACAAGACAACACGAAGCAACACAGGTTCGATACCCGGGTCCGCGCTTAGAAACCTCGTGTTAATAACCACGTTATAAATATGCAACTAAGACATATTCCTGTACAGGGCTGTGTGAGCACTTTAAAAATGCAAATAAAGAAAAAAAATATATAATTTCATTGATACCTGTATTGCCAAAAACTCACCTGATCGAATGCGAATGCCTCTCTCGTCCTAGGAGATGCAAGTGCTTTGAGTGAATGAGAGAGTCTCCATGCCCCATACATTTATAAACATTCAACAGACCAACACTTACTGTGACTGAGGGCTACAAGACAAGTTCCACTAGAATTATGGAGTGGAATAAGAGGTCTCGAAATGCCCCCGACTGCTTAAGCCCCCAAAGATATGCAACACGATAAAAAGGAGAAACACAGAACATTCCCGAAACAGAACAACAAACTGTTCAACACAGAACAACGTGCATTTGGAAATCCATCAGGAGGACAGTGGAGCCTGGTACAGGGAAAGATTAGAAAATATTGCGATCAACAGCAAAATGTAAAGAGCCAAAGCTGTTGTTTGGGTAACCAGAGATTCGGAAAAGGAATTTCCATCGTCAGGAGTTCAAACTTCCTCTGCTGCACTTGAGACATACGCCCCTTCAAGATTCAAGTCTCTACTCTGTTTCTGGAAGCAACTGGGACAGCGACTCTGGGCTTGGTTGCTACCCGATCTAGTGAACGATGGGCCTGGGGTTAGAATGGGGTGGATCCCCGGGTCACTTTCCCTTGGTGGTCGGGGCCTGACAGGGGATGGTCACATAGCATTTCTGAACCGCCCTCCGCCAAAAAACGCACCCAGCAGCACTCCACTGTCCAAGAGCTTAATAGCCATGGTTGCATTCCCTCTGAAGCAGCCCCCCCTACCCAGCCCTGGCCCCTTCAGGGAAGCAAAACATTCAGGTGGTAACTATAGTTTCCTCCCAACCACTTTCAGAGTCTGCAGCCCGGCATAGCCAGCCATAAAGCTGCAGCCTGGGAAATGCTTTCCAAAGTATTGTTAACATGAACGAAAGGCCAGAGCCATCAATGATAACATGCCAGCACGGAAGGGACACATATCGCAAGATCACAGTTCACTGTGGTGAATGCTGGAGTCTCATGGCTGCATTATGCCAAGTTTGCAAGCTCCCGGTCCTTCCAAAACATACGCTTGCACTAAGGGCCTGATTCACAGAAAGTTTTCCAATGGGATTGCACCATTATAAAACGCTTCTGTGAATCAGGCCCTAAAACCTGATTGTGCTCTGGCATTTGCTACAATGTGATATTTTATTCATATCGCGCTCATACACACGTGTTTCAGAGCGTTTAAGTCCCACACTGTGGATAAAAGCTTTACTATCTTCAATGGAGCATCGTCAGCGATGGAAATGACCAATTCGCAGAACTGGAAAACACCTGCCAAAGATCCATTGTTACCAACCAAGCATGTCATAAAAGAACAAGCATCCAAAGTATTACAACAAGCATCCAAAGTATTACCATTTGCAGTACTGTTCATCACTTCCGCTTGTCAGCCCAGGCACCAATGCGGAGGACTAAGAGGAGTTAATTGATAATTTATTTATTGATATACATGTAGCAACAAGGCTTTGTATTACACAACATACAAAAAGATAAAATACATTCAGCATATTCATTACAGTCTGATTAAAAAGCACAAATCAGCTTATCGAAGACATGTTAAAATTTCAGCTACATGAAGATAAAACTTAACAATAAAGTACACTAGGTTGATATTGTTGCCTTGGATAAAAATTAACCATAGTGAAGGTATTTCAAACACATTTACTGCATTATTATATGCCTTAAAATATTTGAGTCGTAGAAACACAAGGCTTTCACATTCTGTAATCAGGTGATAAACTGTTTCATTGACAAGATTACCGCACAACCGGCAATCTGTGTGATTGTATACTGATTTGTTGAGCCAGCTTTTTGGTTATAAAGCTACCGAGACATTAAATTTGAGTAGCAAATATGTCCGAAAGATGTGCGGGGCAGGGTAAGCAGATAAATATTTTGGAATGGTCGTACGAGACCATCTCTCCTTACAAAAGTCAACAGTCGATGATACATTTTCGATGTGGTGAATATTTTCCAGAAAAGCACACTTGCCATTTTTACCCTTCAGCCAGTATTTTATATCACCAACCAGGAATGTGTTAGGTCCTTCATGTAACCATTTCTTATGTAGCTGTTTTAAAACGCCAATTGTACCAATCGGTATTATATCACCAAGAGCTAACTAAGAAGGCCTTCATATAGGGGACAATGATAGTTTCTGTCTGCACAGTCGTTAGGCGGTGGTAGAATAGGACACATTGGGCCATATAAACGTTCCAAATACCTTTGATGTTAAACTCTAGATATAAGTATTCATCACTAATGCATTGAGGAAGACGAAATAATCTTCACAAAAGTTTTACTTCGAACCTGATGATACGTGTTTTACATTTTTGGCCCCAAATTGCAATAGCATATGATAACATTGCCAACATTTTGGTATTATAGAATGACAAAACTGCCGATACACAAAAGCCGTTATTACGACCAATAAAGGCACTAAGTGCATTTAGTGATATCATACATTTCTGTTTCAATTCGTCCCAATGTGTGTCCCATTTTAATTTGTCATCCATAATTACGCCTAGATATTTGTAGGACGTTACTTGCTCGAGAGGTTCTGAGGCCAATGTCCAATGCAGTCTCTTTGGCCTAAGTTTCTGCGTAAGCACCATTATTTTGCTTTTTGCGGTATTGATCTTAAGGCCATTATCCTTTGAATATGAGACAAGAGCATTTAACATTAGTTGCAAGCCTGTGGGAGTGTAGTCTAAGAGTAGAAGGTTGTCGGCGTATGCAAGCCAGCCCAAGGACACCTTCTTTTTTTGATGGGGTTGGCACCTTGAATATTAAAGGACTCAAACATGTCGGTTAAATATAAATTAAATAATATAGCAGCGATCATACAACCCTGTTTTACCCCACATTTAGTTGGCAACGATTTTGATAATTTGCCTACTACATTGAGGCGGACACAGACAGTTGTGTCTGCATGTAAACATGCGTAGCAAGCCAGTTGGAATCCCCCATGCATCGAGTTTGCGCCACAGACGATTTCTGCAGACAGTATCGAATGCAGCGGAAAAATCGATGAAAGCGCAATATACATCAAGTTTGCGCCGCTGCCATGAGTGTTCAATGGCAGAGCTAAGGATGAGAAGGTTATGAGATGTACTTGATTTTTCTCTGAATCCTATTTGGTTCACTGGGAGGATATTATTAGCTCTAATCCATGTATTCAATTCATGTAAGAGAACTTTTGTGAATATTTTAGATGTTGAGGCTAGCAAAGCCAGCATACGGAAGTTTAGTGGATTATCCCAGACCCCTTTCTTGTGGACTGTTAAGATGTGACTAGATTTCCAAGATGGGGGAAGGATTCCATATTTGCCTATATGACAGAATAACGTATGAAGAGCAGCGCCCCATAGTGGTGAATCGCCTTTGATTACAAGATTCGATATACCATCAGGGCCTGCGGCACGGGAAGATTTCAAATCATCAATAATAGCAATGACATCGAGAACAGAGGCCTTGCATTCCCAAGATACTTCAGGGATCAGTAGAGGTTGAACAACAAATTCATCTCTGCCCAAGGTTGAAGCAATATGCTTTGCCCATGTTTCCTCATCAATGCAGTTTATTGTTAAATCTCTTTTTTTGTTTGTTTGCAATCAGGTCCCATATCCCAATGCTGGCGATATTGTGCCACAGTTTAAACTCAAGATCTTTCTTATGTTTATTTAACCACTGTTCATATGATTTCTTTAGTTCTCTCTAGGGTCGCATTGTTTGGATGAATCTACAATGCTTTTAATACTGTGGCGTAAATTTCTTTTTGCTATTTGAATCATTCGATCATTACCATTTTGGGCAGGCAATGGGATATTGACTCTCTCGAAAACCGTTTTATAAGACCGTTGTTCTTTGGTCGAACTTTGGATGTCACTCATTATTGATGAATAGCTCTGTATGAGTGTCCCACATGGGTTAGAATTAGATACCCCCCAGGCGAATAAAGTCAGGGAGTAAAGCCTGCGCCTTAGTGTGGCCTTCTTGAACATTATGTTTTTTCCCCGTGATACGAGTGTGTCCATTGTTTAATGAAATCTGGCCATTCCTGTCAAGTACAGGTCGGTGTGTATTATTATGCACTGTCTCCATGAGGAGGCATAGAGGCAAATGATCGCTTTCTTTGCGGCAAGCAACTCCCATATCAATAATAATAGAGTGCAGCCCCAACTGATTTGAAAATATATAATCAATGGTAACAGCAGAAGAACCCTCAATTCTAGTGGGGGCCGTTTGGAAGTCACTCATGGTTAGTCCATTTAGTCTGACCAAATTATAAGGTTGGAGAAGTTTACGCCATTTTCTACCTTGGGTGTTAAATGCGGGCTTAATGGTGTCCGATTTCTGAGGTTCATTGGTCAATTCTTCAATTGAGGTTAGGTCGCCTTTCTTAGCATTAAAGTCACAAAGAAGCCTTAACGGAAAGCGATGTGAATATTGTTTTAAGACCATTTCTACTACTTGCATATTTTTGGGAATTAATGGCATCTTGGGTGGATCCTATACATTTATTATGATGATGTCTATCACTGCATTAGAAATCTTTGCAATTAACACATTGGGCGTGGATTGGGGCAATTGAATGATCGACCAGGGAGCCTGTACTGATATTAAGAGGCCACCTTTTGGACGACCCAGGCAACCCTTAATCGCAACTTCATGCACAGTAGTATGGTTGTCAATTTGTATCTCAGCGGTGAGGAGTTAAAGGAATTCCAAAAGGTTTGCTGGCACTCATATTATTTTGGCCCAGCCAACTACTCCTCAATCTTACCCAGGTGTAATCAAACGCAGAGACCGCTCTCAGCCCTCACTCACTTTCCCCTCACAGGTACAGACCCTTAGGGAAAGGTCCACCCAAGGGCAGGAGGGAGCAGAGGATGAAAACAAACAGCACCAGTTGTGAGCTTCAGATTGTTTGAGCAGGAGGTGTGTGTTTGAGTAAGGCTGACTGTTGAAGAGTAGTGGAAGAAGAGAAGGATCGAGAGACGGATGGAAGATGAAAAAGTGGTGGCAGTGGAGAGCAAGCGGAGGTGGTGAGAGCTCAGAGGGATGAGAAACAGGTGGCAGGGCATCAGGAGGCCAAAGTGAATAGATGGTTGTAGCAAAGGAAGTGGTAACAGGAGGAGAGAGTGAGTGGAAGGTGGTGCTGGTAGCAAAGGAGATGAGGGAACAAAGGAGGAGGCACTGGGAAAGGAGGAGGCAAGATCTAAAGACAAATGTTGGCAGAAGGAGGTGACAGGAAGAAAAAAGAAGGCCATGGTAGCAATAATAGAGGAGACACGATCAGAAGAGGTGGTGATATCAGAATGGGGATAGGTCTGAGTGGAAGTGGAAATACCAATACAACCAAGGAGGTGGTGGAAGAGAGTATTATGTAGGAGGAGGTAAATCCCTGAACCCATGATGGAATGTAGACCTCAAGGCCTAGGAGTGACGCAGAACCAGTCACAACAGAGGACGAGAGTGGTATGGAGGAGGTGGGAGGAAAGCGGAGAACAGGTAGTAACAGAAAGCTTGAAGAAGGCCAGGGGCTAGCCAGCCAAAATAGGAAGATCCATCAGGCCACCTCAGCCCTATGCAGGCCCAGATGGTGGAAGGAGGGACAATATTGAGCTAGCTTGGTTTTGGCTAGCTCAGAAAAATGAAGGAGTGAAAGTCTAGGGTACATTCAGCACATCCCAGGGACTCCTCTCTACCTCTCCTTGCCAGTTATGACCAATGACATACACCCCTACAGGACTTGTTGTCTGAATCAGTTGAGGGATACAGGTTCTTGGAAAGCTGCAATCTAGAAGAGGCCAAAGAAGGTTTGGGAACTCTGTATACCTGCAAATCGAAAGAAGGAGATGGGAGGCAACCTTCCATGAACCTCAAAGACTTAGACTTGGACATTGGCTTTAAAGGTCCAAAGGCTGGATTACCCACATCCACTGGAGATACAGTTATTTGGGAGATGACCATGCTGTTTATTGTTACTGCTTCTTTTGGGGCGATACCCGTTTGTCTTTCTGTGCGTCCCTAGTGCAATAATAAACAGAGTAAACAGACAGTACTTTATCTTTGCATCTTTCTTGATCCCATGTTTCCTACTGTGCATCTTCCTGCCTACTCTTCTCACAGACATGCAGAATGTGAGGGAAAATCAGTTTGGTATAGAAAAATGTTAAGCTGCTGTACTGATTCATAACAGTTATACATCTGATAGTCTTTCCCTAAAGTTCGAAGACCATGTTCAAGTGGAATATGCAACTGTCCTTGATGTTTTCCTGGCGCAGTTTGACTGTCATCGGCTTGAAGGTCCCCTGCTTCCTTAATATTAAAGCTGCCAGGTCTTCATCAACCTGATATGGAGTGGAGCCCTTTTCTCTGGTGCCTTTCAGGAGGTGATCAGGTGGAACAGACAGGAAATGTAGCAATGATATCCCTCAGAGTGGCTTGTGGTCCATGTCGGAGAGGGTCCACCTCTCTGATCCATGGTTATACCATCCTTGCAAACCTTGGGGCCATAGCATAGATGAACTGTTTAATCCATCATTCGAGATATGCATCATCCCTCCCCTACAATACATTTTATTAAAAGACTAGCTTAAGTCCCCGGCTTCGCCCTGGATGTCCATTTTCAGATTTGATTTCATATTCCACCAAAAAAGATAAACAAATATTGTTTTTTGCCACAAAGGTAAAACACGATACATGTTAATTTCACTAATTAATTGAACTCCAAATTTTCATTTATCTCCGATTTAAATTCTCACATGAATATCATATTTGAATGTTTACTCTGATGATTTTCAGTGTTGTGAGCAGTGGTGGCCATTGTCGCTGCTAAACAGACACTGTAAATAATCAGAGTAAGCATGCAAATATGATATTGATTAAAATATGGTGTTCAATTAATTAGTGAAATTAACATATATTGAGTTTATTGCAAAAGAAATCAATGAAAACAGAAAAACACAAGACCAGTTTAGCACAGACAGTGCGATGATGAGCACTTTCTACAAAAGACCTGTAGATGGCGCGCAGAAAAAATAAAAGAAAGTTAGTTATCTCTGGAATGGGATGACATATCGAGCTAGAAATAGTTGCATTAATTCAGCAATTAAATAAATAAAATTCCATAAAAAATTCATGACACCAGACGTCACTGTGCATTAGGAGTTATGTCCCCAAGATCAATGCCACATACAAATCCACAAACAAAAACTTTGTTTTATATATATATAGATTGCGATATCAATGGCAACTCTCTTGATCTTCCAGGTTATCTAAGTCCTGTCTCATTCCCTCCAATCCACCCTTTGTTAATGTGAGGTCATTTTGCATTTCTTGTATTGAGCGTTCGCTGCCATCAACCGGATTCCCCAGCCGTGATATGTCTTTGTTCATCTTGGAGAGTAAACTGGCAATACTGCCAGACCTTCCCCCAACTCTCTGCTCCACAGAAGCCACCACTTTCATGCCCTCCAGAGTGCTCAGGTGATAGTCACTCCCCGATATGGGCTGGATATCACTGCATGGAACCCAGAGAGGTATTTCTACCGGGTGCTGCTTTCGTGTTGCGACAGATCCACCATCACAGATTGACTATGCTCAGTATTCTGATTTAGGATTTTTCACCCAAAATGCCTTTCAGCTTTCCAGAAAGGGGTTCTCAGAGGCTCGGAAGTATTGTAGTCATGCCGGCTAAGGAATCGCTGGCACTCCTCTGCTACACATGGATGTCAGGGTGGCCACAAAGTATCAGGTGGTCACCGTTTGCTGCTGGCCACACCCCCTTCCTTGGATTTTATATTTGGGTGTGGAAGGGTGACCTTGCTGACGATTAACAAATGGATTCACTAGACCTGCAGAGAGAGGGCTGGGGGTTCTAAGTTGATATTTGTAGTGATGATGAATTGAAGAGTGTGCTCACCTTCAAGGGTCCGACACTTCACACTATCTACTTGGTGCACACTGCTGCATGCTCCCTAATGCTCCCCATGTTTTCCACTCCTTCCAGCATTCCCCTACTCTCATGATGGACCGGCTGCTGCCAGAGATACCCACCCACTCCAGGGTGCCTCAGGCCATCCCCTCACAGTACCGTACCTGGAGGGCACCACTGCAATACGTCACTGTGGACACATGAATGCTCAAAGCTGCTCGCCATGCCCTCCACTAACTTCTCTACACTACCCAGCTGAGACTCAACATTCAAACCTACTATATGCATACCAACTATGTCACTCACTTGTGGCAATTGAATAAACAACAAAATGCTACATCTCTACAATCATCTTGCAAATCACAGTCCCGGGCCAATGCATCCTAGTGCCACTGACTCCTGTCTGGATAAAAAAATATTACTGGGCACATGGCACAGGACAACTGTACAAACTCCTGCACAGAGCTCAGAGTACTACCGTTCTGTGAAGATGAGCACAACAGCAAAGCTATCTTGCATTGTCTCTCCCTCCCCAGTAACCAAATATAGCCCCCCCCCCTCTCTTTCAGGTCCACCAGAGCACATATAGACCATAGAATTGGCAGCAGCACACTATATCAATCCTAGTGAAATAACATAGGCAGTCGAAGATGGGCAATTCACTCTGCAGAGCACACGAAGACGGGAAAACATACACTCTCAGTGTGCTCTTTTAGAGAAGTGAATTGGTATGCGCTTTGGTTGGTGCACATACCTTCACCTGTGTGAAGAGGCGCACTCGTGGAGCTCTTGCAAAGCGGTTCTATGAGCCTCATTACACGGAAGGCGGAGGACCAAGGTGCTGTTAGCACCTTGGTCCATGCCGGTAAAATACCGGCACCGCCTTGGTGGAAAGGGAAATTACCGCCCCATTCCAAGGTTTGTGGGGCAGTAATTCCCCCTTCCACCACTGCCCTTCCCCATTCCCATTTTTGCCCCATAGGGCATAATGGGAATGGGGAAGGTGCTAATTACGGCACCGCAATTTTGCGGTGCCGTAATTAGCACCAAGGTCCCTTAGCGGGTTGGTTTTTAACGCCTGCAAAAAGCAGGTGTTAAAGCACCAACCCGCTAAGGGACCTCGTAGTAAGGCGGTAATGGTTAACGGTCACCGTTACCATTAACAGTGACCGTTAACCATTACCGCCTTCTGTGTAATGAGGCCCATTATGTCATTCCATCGCCACATTTTTTTTTGTTGCTGGGATTTTCCCCCCACAACATTCTTCCTCATTTTCAACTATTCACCAATCCTTTTCAATGAGTTTTTTAGCCATAAATTGGCAGCAAAAAACTCTGCCAAAAAACATTGTACCATGCAAAGCATTGCAAGGACTATGGGCCTCATTACACGGAAGGCGGTAAGGGTTAACGGTCACCGGTAATGGTACTGGTGACCGTTAACCCTTACCGCCTTACTACGAGGTCCCTTTGCGGGTTGGTACTTTAACGCCTGCTTTTTAGCAGGCGTTAAAAACCAACCCGCAAAGGGACCAGGGTGCTAATTACGGTACCGCAATTTGCGGTACCGTAATTAGCACCTTCCCCATTCCCATTATGCGCTATGGGGCAAAAATGGGAATGGGGAAGGGCAATGGGGGAAGAGGGAATTACCACCCCGCCAACCTTGGAATAGGGCGGTAATTCCCCTTTCCACCAAGGCGGTGCCGGTATTTTACCGGCATGGACCAAGGTGCTATTAGCACCTTAGTCCACCGCCTATCGTGTAATGAGGCCCTATGTCTACAATTTTGGAAGGGGCATGCCTGCATCTCAATGGGATGCTCACTTCAATAGAGCCAGCCTGTTGTGCCTGCCCTTGCCAGTAGCTAGGTGCAGAGGACAGTGCAATGCTGTCTTTACAGATCTGCTCAAAATAGAAAGCTTCATGCTTTGCATGATTATTTCTGTGTTCCATTTATATTTCCAGCAGCTCTCAAATGCAACTCAATCAATCAATCAATCAATCAAGTACTTATATTGCGCACTGTCACGAAAGGCATCATGGAGCATTTAAAAAAAGGTACCGGAGAGATGAGGCTGGAGAATTACATGATCAGGTGAGTTTTTAAATTTAGTTTAAAAAGTGCAAAGTCTGTGGTATGACGTAGCGCAGGCGGTAGTGAATTCCAGAGTCTAGGCCCTGCAGTGGAGAAAGCTCTACCCCCGATTCTCTCCTTCCCCGATATCTAGGGACTCATAGGAGCGCTGCGTCAGTAGATCTGAGGGGGCGGCCGGGGCTAAGGCACTGTAGTTTCTCCTGAATGTCCCGACAGCCTTTCCCACCATACCGGGGGCTTTAAGTTTAACTCGGGCTGCAACCGGCAGCCAGTGTAGGGATTGACGCGCCTTAGAGACATGCTAACCAAAAGGGATCTGTTTCACTAATGGAAACTGCCACGTTTTGCAACACCTGATGACACTGAATAAGAGACAAGCAACTGCATCTTGAGCACCCATTGACATGAAGAGTAGACACAGCCCTCAATCATATGCGTCCTCTAAGCAAAGTTGGACACATGAGTGTTGGGAACGTGCCTAATAATCCCGTATGTGTGGAGGGTCTCGTGCGCATGCAGCCATCCCCTACTACACATCATAGATTCATGAAAAACAGTTTTGGGAATAAGTCAACTGTGACGTGGCATTTGGGGTTACGGAGTGCGAGGTGCAGGGTGCAACTCGCTCTCTGCAAACTTATATTATTCTCAATCAGCGCCTCTTACACAAAGGACATGTCAACGGTCAATAGCCAAAGAAATAAGACAGAAATTATATGAACAGATCATTTAGTGGTCTACCTAGGAATACGCCATGCTCTCAAAAGGGAAAATCGTGCTTGCTGCTATAAATGGCCTTTGGCGACTGCCTGAAGTACATTAGGCAAGGATTTAGTACAGAGTGAGGTGGCATTTTGTTATACTAGGATGGCCTACTTGGGTTAGAATAAATGACTTATGTGGATCTTGTGCAAAATGGGAGCCGCACAGACGTAAACTATTGCCCTCCATGGTCAACTTAAGTGTCATCGGTGCATGCAGCCCTGTCTTCTAGTTCCACCTCACTGTAGGGAAGCCAAAAGCTAATCCTTGGGATTTCTTTTGGCAAAATGGGCAATTTCACCCACAACAATGCAGGATGGCATTTTGGGATAAAATGCTCAATCTGAATGAAAAAGGAAAGGTATTATGACGAGTTGCGTCATAACCATGGTCCTTGCATCAACCCTCTTCCTCCATTCAAAGGGAAATATTCCCAAGAACAACTGTGGGCCATCGGTTTTGCTGGTTAGCACGCGCGCCATCCCTCCGGGAAGTTAAGGAATCCGCACCAAAAGTCCTGCTGAACTTCACAGGTCCCTCCTCACACAGCGCCGTGGAATGTTTTATGTTTCAAGCACTTCTTCTGAATAAGGTTGAGAAATGTTTGGAATCCGTGGGGGAGGGGGATATAAGGCGGCAGGCTGGCTGTGAAAAAAGTGTAAAGTCTTGTGGTACACCTTCAAGCTTTTCCAATGCACTGAAAGGAGACGCCAGCTAACGAGCACTCAGGCACCCCGTGCTTTGTGTTGGGGAGGCTCTTTTCACGTACTTGGAGTTGCCATAGCAGTGCGTACCTGCGTAAGCAATCAACAGGGGGTTGCAGTGTGATTGGTGTGGCCAGAGCATTCAATCTTAAATGGACCAGAGAGAGACGTGGGCGGTGCTATAAAATGGCGAGGTTGACAAGGCTAAACACGGTCTGGAACACATAGAAAAGAAAGTGATGCTTCATGGGAAAATTCACTGTCACACAATCTATTAAGCTCCAGAGAGGGTGCAAACAGAGTTTAAAGAAAGAAAAGGAAATGGGGCTGTAATCTGAGATCCCCGAGTGGCCCACAGAGTCGAAGTTTGCTCAGAAGTACTTTAAGGCAATATAGCAGCACCCGCGAGATGGATGGGGGTGCAGATTTATCACCCCAACACCAATCAAATAAGGACAATTCAAACGGTTTGGCAAAGGGAGTCCGTTTAATGACAAGTACAGAAAACGGGGAGTTATGAATATCAGCAATGATGTGATCTTTCTTCTCGCTTCAACTCCAACGAACTTCATACAAGTTGTAACATTTATACTCAACACTCGTCATCATTGACGTGTAACACTTAAGAGTTGACGTGCAATTCTATTGATTAGGAAAAGGTAACTTTACTATAGGTACTATATCTATACATGGTGACAGAGTGAGGGGACTGGGTAAACACTGTCAGGTGGGCATCTAAACCCTTCCTTCAAAAATGACTACTGCAGATGTCACTAAAAGTACAACGTCCCATTGGTTATACTAACTATAGGACCCTACATTATTTGGTCCATTGTGATTGGGTTTGCACCAACCCCATGCATACTTTTCTACTTTGCTTAGCAGCATGCAGAATGGTCGGTCAGGTGCGAGGTGCCCCTTAGCTACCCGGCTGTCCCCCAGTCCTTGCTACCATCAATCATAACTTTAGTAGCCATGTGTCAATTAGTTCTCTGCGGTTGGCCTCAAAACTGCATCTTCTGTCTGGAAAGGTTCTGATATCTTCATCTGGCCTGGTGCCATGCGTAGGTGTGAACTCTCGTCTCTTCTTTCTCAGCTGGTCACATGATTGAGACAATGTGAATTTGCTTCTTTTCAATCAATTAGTGTATTTGATTTTCGTTTCACCGCCACCTGCCTTCGCCTTCTTATCTCGACCTTTCAGAGGCAGGATATTCTGTTCTTAGTTTCAATTAAAAGTGGCTACTGTTCATAACTTCTATTGGTATGACCTTGGCTCTCCTGGCACGAGCTGCCTCTGCTGAGTTTCGTTTCAGCCGTCTCTTCTCTTTTTGCTAAATGTGAAGCTTTTACTCGTATGGCCTTTAGTAACCTGGGTTGATTCTGCTTCTTGTGCAAAGTGGAAATATACTTATAATAAGGTGCTTCGTTTGAGGTGGATTATGTGTAATGGCGCTTACTGCACTATTGTTCTACAAAGCATAGCAAGCCGTACTGTTTTCGTAGTCTTCTTGCAGTTCCAAGCATATTTACAGGTGTAAACTGGTTGAATATCTTCATTTTGCTTACAGCTTAAACTTCTTCCATTTTGATGTTGTACTCTTACTTTAAGTTCACAATATCCTTATTCATGGCGTTTCGTCTCTTTGCATCATTCTCTGGTTGTCATTTCTTCTATCTGCAAGTCAGTCCGGGCCCTCGTGACATCACCATTCGTCTTCTATTAAGGCTTTTTTGATTTCTTCAAGGACTGTACACAGACGATCTTCATTTCGTTTCATTTGTTGATATGGTTTTCTCAATGGGTACCTTACTGTCCACGGTTTCCTTGGTATTGGTACGTCAATAGGTGCTGTTCTTCTGGTAGGTACTTGGTCGAGCCCTACTGCTGCTCTCTGCTGGTTTATTTGCTCATCATACATCACATATCTCGGTGTGAATGTTCCTGGAACTTCAAAAGGGACGATTTTGAGTGCAGGCTTTATTTGGGACTTCCTCTACACTCCCCCCTCTGGGCGATTATTCGACCGCTTTCACTTCCGTCTTTGGATTCGTTTTACTGGGTTCTTCTGTATTCATCTTTACTTCATTGCCTGGATTCATTCCTTCTTCATCGTCTGGATCTATACATGATGGTCTGAACAAGTGTCTCTTTGGGGTCCATATTTTTATTACTCCTTTTAGACTTCCAGATGTTCTCACGTGTTCATCCTTGTTCCATGTCATTAGTTGACATTGTCCATTTGGGCTGCAGTAAATCCATCTTTCCACATAGTTTCGATGCTTCCTGGGACAGAGACATTTTGTTCCCTCAGGTGCAAGAATGCTAGATTTCATGAAGTCTCTTATTTCTTCATCAGTCAGGTCTTTGGGCTTCCATCCTGGCTTGACATCAATCATGATCTTCATCCCTTTGACTTTCTTCACAGTTTTCTGGCACTGGGACATTATTATCTTAATAACACAGAATCCTAGCAATATCATCACTAGCAGGGCTCCCAGAATGTGAATACATCTGCCATCCATTGTGGAACCCTTGAGAATAGTGATCCAAACCAACTGTCATCATCAACTTCATCTGTTTTGTCAATCATTTGGTTCTGCAGTTTTGTCAGCATACCTATGGCTTATGTTAGAGTTCCATTTTCCTCATCTTGAGACGGTATAAATATGCAACACGATTCTGCAATTTCTCACAAACTCCTCCATCCATAGCTGTGATCATGTCAAGGACACATCTGTTCTGGAGAGTCATTAATCGAATTGCTCTTAACTCTTCCTTGATTGCATTGAATCCCTTTATGGTGGTGTTGATGGTTTGCAGTAACTCGCATCTGGTTATCTGTAACCATTTAGTATTTGCACCAACTTGGAATCTTCTCATGAGGATTGTCGCGAACACTGATGAGGTAAGGCTAAACAGTCTGTGTTCATATGGGATTGCATGAAAGGCTTCTTCAGATTTGGTAGAGAAGTAATTTTCCCTTTTCAATTGAGTCATCAGTTCCACAGATCTCTTCTCTCTCAGGTGAGCATCTGCTTTTGGGAAATTCAATATTCAAGTCTCCTTTCGGGATCACCAAAGCTGGAACATGGACATTCACTATTGTGCATGTACCTCCCCAGATTCTCGGCAGTCTGATGTATGCTTTGGATCCACATGCCCAATAGTGATCCATAATCACTGCAGTTCCGTGTTCCATGCCTGGGGCATCAAATATTCATCCACAATTCTGATTCTCTCCCATATTTCTTGTGCCATTGTTCCTGAAGCACAATTTTGAGCTTTCCAGTGGTTCTATCTGCAAGGGTCCTCCTCTGTCTTCGACCCATCTTAGTAGTTTTGCAAGTTTTGGCCACAATGGTTGGCATTACCTTTGTGAATTTTCAATTGCTTCTTTGCAGGCTCCGATGACCATCCATGCTCTGCAAATCACTACTCTTTTTTCCCATCCATCTGGTGAAAGCACTGTTCCCCAAATATGCATTTGGCCTCTGTTCTTCCAACTTCGAGCCTCTCCTGGAGTTTTTCCTTTGAGATTTAGCTTCTGATTTACTTCCCATCTAATTTCATCTCCTTTTACTCCAGGTTTCTCGTACCTGATCACGTGATTTCTAGTTTGAGCTCTATTTCTTGTCTTAATGTCTTGAACATAATCATCTTCATCAGGATAGGCTGTTTCAGTTGCCCATTTTAGTGAGGCATCACTGCCCATGAACTGGCCTCGAGTTTTCCACATGGCTATGTGTGAAAGACAGTGTGCTGTCTGGACATCAATTTCCACAGCTACAAAGATCTTGGACTTCCCCATGCTGTACAGTAGGAGTGCACAAACAAAGCATTCTCCTTCTGAACTTCGTCTTTCAACTTCCTTCATGTGTTGGTACCAAATGTTGTTTCCCAAATGTGCTTTGCTGTCCAAGTAATCATTTAGTTCACTGTCATCTCCATGCATGCTTCTCTTGATTCTTAATGTTTTCCTGTAGTTTGCTATAACTACATCCCTGAAGGCATCTATATGGCTCTTTCTTACTGGAGGATCCTCAGGTATCCTTGTCCACGGTGCAGCCCTTCTCATCTTTGCTGTTTGTGTGGCCAAGAGTCTGCCAGCTTTTCCCTTGTCCTTGTACATCTCTTTCTTTCTGGTTAGGAGTGCCCATATCCACGCTGGCATTGGTCCTGTATATGGTTGTATTGTGGGGCTTGCAATTGTCCTTTTCACTGGAACATATGGATGTGTCCATGCTATCTCAGCAAGTTTATTCTCTGTCTCCTCTTGTCTCTTCCTGGCTCTGGCTTGAGCGGCCATAGTGAATCTGTTATCAGTTATGCTCGTGCAAGAATCTTCTCTTGGCTTGCCTTTATTTTTATAAGTGTTGTATCGGGAATGTTCATCAGCGTTATTCCTGCGGGCTTCTTCTCTACTTTCTTTTGTTTCTCCACTAATTCAGCTTTTCCCATGTGTCTCTCCAGCTCACTTGCAGTGGGACTTCTCATGACAGGTAGTCTCTCAGATCGTGCTTCTACAGTCATTGACACTAGGCCTGGTGTATGTGCATTCAATGTTTGCATGCGTGTTGTCATCAGTAATCTTGTCACATCCATACTTTGCTGACCCTGTCTCTGGCTTTTTCGACTTATCTGTTACCACAAGTGTGTGTGTGTCATTGCTAATCACATCCATCTCCAGTTCATTCACTCCACCATCAGATCTTCTAGGGACTGGAATGACTATGTAAGGTCTGGGTATTTTCGTAGGTTTCATGCGCACATCATTAGGTGGGTGCACTGGAATAGGAACGTTTTTTGCACCAATAAAAAATGCAGTTCTGATTGTCAATGATAATAAAACAATGATGAATATAATACATAAATACATTATACCTCTGTATGTCAGGTGGCCGCATTTACTTCCAGAAAAACGTGGGTGTCTCTCCTCCTGCGGGAGGACAAAGCTGCTGCTCTGGATCCCTATCTCGATCATTCCCCAAAATGTTAACTTTTACTATACTCCTCTAAACAATATTGTCTTTCGAATTCTTTTTTGTGAGTTTCAGGTGGTACAAAGTTGTCCCCCCACTTGTGAATAATGAATTGTCTATTATTTCGGGCTACAGTTCCTTCACTAGGCTATGGGAAGTGTCAAAATCAAGCAATATTTAGCAAGTCTCTTTACTGTGCATGTTCAAAGTATGTCAGCTCCCAGTCTATGCCTCTTATCTGCTTCATTCCCGAAGACATATTGTCTTTGTCAATAGAAGATAAGAAAGGAAATCTCTGGCAATGTTCTCTCGATCTTTCCCTCAGCGGAAAGTCTAAAATCTTCTCAAATAGGTAGCGGATGGTTGGAGAGTTCCACTTGCATCACTATTCCATGTAAGAGCATGTCCATCTGTGTAGCATTAGCTGTGTCTCTGATGAAGGTGAGGACGTCAACCTCTACAGGTCTCCCCACTAGCTCTGGAAAATCAGTGATTAAACGAAAAAAAACATTGCTGGCCAACCTGCTGTCTTCTTGTGATAGGGGCATTTGTTCTGTCCTGCTGAGGTTCAGAATGTATGTTTTCACTTCACTATGAACAATGTCTGCACCTCCCATTTGTGTGGAGTGCAACTAAGATCACAATGTTATTTAGGAGTGTGCTCAGACGTTCTGTATTTGCTGGATCTCGAAGAAACGTGAGTACGTCTGTTGTTCTCCCGGCAAGATTTGGACAGTCTTAGATTATACGAAAGAACAATGTATTGACAAGCTCATTTACTTACTTCTTTGCTTGTGACATTTGGCTTTTCCTCGCTGTATTCAGGAAGTAGGAGGAATTGCTCGGTAATTACAGTAAGCAGTCTCTTAATGGTATTTTCGTTTTCAGGATCTTGAAGAAAGTCAGTGACACTTGTGAGATTCCCCACCAGTGACGGGTACGATCTTAGCACTAGATCGAAGTATCTCACCACGTCTTTGGTGATGCTGCTACTGCAGGACACCATAGGTAATTCCGAACAATGTCTCTGTATGGAAGGAATCGGAGTACTGTATTTTCTTCCAATTTATATGTCCTTGATCAAACTTTGACATGTTATTTTGTCATCACAGTTTTAGTGTGCCCCAATCCAAAGTTCAAAGTCAACAGACTATGTTGTGGTTTGTTAAATGCAATTTTCTTCTTTACCCTGCAACTAGGATGCACAGAGTGTCCGTTTAATATGTCCTTATCCTCTTTTTTACTTAGAGGGATGTCCAAAGTGAAACCACAACTATCTCACAAAACTTCCTTTGTCTTTAATTTGCTGTTGCTCATGCATCATTTTTCCTCGTCATGGATCTTGTCTGCACGTGCTGTGGTTCTTTCCCGTCACTCATAGTCTCCTCGTGCTGGGGTGCAGGTAGGGGGCCTTCTCCGATGTAGGGTTTGATATCGCCCAGAAATTTCCAAGCTCTTCTGCCTTGTAGTTTCACTGCGGAAGGAGTGAAGTCTTCTACTGTAAAAGGACCGTTAAACCTTGGCTCGACCCACCTTTTCCTTGTATGGTTCTTTACCAGGACGGTATCTCCAGGAAAAACGGATAGTACACAAAGTCCTTGAGCTGTGTCTGTAGTAGTATCTCCTTCTGTGTTCTGTGCTGCCCTGCACCCTTTTTGTCATTGCTGCAGCTGGAACGAAATTACAGTAACGCAAGATGTCATGCAATGCAGGTAATTTTGAATTTCAGACCCTAAGATTTCTCCTGTTGACTAGGCATCACATCTAGCTCTGTTGTGGGGTGTCAGGGGAGTGCACATTCTTCTTCCTGTGGCTATTTCATGCAGTGTGAGATGATGGTCAGAACCAGGTTGGTTTCCGAGTGCATACAGTGCCAAAGGAAGGCAGTGCAACCATCCCTTTCTTAGAGTAAGCTTCAACTTGGCAATCCTTTCCTTTAATAAGCTGTTGAGCCTCTCACTGATTCTGTTGCCTTGCGGATGATACACCAATGAGAACTTGTGCTTTATACCAAGCAACAAGCCAATCTGTTCGAAAATCTCATTTACAAAATGAGCCCCATTATCTCATCTCATAACTTCACATACCCCCCACATGGGAAGTATGTCTCTCACTAAAAATGTGGCCGCACAGGTAGAGTCTGGGTGTGTACATGGACCTGCTTCTATCCATCTAGAGAATGGACACACCACAACAATTAGGTATCTGTACCCGTTACATACTTGGATCAGGTCGGCATAGTCGACATGCAAGTGCTGAAAAGGCCCATTTGGCCTTGGGATGACTCCGCTCATTACTTCTAATATGTGCCCAGCTGTGAATTGTTGGCAGATTATACAGTTTACTATGAAAAATGCAACGTGCTCGGTTAAGTTCGGTATGAACCAGTCTTCTGCGAGCATTGCTACTAGATTCTCTTTTGTCATGTGTGCCTGATAATGTAGCTTTTCCAGCGCTAATTTTAACAGGGCTATAGGCATTACTGGTTTACCAGTGCTGTCTTGTCTCCACAAGCTGTCAGAGGGGTTTAAAGAACACCCTCGCCGCTTCCAAAGATTTTTCTCTTCCTGTGGTGCTTCCCCTTGGAGTTCCATCAACTGTGTTTGCCCCAAATTATCACAACTCTCCGTGTAATTCATGCAACTAGCATTCTCTCATTTGTATGAGTGACTTCCACTTTCATGATCGTCTCACTCTTGGATGCCATACGTTTGGCTTCCGTGTCTGCTGCTTGATTTCCGTGTGAGATAAAATCTGTCCCTTTCGTGTGGGTGGCACATTTCACCGCCGCTATGCCCACTGCGAGCTGTAGTGCCTTAATCAGCCTGTCCAATAAGGCTGCGTGTTGCACTGGCATACCGTCCGCTCGGAGGTAGCCCCTCATTTTCCAGCGTGCTAGGCCTGCGTGCACTGTCGACATCACATAGGCAGAGTAACTGTACACAGTTTCTTCCTGGTCTGCGTGATTCTCAATCGCGAGTATCAATGCTAATAATTCTGCAGCCTGTGCTGAAAAATTAGATGGTATTCGTACACTAAGAAGCACTCGAAATTCTCCATTTGCTGTGTGCTTCATCACAGCGACGCCTGTATATCTTTGCCCATAGTTTTGATTGATTCTCGAATAACCATCAATAAAGACACTCTCTCCTTCTGCCAGAGCATTTTCTGTTACTCTGGGGATTTCATCATAGAATTCTTCATAGTTCGCACAGTCATGTATTGGCTCTCCTTCAGTGATTGGCTTCTGCTATGAAAATAGCTGGGTGCACTATCTTGCATTGAACTTTTTTAATTGATGGATTTGATATGATCACTTCATAGGCAGAAGCTCTCTGAGATGTTAACGTGCCTTTTGGTTTCTCTAGGATAGCAAATAGTGAGTGCTCGACGTACAACATCATGGAGCATCCCATTACAATGGTAGTAGTTTTTTCAATGGCGAACGCTGTTGCAGCCAAACTTTGTTTGCACAGGAAATGGCCCCTCATTACAGGGTCCTCATTTCCACTAAAATATGCCAGGGGCTTGTACCCCAATGTGGTTCCCTGAGTGAGCACAGCCGTCATGACGCTGCCATTCGTGTGTGAGAACAAGAAAAATTCCTCTGCATAATTGGGGATTCCTAAAACTGGTGCGGTGCAAATTGCTCTTTTGAGTTCACTAAATCCTTTCTCCATGGTCTCAGACCATTCAATCTTTTCTTTCGTCACCTGGGCCTTCTTTACGGCCTGAAGCAAAGGCTTGGTGTAAGAGCTGTAATCGAAGACCCATGCCCTGACGTAGTTGTACAGGCCTGAGAAGCTCTGCATCTGTTTTATCGTGTGTGGCTTAGCCATGTTCAGTATGGCTTCAGCCCTTTCTGGGGTCACTCTTTTCCCTTCATGCAAGATAAGATGGCCTATGTACAGCACTTCCTGTTGACAATATTGTAGCTTTTCCTTGTCAACCTTATATCCTTTCTCAGCCAGTATAGTCAGTAGCTGAACAGAATTGTGTCTGCATTGCTCCTCTGTCGTGCTGCAAATGAAGATTTTGTCCGCATATTGCAGGACTACGCTTTGTAATGTAATATTGCTTAGGTCCATCTGCAGGACTCTGTTAAAAATTGAAGGAGACTCACAGTTCCCCTGGGGAAGCCTTGTGCTTTTCAGACGCATATGTCTGAATGTGAATGACATCAGATCTTGTGAGTCACGGTGCAACGGGATTGAGAAAAATGCATTTTTCAAGTCAATCACCGTAAATATTTTGCCTCAACAGGTATATTACATAAAATTGTAGCCAGGTTCGGGACTAAAGGGAACTCTGCCTCAACAATATCATTTTGTGGGCATAAATCCTAGATTAGCCTCCAAGACCCTCCCTTTGATTTCTTGATCGGATAAACCACAGTATTGCATGACGATTCTGACGTCACTAAGATGCCCTGTTCTGTCGTAGCTGAAATTGTCTTAAAAATTCAATCATCTGCGTCCCTGGACATGGAGTACTGTCGTGCTTTTGGAAGAATTGCTCCTGCTTCAGTTTGATTCTCACCTCTACAACTCCTCTCAGTAAGCCTACATCATAGGGGCTTGTAGTGCATACTGAGATAGGCACTTGGGCCACGTCGTCACCAAAATATTCAGGACATTTTCGTGCCACCATTATTCTCTGAGGCACTTCCCTTTTGATCATTCTCACCCAAAAGGTGAGACTCACCTCCACTGTTGTCTCGCCCATATCTGCTTGCTCTTCAAACAGATTGCCATCAGTGACATCAGTCAATCGGTATCCCTATTCAATGTCGATTACTGCTCACCATTGCCGGCCTTCATCGTCATAACCGTCAATTAAAGCCATTTTCCCTCGTACTGCAGCTGTATGTTTCACCAAGGAAAATACTTGTCCCTTTTCCTCGTGCATAGGTATTCTTGGCCTGAATAAACATTCATCTGGGGTTCTCATCATCTTGTCTGCAAGGCCTGGCAGCCCTGCCATTAGCACACATATTCCATATGCGAATATTTCGGGCTCTAATGGTGTGGCCCTCATAGCTGTGTGTCCTGCGTATGCTCCAGTCCTTTCGCATATGTTTGAATAGTGTATTCCTGGAGTTGAACATATTATGCCCTCCTCCGTGAATGAGATTGTCATATTTAATTTCGTCATGAAATCTCAACCTAAGATGTTTACTGGGGTTTGTCGTGATTATAATAGAGGCACATTCATTTCACGCTCTCCTATAGAGACTGGAAGTTCGTTGGTGAAGGGAACACGACTTGTAGCTCCTATGAGACTCTGAGTATTTAAGGCATCGTCGGACATGTTCCTCCCGTGTCAACTAAGAAGGAATATTCTTTATCCACTATAACGACATCCACCCTAGGTTCCCAGTGAGGGTCTGGTGTCACTGATAGGATAGAACACATCAGGGCTCCCAGTAAGCTGTCTTAGTCCATATACAATTTTGTACCACCTTGTGCTGATGGATTTCCCCCGCTCCTAGTGTTACTTTCCTTTCCAGGGCTCACAGTCTGCCCTGTGCTCATCGTTTGTGACAATTGCAACGGTGACTGTTGGGACTGCCCTTGTGGAAAACTTACTATACTTTGGAGTTGTGGGTTTTTCTGTGCTCCTGGTGTTTGCTGTTGCACCGTGTGCTTCTGTGCAACTCCCTGTTGGAAGAATGCTGGTGGATTCACCATGCCTGCTCCTATTCCTTGGCCAGTTTGCACCACGCCTTGATTTCCTCATGTGCGTGCTAAATGCCCTATCATCCCACACAACCAACATACTGGGATAGGTCTGATCATTTGCCCATTTGACATATCTTGATTGCCATTTTGCAAATTTTGAAAACCTCCTTGATTACTCTGCCATCCCCTTCCTCTAAATCCTCTTCCCCTGGGGTAAAACCCTGTATTGCCCCGATTATTCTGCTGTGGATTATTGACATGCTGCATGCTCATTTCAGCTGTGCTAGTCATCATGGCTCCCTCAAGAGTATATTTTGACAATTTCTTCTGCACTAGTTTTGCCTCTTCACCCTTCCGTGCAGCTTCTTTTTTTGCGATTCTTTTCTTGCAGTAGCCTGCAATAGTGTGCGATGGTCAGCTGTAATTCTGACCATGGTTTAGCCTCGATTCCTACCAATTTCTTGAGCTGTTTCTGTACTGGATCCAGCAGCCCTTGGCACAATATGGAATCCGGTCATTTTTTTCGAAAACATTTTTTCGAAATACAATTATGTTGAAAACATTTTGGCGAATGTTTTTTTTTAGAATGTCTTTTTTCTTGTTTATAGTTTTTTTGTTTCGTAAGTTAAAAAAAGGGTTACAAAAAACAGGGGCTTGGGGGGGAAACCTCCCATTTAAAAAAAAAAGAGACATTCGAAATATTTTTTTTCGACATAATGGCATTCGAAAAAATGTCATTCGAAAAAATCACTATAAACCGCACAATATATGGTAGAATACAGGTATAGATTTCCCCCAAGATTCATGAGTCTCGAGTACCCAAGTGTCTTGAAAATTGGGTATGTAAATCAACGGATCCTCTGACTCCTTCATTTTTCCTGTCATTATAGCTCCCATATCGGAAGTTCTGGGTAAAGCACTCGTAGAGCTTCCAGACTGCAGCTCTGCAATTGTTAAATGGAGCTCCATCATGCGCAGTATTAATTGTGGTCACACCAGGGTAATCTGCCTGTGTCCACACATCATATGCTCTCTCACCAAGTATGGCGATTAGGAGACCCTTGATATCCCCTATGGCTAACGTGTTCCCTCCTGTCATTTTTTCTAACTAGTGTATCCATTTTCCGGCTCCCGATGTCAACATTGGAAGGTTATTTTTCAAATGTTCTCGATCCATGTGTGGCCATGGAAATATTGTTGTCTTGCTCCTCCTTCCTCGAGTAATGGAAATTGGGATGCATAGCCCTCTCTCTCTTCTCTCATTGTTCTCCTGTCTATTGCAGGGGTAATGTTCCTAAGCCTGCTCACATAGGGCGCTGGAGACACCCCCCTCTGACCGTGAGATATTTCTTCATGTCGGTCTGACTGTGTGGCTTCTTCTGATGCCCTCGGCTCAGAATCACTAGTGTCTGACCATCTTATCCCTTTTCCCCTTGGGAATCGCCTTTCGCACCTTCTCTCTTCCTCCTTCTCCTCGTGCTCCTCCCTTTCTGTGTCGGACAAGGTCTGTCCCCAACTCGTGCAACTTCTTGCGTCTTCTTTGTTTCTACTTATTTCTAATCTATCCAGGGATAGTTCTCTATTCCCACTACTTCGGGAGACATCCTCAGTGTCATAAAGCTGAGTGCTCTCTAGGTGCTCGTCTTCCCCCTCCCCTTGGGATATTTGTTCTAACCCCATTTCATCATATATTCTATTGATCGTTTCTGTGATGCTTCTGGAGTCGAAGACATCTTCAATATTCACCCTAGACATGCCTGGTACTGAATCGTACTCAGGAAAGAATTCTTCAATGTCTTCCAATCTACTATTTGCTCAGGTTTTTAACTTCTCTCTCCAGATATTCAAGATCGCGTGCTCTCTGTCTTCGCTTTTGTTCTACATCATCATTGAATTCTCTACGCTTCCTCGCCTCTTCTCTGACCCTATCTTCTTCCTCTTTCTTTGCGTCTCTACGTATTTCCTCATCCCTTTGTCTCTTCATTCTTTTCTCCCGTATTCTTTGCTCTTCCTCTATCTTACGCTGCTCCTGTCTGTCTTGATCATTGGCTGCTCCCTATTTGCGATTGTGCTGTCTTTCTAGCTCTTCACGATATAACTGCTCTCGTCTCTGTCTATCTTTTTTCCTTATTCTTTCGTCTCTCAATCCTTTTTCTTTCTCCTTCTCCCTTGTCTGTACATCGTCTAAACTCCCATTTTGTTTCACATCATCAATGCCTTTGCCATCGAGTTTCATTAAAATCTGCCCGCCCATCCATTTGTTCTTTGCAAATGCTATCTCATCAGTTCTATCTTCGTTTCCTTTCCATCTTTCATCGCCTCTCTCCTTGTCCCTTGGGACTGTGGAGGTGATATCTTTATCTTTACCCTGATTTTCGTCACTACTTTGCGTAGGTTACTCATATGCCGGTTTGCTATACCCTGTGGCAGCTTTAAGTTCTCGCAGTGGGTATAACCCCTCGTCCTTATTGTTTTCAATTTCTGTTTCAGATGGGGCAGATGGTGTGGTAAGTGTCTCACCCCCCCCCCTGTGCATACATTAAGTATCCAATCTATTGGTGGCTCCTCTTCCTTTCCCTGTTCATACATGTTCCAAAGCTCTAGAATAGCTACGCGTTCGTCCAACTTTTTGCCCGTGTATGTGGCGTGCAAGTATGTCGTCATGTGTTCCAAGACAGCTTTAGATAAGGACCTGCCCTGTGGCCAAGGCATAAACATTTTGTGGGCGGTTCCATTAACCCATTCTACACTGTATTTTTTCAGCTTAGGTGCATGTTTCGGCAACTGTTTGCACAGGTGTGCTAGTGGAGTTATGTCCTCCATGCTTAAAGCTGTTCCTTTTCCTTTTATATAACACTTTGTCAAAGTTTCACGTGACTTAAACAATTCCAACAATATGAGCGAGCACCAATCACTGCAAGCTCGAATCCTTATTTTTTCACAAAATTTGATATCTTCTATTTTACTCAAAAAACATCAGGTTATCTTCTACAACCTACCAAATATCCAATTGCACAGTGTTTATGCTAGTTCCTTGAAGGAAACATTTCCGTCCTATGATGTCACAACAATCAACACATAAGACAGACGTTAACAGACTAGACGAACTCCAGCTGGTCACACGTATCTCTGCCTCTAAAATTACCCCGACATAGAGTTTAAACATATCCCTTTCATGGCGCCTTTAATCGCTGTGGTAGTCTATTTGTTCCCCTTTATTTGGGACTCTGGATATACGTTTCTTCTAGCAGCTATATTAAGCGTAGGAATAAGGGGAATCCTCTCTCTTCTCGGGTGTCCTCCCCGGTAACCTCTCCCATCTCGGGTGTCCTCCCCGGTATCTTCCCTTTATCTACCTAATTTTTCTTGAGTCATTATTCCCTTCCCCCTATATATGTACATTCTTCTCTACTTCTAGCTATATTTTGTTTTCCCACCTCCCTCCGTTACCTTTTACCTTACTTGTTTCTAAGGCATGCACTTTTGCCAAAGCATTAGACTTTTTCACTCACCGTTCGCATGTTTCCTCTCTGGACCCTCGGGATCACTGCCTTTGTTACCGCCTTCTTCAGCTTTTCTCCCGCTCAGCTGCCCGTAGGAGTGGGAAGGGGTTAGGTGGGTAACACAGGTCCCTTCAGACCTTGTTCTGCAGATTTTTAATCTTTTAATCTACCACTGTCTACTGGCGGCTTCACGGTCTACTCAGCCGAATGGCAAAGGACTTGTGATATTGCAGAGGACCAAGAGTTACTTATGTCAACGGTCAATGGGTGTCTTAGTCTAATCGATAGCCATCAATCTCTGCTACCAAGTGTACTCTGAGACTCTCGAACGGCCCATAGTCAGAGTTTGCTCAGAAGTACTTTAAGACAAGATAGCAGCACCCGTGAGATAGATGTAGGTGCAGATTTATTACTCCAACACCAATCAAATAAGGACAATTCAAAGGATTTGGCAAAGGGAATTCGTTTATTGACAAGTACAGAAAACGGGGAGTTATGAATATCAGCAATGATGCGATCTTCCTTCTCAATTCAACTCCAACAAACTTCATACAAGTTGTAATATTTATACTCAAAACTCGTCATCATTGACATGTAACACTTAAAAGTTGACGTGCAATTCTATTGGTTAGGAAAAGGTAACTTTACTATAGGTACTATATCTGTACATGGTAACAGAGTGAGGGGATTGGGTAAACACTGTCAGGTGGGCATCTAAGCCCTTGCTTCAAAAATGACTACTGCAGACATCACTAAAAGTACGACGTCCCATTGGTTCTACTAACTATAGGACCCTAGATTATTTGGTCCATTGTGATTGGGTTTGCACCAACCCCAAGCATACTTTTCTACTTTGCTTAGCAGCACGCAGAATGGTCGGCCAAGTGCTAGGAGCCCCTTAGCTACCCGGCCGTCCCCCAGTCCTTGCTACCATCAATCATAACTTTAGTAGCCATGTGTCAATTAGTTCTCTGCGGTTGGCCTCAAAACTGCATCTTCTGTCTGGAAAGGTTTTGATATCTTCATCTGGCCTGGTGCCATTCGTAGGTGTGAACTCTCGTCTCTTCTCTCTTGGCTGGTCACGTGATTCAGACACCGTGAATTTGCTTCTTTTCCATCAATTAGTGTATATGATTTTCGTTTCACCCGCCACCTGCCTTCGCCTTCTTATCTCGACCTTTCAGAGGCAGGATATTCTGTTCTTAGTTTCAATTAAAAGTGGCTACTGTTCATAACTTCTATTGCTAAGACCTTGGCTCTCCTGGCACGAGCTGCCTCTGCTGACTTTCGTTTCAGCCGTCTCTTCTCGTTTTGCTAAATGTGAAGCTTTTACTCGTATGGCCTTTAGTAACCTGGGTTAATTCTGCGTCTTGTGCAAAGTGGAAATATACTTATAATAAGGTGCTTTGTTTGAGGTAGATTATGTATAATGGCGCTTGCCACATTATTCTTCTACTAAGCATAGCAAGCCGTACTGTTTTCATAGCTTTCTTGCCGTTCCAAGCATATTTACAGGTATAAACTGGTTGAATATCTTCATTTTGCTTAGAGCTTAAACTTCTTCCATTTTTATGTCGTTCTCTTACTTTAAGTTCACAATATCCTTACTCATGGCATTTTGTCTCTTTGCATCATTCTCTGGTTGTCATTTCTTCTATCTGCAAGTCAGTCCGGGCCCTCCTGATGTCACCATTTGTCTTCTATTAAGGCTTTTTTGGTTTCTTCGGGGACTGTACACAGACGATCTTCATTTCGTTTCATTTGTTGATATGGTTTTCTCAATGGGTACCTTACTGTCCACGGTTTCCTTGGTATTGGTACGTCAATAGGTGCTGCTCTCTGCTGGTTTATTTGCTCATCATACGTCACATATCTCTGTGTGAATGTTCCTGGAACTTCAAAATGGACGATTGGAGTGCAGGCTTTATTTGGGACCTCCTCTACAGGGGGACAATTCCTTTTGGGTTTATTGCACAAAAATACCCATACTCGCTTTAGGTGGAAAAAGTTGCTTTAATATGACATGCCACAGCTCACAGAGAAATGCTAACCTGGGTCCCTGGCCTTACAGGCTAACATATCCATTTTACCAAATTGCCAAACAATTAAATAATTAAACAATTTCCATTCCCCCAAAATTAAAAAGAGCATTTCACATTCCTCCCTTCCTATCCCTTGCTCCCTTCTGTCTCCTTAAAATCTTCTCAACCTTCATTCCCGCTTTCTCCCATCTTCTACCTGAGGCCACCCCCCTCCTTCTTCAATAGCTGTTCCCCCTCCATGTACCCCCGGGGTAGCCGGTTCATGCAAACAGCACCACCCCCTTCCTTTACCGCGCTAGTACCCCATTGTGCTTCCTCCACCACTCCTCCAAAGGGCCATGTCCCCGGCATCAAGCAACTTCTTACCCCCACAAACTCCCCTCTACACCAATCTCCTCCTTCCTATGACCTGCAGCCAGGCTGACCTGCCACATCAGCAACAATGAAACTTACATCACAAATCGCCCCCTCTGACATCCCAGCCTTTCACACGAAAACTACCAGCCCCTCTATCCCTTTCTATCCCTTCTCAAAAACTCTGGTCGTACAAATAGGGGGAAAACATAATTCTCAATTAAGGTCCGACCACCCCCACTTGTTAACCAAAAACCGGGGGTAGGAGGGCGGGGACAAATGCTCGTCCCAACTGTCGCTTGCTCCCGACCATTCCCTGCCCCCTTTTATGACCCTCTGTGGCACACTATGCGCAGGGCAGCTCATTGGCCTGTGCAGCGCCCAAAATCACCCCGGGGGAAACACTTTGCGTTCCCCTCAATGCCCCTCTTTGGGCTTACTGCACAAAAATACCCAGGCTCATTTTAGATGGGAAAGGTTGCTTTAATGTGACAGGCCACAGCTCACAGAGAAACGCTAACCTGGCTCCCTGGCCTTACAGACTAAAATATCTGTTTTAACAAACTGCCAAACAATTAAATAAATAAACAATTTCCATTCCCCAAAATTAAATAATTAAAGCATTTCACATTCCTCCCTTCCTATTCCTTGCTCCCTTCCGTCTCCTTAAAATCCTCTCAACCTTCATTCCCGCTTTCTCCAATCTTCTCCCCGAGGCCACACCCCTCCTTCTTCAATACCTGTTCCCTCCTCTTTGTACCCCCGGGCTAGCCCATTTGTGCAAACAGCACCACCCCCTTCCTTTACCGTGCTAGTACCCCAATGTGCTTCCCCCACCCCTCCTCCAAAGGGCCATGTGCCTGGACCCAGAAAAACCCTCCCCTGAGGTGTTCTTTCTGCCCCACCCCCACCTAACCTATGTTTTCCTTTATTTCCAACTCTTTATTATGTCTTTCACTGACAACCTGACATCCAATAGGTAATAACTTTTTCTGTATACCGAGAGATGCACTCCGTCCTCCCGAAAAGCTGACAATCCTCATAAATTATCTCCCGATGCTCCAGCACTTGCATCCCAAAAGCACTACAAAACTTCCCCCTCTCCCTGTTAATCTTTTTCCTTGTCCTTTCCACTGCCCCTTCATTCACTGCACCCCTCCAAACTCTCCTAGGCAATACATTTGGCCAAACCAACCTAACCATGGGCCATATCTATCGTAACCAGCTAAGGTCCCTTTTCATTTTCCTTAACAATGATACTCCTGTGTCTCTAAGTCATTCTCCCCTGCGTGTACAATTATCCCCTCCAGGACCTCATGGCGCTCCCTCAATCCCACTTGAATATATAATAAAGGCTGACGTCCAATTGTCAATCGTTACCGACACCTTTCGTCTTGTGGCTAACTCCCTCTCCTCTTCTTTAGACCCTTCCTTCGCTCTCACCTCCTTGTGCAGGAGTTTAAAAACGTCCACAAACTCCCCTGCCCATATCTTTTCTTTTGTTGTCCCCATCAAGTGCACGCCCAGAGGCTTTGTAATGCCCATGTAAGGCATCCTTTTGTCCTTCCGTGTACCTTCCGCAGCCTTCACCTTAGGCACCTGCATTACCTTTGAAGCCATGGGCTCCTCCACCTTGTCCGTTTGTACTTCCACCGAGGATGCACTCTTCTCCCTCTCCAAGGCCCCATGGTGTGAAACCTTGCTTCCCCAACTGTACCCCATGCCCCAGCTTCTTCCCTGCATGTCCCCCACCTCATGCCCGACCTCTGCCAAGCCGCTGATCACTTCCATTCCCGCTTACCTCTGTCTGCCCCGCGGTCACTTAACTGCGGCGTCCTGGCCTCCCCTCCAACACTCTCATCTCCTTTCTCACTGGGCTCCTGCTGTGGGGAAAAAAACATCAGCAGACTCCCCTAACCAATTTCCCTGCCTTCCCCTTGCACTTCTGCCCCCCAACCTGACCTTCTCCTTCAAACCTTAAACCCAATCTCACCCTTTTCCTCCCCGTAAACCATTCTCACTGTCCAACATTTTCCTCCTCCTATTGATCATCCCCAATGAAATACCATTGTTGATGCGAGCGCAAGCTCAGGCCCAGCAGCTCCTCTTCTGGTGAGCCCGGGGCCTACGCCCCGCCGCTCCAGTGACGTCTTCTCAGCAGGGGCGTGCCGACCCCTGCCTTCTCCTCTCTTCTTGGGCGAGGGGTTCTCTCCTCCACCCTTTGCTCCTCCGTGCCAGGGGCTGTGCTGCGCCCTCTAGTTTGCCCTCTGCATTCTTCCAGAGGGGCCGTTCTCAAGCCCTCTCCTGCCACCTCCTCACAAACCACAGGGGCCGTACTATGGCCTCCGTCTACTTCCCTCCTAGGTGGGGAGATCGTTTCGCAACTTCCCCCACCTCAGTAACCAACGGGGACCGAGCCCTTCTCCACCCTCCTGCACTATTTTGCAGGTATTCCCCTCCCTTGCCCCTCTGCCCCGCTGCCCAATTTGGTCCGCACTAGCCCTAGTCTCGCTTCCAGTCTGCCCCATGCCCACCACTACCCTTGCTCCACTAGTGGCCTCCCCGTCCCTTTAGCCCACAACCCCAAACCCGGTCCTTCACCAACTGCTCCCACGCTCCTGATTGCTCTCCTCTGTACCTCCCCCCTGCTCTTCCTGGTCCCTCTATCCCCTACCTCTCCCCTACCTGCCGACGGGCTGCACCCCACCACCGCTGCAATGGCCCCATCTGCCGCTGCTCAGCGCTGTGGTCTCCCCTCCGCTGTGCCCTTCTCCCCCATAACTTCTCCAACTGCCCCTTCCAGCCGGGCTTTAGTTGCTGTGCTAATAATACTAAGGGTCTCCCTCAATGCCTGGGCGTCCACCAAGCCCCTACTTCTGAATCCCTGTCCTGCCATCCTGTTGCCTGCAATAAATTCAATTAATGCTGCTGCCCCTTGCAGCCCTAAATTCCCCTAGCACCCGAACCTGACTAGTTTCTCCCGGGGGGGCCTACCTATGTTTATCTGTAGTATGAAAATAACAGTCTTCCTACCGGAAAACTTGCATAAATCTCCTACAGTTCTACTATTGCCTGTTGGCTGGCAGTCACTAACCCTAAAAAAAGGACAAGGCTCCTTGCCGTGGAAACATTGGCAGGGAGCGGACCCCAGAACTCTCTGCCAATAAATCCTTGCCCCCTAGTTTAAGTAAATCCTCTTGCTTGTTTTTTTAAAATTCCTCATGACCCTAAAAGTGCTCCACCCTACTAATCACAACTTGCAGGTACGAATCACAGCTTACAGGGACGAAAACTGAAGAAACCCCTAAGTTTAACCAGTATTTTGGCTGCACAGCATCATGGCATTCCCACCCGCGTGTGTTTCCCTTTAAGTGCTCTGCACTGCCCCCTGGTGGCCAACGAAGGTCACCACGCTAATGTGCTGACTTCCCTTGCTGATGAGCCGTCTACTAAAAAACCTGCCTAGAATGTTCTTTTTTTTCCGCCCCCTTTGCCGCCCCTCCCACTGGCCAAGACAGCATGAGGAGAACTCTCCCCCCATAACCCAAAGGACAAGACGACCCGGCTGGCAAACCGGACCCACCGCCGCCACGTTGCCCACCGCCAACCCGGATCTTGCTACGGCACTCCTAGATTGGTTTGCGGAGTGTGCTGGTGCCCCGGAATGTGTTGTTTGATGGTGGTAAGGGGAGGTGATTTATATACAGCACTCCCGGCTATGTCTAATAAAATGTTTTTTTTTTTATAATGTAACTATATGCCTACCTACTAATCTAGATTTTTAAATACAAGCAGCCCTAACGCTGTACCTCACTGCTGCTAGCGACCAGGCCCCGATGCAGGGAAGGCTCATGAGCAGCGACACGGGACAAACGCTCGTCCCAACTGTCGCTTGCTCCGAACCTTCCCTGCCCCCTTTTATACCCCCTCTGCGGCGCACTATGCGCAGGCCAGCTTGCTGGCCTGTGCAGCGCCCAAAATCACCCAGGTGGGGAAACACTTTGCGTTGCCCCTGGAGCCCCCCTTTTAAGTGACGCATTGTGTCAGACATTGACAAGAACTGTGGTCATTCAGTAACGTCCATGAAGAGCTCTCAGAAAAGAATCCTTCATGTTTGGAGGCACATGCTCAGTGACCTCTTATTAACTATCCAAGGAGATTGCGGGACTTGCAGGTTAGAGTCGTTAGAATGCTCACAACCAAGAAATGTATTATTAGTATTATTATTAATCATTTTTATGGTATTTAATGAGCACGGACCTAGCTTTGAAAAGCAACAGAGTGCTTTACAGAGGTATACAACAGTATAGATACATAACAGAACGCTTTTCAGAAGTAACAACAGAACAGATATGTGGCACGGGGTAGAATACAGAGGGAAACAAAGGAGGGGTACAGCTGTACAGGGTAACGGGGAGGAGAGGGGTGTGTAGCGTCTACTGAGTCAGGGGGCGCGAGGGGCGACATGATGGCCTAGGTGTTGAGGAGCACGCCTCACGTCAGAACAAAATAAGTAGCTGCCCTGTACTTCTTTGGCCCTCTTCTGAAAGGCAAGTAGTTTGTAATCGACAAGTAGCCCAGATCCACATCAGTTAGAGAAGTTACACCCCCAAATGCAACCACACGTATTACAGCCCTAGATGACATACATTTGGCAGCTGGCCTTCTGGGTGTGCTGTAGACTGACCAATTGACACCAATGGTTCAATGGTCTTGATATTGCAACGGTCTTAGACTATCTTAACTTTGACCTCCGCAAGAAACAATTTGCACGCCCTCCAGCGAATGCGCTGGTGGAGAATCTTTAGTCAACAAGACCACACACAAACCAAAAGCAAAAAGAACCTCACCCCAGCAGGCTATCTGTCAAGTGCTCTTGGACTGCCAAAATACCACCACAGCACCACTAACGTGTTGACTCGGTGTACCAACCCACTTTTTTAGAAAGACATGAGTTTTGTATAGAAAAAGGAAAAGGCGACAGGGTATCATGAATCCACTGTCACAGAGCTCTCTGACGTCTTCCGCACGAGATTGAAGTTACAAACATTCAAATCGTCACTCATGATGCAATCTATACACAGTGTTAATCCCCCACCCTCATTGGCTGCTGCCTATTTACATGCGAATGTTCACATATAGACCACTCTCCCATGGGTATCATTGTCTTCTTGCTCATCTTTACCACACGTGCGTAACATCCTCGTCCATCATGGAATACTGTAAGGTAACTGGTTAACATTAATTGGCACCACCCTACCTTTTATCCTGACCAGGTGATATACACCTGGTTATCAATATGATTTCAGTGGGACTCTAGGAGGTCAGCCTGGTCCTCGCGGATAATGCAGCCCTTTTCCCATCCCAGACACACTGGTGCCCCCATCGTGCCCTCCACGGCATATGAGCATCCAGTCCCCTTCCCAAGAGTGAACTTTGTATCTCACTAATTAACCCAGGTCACAAAGGATTTAGAGCCTATATGCCTACACTGTAGGATGTTTTTACCCATGCATCCAAGCCCTACAATAAAACTGTGCAGTACTGGCATGGAAAACGTCATGATGGCCAGAACTCCCCAGAGAGTGCACAGGGAAAACATGAAGAATAGGCTGCCACCCATTTTTGCCTATGTTGTGAGCACAGGAGGGCACTGCCTAAAACCACCTTTGGGCTACACAAACAGTAGCCTGAAACCATTGGGAATGGCAATTCTGATTGCTAAAAAAGCAACTCAGAACTGTGGGGAATTCATTTTCTTAATCCCAAAAATGGTTGCATTACCAGTACTCACCACTATCAGAAAGCCGGCGTTTTAAAACCACCAGACTTTTGTGTAAAACTGAACAAATGAAACAAAACCAGGCCAAGGAAAGACTTGCTAAGAGGTGGAAGAATGTAAAACTATATTCTGAAATGACTTGAAGGAAGTAATTATTTAATGTATATGTAAAAATTGTCAGTTTGATTTGAATGTAGAAAACTGGAAACAAAAAGTGACATTTAGCTGAAACCTGGCTTAATGAAACTGGATTCTGCCTGACAACTACCCCAGACAGGAGTTGAAACTGGATCAACAGCTGAGTTCCCTGCCAGGCCTGGCTGCATCCTGAGGTCACATGGCCCTGTTGATTGAAAGGGGAGTGGCAGCTGGGGACTACAGGGAGTTGAACAAAGGCCTGTCCTGGACTCAGGCAAATGTTATATTGGGGGCGTCGTAAAAGTGGCTTCCTCTTAGGGGAAACTGGGAGGGGCAGTGCCTCTGCTAGCAGCTGAGCTTGGGGGAAGTGGATAAACCAGTTATTCCACCCTGTGATGTGGGAAGCCACACCCCTTTTTGACCAGAGCATAATTTTAAAAAGATAGATAACTCATAGTGCGGACTTGTCAGAATTATATAAGTAATATCATTATTTTTGTGATTTTTCTGTGAACATTTTGAGAGGCGTTAGGACCCTGTGGTGTCTTCTGGGGGGTTGCTAGCGGAAAATAGGGTCTCACTCCAAATGTCTGCATGTTAAAAATCTGACACTTCATCAATTAATGTCCATACTCCTTGCGCACATGTGTGTAATTTTGGGTAAATGTCCGATATTGCAAAACCAGTTAAAAAGCGCAACATTTTGTCATTTTTGAATGCAAGCCCCCAGGAAGATCAGAGGCGGACAAGCATGGACCATAAGGAATAAATAATGTGCACATGTAATTTCAACAAATTGTATATCTGGGAAGGATGTATTTGAATCAAATATAGATTTGTGGGCAAACTGACCAGGGGAGGTTCCTCTGACCATACAACCTACAGCATCACTCTGACTCACATTTCCTTCCCCCAATCAAGGGAGAGAGGAGGAATTGGCCAATGATAAGTGAGAGGGGCAGGTTTAGTTATGACCAACGCACACACCCACTTTCCAAAACACATAAAAAGAGACTGCTGGGACAGGTAGAGACATGCAATTCCATTTGCTGCGGAGCATGCTGACCGACGACTTCACATCCAGAGATCCAGACTTCAAATCCATCAATCTCCAAAGACCAGAACTTTACTTCAGAACTTAAAGCAAGGGCCTAAACCCACAAACTGAGAACTCTTCTCAGCAGGCATCAGCAACCTTAAAATCATTTGAAAACTATTCCACAGCCGGGCGAGCTGTCTGAATTCTTTTGCCAAGCACTCTTGCCAGTACCCAGAAAGCAGTGTTATATCCAGAATCCACTTGATCCAGACCGGAAAGCAGAGCAGTATCCAGAACCAGAGGCCGCTGAATCCAGAGAGGCTAGACCAGCAGAGCAGAGCTGACCCAGACCGCTGTGAGCAGAACCAGTGACCCAGATCACTGTGAAGTGCTGAGACCAGAACCGGAGTCCAGTCCAAAACCTGACCAGATCCGTGGCGAGGCCTATTTCAAATTTATATTGTGAGTACCTAGCAGAACTGTGCAGAACCAATCTCTTAGTTAAAATAATCTAATCCAAACTATTTTAACCTAAGTAGAACAGCCTCCTAGAAATCGTGTCATCTGTCATTTTTAAAGCTGCACGACTGTCACCTGTCAATTCTGCAGCTGCAAGCTGTCACCTGTCATTTTGAGTTTACTTTAAATCCGAAAACTACCTTTATTTAATCGTCCGTATCTCTGGAACCGTTTGGGCTAGGAATTTAACTTTAACTTTCATCTGAAAGCTTAGAATCTAAGCTTTCCAACAAGCCTGGAACCGACTTGCTACTCCTTATACTTTTGCTGCAATCACGATTCACGCACTCGCGAATTTACCACGATTTGCGATTTTGGCTCAATTTCTCCATTTGTCAAAATAGCAGCTCCATTCTTTCTTTTGTTAAAATCCATTTGCAACTTGGTAATAACTCATAGAGCATTGCTAAAGTGAGCCTGAACTAATACCAACACGCATCTCCCACTCACCCTGAAAGGGAATTAAAATCAGTTGGCACATTTTCCCATCCATTGCCATCACATTTAAAAAGCATTTTGGGCCTGTGTTTCAAACTCCTACCTGTTTCCCCTAAGCTTGCTGGGGGGGAACTGAATTTCATATTGTATTTGATTGCATTCCTGAGAACTGTGTGCTCCTCTTTCTATCTCCTTCCATTTCTTACATTGCATAGGGGAGGAGGTGAATTGCCAGAAAAAAAGTGATTATCTTATCTTTTGCTAAAATCATATCAAGTATTTCTGTACTGCATTTTATTCCTCATTGCTTTTCCCTTGAAATCATAAAAGTATGTTTGCTACTTTATCCATCCTATACTAACTCCTCATTGATTGTAAAGAAGTGTGCTAGTGCCAGATTACCCATTGTTGATCAACATCATATGTCTAAGTGTACTATCAGATATTAATTTATTATAAAGTGTGATATATATATATTGTTTAAATTCTCAAATAAACCTTTTAATTTGCAAAACAAACCTACTTCTTGGCCCAGTGGGGTCAGGGGGATTCTAAGAGGGGGGTGTTATACAAGGGTTGTCATCCAGAGTACTGAACCGAATATAAAAATACATCAATAAGGGTTTTCCTCAGCATCCCAGACTAGGCACTGACTTAGCTGTAGTGTTGATTGAATATCGCTTACAGAAGTGGGGGCTCGAGCCGGGATATTCTGGGTTAGATTTATCGCTTGTGCAGATTAATACAGTGTGCTAACTGACAGGAGACATACATCCGGTCGGATCACCACACTGTGTTACGCTGTAAAGCACTCCTCAAAGGAACACTCTAAGGAAACGGTCTGTTTTGCAAAATAAAATACAAACTTCTGTAAGTCAGGAAGGAACTCAAATTCCAGAATGATGACCTTGGTAGATATGAAAATAGCCAGAGAGCACTTCTTACATAAGCTATTTGTGAGAGGTGAGTGGACTCATCAGGACCAAACGGTCTGGTTGCAGGCAATCGCGCAACAGGTCACTGAAACAGGGTCAGATATATGGGGAGATCAGAGTCCCCTACATGTGGCCCTGAGTGAACTATATATGGCCCCTAAAGCCAAAGATGAACATAATAAGATTGCCAGGATAGCGGCATATTTGTATCTATATATGGGAGCCATGCAGGACAAATGTGCTGAAGGCCAAGATCTGGCAAATAAGCAACAGATAGCGTTAGAGAAGGCCCAATCTGATCTGGACTCTTCTGAGCAGAGGCTGCTCAGGAGCCAGGAGTCATAAAAGGACAGCAGACAGTACATCACTAAAATAAAGTAGGATATGGATGTGCTGCAACAGGAAAAGGCGGACCAGGATACCAGATTTCTGGCCTCACAGAAGGAGTACCAAGAAGGTTTGGACTCCCTACTGCAGAGCCAGAAAAAGCTGGAGCAACAATTAGATTTCAATAGGGCATGTGCCGAGCAGGTAGTCACCCTGCAAAGCCACCTAGATAGGGAGAAGGCAGAGAGCAATAAACTGATTTTGAAAGACCTGGATACCCAGGCAGAGTTTGACCAGGAGCGCCAGAAAGCTGGTGCCTTCCAAAGGCAAAGGGACGACCTGGCGGCACAGATGCAGGCTCTTAGTCAGGAAAGGGATACCTTAGGCCAGGAAGTCTGCCACTTAAAAAGGAAAATGGAAGAAAATCACCTGGCCCTCCAGGGACTGGGTGACCTCCAAAAAGAACCCCAGAACTTGTTAGAGCACACCAGGAGGGTGGAGGTTGCTCTGGCAAGAAAGGAGCAGGCCAATAGGGACACAGCTCAGGAGGTAACCCTCCTGCAGCAGAGACTGGCCAAGTACTCCAGGACCAATCAGGAGGCACAGAGAGAAAATGAGGCTCTCTGTCAGCACAATGATAGGCTCCAGCAACAGGTAGCGATGCAGGAGAGACTGATAGAGTCTAGTAAGGCCTTAACTGAGGAACTGAAAGCGCAGGCTCTTGCATTGCAACAGGAAGCAGGGGCGGATAGAGATGAGGTTCGCTGGGAAAGAGAAACTCCTGAGCATAACCTCAGGAGCCCTAGTGCCAGAGGCCTTCATCTCTCCCAGTCCCTGGACTCTGCCACCCCCATGTCCCCTCGCGCGCATGAGCCCAGGGCCACGGGGATGGCAGATTACTATCCAGCTAGAAGTATGGGGCTCATAGGCCAGTACCTCCCAGGAATGGATGGGCGGGTATCCGGGTATGGGCAACCAAGCACAGTGCAATTTAGTGGGGAACCCCAGGAGAGTAGGCCCATTAAGGGCATCCTGAAAACCTCTGCCCGGTTAGGTCAGTGGGGGGGTACCCATCAAATCCTGGCAGCAAGGAGGGGTCTGAAGACTCCTCTGAGCATTACAGGACACAGGAGACCAGGTCCCCACATTCTGCCAGCCATTCCGAGGCTCGCAGAATCCGAGAAAACCTGGAAGATCAGATGGGCACCTCTGGGAGCAGCGCTTCTGAGTCGGAGGATGAATGGACCAGGGTTACCTGAACCAAAAGGGCCAATAAGGCAAAAAGGGCCTTGCTTAAGGACCCATTGAAACAAATAAAGGCAATAAGGCGTGTCATCACGCCTTATCATAAGAACTCCAAGTATTCTGTTTGGGAACACTTGGAGCTCTATGAGCAAATGATGGAGACTTTCCATTTGAAGGACAGCCAAAGCTGTATTCAATATGTAAAGTGGACCTTCTCACCAGAATACTCCAGTTTCTTTGCGGGGCTGGAGGATCAAAACCATTCAAGGTGGTCCACATACAGGGCGGCCATCTTAAAACATTTTTCTGTGCACAGAAATCCTCAAGAGGCTCGCAAGGCAGCCTACAATTTGCAATGTGGGGAGGATCAGGCCCCACAAGAGTTTGTGCAAGAATTAAAGCGTGCTTTTGCGCAGACCACCAGAAGGGTGCGTATGGATAGCAGAGAATTTATCAATACGTTTTTCCATGCCTTACCCAAATACATAATGACCCAGCTCGTGAGAGATTTTCATGAGAAAAGATCTTTAGACTGGGTCATTGAACAGGCTACCCGGATCTATGAGGTGCAGAAGCCCATCGAAAATAAAAATAATGCGCCGAAAAACCCCAAAACCAACAGCACTCCTGCTGCTGCCAAGGTGGCAGAGGTAAAGGTTGCCCCCGTTTTAGATTTGGAGATGGGGGGGCCTAAAAACCTGCCTGCACCAAATAATTCACACCCCAGAAGGCCCTCGGGCCAGTCACAGACAGGGAGTCGAGGAGGTAGTCCCACAAATGGGGTCCCCCGCTCCCCTGACTATGTAAGTCCCCGCTACAAGAGAAACCGACCAATCCTGGGTTATGTGTGGACTCCTCCAGCCCAAGGGGGGGATCCAGCCAAGCACCTAACCCAGGGAACTTCCCTCCCAACTTCCCACAGAAGGGCAGAAATTCTCCAAATCCTGGGCAGAACTTTTTTCCCAGGTATCCACCCAATTTCCAACCCCAAAACCATCCATCCTTCTTTCCCCAATTCCCTGAGCCCAGACAACCTAATCCGGGAGAGGGGAGGCCAAGGGTGGAGGGGTACCAAAATCTTCCCAACCAGGGGTACTACCAGAGAAGAGATAGCTACCCTTCCCGGGATCAGCCCAGGGGAGAAAATAGAGCCCCGTATCAGCCTGAGCGGGTTTCACAACTTGAGCGCCAGGTCCAAAATATGGCTCGAGATCTGGGTCACATACTGAGGGCTCAACAGAACCCTCAGATGAGCATGCCACCACAGAATGCCCCAAACTCTGGACCTGGTGCTCCAGAACAATGACAGGGGCAGCACCCCGATAACCCACCGGTTCCCAGGGAGGAGGCACAAGTGGAAGGGGGGTGTAAAGCCTTGGAGGAAGCTCCCTTCCCAACTTGTAAAAAGCCCCTGGAAAACCAGGAACCGGAAACAAAATCTCCTACCCCTGAAAGTCTGCCACCCAAGGAGCAGAGAGGAGGTAGGAGAAACAAAGTACCCAAACAGACCCAGTTTGTGGAGGAGGTACAGATCTTCCAATTTGAGGGAGAGGGATCCTCAGAGGATCCTGGGGAAACGATCTTCTCCTTTAGAGATGGGGGAACTCCTCCCAAGGAAAAATGGGTCCCAAGGGACGCCAATTCAGACTGGGGAGATGTGGAGACTGAGCTACCGCCACCCATCATCTCATCCCAGAACCGACAGTACCAAAATCCCCTGGTTCAAACCCATCCTGGTGACTGCCTCCAAAAAGGGGGGGGCGGCCCAGAACCGGAACCAGGGGAACCCACAATGGCTCTGATCTCCAGTTGCCAACTTTTTCTTTCAGATTCCCAAGGCTCTCCACAGAATTCTGCCCAAATCTCTTCGCTAGCAACGTCCAAAACCAGAAAGTTAGCCCACCAGTTGTCCAAAAATGTGCATTATCTGTGCCCCCTTGAGGAGAAGGAGGGAAGATATTATGCCCCGGTACAAGTACAGGGGCAGGGTAATATTTCGGCACTGGTGGACACTGGATCCCAAGCTACCCTTCTGTCCAAAGGGGTCTTTGAGGAACTAAATGCAGGAAGGAGGGAGAATTACCGAATTCCTCTCACCTCTCTTCCTGGACAACTGCAGAACTTTGACAGCAAGGAAATTCCCGTTGAGGGGACTGCAGACTTGGACATTAAAATTGGGCGACACAAGGTGAAACACCCGGTCATAGTAGTGACTCCATAGGGCACCCCTTGTTTACAAGGGAATGACCTCCTGAGAAGGTTGTCACCCCTAATAGATTGTGTAAACAAGGTCCTCTGGACCCAGACTAGCCGACCCATAAAATTAAAACAGAGTGTCAACCATGTTAGTTTAAACGGCCCCTGCCACATGGTTGAACAAAAATCTGACCAAGTAGAATTTCACTTCCAGAACAACCAAACTCCAGACGTGACAGTAATAGCAGTAGGACAACAGACTGGTGATGGGGGGTCCTCTCGATTTCTGAAAATCAACCTTCCTTCCAGTTTAAGGTGGTATTCCACACTGGAAGGAAACACTCTGAAATTCTTCACCAATCCACAATCAGAAACTCCCACTCCTATAGTCCAGAAAGATGTGAAATCAGCTCAGAGCCTGGCTGATATTCAGCAAATTGGAGAGCAGTTGTTCATCCCTGTTCAGTTAAATGATGGGAAGGACTCTGTTCTCGCTCGAGTGTGTGTGAACAACGTTAAGAGCTTCATCAGCGAAGCCATGTTACGCCAACTCCCGAAAGATCCAGCCATTCCCACATTCAAACTGATAGACAAATGGGAAATGGACCTGGAAGAACCTAATTCCAAACATCTCCTGCCAAGCAGGTATATGCTCAAAATCTCCATTGGCAACAAGAGCATAGTCCATAATTGTTGGGTCGTGCGAGACGTCACTGCCGCCTTTTACTTAGGCAGTGACATTCTCAATCGCTTTGCCATTAGTTTGGACCTAATAAACTTCAAAGCTTGGTCCCGATTAGCGGATAATCCCATGGGCTTTGATGATCCAGAAAAAGCATTTAGGTCAGCTCAATTGCTACCTTATGCAGTTGAAATTCAGATCAAAGAGGAAGTCACCATCCCAGAAAGGACCCGACAATTCTCCCTGGAAGTGAAAGTTAAAAGAGGACAAAAATTGCAAAACCCTGATGCTTATATACATCTAAATGCTTCTCTCCAACAGCAAGGGTTATGGGTAAACCCAACACCATTAGTCAACATAGAACATGACACCATTCCAATAGAGGTGGATAACAGCGACTTAAAGAGTATTACTCTAGCCGCAGGCACCATTATTGGAATGGCGGTTGATGACCGACATTTCTCCATTGATCTAGGAAATGAACTGTTAGGACCAATCCCCAAGGACTGTTTTGACAGTGACAGTGATGACAAAACAACACCAGATAGGATCTTCACCCGGCATGGGGGAAACTTCCTGGTGTACACTTCTTGCCCTTATGGTAAGGAAGATGTGACTTGTGACTTCAGGAGGGATGAGGTGATTTTCCAGGTCCATGAGGGCTGCCTTTCCCACCTGAAGCCTCCAGTCCAAATCAGCACTCTGACCAGGGACTTCTCCACCCAGCTGGAGGAGGCTGCTGAGATAGCCAAACCAGAAGTCTTTCCAGGCTTCAGGCAGATGGTGGAAGAGAGAGTCAACCTAGCTGATGCCTGTGTGACTCTGGAACAGAAGCAAAAGTTGAAACAAGTTTTCTTGGATTTCCAAGATCTCTTTGTGGTAGACTCATATGACTGTGGTCGCACCGACATCCACACCACAACAATTCCCACGGACCCTGGAATGACTCCAGTGTTTGTGAAGCAATATCGTTTGCCTCTCGCATCCATGGAGTCCCTTACTGAAATAATTAAGAACCTTGAGTCCCGGGGAATAGTACGTCCAGTACACAGCACCTTCAATAATCCGGTGCTGGGAATATTGAAGCCAAACGGCCAGTGGAGACTCTGCGCAGACCTTAGGGAGCTCAACAAACGGGTCCATACTTCCCGATGGCCTCTGCCCTACATTGACCAAGGGCTGGCCCAGATTCAAGGGTCACAAGTATTCACTGCAATAGACCTGACCAATGGATACTGGACCGTGCCTGTCAGTAGGGAGGACCAATACAAACTGGCTTTTACCTTTGGGGGCCAGCAGTACACCTGGACACGGACTCCCTTCGGATACCTCAACTCTGGCAATGAATTCAACATTTTCCTACATAAGGCCATGCCCGACCTGGGTGCGAGGGGTAACCTGGCTTATGTAGATAATGTCCTCATCAAAAGTTCATCTGTGGAGGAACACATAGCGGAGATCCGTTATGTTCTGACACAGTTGAGGGCCGCCGGAGCAAAACCTTCCTTTCAGAAAGCACAGTGGTGTAGAACCCGTGTTAATTTCTTGGGCCATGAGATTACTCCTCAGGGTCTCTGTCCCCAAGAAAAGAAAGTGGAAGCACTCCAGAAACTGAAAGACCCCACAACTCTGCGGGAACTAAGGAGCCTCCTTGGACTGACTAATTACAGCAGAAAGTTCATTGAAGGCTACGCAGAGATCCCTAGACCCCTGATTCATCTCTTGAAGGGGGGGGTCAAGTGGGAATGGGGTCCAGAACAAGCCGAGGCAGTAAGACAACTCAAAAGAAGCCTCTCACAAGCGCCTTGCCTAGCTTACCCTGTCAGAAACAAGGAGTTCTTCCTGGAGACGGGGTTCTCTAATACGTGCTTGACGGCAGTATTATACCAAAAGCATGACAAGGTCAATAAAGTAATCTCCTATGCGAGCAAAACTTTATCCTCTGTGGAGGAAAAATTCAACGATTGTGAGAAGGCACTCCTGGCAACGGTGTGGGCATTGAAGAATTACCGGCCGTTTATCCAGGGGGAACACATCATAGTGGAGACCCCACACCAGCCTCTGCAATATCTACAAAGTGAGAGAATCCGGGCCGGAAATGTGAGTAATTCCCGAATTACTTCCTGGATTCTGTCAATGCAAGGCTTTCCTGTGGAGGTCAGATATGGGCAAAACAAGAAGAGTCCCCTCACGCAAGGTCTGGCTGACTTGCATGATTGCGCCAGAGAAAACTGTCTCGAGGACGAAAGTCTAAAAATCAAGGACAACATGGAGGCATACCTTAATTCCCCACACAAAGTCTTTGAAGAAGACAAGTGTGAGGGAATGCCCACTGTCTATGTGGATGGATGCTCTTACCATGTTGACAACGACGGGGAGAAAGAACTGGTGGCTGGCGTAGGGAATGCATGGGTGAAGGAGTTCCCAGAACCCTCCGCTAGATACAAAATTGGTCCCCGAAGTAGTCAGGTGGCAGAATTGATGGCTGTGCATCAGGCCATCCTCACTGCTGTCCAGCATCAACTCCACAAACTGGTCATAATCACAGATTCGGATTATGTACGGAACGGGTTCGTGGAGCACCTGGTCAACTGGAAAACCAGATGCATGTTATGCGCTAATAACAAACCCCTGAAACATGGGAAGTTAATCCAAAATATTGATGATCTGGTCACATCGAATGGGATGACCATCTACTGGAAGAAGATCAAGGGTCATTCCAAAGTAGAGGGACCAGATAAAACTGGAAATGACTTAGCTGATCAGCTGGCCAAAACCGGGGCCATCCAAGGGGATCTAATAGAAATAGAGTTCCTGTTGGGGGAAATCCAGGTCACTGCGATCACTAGATCCCAGACAAATGCTCACAATGATCTTTCAACTGCCCAATGGAGCAAGGAGACCCCTGATGCTGATTTGATTACAGCTCAGAAGGGGGATCCAATCATTGGTAAGTTTTACCAACACCTTGAGGACCCTGAGAACTTTCCCCTGACGGACACAGATTACATTGGGAAAGAGGACCTTAGAGTGTTGATGAAATGTCCAAAAATGTTCCGAATACAAGACGGTTTGTTGGTAAGGAAATTCCAAGCTGGCCATGATCAGTGGGTGATTCCTACCTCATTCCGAAGCCTGATGTTAAGTCACGCCCATGATGCGGCCACCGCCGGTCATAGGGGGTTTCACACAACACTGAAAATCTTAAGAGAGGTTGCATACTGGCCACACATGGGGCAGGACCTCGACCAATACTTGAAGGGGTGTCTTGTGTGTGCACAATTTCAGCCATCATCCCTCACACACCGTGCGCCTCTCCAAAAGAGGGGGAAGACACTGCCATGGTCAGATTTGCAAATCGACTTTGTAGGCCCTGTAATCCGCTCGTCTAGAGGAAACAAGTACATGTTGACCATTACATGCTTGTTTACCAAGTGGGTGGAATGTCTCCTGGCCCCAAATTGCAAGGCAGAAACAGCAGCTGCCCTGATGATTAACCACATCTTTTCCCGTTTTGGTCTACCTCAAAGGATTGAGTCAGACAGAGGTAGCCACTTCACCATTGAAGTAATGACAAAGATGTGGGAGATACTGGGGGTCAAAAGAAAGCTACATATTGCTTACCGGCCAGCTTCTTCTGGAGCAGTAGAGAGATATAACCGAACCATTGTGAGCATCTTAAAAAAGTTTGTGGCAGATTCTGGGCCAAGTTGGGATATCCGATTACCTCTGGTCCTAATGGCCATCAGATCTACCCCTTCATCTGCAACCAAAATGTCACCATTTGAGTTGATGACTGGACGCAAGATGGTGCTTCCCCAGCATTTGTTCTACAGAACCCAAGAGCAAACGTTGATAAATGCCTCGACAACTCATGAGTATGTGGAGAATTTAAGGAAACACCTTCAACATGCTTTTGCCTATGCTCAGCGGAATCTAGAAAGATCATCCGAGAGCATGAAGATCCACTATGATTTAAAAACTACCCGAAAGGAATATAAGGTGGGTGATCGGGTCTATCTATACAATTTCCAAAGGAACCAGGCCAAACAGCGAAAATTCTTGCCTACATGGAAGGGACCGTTTGAAATTATAGACAAAATCTCCCCTGTTGCATACGAGATCCGCATCCCCAAAGGCAGTTTGGCGGAAGGGGAAGACAAGTGGGTACATATAAATCAGCTAAAGTGTTGCCATCCCAGGCACACGCTGCAGCAACTGGAGGAGTCCTCTGCAATACCAGAGGGGGCCGCTCCAGAGTAAGTCAGTTCAAACTCTAAAATATTCCACATATCAAAAATATAGTAACGTAATGCAAATGTGCCCTGTTATATATTGTTTTTAAAATCAGACTGCAAAATGCATTTGGATGTATAAAATGTACATGTTCGCCACACCATTAATAGTGGTGGAAAAATGTCTAGGAATGTGTATTGCCGCTTTTGCTTTATCATCCTAGGAGAGAGGAAACCATGGAGACGGACCAAGGAGGACGACCGGGGACCGGGAGCAGAGACCCGAGGGGCCCGGGGTACCGCCCAATCCTCCCATCAGGACCAGCAAGGAGAAGTGATTGATCGACTGGAGGGAGGAAAAGATGCTGAACTGTGCCATCCATGGAATTGGAAGAAGAGGAGGCGAACATCCCAGATCTTGCGAGTTCCATCAGCGAAAGGACAGAATAGACATCGCAAGAGGGGGGGCTTGTGGGATGTTTTTACCCATACATCCAAGCCCTACAATAAAACTGTGCAGTACTGGCATGGAAAACATCATGATGGCCAGAACTCCCCAGAGAGTGCACAGGGAAAACATGAAGAATAGGCTGCCACCCATTTTTGCCTATGTTGTGAGCACAGGAGGGCACTGCCTAAAACCACCATTGGGCTACACACACAGTAGCCTGAAAACATTGGGAATGGCAATGCTGATTGCCAAAAAAGCAACTCAGAACTGTGGGGAATTCATTTTCTTAATCCCAAAAATGGTTGTATTACCAGTACTCACCACTATCAGAAAGCCGGCGTTTTAAAACCATCAGACTTTTGTGTAAAACTGAACAAATGAAACAAAACCAGGCCAAGGAAAGACTTGCTAAGAGGTGGAAGAATGTAAAACTATATTCTGAAATGACTTGAAGGAAGTAATTATTTAATGTATATGTAAAAATTGTCAGTTTGATTTGAATGTAGAAAACTGGGAACAAAAAGTGACATTTAGCTGAAACCTGGCTTAATGAAACTGGATTCTGCCTGACAACTACCCCTGACAGGAGTTGAAACTGGATCAACAGCTGTGTTCCCTGCCAGGCCTGGCTGCATCCTGAGGTCACATGGCCCTGTTGATTGAAAGGGGAGTGGCAGCTGGGGACTACAGGGAGTTGAACAAAGGCATGTCCTGGACTCAGGCAAATGTTATATTGGGGGCGTCGTAAAAGTGGCTTCCTCTTAGGGGAAACTGGGAGGGGCAGTGCCTCTGCTAGCAGCTGAGCTTGGGGGAAGTGGATAAACCAGTTATTCCACCCTGTGATGTGGGAAGCCACACCCCTTTTTGACCAGAGCATAATTTTAAAAAGATAGATAACTCATAGTGCGGACTTGTCAGAATTATATAAGTAATATCATTATTTTTGTGATTTTTCTGTGAACATTTTAAGAGGCGTTAGGACCCTGTGGTGTATTCTGGGGGGTTGCTAGCGGAAAATATGGTCTCACTCCAAATGTCTGCATGTTAAAAATCTGACACTTCATCAATTAATGTCCATACTCCTTGCGCACCTGTGTGTAATTTTGGGTAAATGTCCGATATTGCAAAACCAGTTAAAAAGCGCAAAATGTTGTCATTTTTTAATGCAAGCCCCCAGGAAGATCAGAGGCGGACAAGCATGGACCATAAGGAATATATAATGTGCACATGTAATTTCAACAAATTGTATATCTGGGAAGGATGTATTTGAATCAAATATAGATTTGTGGGCAAACTGACCAGGGGAGGTTCCTCTGACCATAAAACCTACAGCATCACTCTGACTCACATTTCCTTCCCCCAATCAAGGGAGAGAGGAGGAATTGGCCAATGATAAGTGAGAGGGGCAGGTTTAGTTATGACCAACGCACACACCCACTTTCCAAAACACATAAAAAGAGACTGCTGGGACAGGTAGAGACATGCAATTCCATTTGCTGCGGAGCATGCTGACCGACTACTTCACATCCAGAGATCCAGACTTCAAATCCATCACTCTCCAAAGACCAGAACTTTACTTCAGAACTTAAAGCAAGGGCCTAAACCCACAAACTGAGAACTCTTCTCAGCAGGCATCAGCAACCTTAAAATCATTTGAAAACTATTCCACAGCTGGGCGAGCTGTCTGAATTCTTTTGCCAAGAACTCTTGCCAGTACCCAGAAAGCAGTGTTACATCCAGAATCCACTTGATCCGGACCGGAAAGCAGAGCAGTATCCAGAACCAGAGGCCGCTGAATCCAGAGAGGCTAGACCAGCAGAGCAGAGCTGACCCAGACCGCTGTGAGCAGAACCAGTGACCCAGATCACTGTGAAGTCCTGAGACCAGACCGGAGTCCAGTCCAAAACCTGACCAGATCCGTGGCAAGGCCTATTTCAAATTTATATTGTGAGTACCTAGCAGAACTGTGCAGAACCAATCTCTTAGTTAAAATAATCTAATCCAAACTATTTTAACCTAAGTAGAACAGCCTCCTAGAAATTGTGTCATCTGTCATTTTTAAAGCTGCACGACTGTCACCTGTCAATTCTGCAGCTGCAAGCTGTCACCTGTCATTTTGAGTTTACTTTAAATCCAAAAAACTACCTTTATTTAATCGTCCGTATCTCTGGAACCGTTTGGGCTAGGAATTTAACTTTAACTTTCATCTGAAAGCTTAGAATCTAAGCTTTCCAACAAGCCTGGAACCGACTTGCTACTCCTTATACTTTTGCTGCAATCACGATTCACGCACTCGCGAATTTACCACGATTTGCGATTTTGGCTCAATTTCTCCACTTGTCAAAATAGCAGCTCCATTCTTTCTTTTGTTAAAATCCGTTTGCAACTTGGTAATAACTCATAGAGCATTGCTAAAGTGAGCCTGAACTAATACCAACACGCATCTCCCACTCACCCTGAAAGGGAATTAAAATCAGTTGGCACATTTTCCCATCCATTGCCATCACATTTAAAAAGCATTTTGGGCCTGTGTTTCAAACTCCTACCTGTTCACTCTAAGCTTGCTGGGGGGGAACTGAATTTCATATTGTATTTGATTGCATTCCTGAGAACTGTGTGCTCCTCTTTCCATCTCCTTCCATTTCTTACATTGCATAGGGGAGGGGGGTGAATTGCCAGAAAAAAAGTGATTATCTTATCTTTTGCTAAAATCATATCAAGTATTTCTGTACTGCATTTTATTCCTCATTGCTTTTCCCTTGAAATCATAAAAGTATTTTTGCTACTTTATCCATCCTGTACTAACTCCTCATTGATTGTAAAGAAGTGTGCTAGTGCCAGATTACCCATTGTTGATCAACATCATATGTCTAAGTGTACTATCAGATATTAATTTATTATAAAGTGTGATATATATATATATTGTTTAAATTCTCATATAAACCTTTTAATTTGCAAAACAAACCTACTTCTTGGCCCAGTGGGGTCAGGGGGATTCTAAGAGGAGGGTGTTATACAAGGGTTGTTATCCAGAGTACTGAACCGAATATATAAATACATCAATAAGGGTTTTCCTCAGAATCCCAGACTAGGCAGTGACTTAGCTGTAGTGTTGATTGAATATCGCTTACAACACGTCTGGTAGGTCAAATAGAGTGACCAGTGTTCTGGGGGGCGCTAGTGCCTAAATCTTAGTTCATGTTTTGGCATCTCAAGACCTCTGCCTTTGCTCCCAAGAATACGACCTTGGTGCTAGGCTGCAGCCCTTTACGTCTTCTGCTGCACACATTCCTTCCTAATTAGTTCAAAGAGCTATCTGGTGTGGGGCCATGTGTGCTCTTTTACTGTGCCTAAGAATGGGGGGGCACTAATAAGACAAATAATAAGACCTTGTTGTTCTGTGTTGTTTTAGGAGAACAAGGCTTGCGTGGATTCAGGCCTACTCGTAAGCCCAATGTTAGTTTGTACTATGTCTATCATCTATATAAGCATACTATATCCTACATAGGTCAATGGCGCATTGCTGATTAACTTTTTCCGCTTCATGGGTTTCTGCTCCTGCCATTTGTCCTTACACATGACACACCCACCTCCCCCTACACCATCCTGTGTTCATTTCCATATTGTAATATATTTTCTGCAGTCTAAAATGATTCGGAGTGGCGCTGGTCTGGACATGCATCTCAACAGGAACATTAACTTTCTGGAAAACCCCCACCATGGCTATCTAGCCATTTGTCCTGAGGATCTAGACGTGATGTGACAGTTTAAAAAACATGTGCGGGTCGTTGTGGAGCACACAGCGGGGACCTGGGAGGATCGAGTCTCAAAGATGGCTCGAGCACAGGAAGCATCACCTGGGAAAAAGGTGCCACTGGCGGGCAGGAGAGAAACAGGAACTTGGCTCAGAGGAATGCAAGCATGTGCTGCCAGCATCTACCTGAGTGTGCTACTTGCTCATTGTCTGAACACCACTCCAAGGGAGCTAATAGGCATGAAATTACCAAAATCATAGTGCCATTGGAGGAACAAGACTCCATCTTGCTGGATTCATCGCTCTACAAGATACTGACGTTGCAGAGACTGGCGTGGAAAATCTACAGCTCAGTTATGGGTTGGCCCTGGTTAAACGATTGACCCACAACACTCCACAACCATCAGCAGCCAATGGGTCTGGGGAAGAAGATGTAAAGTGCAATTAGGAGGATTGAAGAGAAGAGAGGAGCCATTCATGAAGTCCAGAGTGGTGAGGAGTCATTTGCAACAACCAGAGTGGTGAGGAGTGAATTGCAAAGACTGGAATGGTGAGGAGTCAATTGCAAAGTCGAGAGTGGTGAAGAGTAATTTGGAAAGTCCTGTGTGGTGAGGTGACATTCTCGAAGTTCAGAATCCCAAGATGTAATTCACAAAGTCCAGAGTGGTGAGGAGTTATTCACTAAGTCCAGAGTAGTGAGGTGTCCTGAAAAAAGTCTAGGGGTTTAGAAGGCATTCACTATGTGGACACATACGCATCTAGAAAGGGAGGCTGGCTCAATGTGACAATTTACTGGAAATTAGCTAGTAGTTTCTCAAAACTCTCAGCTGCACTTAATACACATTGCGCCTTATTCACAGAAGCGTTTTATATTGGCACAATCACATAGGAAACCGCTCTGTGAATCAGGCCTCATGTATCACATATATTGCCTGTATTTAAACACAATGGGCTTCATTTCAAGTGTGGTGGTCGGGAAATAAGGGTGCCGGTCGCACCATACCGGCACCCTTTCCAAACCGCCACACTCCAACTCAGCCTTTCGGGAGCCGTTGCTCCCAGCACATCTGACCTGCCGGGCACATTGGCCCCAGTAGGCTGAGTTGTCAAGGAAGCACCGGCACTGTGAACAACGGTGTCAGTGTTTCCGTGTACCCATTACCAGCTCCACAGCAATGGGGACTGACTTCCCACTCTGCTGGGACTTGTAATGTCCCGGTAGCACCTGGCAGCCAGGAGGCGGTTTCGGTGTTACAAGGATGGCGACAACCCGCCGGCTGCACCGGCGGGTTACCACTGTGCTCGTAATGAGGCCCAATTTGTGTCACAGTCCTCATCTGTTCTTAAATTGACGCATCGTTTTACTGTGGCCAGTTGTACTTAGCGTGACAGGTTGTATCACATCTCGCAGCTCTCCTTAAAGAGACAGGGACTTCATTTGGGGGTCGCATGCTCCTGGGCTGTGGCCAGCACCATGTGGCTCTTTAATTCTGGAGTGGCGATCTTTCTTGTTCAGGCCCCTTTAAAAAAGAAGGAACAGAAGAACATGAGGGCCACAAGTCTAACACTTTTAGCACTGAACCTAAATAAGAAAGAATAGGAATGCCAAAAAATGTGTCTTTCTGGAATTCTATTCAATAATTGCTAGACTCATTAAAGGTTTATTTCAGGCACACTTCAGGGGGTGAGTCACTGATTTAGGCCGTTCTCAAAGCCTCAACTCAGCCTTTTATCCTTCTGAGGTTGATAAATGGGTACCAACACAGGTTGGGTGATATTGGGTGTATATTTCTTCTATGTAAAGCACTTAAGCGTAAGTGCTATATAATAACACATTATCATTTGGTCATGGACGTCTGCCTGCAATCACAGTAATTTGGTAATATGGGCCTATACACACTGATCTTAACGATACATATGGCGATCCATTCAGGTATGAAATGTACATCACATTATAGTGATATCGTAACCATATTTTTCGTAGTGTACAATGCTATGTGATGCCACTTCCTGTTTTGTCAATGAGTAAGGTTGTGTTCCATCACTTCCCGCGATATCATTTTGGGGTGGGGTCAAATGACACCACTTCCTGTGATGTCATCAGGGGTCAAGGGTCGTGTGATGTCACTTCCGCTACCCCTGGCATTTTGGTGAAATTACGTCCCTGTAAAGAGACCCATTATAACACATAGATCTCCATTGCCCTTTCATGTAGAAGTTCTATCATGGCTCTTGGCTACACTTAACTAGAGTTGCCCTTAAATAGCCATATCTTCCTGCCGTATTGACATTCGCAGATGTACCTAAATGGGCATGCTGCATCATAGGCCTACGGTGCGCTTACATAGACACATTTGATTACAAAGCTCTAAATTGTAGGTATTTCATATCAGCGCAGTAGCCGGACACGCTGCAAATAAAAGCATTACAATGGAGATATTGTACCTCGTTATGAATACAGTGAAACCCGTAAAAATGAGCAGCATTCGAAATACTGCCTGTTTTTACTCCCTGCCTAATAATGAGGCCAAAACGTGTTCACCTCATGCAGTATTCAGAGAACAACACATGTGGTAACTGCAACATAAGTATAAGTTTGAATTCTGCAAAGGAATTCCTCAAATGTTTAACTCCACCCAAAGGATGAAGAGGAACATTTATTAACCCCCTAGCGTGTTGTTCTTCAAGCAAAGAGACGCGCCAGCACCCCCTTATCTTAAAGGGCAAAGACCTGCATCTGGGGCACCCCAGGGGGTAGCAATGTGGTAATGTCAGATGCCCTTATTGCCTTTCCCGTTGCTGTAAAGTGAGACATGACCCTTCTGTGCATCATGTTACAAGGCAAAGTAGTGGTGTGACCCACTATGGTAGCCTTCTCCCAAACAGGGATGGAAATATATATTTTACAGGCACTGCAGCGGTTTGCATCATCCTACAAGGACCCCCAGGTTACTGCCTGCAGCACTCGGAGGATAATGAGGCCAGAATATTGAAAATGCGTCAACTGGAGAAATGTCTGCCTCAAACAATTGAATACAGGAACGCTTGCATTTAGCTGCTTTTCGCAAAGCCTTAGAATAATCATTACGTTATGCTTCCGTTTTTACTTTTATTTTTTGTTGAATGCGATTTAGCATGGTTTCTGCATTGTTTACATTGTTATTGATGGAATGGTCGAAATAGCTGCGATACCGACTGGCCACGGTTACAATTAATGCATTTTTAAAACAAAAACCTTTGAATAAACCTCATAAAAAATAAAAAAATTAATAAGAATGTATTAATTTTTACATTTGTAAAGCGCACATAGATCTTAGGCATCCAGGCGCTGTTGCAAACATGTTACTTTCTTTGCTTTAGGTTACAATTACAGTTGAAGAGCATCACATGCAGGGCCGGCCTTCGTGGCAGTAGTGCCTGGCCGATATGTTTTCCAACTCCCTGCCCTGGCACCTGGCAGGGAGTTAATCACTGGAATAGGACGCTCATGCCAATGCAGGAGCGCCCTATTCCAATGAAAACTGCCTCGCTCCCGCATCGGAGTGCGGAGGTCATCATCTGAATAGTTTATTAAATGGGACCTGCTGCTGCCGTGGGTGCATTTAATAACAAAAGGGCACCTGCCGCGCCTTCTCCCACTAGGCCAGCTAGGGAGAGCCCTTGAAAATCTCCCCCGAGCTGGCGTGGCAGGGGGCTAATGGCACCCTGGGGGACATGGCGCCCCAGGCGGTCACCCGGCCCGCCCTGCCCTAAGGCTGGTCCTGATCACATGGCTTAAGGTTATGGCTAAAGTCACATTGCTTATGATATGGTCACATTACTTCACCAAGCTTCAAGTTGTTTATTCAATTGCCTCAAAAGGCTTGTGAATTGTTTAATCAAATCACAGTTCCCTCCCTTAGGCATCACGTGCATTGTGCGCTTCAAAAGAAGATGGGCCTGACCATCAAACACGACTCCCGCCTTCACCCCATGCGTCATGATTATTATGAGCGCCTTCTCCCACAAATCTACCCTCAAAGCGCTGCCTCCCCTTGACAGCGTCTCCCCTGAGGCAGAAGAAGGACTGAGTAAGGAGTGGGAGCTGCCCTCTATCACTGCAGGTTTCAGAGCAGTTGTTCATAAATAAGTCAGTAAGTTGGCATAATACTCATCGTGGGACCTTTTATTCACAAATGTCTCCAAAATAAGTGGCACACAGGCCTTTCTCCCGTCCAATGAGGCGCACTCGGAATCGTTTATTTCTAATTTCTTTCCCCTCTACTCTTTTCCGTCTGGCAGGTTAAATGACCATACACTGCAAGGGGGGCCTAGAAAGGAACGTCTATAAGGTTGCCCGTGGCAGAGAACAGATTAGGCCAGCCGCATGGTCCTTGCCTGCCACTATAATTCCCTTGAAATATAACTAATGCTCCCTGTTTTCCATTTTCACTTTTAAACATAAGTGCTCTGAAACCTGCAGTGATAGAGGGCAGCTCCCACTCCTTACTCGCTTTCCTATCTATAAGCACCCCTAACCCCACAAAGGCCTACATTATATGGAAGGCCGAATACAGAAGGCCACCTCCTGTACTTAAGCCTTTAGGGGGCATGGCGCGGAAGGTAAGCAGCATGGCAGGTGGAGTGTGGTGGCGGGGTGCGGGGCTGACTCCTCCCACTAAATTGACAGTCGGATGGAGGTGTGGGGAGGCAAAAGACTGACCCTGCAGGGAGGGGAAACTTGACGGCTGCCTTCCGCATAAACAATCTAGTGTATGCAGGGTTTGGACCGCAAACCAATACAGGCAAGGATAGGCACCGGGAGCATGACATCAGTGTGGTGCTTGCCCCTTTAAGGGCTTACGCACACAGCAGAGTGACGTGCACTCTAACACGTGCAGTATAAATAAAGGGGGCGTTCCCAGCCCTCCCAGAGTGACCGGGGAGCCCAAACCATATGCAAGTGTGGTGTGATAGTCTGTGTGTGGGGAGGGGCTCACAGGAGTGCTGGAGAGTAATGGACACCTGTAACAGTGACGACGAGGTGGGACACCGACCCTGGCACAGGCGGTGAGGGGTGCCGTGAATATTTATTGTTATTATTCTCCGATCCTGAATGCCGCAAAGACAGCTGTGTCCATGCGGCTTGGCCGCCATCTTGCCCACTTGTTCGGAAGGGCCGCGGCTCTGATATAGAGTGCCGGTCCGCCCAGCCGCACATAATTTTTTGGGATTCCCTGGAAGGGGGACTGCTGATGCTACTTATTTGGTGTTTTGAAGTGTTTTGCACACTTTTCTAACATCGAGTTTGCGTGAGGACCTGGGGGAGGCCTACCATCCTTTGTTCTGATCCCCTGGGCCCTCCCAACTCAAATTCTGGAGCCACTAAGGTGGCATGGAGTTCCTTCTTTGTTACTCCTGACTGTTGTCGACAGTGGTGAACAAGGATTGCTGTGGTTAAGACCAAGTGGCTTTGTGCTATAATTTTTGGACTATTGAAGAAGGTACCTGGAAGGGCATTTTTGGCTGATTGTGTGGTGGTGGAGGAAGTCATCATAAGTATTGGGAGGAGGTACCTGAACAACAACATCACACTCATCATCTGTGTGCAGTGGTGCCTGACGTAGCGATCAGCTGAGTTGGTGCCTGTGCGCTCTCTGCCATGAATGCTGACGGCCAGGTTCCTGCAGTACATGCTGTGCCCCAAGCACCACCACAGGTGCCAAGGCAGCAGGGGGCACTCACGCCAATGCCTGAATTCAACATCTCTCGGGCCCCATCCAGCCTGAGACCGAGATAGAGGATGGGGATTGACAGGCTGCACATGTACTTCAGGGCCAATGGAGAGGCAGATGAGGACAGTAAGGTGGTGACACTTCTGTAATCGGCAGGACCAGATGTTCATGAGGTCTTCCAGTCCCTGCAGCCAGGGGATACTACCTATGCCGCTACCAAAGATACGCTGCGGGAGTACTTCATGCCACAGGCCAATGCTGATTAAGAACATTTAGTCATGTGTAGTGCCCACCAAAGAGATGACGAGACCCTCGACAACTTCTACGGCAGACTGCGCCGCATGTCTCTTCCGTGTGCCTGGGACAATGCGGACGTGATGATCATAAATCAGTTGACACAAGGGTGTTCATCAGGCAAGCTGCACAGGCAGGTTCTGCGTGAGCCCGGACTCACGTTGCCTCATATACTAGAACTGGGACGCTGTCAGGAGGTGTCTGATGGGCGTCCAGGATGAAGGCGGCTTTGTGCCCGGGCAAGCTGGAAGATGTGTGTGCGGTGGGCCATGGTCAAGGTGGCAGAGGAGCAAGGCGTCTGGGTGCCAATCAAAGGGACCAGAGCACGAGAGCCATGGACTTGTGTGCGAAATGTGGGTATGATATACTACAACCTGCAGAATGCCCAGCACAGGGGAAGTCGTGTGGACGCTGTGGGACGCTGGACCATTATGCAAAATGTGCCGAGCACCCGTGCGGCTGGCGGCCCAAGGGGGCCAGTGAGGGCGGGATTTTTCAGGCAACAGTGCCCGCCCAACTTTACCGAAGTCGATCAAGGTGACAACGCTGCCCCTCAGGAGGAAGACAATGAAGAAGAGGAAGAGAACATTTTCTTCATTTCAAACGTCAGTGCTCTGCGGTCCACCAACAGAAGACAACCACAATGCCTCGTCAAGGTAAAGGAGTCCTCAGTGCCAGTGCTGGTAGACACTGGGGCCTCGGTCAATGTCGTGACAAGGGTGCATTATGATGCCATGGTGGTGCTGCCCAAGCTGCAGAAACCGAAAGCATGCATCTTCAAGTTTGGCTGTAAACAACCTATCTCGCTGGCCGGGGCATTTTTAGCTAATGTGGAACACGGAGGGTCGTCCATCAAGCCCCGGTTCTATGTTACTACAGTCAGCAGAAATACCCTGTTGAGTTGTGCACTGGGCATTGTCAGTTTTGCGTATGTAGTGTGCGTGGAGGAAGTGCAGGGGCTCCTGACGAAGTACAGCCAGTTGTCTGAAGGCATTGGCCGCATAGCTGGTGATCCCATGAGGCTCCACATCAATGAGTCCATTCAACCTATCGGCCTGAAACACTGCTGGGTTTCATTTCATCTACGGGACCTAGTGGATAAAGAGCTGGACAGCCTAGTTGATCTGGACATCATCGAGAAGGTTGATGGGCCGACCCCTTGGGTGTCTCCTATCATTATCACCATAAAACCCAAGCAAACGGACTCTGTGTGCATCTGTGTCGATATACGGCTCCCAGATAAGGCAATCAAATGCGAGTGCCAGGTTACCCCCACGATTGACGACATCATCACTGAAATGCAGGGGGTGCGTTTCTTTTCCAAGCTTGATCTTCGAGCCGATACCATCAGGTGGTGCTTCACCCAGACTCACAGTACATCACAACCTTCACCACCCACTGTGGCCTCTAACGGTACAAGCACCTGAGCTTTGGCATGTCATCAGCGGCTGAGGTGTTTCAAAACATAATCCATGGAGCCCTCGCTGATCTGGGTGGCGTGTTAAACATCAGTGATGACATACTGGTGTTTGCGAGGACGAAGACTGAACACCTGGACAGGCTGGCCAAAACGTTGGAACGGCTCAAGATTCTTGGGTTGACACTGCACAGGGACAAGTGCGGGTTCTTTAAGAAGACAATTGAATTCTTTGGATTTGTGTTCAAGGAAGGGGGCATGTCACCTGATTCTCAGAAGGTAAAGGACATTGTGGAGGTACGGGCCCCAGAGAATGTATCGGAAATCCAAAGTTTCTTGGGGATGGTTACATATTCTGGCCGGTTCATCAGGAAATTCAAATCCCGCTCAGAACCATTGTGGGCATTGACAAAGAAGGACGTCGCGTGGCAGTGGTGACCTCTGGACCAGGCAGCATTTGAGGATGTAAAAGGGGTGCTGACAGCGGAGGACACCATGGCCTTCTTTGATCCAGCCTTATCATCGTAAATTGTGGCCGATGCCAGCCCATTTGGTCTGGGGACGGTCCTGACACAGACAGATGCCAGCGAGGAAGTCCCGCCTGTCACCTATGCCAGTAAAGCGCTGTCAGAGACAAAGCAGCGGTACTCCCAGATTGAGAGGGAGGCCCTAGCGGTCCTGTGGGGATGCTGCCACTTCTGTCTATATGTGCTGGGATGGCCATTGAGAGTCGTCACGGACCATAAACCCCTTCTGCACCTCATGGCCGGGTCTTCGTCTAAGCCTCCGGCCCGCATTGAAAGGTGGATGTTGGCACTGCTGGAGTATGGTGTCTCCCTCGTTTACCGGCCTGGTAGCAACAATGCCGCTGACTACTTGTCAAAACACCCGCGGTGTGACCCGGGGAGACAGGGCAACAAAAGTGCTGAGGAGGCCGGCGAGCATGTCAGACTGGTGGTGGAGGCAGCAACTCCTAACTCAGTGCTGATTTACGAATTGGAACAGTCGGCGGCCGATGATGAATGTTTTAACATCTTGAAGGCAGCCCTTCAACAGGGCTAATGGAAGTCGGTGGTAGACACGATGGCCCTGAGGACCCAGGAAGCGAGATCAGCGCTGGAACAGCTGTGGAGGGTGAAGGACGAGCTGGCGTTCATGGAGTCAGGAATGCTACTCCGAGGTGACCAGATTGTCATCCCGCAGGTTAAGGTAAGCCAGGTTGGATTTATGAGTTAGAGAGGATGACATTAGGAATGACTTTAGCTGTAGCTGACATGAAAGGGCTGCTAGCAGCTATCCTAAAGGAGAGAGCTGATGACATTTGGAAGCGAGCTGCATACACAGGTGTGACTGCGTGAAATCCGACACATGATTGAGCGCCATTTAATAATTGCCGAGCAGATGTATGGCGGGTGTTCAGAGTGCAATATCCTGGTACATCAGATATGGGTGCGATCATCTCTAGGAAGATGGGAGAAGATGAAGATCCTGTTGCCTTTATTCAAGAAATTCAGGAGAACTGGCAGCAGGAGACTTGTGAACTGTGGGATATAATGTAAACATTATTTTACCACATTTTGTCACAGGGACAATGGCAGTTGAAAAGACAGGTGGGAATGGAGGTGAATCCATGGCCAGAAATACAATTGACAATTGTGCATCACTGCCGATTAATGCAGGAGAAAAATTAGAAGAAATCTGAAAACAGAAAGCAGGAGGAAGCAAAGTTAGTTTAGAAAAGGTTGTCCAAAATAGCCATTGAGGGAGTGCTGCTGACAAGTAATGAAGGAGTGGTGGCACAGGAGATACAGTCAAGGCAGCAAAATAATGCAGGTTATCTAACAGATCAGAGTGGGTACAGTTTTTGGCCAAGAGGAAGAGTAAATGGGCCTTGAAGGGTAGGACGAGGTGGATTTCAAAACCCTCAGGGAAGAGGAGGATTTAATGGTGGACAGCCACAACAATGTTGGAATTGTGGAAGAATGGGACACATAGCTAGGACCTGTGGGAGCAGAGGAGGCATGCAACAGAAATGGCAAGCTCCAAGAGGGGGGATGGGTTATGCTCCACAATATAATGCAGAGCCACAGGAATATTATACCCAAGGTCAGACGTATGCTCAGACATATGCACCACAATCCCAACAAATGCAGCCAGCACTGCTGCAAATGCAGTCGCTGTAAAGGCAAGATAGTAGGAACCCATGCAAACACAACAGGCACAGCTGCAGCAAGCACAGGTACAGCAGGCTATGTTACCCCAATGGAATATGACCCCAGGAGTCCAACAGGCACCCACAGCCAAAATGGGGAGTGTGCTTGTGATAGGAGGAAATACTTTCACAGGTACAGTGATGAATGTATATCCACAATAGGACAGCCCTCAGAATGATTTGATCTGTTCAGTACTATCAGTGACACCAGACCCCCGAGAGGAACCAATGGTCAAGCTGACAATAGGGGGCAAGGCATTTTTATTTTTAGCAGACACTGTAGCCACTTGTTCCTGTATCAGCGAGGGAAAATACCCAATGTCAGGTACTGCCATAAATGCTAAAGGATTCTCTGGGGTGATGAGTTTAGTTCCTTTTACAGATGAGTTACCAATTTATATAGGGGAACATGATATGTCAATGCCACTACTATACTCTAGGCAGACACCGATTAATATATTGAGATGTGACTTAATGACAAACCTTAACATGACAATATCTTTCACTAATGAAGGAATAGTGTGCTCTACTCCAAGGATACACTATATGAATGTGGGAGAATGTATACTAGCCTTTACAGGCCAGAAAGCATTATGAGGAGTGCCTTTAGATCCAGAAATAGTTTTGTAAGGAGTGACTATTCTATGATCATGGTTACCCGGGTTGGTAGGTAAAATATTGAGAATACCTGATGAATTAGACCAGAAATCCCCATGGACGATGAGGAAGGGCAGATCATTCCCTTAGAATTAGAAGCAGCAGTGATCAGAGAAGTAAGGGTGATGCTTCATGGGACAGATAATGAAGGAAGGGGGTGGAGGGCAGTGATAGCTCTTAGTGAGGGATATATGTTGACAGATATGACTGACAAGGATCTGTTTAGAGATGATTATTCTGATGATGAACTAGTGTTTTTTTATTAGTATTACGTATTGGATTAAAGTGAAGAATATAGAAATACTGCAGAGAATGGCATTGGTTAAAAGAAGACCAGCATTCTTTCAGGAAGACTTAGAGTAAGTGCTAAAAATGGTATGGACTACAAGCTCATATGGTGTGGGTTTATTAAAAGGGATGGGTGCATTTAAAATTAAATTAAAACCATGAGCTCTTTTACCATGAGCAAAGCAATACCCCATGTCCAGAGAGGCGGTTGAAGGTACATTTGAGACGATTTCCATTTTAATGAAGCAAGGCATAGTGGTGCCATCAGATTTGTCATGTAACACGGCCATAAACCCTGTTAGAAAATCAAAGGGGGGGGGGGGTCATAGAGATTTATTCAGGACCTTTGCGCTCTAAACATTATAGTCGAAGCTGAGTTTCCTTTAGTTCCATATCCTGTGACAATACTGTGTAACATCCCCTTCACGGCCAAATATTTCACAGTTTGAGATTGAAATAATGCATCCTTTTCAATTCCCCTTTATGAACACTCACAAGATTTGACCTTGTTTTCATATAGACATACCCACCTGAAGCATACAGGTTTGCCCAGGGGTACTGTGAGTCCCTTCCATCTTTAACAAAGTCCTCCAGATGGACTTGCGTAATGTTCAACTTGAAAGTACAATAATTCAATATGTGGATGATATTTTGGTGTGTAGTGAGACATAGGAAAGGTGCAGAGAAGACTCAGTTAAACCCATGACCATACTCTCAGAGAAAGGATATAAGGTAGATAAGAAGAAATTACAATATTGTCAAGAAGAATTCTTGTACATAAGACAGTTGATCTCTCAAAAAGAGGGAAAAGTGACAGCACTGGAAGGAGGCATGTGTGCCAAGATTGGGCCTTCTTGCTGTACTAACACACCTTCCCACAATGGACAAAATGGAACCCTGACAGAAGCAATAAGTATGATGTTGACCCTGCATATGAAAATGGTGGTAAGAAGTGGATGAAACTCGAAGATGAAGATTGGTTTTCGTCTCTGTTCTCGTGGGTTCCAACTTGAATGGTAAATGCCTTCAAACTACTGGGAGGAATACTAATGTTGGTATTTCTAGGATTCTATCTTGTATGAATAATCAAAGGACAGTGCAAGAAGACAGCGAAAAAAGGTATTGGGATGAAGATAATGATCGATGGGAATGTTCTGGCTGAGGACCACCCCTCAGAACATTTGCCTCACAGCCTCTCAGACGATGAATCATGAACACCTGGAAAATAGCCACATTTCTTATAATGTTGTTATCAAAGTACAAAACGTGCACACCTTTTAAACCCCAAAAATGCACATCAGTATTTCCTGTGCAGTGCAACGATGACATGGGATTTCAGAGCACTCCTGCTCAGCCCCTCAAGAGGTCTTGTAGGGAAGTGTCTTGCTTCTCAACCTAGTGACTGCGGCTCAAATCCCAGCTGCAACACGGACACACTGCAGCTTTTGAAAAGAAATGTAAAGGGCCCACGGGAGCACACATGGATCCCCCAAGATTGGGGAGCTGGATCCCAGATCCAGGGTGCTGTATTTTGCTGCATCCTAGATCTGGGAAGATCTGCCCACTGCCAGCACTGAGGGTAGACATGTTTAGGTACGAAGAGGTACAATCCAGCAATGGAGGGAAGGAAAAGAGGGTGGGTGCAAAGGATTAAGCATAAGTATGTGTGGAGGGAGGATGGTGAGGGGTGGTAGTGAGGGTGTTGAAGGTAGATAAGAGCTGCTGATAAGAGTTTCAGGAGGGATTTGTTATTCTTGTAGCAAATTAATTAATTAATTAATTCAGCCATTTCATCCATGCTAAGGTTCTGCATAGACAGTGCCAAGTGTTTTATTGCCATAGATAAATATGCCATATAAGCTGTTCCAAAAATATTGTGTAGCATTGCTGATTTCTAATACGCTGTAAAAGATTATTCTTTTTTAGGAATTTATCAAACGGAGGCTTGGGTCAATCCTGTAAATACGAGGGCCATACCTGTTAGAAATGCCCCTGATTCAAGCGTTCTAGGCTGCACCCCCAAATAAAAATGATTGTTTGATGCTTTGGGCTCCCCCATACCTTCTTCGCTCTATTTAAACACAGGTCTCGACGGACATGGAAATGCCTACATTTGCTCATTTTGCAATGGGTCTTTACAGGGCGGCTTGGACAACTGTATATCTCGAATGGGTTTTTTGGGACTCGGTGCATCTCAAAAAAAGATCCAGTCGTGCTTCATTTCCCCAGGCTTGTGGCGGGGTGGAGGCGGGGAGAGGTAGCCTGAATCCTTGAGTCTGGACTGCACAGTTATCGCTGCAGAATGCACCCTTGCAAGGATGGGGGCGCCTGCATGGTTGGCTGTCCCAGTTCACTATACGATGCATCCTGCCAAGGCCAGCGACAAAACAAGCCACCCATTTCAAATGAAAGGGACCCTTCCACCTAGGGTGAGGGATGACTGTGATACTAAAAGGAAGATGTAAAGGGTTCCCTCATGCGCCCGTTTAAGATGTTAGACCTCTTTTGGGAGACTTTCTTTGTTCTGCAAGACATTGGGCAAAAAACATGCTCTGTGGTAATTAATCTGTGTAGGCACTGTCAAGACCAGAAACTACGAGACTGCACACATGCACTGAGCAATCAACATGTTCCCATGTCACTGATTCCATGTAAACAGAAAAATTTGATATTCCAAAGGCATTTCTGCTTTCATTATATCTATGCTCAATAAGGCCAAGCATCAGGCTTCCCCAAACCAAAAGGTGTTCAACAATCAAAGACACGTTTCCATGCGCCTCAGTGTGGGACCAACAGACGGGCGTGAAGAGCGATGAAACCCACATGGAGCTAGTATAATCCAACCTCAGAGATATTTGAAGGGAAAACATGCACTGTGATATGCTTTAGGAAAAATGTATTTCCCTTTTTAAACTATGTACCACAAGGCCATGCTTTTCTCAAACAATTGACCCCCTCAAGTAGGAGAGTCAAAGTCTCAGAGTGGGGGTGGTGTCGAGTTAGATCCCACAAGCAAATAAGGTCTCAGAGGCCGAGAACCTTTGTGTGACGAAATGACTACTGCCCCGCAGGATTACAGGGATGCGTAGGGCTTCTAATATCCTTTTCAGCCGCACACTGCCCCTAGAACAGCAGTGATGCGACATAAAGGTAAAACAGGCACAACATGATTCGCCTCTTAAGGTAACATGGGTCGGGGAAACATCCAAAACAACAATAGAACATATTGAAATGTTTTATCAATGTTCCTTAAAAATAAGGATTTAAGTACGTTGAAAGGACACATTATTATAGACACTAATAACCAACCCCTGCAGTGAGATAACCAGACAATGCTGACTTTAGGAGTAAGGGGCACTCTGGGTATTGAAGAACATTGGTCTCCAGTGAAATAGTCTTGTACAAAGTCAAGCAAAGTTTAAGAATATATCTCAAAGGCTTGAAGTGGGGTCTTAAATGTACTAGGTCCCATAGAAGAAGGTCTGGAGGACTCAATCACAGATGTGTACCTTTTAATCTCCTTTCAAGATCTCAACAGCTTTAAGCCGGGCTTCTGGGCGCTTTCTAGTGCTTTGAGTCGGCTTCAATGGCGTGAGCTGACTTGACGGGACTCAACAAAGCAGTGTGATTCGGCTAGCGGAAGTGGCTCCTGGCTTGAAGAAGCTTGGGGCCGGCAGTCAATGTTCGAGTCAGCATAGCTCGAAGGCTAGATGGGGTCTCGAAGCAAGGAAAGTGGGGGTTCAGCTTCAGTGCTGCACAGCGTTGAGTTGATTTGAAGCAGCGATCGGTATGAGTCCTCTAAACAATGTCTCAATAGTGGTCTCAGTGAGGGCATGAAGTGTTCAAAGTTGCTCAAAGTTGCATAGAATGCCAAAGTCGATTCATTTCGGTCTATGCAGCAGCCTAAATGCGCTCATAGAACTTGCTTTTGCACAAAGTTGCATGGAGAGCCAACTGCAGTTCCTTTGGTCCTTGCAGTACAAGCAGACTCTGCCCTTGGTGCTTGGGGAAAGGCGAGTCTGTCTTCTGTCTAAAATAAGAGAGCTTCTTAACGAGCACCCAGTTTTTACCTACCAACGAAGTTGCAATTTACACAACATGCTTGTGCACACGAACGTTCGGACACATAAGGAGCGATCAGCAGTAGCATGCCATTTCAGAGAAACCAGACACAATATTTTACAAATGCACTTACAGATTGTTCACATACTTGAGAATAAAAACGTTGAATACTTCATTGAAAAGGGATTGAGACTAAAGAAATCACTGTGGATTCAATTGTTGGATTCCCTCCGACCTGGTGCAATAAATGAGGAACATGGTGTTATGTGTTGTTTGTGAATTGAGAAGATGTCTTTGAATGTTGTGTTTTGTATCTTTCGACTGGACTATTCCCGAGATGGATTTCACTGCTCCTATATGATATGATATTTTATTTGTATCGCGCTCATACACACGTGTTTCAGAGCATGACGAGGCAAGGGAGGCGAACAAGGGAGGACAAAACAACAATCTTACTTGACCCAGTCACATTGAACACGCAAGTACAGCGGAGGAGAATGGGAGAGGGGAGAGCTGGAAAGTGCTGAGCAAGAGATAAAAACAACTGGTAGTGCAGCCTGCAGGGTGGCAAGTACGAAGTTTAAGTCACAGACAATCGGTGTCTGATATGTTCAGGTAAGGGGACTGTAGGGTTACAGATACAGACCCAAGTGCAAGGGTTTCCAGGAGGCAGTGCAGGTGTGTGGCTGGGTAGGCAGGGACCTGGGCCCAAAATCAGGGCATAGCCAGGTTCATGGAGCCGAAACAGACAGATCAGCAGGGGAGAGGAAGAGCAAAGGCAGAAGCAAAGACAAAGTTCTTGAGGTGCTTCAGGAACCGGAGATGGTTCTCCTCCAGTTTCAGAGTGTCAGGGAGGCTGTTCCAGAGGGAGTCCTCAGCCGAGGAAAGAGACCTACCCCCAGCTAGTTGCTTGGAGAAGCGACTGACCCTGAGGGAGTTGGAGGTAGAGGATTGAAGAGCTTGAGAAGAAAGGTATTTGCGGAAGGGAGAGTTTCAAGTATTTTGGACCCCGAAGGCCTTGTTGACAATGCAGAGGGTCTTCAATTTAACCTTTGCAGCCACTGGAAGCCAATGAAGAGATTTCAGGGCTGGAGAGATACGATTCCCAGGGCTTGAGGCCAAGGACAAGTCTCGCAGTCCTGTTCAGGATGAGTTGCAGTGGGCGGAGAGTAGAAGCAGGCAGATTTAGAAGGAGGCTGTTGCAGTAGTCTAGCCTAGAGAGAACCAGAGCTCCATGGACAGTAAGCTTCTGGGGGAAGGAGAGGAAAGGAAGAATACCTCTGAGGAGTTGCAGTTGATAGTTTGACTTCTTAGAGACGTCGGAGATGTGAGGAGAAAAGGAGATTGTGGAGTCGAAGATGACGGGAGGATAGCTCAGTGGCAACGTGCTCGCCTTGGAAGCAAGACGACACAAAGCAACACAGGCTCCATCCCCGGGTCCGCACTTAGAAACCTCTGGGTATTTAAGCATGTTATAAATATGCAACTAAGACAACAAAACAAAAAATTCTGTAACAGCGCCTCGATGCCCCCAGGCTGTGTGAGCGCTTTAAAAATGCAAATAAATAAATTCTTAACCTCACAGGTGGGAGCAGGAAGAGGGCCAAGGGAGGCCGGCCAGAGAGTGACAGGAAAGGAGGGTGCAGGTGTGCAGAATCTCTGTTTTACTGGCATTAAGGCAGAGATCATTGGCCGCACAACATTCCTGGATGGCAGACAGACGGTCAGAGATGAGGGAGGGAGAGGAGGTGGTGGAGGGAAGTCTGAAAACAAGCTAGTGTCATCCGCATAGCACTGAAAGATGGAGCAGAGAGCTGCAATGCGGTGGGAAAGGGGTGCCGGGTATTGGTTGAACAGCCAGGGAGAGAGGTTAGACCCCTGCGGAACACCACAAGTAGAGAGTGAAATAGAGGAAAGGAAGGACGGAAGTTGGATCTGGGAAGGTCAATCAGAGAGGAAAGAGGTCAGCCAGGCCAGGGCCTGATCAGTGATACACAAGTTATCACAGAGACAGTTGAGCAGGATGGCATGGTTGACCATGTCAAAGGCAGAAGAGAGTTCGAGTAGGATGAGGACAGAAGGGATATTAAAGTCAAGGTTAGAGAGCAGGTCTTCACAGATGTTCAGGAGAGTGGTTTCTGTGCTTCTGCAGCTGTGAAGCCAGACTGATGGCCATGAAACAACCAAGAGAGTTGGGGTGAAGATTAAGCTGGGAGATGGACAGCTTTTCCAAGAGTTTGCCAGGAAAGAATATGAGAGCAGGTTACTCAGCTGAAACATTCTACATCATACACTCTGCTTATTTGTCATGGGAAAAAAATATTGTATTGTTAGTGTCACTACAACAGTTTGGTTCGGATTCGTTCTATTGAAGGCACACCATGTGTGGAAAAATGTACATGAATGATCCTTTTTTTTAGATGTCTAGGAACTTTAGGATTTCTAATTATGTATTTTTTCTTATTTGGGCGTAGTGTAAATTGCACCGAGATTATCACTACATCAGTCAGGATCACATCGACCATTTCGAATGTATATACATACAATGCCCCAGTACATAATGACATCATGAGCTTTTGAAAGCGTCATAACAAGAATCATTTTGGGTACTAAGTGAACAGGACGTAGCGCATCAGCAATGACAATAGTTCTTGCTTGGATATAAATGGGCTGGTAACTATAGTAATATCCACAACGTCATCAACAAGACGCCACCACGCCAACATTGAATATGGACAACAGTCCATTTGAACTAAGGGCTAAAACTACTTACTAGTATAGTTCACTTCTGTTTACAGAATTCCTACATAAGGAGCATACATGGCAATAGATACATCATGTTTAAGGGATACTGAAATTGCTTCATCATTATGACGAACGTCATCACGTCGTCGCTCTATGGCGTGAGGACGACTTGGAGATGGTAAATATGGAAGGCGGGGTCAAACGAGATAGTTTGTAGCAAATAGTGAACATGCGTGCACTGTTGGCGATTGTTCCACCAACCTATGTAAGTAGCAATGTTTGTGTGCATTTGAGGGGGTTCAGGTGGTTATAAACTTGGGCATTATTTTGAGTGAACGTAATGCCTCTATTGTAGGGGTTGATGCAGAACCTCAATGTTATCATTTTTTGTGCCAAGATTGATTTTATGAGTATGCAATTTCCTTTGTGTATGTGCCTAAGTACAAGGGTCGGCACAAGGGCTTCAACTTTCTTTAGCACATATTGTTTAATTTGGGATAAGACTGTTAGACTAGGGTACGATTAACATAATATAAGAAGTTTACTCCGCTTTCCACACATTTTGTATCCATTACAATTACTTAATTAAGGACCACGTTGCACTATGGGATTATTGCATGAAAGACAGATATAGTGTATGTGTATTGCGCATTGGTAGACCAGATCTGCTTTATGCATGATTTATTTTGAAGATCAGTAATGTCTGTATTTTTGCTTTGTTTCAGGATTGGAAGCTCGGCCTTCCCGCTCTTTATGTTTGTTTGGGAGTCAGACAGGAGGTTGAGGTCCCCGATGAAGGACTTCTTGACAGCCCGAAATGCATTAGACACAGACCCCATGTTTGGCGCTACATTCAAATGGAATGTTTACATTTGTTCAAGTGGATGATCGATTGGTTTATAGACTTAGGTTTTACATTGTATACCAAAGGTCTAGTACAATAACGAAGCCATTGTGAATTATGATAGCGTTTTCTTGCAAGGGATAAGGTGGCACCATGGGTGGTTCCCATGGTCCTCACGTTGTATATATATACATTGCCATCACAGTGCAACAGTGGTTTGCCGCCAGGTCCAAATAACATACAGTTAAGTAAAGATCTTTAGAGTATTCTTTAATCTTTTATTTACATACAAATGGCGCCCGTATCCCCAGTGTTTCACTTCTCGTCTGTCTTCTCTCCTTCCCAGCTAGGAAGGATGTCAGGGATATTTGCAGGGCTTGCAATTCCAGCAGGGTACCAGTGACCATCAGAAGTCAGGCTTTTCTTCCACAGGTTACTTTAACTGTTCCCCAAAAGCAGTTAGGGGAGAGTTTGCACTCTCCTCTGCGGTCCTTGGATTCACCCAATGAATGAGACTTTGGTCAGCCTTTCCCTCGACCAGCTTCCAATTAAAACATCTTCAAGTTGGTCCCGTAGATGATTCAAAGAAGCAGGGGAGGGAGGTCTTACTCCTTTATATAGTAATTTTGCCATAGTAGATTATGGCTTTCAGCCCAAGCCATGGCAGGCCCGAGCGAAGCAAAGGCCTCGGCTCGGGATGTTGGCCATTTCCGACCATGCTCCCCCCCTCCAATCAGGGCATGAAAACCATTTGCACCCCAGTGTTCATCCGGGGTGCAAAGGGCTTTCTTAGCTTTCCTAGTTTTCCTCTGGAGATTGGCTGCCATAGAAAATGAATCCAAGATGGCTGCTGCCCTAAGGAAAAGTGAACCTAAGAGCAGGGGTCTAGCAGACCAGAGCATAAAGCTCCAGTCCTGCAGGTAAGTGGGGAGGGAGGGTGTGGGGAAGAAGGTTGGGTTGCTTTGGGGGTGGGGAAGTGGGGAGGACCTCCCTGCTGCTTCCCCACATAAAAATAAAGGGTACCAACCGAGGAAGGGCCTCAGGTGGCTGGAACAGTGTATGTATATGTTATATATTCTCGCTCGCTGTTCCAGCCACCGGATTGGCCAATGGCCATTCCCCAGTTGCAAATGGTCCACTTCAAGCCTTCTGAATTTGGCCACTCCTGGTTGATGAAACAAAGGTTATTCCTTGTGATGTCAGCTCCCAGAGTGCCTTGTATGCAAGTTATTAGGACGGTCATAGGAAGAAAATAGAGCACAGGCTTGTTGAAGATGGCTGCCCCATCTAAAGTGGGTAGGTCCTCTCCTAACTACACTGTACTTCCACTTCTCCCCTCTCTGGCCTCAGATCAAAGGTATTCCATTAATCATCTCCCTATGTGACTTCCCCATTGTGTATCAAAGACCCCTTTGGGAAAGGGGACGTCGGTCCTGTTCTCCTGAGAATGATCTCAAGAATTCCCAGAGGTGGACCAAGGACATCTTGAGTAGGCACACCATCTGTTGTGGGAGAAGCTCCCAGGGCTAGATGCAAATACACCAATGGCTCTTGAGCTGCAAAGGTCACAGTGGAAATGAAGTGGATAAAATAAATGGCATTACGGGGTTTGAGCAGTTTAGCTGCATTCCATCATATGCCTCTATATCTAACTAGATATATCTTCATTTTTATATTTAACCGAAGTACTGCCACCATACAAATGAGGATATGCAGCTAAAAATAGTTTGAACATGGGTGCCAGTGCATTTAAAGGGAGTCATTGGTTTTTAGAATTAATTTGATTTTAGCAGAATGTTTTGGGGTGGTACATGTCTCGTTGCATCTGCCATGTTGCCAGAGAACATAGCAGCTGCTGGTGTTTCAGTAGACAAGGCCCAGCAGAGTACCCATGTGTTGACTATACTTTTCAGTCTGGAGCATTGGAAAGTGAGGTCTGTTTAGCAGCAAACACTTTCTGGGAGAGAAAACAGCCATCTTTTTGCATATCAAAAATAACAAAAAGTCAAGTTTGCAGACCCTCACAGATGGTGTTCCGTCACACGTAGAATAAGGGAAGAATTGCAGAAAACACCAGCGTAGGACACAGAGTCGGATGTCTGCAAACAAAGAGAGTGCGAGTGCCCCTGGCTTCAGTTTGTCACTGTCCCACTAGGAGCATCCCTAAGCCCCACTCCACCAGGAAGCTATCCGAGTCATATCCCTCAGACCAAGAGGGTGTCAGAATCTCTCTAAGTGTGAGCTAGTAGATTAAGGATTTGCTGATAGACGAGTGAAGGAAAGATTCAGTAATGCTGCTATGCATCCGGTAATAGGCGAGAACCAATAGTTCCTGCCCTAAAGACAAACATGTTCCTTCTGAACACTCGTGTAAAGTATGTGCTGTTTTGATTAATCTAATGTTCAATGGAAAAATTGGTCTATCAAGTCCAACAACTTCTAATTACATTTGCAACTGCAAGTATGTTAATCGATAAAATAATGCATACACATTGATTTGGTGGCTAATTAATGATGGTCTTAATAAGATGGGGTGGCGTAAAATGGGTTGACCATATTTATTTTCCCATTGAAACACATCTGGATTTGAATGAGCATTTAAACATGTTCCATGACCTTTGTATTATATTGCAATAAGAACTATGAAATTGCCAAAATTAAATTATTCTGCTTGGCTTATTAAGACATATGTAACACAGCTCATCCGGGCTTGTTTAGAGAAATGTGATTGCATCCTAGGGAGAATGTATGCATTTACTCGTAAGGCCTCAGGTTATAAATGAAATGCATGTTTGATGAAACTGATTGATTTAAAATGTGTGATTTAAGGTCCTCTGTGTGTTGATGATACTCGTAGTTTGAGGAAGCAGGGTCACTATTGGCTCCCAAAGGGGCATTTCACCCCAGCAGTTTAGTGAGTGAACAGACACCAGCTCTCCAGCATTTTGCTTATGGTGGAGACCTGGACTCAAGCGCCCTAGGACAGGCCTTTATCGACAGTGTAATCAGGGCTGTATCCAAAGTGCACCACGTGAACTCGTCTTCCGCCCCAACACCATACACACCATTTCCACAATCCTTTTCAATGAGGAAATGTTCAACTACAGCCGATCAATACCTTTTCATTGCTGGTGCATGCAGGCGGGATGACCCCTAGTTGAGGTCCCCTCCCCCTAGACATCATTTTTAAATGACCTCTACTGTTTTTCAATCGGTTCTCTTGAAATCTGATTCACGCAGAGGTTGCCGCCATTGATGATAATAAAAGTACCGCTCTGGACTGTAAAGCCAGGCTTCACATGACTTCACATGAACATCCCTTCTATCCACCAAGAGGCGGGAGGGGGCACGCGCGCCGCCGAGGCGTTGGCGTCACTGGCCAGTTATCCAGTGCCAGGCTTAATATAAATGGTAATCGTTGGGACACCCTGGCAGTTGGGACTGCTAACTCGAGGTGGGCCCTTTCTGCATACTCAAAACACTCCTCCCTGCTGCCTGTAAGTGTACTTCTACCGATTTGCCGCAGCCGGGCAGCTCTTATCTCAGGTAGGGGGCCCACTCCGCTGCTTCCTTCAGGATATTAAACATAGATGCGCCAGCAGCGTCGTGACGCAGAATCTGCGCAACAATCTCTCGCCGCCGCTGCGTAGGTAATATTTGCTTCTTCACTGAAGAACAATCTGGACTCTTGGCGAGCGAGAATATATGTGGGAAGGTCAGAGAAAAAAGGCACGATATTACTGTTCCGGATTAGTGGTTCACAACATTATTATAGAGTGTGGTGGCTCCCCCACAATGCAGGCCTAGGGAGACGCAATGAAGACATAGGACATGTCAGTGTAGATGTTGGGGTCTGCTGTGCAATGATATGTGCCTTGTGTGACAGCCCTTTTATTCCCCATGGGCCCTTACGTCAACAATGACCCAGGCTCTGAAAGAGACCACCCACCACTCCTCCTTTTTATAACGTTTGAAAACACACAACAATAACTTCATAACATCAATTAACATATTATAAATGCCAACATGTGGGGACTCACAGGTTCATGTTCATACATTCACAACGTAGTCTTGCAAGTATGCTGGACGGGCTTGTAACTCCCTCATGAGATACCTTCTTTCTTTGGCGGGTTCATTGGCAGGCTCAACCAACAGCTCTGCTCCAACTAGATCTTCAGGATATCATACATCCCCTTCATGCCGGGACCCTTCCCCCTCGCCCTCATCTTCGACCTCTACACTGGAAAAACACTGGCCACTATTCAATTCAGGGAACTCCATAATCTCCACCCTATTGAAGAAACATGAGTTTCGTGTGACAGTGTCTTGACCATTGGAAGCCATAATCATTGATCCCTTGACATCCACCACTTCAAACGTGCTATGTTCACATAGTATGGTCATCCTCTCACTAGGTGACCTGACCAGTACCATGTCTCCCAGCACCAGATCATAGTCTCGCAGACCTCACCGAACGTTCTCCCCCTCATTCGTGCTCCTACAATCTTCCATCACCTCCTGATCATCGATTACGCCACGGGTTTGGTGTTCCAGATCGGGCAACGGGCGTCGCGGGCACGTGTTAAACAGAGCCTCTGCTGGTGGAACTGCTGTGGAGCAGTGAGGTGTCCTGCGGTCCCTTAGGAACTGATATAATGCACGCTTGAGGCACAGTCCCTGGATATGGGCAATTCAGAACACCTTATTCAGGGTCCTCATAAAGCGTTTCACCTCCCCATTGGTTCTCAGCCACACTTGTGAAACATTCCTGTGGACAATCCCACATTCCTGCATAAATGATGAAAAACCCTCACTGTGAAAAGGGAGTCCATTGTCAGAGCATAGCACCTCACATCGGCCATGGGATACAAAAACCTTTTCCATCACCGGTAATACATCTGGCAGGGCTGTCGATGACCCGAACTCCATCTCCATCTCCCGGTATCAGGACCACTGAATGACCATCACCAAGAAGTGGGTATCCCTTCCAGTTGACCCAAAATCGACATGGACTACCTCCCTGTCTGCAACTCAGTGACATTGACTCAACCCCTGGTTCCTTTTGCTCTGTAGCCGATGCTTGCCACCATATACACAATTTAATGAACCCATCAACACTTTCCTCAAGCCCTGGGAACCATGCTTTCATTCTCAGACATGACTTCGTGTTGGTGGTGCCTTGGTGGCTATTGTGTGCTAACTCAATCACCCGTCGAGTGAGACTGGATGGAACGACCATCTTCGCTGCTCTTAACAGTAGACCTGTGAAAGATAGTTAATTCCTAACCCACCATAGGGGAATTATTGTAAGAACATACTTGAAGGATAAGTCTACAAATACAGTACATTTACAATTTTTAGTTCCTGACTGTTACTGAAGAAAATCATGTGGCCTAGATATGTCAGGAGAGGAAAAAAGGGGGCGTCAGACATGTGATGTCATCAGTGATGTCATCAATGACATGTGTGATGTCATCTTTGATGTCCTGGGTGTTAGGCTTAGCAGTGCACGGTGGTGGCGCGAGTTATGGTTGCTTAGCTTACCATAACTGGTGAATTTCAAGGGTTTTTCGGTTTTACTTGGAACCATAACGTCCTTTTAACAAAGTTTTTTCACTGAATTTCATAGGTTTTTAGTAGCGCAACTTAACTATAACGTCCCTTTAACAAAGTTTTTTCACTGAATTTCATAGGTTTTTAATAGCGCAACTTAACCATAATGTCCCTTTACCAACGTTTCTTCACTGAATTTCATAGGTTTTTAATAGCGCAACTACCATTACGTCCCTTTAACAAAGTTATTCACTGAATTTCATTGGTTTCTATTAGTGCAACTTTACCATAACGCCCCTTTAACAAAGTTTTTTCATTGATTTTCATAGGTTTTAATTAGTGCAACTTAACCATAACGTCCCTTTAACATATTTTTTTAATTGAATTTCATAGTTTTTTATTAGTGCAACGTAACCATAATGTCCTTTTCAATGGATGAAGACCACTAGCATCCTAGGTTCTCAAAGTGGGTACCCGGGGTGGTAAAAAAAAGATTTTTCTTCCCAAACCAGAACGCCTGCGGCGTCCCGGTGTAGGAAGGAAAATCTTTTACCAAGATGGACACCATGGAAAGGGAAGGCGGGGTGTATAAAGAGAATGCAACAGGGCATGGGTAGGGGGGACCAGGAGGGAGACACGGGGCATGAGAGGGGTGTGGGGGGTAACAGGAGAGATACACGGGCATGAGCGGGGGTGGGGGTAACAGGAGGGAGACAAGGGCATGAGAGGGGAAGGGGGGCAACAGCAGGGAGACATGGAGCATGAGCGGGGGTAACAGGAGAGAGACACGGGGAATGAGCGGGGGGTGGGGGGTAACAGGAGGGAGACACGGGCATGAGCGGGGGGTGGGGCAACAGCAGGGAGACACGGGGCATGAGCGGGGGTAACAGGAGAAAGACACGGAGCATGAGCGGGGGGTGGGGGGCAAAAGCAGGGAGACACGGGGCATGAACGGGGGGTGGGGGGAACACGAGGGAGACACGGGGCATGAGAGGGGGGTGTGGGGTAACAGAAGAGAGACACGGGGCATGAGCGGGGGGCAACAGGAGGGAGACACGGGGCATGACCGGGGGGTGGGGGGCAACAGGAGAGAGACACAGGGCATGACCGGAAGGTGGGGGGCAACAGGAGAGAGACACAGGGCATGAGAGGGTGTGGGGGGTAACAGGAGAGAGAGACGGGGCATGAGCGGGGGGTGGGGGCAACATGAGAGAGACACGGGGCATGAGCGGGGGTGGGGGCAACAGCAGGGAGACACTGGGCATGAGCGGGGGGTTTGGGGAATATAAGGGACACAAGGGGCATGAGAGGGGGGTGGGGGTAACAGGAGAGAGACACAGGGCATGAGCGGGGGGTGGGGGGCAACAGCAGGGAGACATGGGGCATGACCGGGGGGTGGGGGGCAACAGAAGGGAGACACGGGGCATGGCCGGGGGTGGGGGTTAACAGGAGAGAGACACGGGGCCTGAGAGGGGGTGGGGGGTTACAGGAGAGACACGGGCCATGAGAGGGGTGTGGGGGGTAACAGGAGAGAGACACGGGGCATGAGCGGGGGGGCAACAGCAGAGAGACAAGGGGCATGAGAGAGGGGTGGGGGGTAACAGGAGACAGACACGGGGCATGAGCGGGGGGTGGGGGGCAACAGCAGGGAGACATGGGGCTTGAGCGGGGGGCGGGGGAAAACGAGGGAGACACGGGGCATGAGAGGGGGGTGGGGGTAACAGGAGAGAGACACAGGGCATGAGCGGGGGTGGGGGGCAACAGCAGGGAGACACCGGGCATGAATGTGGGGTGGGGGCAACAGGAGAGAGACACGGGGCATGAGCAGGGGGCAACAGCAGGGAGACACGGGGCATGACCGGGGCTTGGGGGGTAACAGGAGAAAAACACAGGGCATGAGCAGGGGGTGGGAGCAACAGCAGGGAGACACGGGGCATGAGCGGGGGGTGGGGGGCAACAGGAGAGAGACACGGGGCATGAGCGGGGGGTGGCGGGAACAGGAGAGAGACACTGAGCATGAGCGGGGGGTGGGGGGCAACAGCAGGGAGACACAGGGCATGACCGGGGGGTGCGGGGAACAGGAGAGAGACACAGGGCATGAGAGGGGGTGGAGGGTAACAGGAGAGAGACATGGGGCATGAGAGGGGGGTGGGGGGCAACAGCAGGGAGACACGGGGCAAGAGCATGGGGTGGGGGGTACACGAGGGAGACACAGGACATGTATGGGGGGTGGGGTAACAGGAGAGAGACACGGGGCATGAGCGGGGGGGTGGGGGGCAACAGCAGGGAGATACGGGCATGAGCAGGGGGTGGGGGTAACAGGGGAGCGACACGGGGCATGAGCGGGGGGTGGGGGCAACAGCAAGGAGACATGGGGCATAAGCGGGGGGTGGGGGGCAACAGGAGAGAGACACAGGGCATGAGAGGGGGTGGGGGTAACAGGAGAGAGACACGGGGCATGAGAGGGGGGTGGGGGGTAAAAGGAGAGAGACACAGGGCATGAGAGTGGGTGGGGGTAACAGGAGAGAGACACGGGGCATGAGCGGGGGGTCGGGGGGAACAGGGGAGACACGAGGCATGAGCGGGGGTGGGGGGAACAGGAGAGAGACACAGGGCATGAGCGGGGGGTGGGGGGCAACAGCAGGGAGACACGGGGCATGACCTGCGGGTGGGGGGTAACAGGAGAGAGACACGGGCATGAGCGGGGGTGGGGGGCAACAGCAGGGAGACACAGGGCATGACCAGGGGGTGGGGGGCAACAGGAGAGAGACACGGGGCAAGAGAGGGGGGTGGGAGGTAACAGGAGAGAGACACGGGGCATGAGCAGGGGGCAGGGGGCAACAGCAGGGAGACACGGGGCATGACCGGGGGGTGGGGGGTAACAGGAGAGAGACACGGGGCATGAGTGGGGGGTGGGGGGCAACAGCAGGCAGACATGGGGCATGGCCGGGGTGGGGGGCAATAGGAGAGAGACACAGGGTATGAGAGGGGGTGGAGGGTAACAGGAGAGAGACACGGGGCATGAGGGCGGTAGGGGGCAACAGCAGGGAAACACGGGGCATGAGCGGGGGGTGTGGGCAACACGAGGGAGACACAGGGCATGAGAGGGGGTGGGGGGTAACAGAAAAGAGACATGGGGCATGAGCAGGGGGTGGGGGTAACAGGAGAGAGACACGGGGCATGAGCGGAGGGTGGGGGGCAACAGCAGGGAGATACGGGCATGAGCGGGGGTGGGGGTAACAGGGGAGCGACAGGGGGCATGAGCGGGGGGTGGGGGCAACAGCAAGGAGACATGGGGCATGAGCAGGGGGTGGGGGGCAACAGGAGAGAGACACAGGGCATGAGAGGGGGGTGGGGGTAACAGGAGAGAGACACGGGGCATGAGAGGGGGGTAAAAGGAGAGAGACACAGGGCATAAGAGGGGGTGGGGGTAACAGGAGAGAGACACGGGGCATGAGCGGGGGGTTGGGGGCAACAGCAGGGAGACACAGGGCATGAGCGGGGGGTCGGGGGGAACAGGGGAGACTCGAGGCATGAGCGGGGGTGGGGGGATCAGGAGAGAGACACGGGCATGAGCGGGGGTGGGGGACAACAGCAGGGATACACAGGGCATGACCAGGGGGTGGGGGGCAACAGGAGAGAGACACGGGGCATGAGAGGGTGGTTGGGGGTAACAGGAGAGAGACACGGGGCATGAGCAGGGGGTGGGGGCAACAGCAGGGAGACACGGGGCATGACCGGGGGTGGGGGGTAACAGGAGAGAGACACGGGGCATGAGTGGGGGGTGGGGGGCAACAGCAGGGAGACACGGGGAATGACCGGGGTGGGGGCAATAGGAGAGAGACACGGGGTATGAGAGGGGGTGGAGGGTAACAGGAGAGAGACACGGGGCATGAGGGGGGTAGGGGGCAACAGCAGGGAAACACGGGTATGAGCGGGGGGTGTGGGCAACACAAGGGAGACACAGGGCATGAGAGGGGGGTGGGGGGCAGCAGCAGGAAGACACAGGGCATGACCGGGGGGTCAGGGGCAACAGCAGGGAGACACGGGGCATGAGGGGGGTGGGGGTAACAGGGAAGAGACACGGGGCATGAGCGGGGGGTGGGGGGCAACAGGAGAGAGACACGGGGCATGAGAGGGGGGTGGGGGGTAACAGGAGAGAGAGACGGGGCATGAACGGAGGGTGGGGGCAACATGAGAGAGACACGGGGCATGAACGGGGGTGGGGGGCAACAGCAGTGAGACACTGGGCATGAGCGGGAGTGGGGGGAATATGAGGGACACAAGGGGCTTGAGAGGGGGGTGGGGGGTAACAGGAGAGAGACACAGGGCATGAGCGGGGGGTGGGAGGCAACAGCAGGGAGACACGGGGCATGACCGGGGGGTGGGGGGCAACAGAAGGGAGACACGGGGCATGAGCGGGGGTGGGGGGTAACAGGAGAGAGACACGGGACATGAGAGGGGGGTGGGGGGGTTACAGGAGAGACACGGGCCATGAGAGGGGGGTGGGGGGTAACAGGAGAGAGACACGGGGCATGAGCGGGGGGCAACAGCAGAGAGACACGGGGCATGAGAGGGGGGTGGGGGGGTAACAGGAGACAGACACGGGGCATGAGCGGGGGCGGGGGAAAACGAGGGAAACACGGGGCATGAGAGGGGGTGTGGGGTAACAGGAGAGAGACACGGAGCATGAGCGGGGGTGGGGGGCAACAGCAGAGAGACACGGGGCATGACCGGGGTGGGGGGCAACAGTAGGGAGACACGGGGCATGACCAGGGGGTGGGGGGCAACAGCAGGGAGACACAGGGCATGACCGGAAGGTGGGGGGCAACAGGAGAGAGACACGTGGTTTAAGAGGGGGGTGGGGGGTAACAGGAGAGAGACACAGGGCATGAGCGGGGGTGGGGGGCAACAGCAGGGAGACACGGGGCATGAATGGGGGGTGGGGGCAACAGGAGAGAGACACGGGGCATGAGAGGGGGTGGGGGGTAACAGGAGAGAGACACAGGGCATGAGCAGGGGGCAACAGCAGGGAGACACGGAGCATGACCGGGATTTGGGGGGTAACAGGAGAAAAACACAGGGCATGAGCGGGGGGTGGGAGCAAAAGCAGGGAGACACGGGGCATGAGCGGGGGTGGGGGGCAACAGGAGAGAGACACTGAGCATGAGCGGAGGGTGGGGGGCAACAGCAGGGAGACACAGGGCATGACTGGGCGTTGGGGGGAACAGGAGAGAGACACAGGGCATGAGAGGGGGGTGGAGGGTAACAGGAGAGAGACATGGGGCATGAGAGGGGGGTGGGAGGCAACAGCAGGGAGACACAGGGCATGAGCATGGGGTGGGGGAACACGAGGGAGACACAGGGCATGAGAGGGGGGTGGGGGTAACAGGAGAGAGACACGGGGCATGAGCGGGGGTGGGGGCAACAGCAGGGAGATACGGGCATGAGCGGGGGTGGGGGTAACAGGGGAGCGACACGGGGCATTAGCGGGGGGTGGGGGCAACAGCAAGGAGACATGGGGCATGAGAGGGGGGTGGGGGGCAACAGGAGAGAGACACAGGGCATGAGAGGGGGGTGGGGGTAACAGGAGAGAGACACGGGGCATGAGAGGGGGGTGGGGGTAACAGGAGAGAGACACGGGGCATGAGAGGGGGGTGGGGGGGTAAAAGGAGAGAGACACGGGGCATGAGACGGGGTGGGGGGTAACAGGAGAGAGACACAGGGCATGAGCGGGGGGTGGGAGGCAACAGCAGGGAGACACGGGGCATGACCGGGGGGTGGGGGGCAACAGAAGGGAGACACGGGGCATGAGCGGGGGTGGGGGGTAACAGGAGAGACACGGGCCATGAGAGGGGGGTGGGGGGTAACAGGAGAGAGACACGGGGCATGAGCGGGGGGGCAACAGCAGAGAGACACGGGGCATGAGAGGGGGGTGGGGGGTAACAGGAGACAGACACGGGGCATGAGCGGGGGGTGGGGGGCAAAAGCAGGGAGACACGGGGCATGAGCGGGGGGCGGGGGAAAACGAGGGAAACACAGGGCATGAGAGGGGGTGTGGGGTAACATGAGAGAGACACGGAGCATGAGCGGGGGGTGGGGGGCAACAGCAGAGAGACACGGGGCATGACCGGGGGTGGGGGGCAACAGTAGGGAGACACGGGGCATGACCAGGGGGTGGGGGGCAACAGCAGGGAGACACAGGGCATGACCGGAAGGTGGGGGGCACCAGGAGAGAGACACGTGGCTTAAGAGGGGGGTGGGGGGTAACAGGAGAGAGACACAGGGCATGAGCGGGGGTGGGGGGCAACAGCAGGGAGACACGGGGCATGAATGGGGGGTGGGGGCAACAGGAGAGAGACACGGGGCATGAGAGGGGGTGGGGGGTAACAGGAGAGAGACACAGGGCATGAGCAGGGGGCAACAGCAGGGAGACACGGAGCATGACCGGGGTTTGGGGGGTAACAGGAGAAAAACACAGGGCATGAGCGGGGGGTGGGAGCAAAAGCAGGGAGACACGGGGCATGAGCGGGGGTGGGGGGCAACAGGAGAGAGACATGGGGCATGAGCGGGGGGTGGGGGAACAAGAGAGAGACACTGAGCATGAGCGGAGGGTGGGGGGCAACAGCAGGGAGACACAGGGCATGACCGGGCGTTGGGGGGAACAGGAGAGAGACACAGGGCATGAGAGGGGGGTGGAGGGTAACAGGAGAGAGACATGGGGCATGAGAGGGGGGTGGGAGGCAACAGCAGGGAGACATGGGGCATGAGCATGGGGTGGGGGAACACGAGGGAGACACAGGGCGTGAAAGGGGGGTGGGGGTAACAGGAGAGAGACACGGGGCATGACCGGGGGTGGGGGCAACAGCAGGGAGATACGGGCATGAGCGGGGGTGGGGGTAACAGGGGAGCGACACGGGGCATGAGCGGGGGGTGGGGGCAACAGCAAGGAGACATGGGGCATGAGAGGGGGGTGGGGGGCAACAGGAGAGAGACACAGGGCATGAGAGGGGGGTGGGGGTAACAGGAGAGAGACACGGGGCATGAGAGGGGGTGGGGGTAACAGGAGAGAGACACGGGGCATGAGAGGGGGCTGGGGGGGTAAAAGGAGAGAGACACGGGGCATGAGACGGGGTGGAGGGTAACAGAAGAGAGACACGGGGCATGAGCGGGGGGTTGGGAACAACAGCAGGGAGACATGGGGCATGAGCGGGGGGTCGGGGGGAACAGGGGAGACACGAGGCATGAGCGGGGGTGGGGGAACAGGAGAGAGACACAGGGCATGAGCGAGGGGCAACAGCAGGGAGACACGGGGCATGACCTGCGGGTGTGGGGTAACACAAGAGAGACACGGGCATGAGCGGGGGGTGGAGGGCAACAGCAGGGAGACACAGGGCATGACAAGGGGGTGGGGGGCAACAGGAGAGAGTCACGGGGCATGAGAGGGGCGTGGGGGGTAACAGGAGAGAGACACGGGGCATGAGCAGGGGGCGGGGGGCAACAGCAGGGAGACACGGGGCATGACGGGGGGGTGGGGGGTAACAGGAGAGAGACACGGGGCATGAGTGGGGGGTGGGGGGCAACAGCAGGGAGACACGGGCATGACCGGGGGTGGGGGGCAATAGGAGAGAGACACGGGGTATGAGAGGGGGTGGAGGGTAACAGGAGAGAGACACGGGGCATGAGGGGGGTAGGGGGCAACAGCAGGGAAACACGGGCATGAGCAGGGGGGTGTGGGCAACACGAGGGAGACACGGGGCATGAGAGGGGTTTGGGGGGTAACAGGAGAGAGACACGGGGCATGAGCGGGGGGTGGGGGGCAGCAGCAGGGAGACACGGGGCACGAGCGGGGGTAGGGGCCAACAGCAGGGAGACACGGGGCATGACCGGGGGGTCAGGGGCAACAGCAGGGAGACACGGGGCATGGGGGGGTGGGGTAACAGGGGAGAGACACGGGGCATGAGCGGGGGGTGGGGGCAACAGCAGGGAGACATGGGGCATGACCAGGGGGTGGGGGGCAACAGGAGAGAGACACAGGGCATGAGAGAGGGGTGGGGGGTAACATGAGAGAGACACGGGGCATGAGAGGGGGGTGGGGGGTAACAGGAGAGACACACGGGGCATGAGAGGGTGGTGGGGGGTAACAGGAGAGAGACATAGGGCATGAGCGGGGGTGGGGGCAACAGCAGGGAGGCAGGGGGCATGAACGGAGTGTGGGGGCAACAGCAGGGAGATACGGGGCATGAGAGGGGGTGGGGGGTAACAGGAGAGAAACACGGGGCATGAGCGGGGGGGGTGGGGGCAACAGGAGAGAGACATGGGGCATGAGCGTGGGGTGGGGGGCAACAGGAGAGAGACATGGTGCATAAGCGGGGGGTGGGGGTAACAGGAGAGAGACACGGGTATGGGCAGGGGGTGGGGGGTAACAGCAGGGAGACACAGGGCATGAGTGGGGGGTGAGGGGCAACAGCATGGAGACACGAGGCATGACGAAGGGTGGGGGGAACAGGAGAGAGACACAGGGCATGAACGGAGGGTGGGGGCAACAGCAGGGAGACACGGGGCATGAGAGGGGGGTGGGGGGTAACAGGAGAGAAACACGGGGCATGAGCGGGGGGGTGGGGGCAACAGGAGAGAGACACAGGGCATGTGCGTGGGGTGGGGGGCAACAGGAGAGAGACACGGTGCCAGGGGGTGGGGGGAACAGGAGAGAGACACGGGGCATGAGCAGGGGGTGGGGGCAACAGCAGGGAGACACGGGGCATGACCGGGGTTGGGGGGCAACAGGAGAGAGATACGGGGCATGAGCGGGGGGTGGGGGGCAACAACAGGGAGACACAGGGCATGACCAGGGGGTGGGGGGTAACAGGAGAGAGATACAGGGCTTGAGCGGGGGGTGGGGGGCAACAGAAAGGAGACACGGGGCATGACTGGGGGTGGGGGGCAACAGGAGAGAGACACGGTCAAATGAGAGGGGGTGCGGGGTAGCAGGAGAGAGACATGGGGCATGAGCGGGGGGTCAGGGGCAACAGCAGGGAGACACGGGGCATGACTGGGGGGTAACAGGAGAGAGACACAGGGCATGAGTCGCGGGTGGGGGGCAACAGCAGGGAGACACAGGGCATGACCGGGGGTGGGGGGCAACAGGAGAGAGACACGGGGCATGAGAGGGGGGTGGGGGGTAACAGGAGAGAGACACGGGGCATGAGTGGGGGGTGGGGGGCAACAGCAGGGAGACACGGGGCATGACCGGGGTGGGGGGCAATAGGAGAGAGACACGGGGTATGAGAGGGGGTGGAGGGTAACAGGAGAGAGACACGGGGCATGATGGGTAGGGGGCAACATCAGGGAAACACGGGGCATGAGCGGGGGGTGTGGTCAACACAAGGGAGACACAGGGCATGAGAGGGGGGTGGGGGGTAACAGGAGAGAGAGACGAGGCATGAGCGGGGGGTGGGGGGCAGCAGCAGGGAGACACGGAGCATGAGCGGGGGGTGGGGGCCAACAGCAGTGAGACACGCGGCATGACGGGGGGGTTAGGGGCAACAGCACGGAGACACGGGGCATGAGGGGGGTGGGGGTAACAGGGAAGAGACACGGGGCATGAGAGGGGGGTGGGGGCAACAGGAGAGAGACACGGGGCATGAGAGGGGTGTGGGGGGTAACAGGAGAGAGAGACGGGGCATGAGCGGAGGGTGGGGGCAACATGAGAGAGACACGGGGCATGAACGGGGGTGGGGGGCAACAGCAGTGAGACACTGGGCATGAGCGGGGGGTGGGGGGAATATGAGGGACACAAGGGGCATGAGAGGGGGGTGGAGGGTAACAGGAGAGAGACACAGGGCATGAGTGGGGGGTGGGAGGCAACAGCAGGGAGACACGGGGCATGACCGGGGGTGGGGGGCAACAGAAGGGAGACACGGGGCATGAGCGGGGGTTGGGGGTAACAGGAGAGAGACACGGGGCATGAGAGGGGGGTGGGGGGTTACAGGAGAGACACGGGCCATGAGAGGGGGGTGGGGGGTAACAGGAGAGAGACACGGGGCATGAGCGGGGGGGCAACAGCAGAGAGACACGGGGCATGAGAGGGGGGTGGGGGGGCAACAGGAGACAGACACGGGGCATGAGCGGGGGGTGGGGGGCAACAGCAGGGAGACACGGGGCATGAGCGGAGGGCGGGGGAAAACGAGGGAGACACGGGGCATGAGAGGGGGTGGGGGGTAACAGGAGAGAGACACGGGGCATGAGCGGGGGGTGGGGAGCAACAGCAGAGAGACACGGGGCATGACCGGGGGTGGGGGGCAACAGTAGGGAGACACGGGGCATGACCGGGGGGTGGGGGGCAACAGCAGGGAGACACAGGGCATGACCGGAAGGTGGGGGGCAACAGGAGAGAGACACGGGGCTTGAGAGGGGGGTGGGGGGTAACAGGAGAGATACACAGGGCATGAGCGGGGGTGGGGGGCAACAGCAGGGAGACATGGGGCATGAATGGGGGGTGGGGGGCAACAGGAGAGAGACACGGGGCATGAGAGTGGGTGGGGGGTAACAGGAGAGGGACACAGGGCATGAGCAGGGGGCAACAGCAGGGAGACACAGGGCATGAGAGGGGGTGGGGGTAACAGGGGAGCGACACAGGGCATGAGCGGGGGGTGGGGGCAACAGCAAGGAGACATGGGGCATGAGAGGGGGTGGGGGGCAACAGGAGAGAGACACAGGGCATGAGAGGGGGGTGGGGGTAACAGAAGAGAGACACGAGGCATGAGAGGGGGGTGGGGTGTAAAAGGAGAGAGACACGGGGCATGAGAGGGGGTGGGGGGTAACAGGAGAGAGACACGGGGCATGAGCGGGGGGTTGGGAGCAACAGCAGGGAGACACAGGGCATGAGCAGGGGGTCGGGGGGAACAGGGGAGACACGAGGCATGAGCGGGGGTGGGGGGAACAGGAGAGAGACACAGGGCATGAGCGGGGGGCAACAGCAGGGAGACACGGGGCATGACCTGCGGGTGGGGGGTAACACAAGAGAGACACGGGCATGAGCGGGGGTTGGGGGGCAACAGCAGGGAGACACAGGGCATGACAAGGGGGTGGGGTGCAACAGGAGAGAGACACGGTGCATGAGAGGGGCGTGGGGGGTAACAGGAGAGAGACACGGGGCATGAGCAGGGGGCGGGGGGCAACAGCAGGGAGACACGGGGCATGACCGGGGGTGGGGGGTAACAGGAGAGAGACACGGGCATGAGGGGGGGTGGGGGGCAACAGCAGGGAGACACGGGCATGACCGGGGGTGGGGGGAACAGGAGAGAGACACGTGGCATGAGCAGGGGGTGGGGGCAACAGCAGGGAGACACGGGGCATGACCGGGGTTGGGGGGCAACAGGAGAGAGATACGGGGCATGAGCGGGGGGTGGGGGGCAACAACAGGGAGACACGGGGCATGACCAGGGGGTGGGGGGTAACAGGAGAGAGATACAGGGCTTGAGCGGGGGGTGGGGGGCAACAGAAAGGAGACACGGGGCATGACTTGGGGTGGGGGGCAACAGGAGAGAGACACGGTCAAATGAGAGGGGGGTGGGGGGTAGCAGGAGAGAGACATGGGGCATGAGCGGGGGGTCAGGGGCAACAGCAGGGAGACACGGGGCATGACTGGGGGGTAACAGGAGAGAGACACAGGGCATGAGTCGCGGGTGGGGGGCAACAGCAGGGAGACACAGGGCATGACCGGGGGTGGGGGGCAACAGGAGAGAGACACGGGGCATGAGAGGGGGGTGGGGGGGTAACAGGAGAGAGACACGGGGCATGAGTGGGGGGTGGGGGGCAACAGCAGGGATACACGGGGCATGACCGGGGTGGGGGGCAATAGGAGAGAGACACGGGGTATGATAGGGGGTGGAGGGTAACAGGAGAGAGACACGGGGCATGAGGGGGGTAGGGGGCAACATCAGGGAAACACGGGGCATGAGCGGGGGGTGTGGGCAACACAAGGGAGACACAGGGCATGAGAGGGGGGTGGGGGGTAACAGGAGAGAGAGACGAGGCATGAGCGGGGGGTGGGGGGCAGCAGCAGGGAGACACGGGGCATGAGCGGGGGGTGGGGGCCAACAGCAGGGAGACACGCGGCATGACCGGGGGGTTAGGGGCAACAGCAGGGAGACACGGGGCATGAGGGGGGTGGGGGTAACAGGGAAGAGACACGGGGCATGAGAGGGGGGTGGGGGCAACAGGAGAGAGACACGGGGCATGAGAGGGGGGTGGGGGGTAACAGGAGAGAGAGACGGGGCATGAGCGGAGGGTGGGGGCAACATGAGAGAGACACGGGGCATGAACGGGGGTGGGGGGCAACAGCAGTGAGACACTGGGCATGAGCGGGGGGTGGGGGGAATATGAGGGACACAAGGGGCATGAGAGGGGGGTGGAGGGTAACAGGAGAGAGACACAGGGCATGAGCGGGGGGTGGGAGGCAACAGCAGGGAGACACGGGGCATGACCGGGGGTGGGGGGCAACAGAAGGGAGACACGGGGCATGAGCGGGGGTTGGGGGTAACAGGAGAGAGACACGGGGCATGAGAGGGGGGTGGGGGGTTACAGGAGAGACACGGGCCATGAGAGGGGGGTAACAGGAGAGAGACACGGGGCATGAGCGGGGGGGCAACAGCAGAGAGACACGGGGCATGAGAGGGGGGTGGGGGGGCAACAGGAGACAGACACGGGGCATGAGCGGGGGGTGGGGGGCAACAGCAGGGAGACACGGGGCATGAGCGGAGGGCGGGGGAAAACGAGGGAGACACGGGGCATGAGAGGGGGTGGGGGGTAACAGGAGAGAGACACGGGGCATGAGCGGGGGGTGGGGAGCAACAGCAGAGAGACACGGGGCATGACCGGGGGTGGGGGGCAACAGTAGGGAGACACGGGGCATGACCGGGGGGTGGGGGGCAACAGCAGGGAGACACAGGGCATGACCGGAAGGTGGGGGCAACAGGAGAGAGACACGGGGCTTGAGAGGGGGGTGGGGGGTAACAGGAGAGATACACAGGGCATGAGCGGGGGTGGGGGGCAACAGCAGGGAGACATGGGGCATGAATGGGGGGTGGGGGGCAACAGGAGAGAGACACGGGGCATGAGAGTGGGTGGGGGGTAACAGGAGAGGGACACAGGGCATGAGCAGGGGGCAACAGCAGGGAGACACAGGGCATGAGAGGGGGTGGGGGTAACAGGGGAGCGACACAGGGCATGAGCGGGGGGTGGGGGCAACAGCAAGGAGACATGGGGCATGAGAGGGGGGTGGGGGGCAACAAGAGAGAGACACAGGGCATGAGAGGGGGGGTGGGGGTAACAGAAGAGAGACACGAGGCATGAGAGGGGGGTGGGGTGTAAAAGGAGAGAGACACGGGGCATGAGAGGGGGTGGGGGGTAACAGGAGAGAGACACGGGGCATGAGCGGGGGGTTGGGAGCAACAGCAGGGAGACACAGGGCATGAGCAGGGGGTCGGGTGGAACAGGGGAGACACGAGGCATGAGCGGGGGTGGGGGGAACAGGAGAGAGACACAGGGCATGAGCGGGGGGCAACAGCAGGGAGACACGGGGCATAACCGGGGGTGGGGGGTAACACAAGAGAGACACGGCATGAGCGGGGGTTGGGGGGCAACAGCAGGGAGACACAGGGCATGACAAGGGGGTGGGGGGCAACAGGAGAGAGACACGGTGCATGAGAGGGGCGTGGGGGGTAACAGGAGAGAGACACAGGGCATGAGCAGGGGGCGGGGGGCAACAGCAGGGAGACACGGGGCATAACCGGGGGTGGGGGGTAACAGGAGAGAGACACGGGCATGAGTGGGGGGTGGGGGGCAACAGCAGGGAGACACGGGCATGACCGGGGGTGGGGGGCAATAGGAGAGAGACACGGGGTATGAGAGGGGGTGGAGGGTAACAGGAGAGAGACACGGGGCATGAGGAGGGTAGGGGGCAACAGCAGGGAAACACGGGCATGAGCGGGGGGTGTGGGCAACACAAGGGAGACACGGGGCATGAGAGGGGTTTGGGGGGTAACAGGAGAGAGACACGGGGCATGAGCGGGGGATGGGGGCAGCAGCAGGGAGACACAGGGCATGACCAGGGGGTCAGGGGCAACAGCAGGGAGACACGGGGCATGAGGGGGGGTGGGGTAACAGGGGAGAGACACGGGGCATGAGCGGGGTGTGGGGGCAACAGCAGGGAGACATGGGGCATGACCGGGGGTGGGGGGCAACAGGAGAGAGACACGGGGCATGAGAGGGGGGTGGGGGGTAACAGGAGAGAGAGACGGGGCATGAGAGGGGGGTGGGGGGTAACAGGAGAGACACACGGGGCATGAGAGGGTGGTGGCGGGGTAACAGGAGAGAGACATAGGGCATGAGCGGGGGTGGGGGGCAACAGCAGGGAGGCACGGAGCATGAACGGAGGGTGGGGGCAACAGCAGGGAGACACGGGGCATGAGAGGGGGGTGGGGGATAACACGGAGAGAAACACGGGGCATGTGCGGGGGGTGGGGGCAACAGGAGTGAGACACGGGGCATGTGCGTGGGGTGGGGGGCAACAGGAGAGAGACACGGTGCATAAACGGGGGGTGGGGGTAACAGGAGAGAGACACGGGGCATGGGCAGGGGGTGGGGGGTAACAGCAGGGAGACACAGGGCATGAGTGGGGGTTGAGGGGCAACAGCAGGGAGACACGAGGCATGACCGGGGGGTGGGGGGTAACAGGAGAGAAACACGGGGAATGAGCGAGGGGTGGGGGCAACAGGAGAGAGACACAGGGCATGTGCGTGGGCTGGGGGGCAACAGGAGAGAGACACGGTGCCAGGGGGTGGGGGGAACAGGAGAGAGACACGGGGCATGAACGGACGGGTGGGGCAACAGCAGGGAGACACGGGGCATGAGAGGGGGGTGGGGGGTAACAGGAGAGAAACACGGGGAATGAGCGGGGGGTGGGGGCAACAGGAGAGAGACACAGGGCATGTGCGTGGGCTGGGGGGCAACAGGAGAGAGACACGGTGCCAGGGGGTGGGGGGAACAGGAGAGAGACACAGGGCATGAGCAGGGGGTGGGGGCAACAGCAGGGAGACACGGGGCATGACCGGGGGTTGGGGGGCAACAGGAGAGAGACACGGGGCATGAGCGGGGGGTGGGGGGAAACAACAGGGAGACACAGGGCATGACCAGGGGGTGGGGGGTAACAGGAGAGAGATACAGGGCATGAGCGGGGGGTGGGGGGCAACAGCAAGGAGACACGGGGCATGACTGGGGGTGGGGGGCAACAGGAGAGAGACACGGTCAAATGAGAGGGGGGTGGGGGGTAAAAGGAGAAAGACACGGGGCATGAGCGGGGGGTTGGGGGCAACAGCAGGGAGACACGGGGCATGACTGGGGGGTGGGGGGTAACAGGAGAGAGACACAGGGCATGAGTCGCGGGTGGGGGGCAACAGCAGGGAGACACAGGGCATGATCGGGGGTGGGGGGCAACAGGAGAGAGACACGGGGCATGAGAGGGGGGTGGGGGGAATATGAGGGACACAAGGGGCATGAGAGGGGGGTGGAGGGTAACAGGAGAGAGACACAGGGCATGAGCGGGGGGTGGGGGGCAGCAGCAGGGAGACACGGGGCATGAGCGGGGGGTGGGGGCCAACAGCAGGGAGACACGCGGCATGACCGGGGGGTTAGGGGCAACAGCAGGGAGACACGGGGCATGAGGGGGGTGGGGGTAACAGGGAAGAGACACGGGGCATGAGAGGGGGGTGGGGGCAACAGGAGAGAGACACGGGGCATGAGAGGGGGGTGGGGGGTAACAGGAGAGAGAGACGGGGCATGAGCGGAGGGTGGGGGCAACATGAGAGAGACACGGGGCATGAACGGGGGTGGGGGGCAACAGCAGTGAGACACTGGGCATGAGCGGGGGGTGGGGGGAATATGAGGGACACAAGGGGCATGAGAGGGGGGTGGAGGGTAACAGGAGAGAGACACAGGGCATGAGCGGGTGGTGGGAGGCAACAGCAGGGAGACACGGGGCATGACCGGGGGTGGGGGGCAACAGAAGGGAGACACGGGGCATGAGCGGGGGTTGGGGGTAACAGGAGAGAGACACGGGGCATGAGAGGGGGGTGGGGGGTTACAGGAGAGACACGGGCCATGAGAGGGGGGTAACAGGAGAGAGACACGGGGCATGAGCGGGGGGGCAACAGCAGAGAGACACGGGGCATGAGAGGGGGGTGGGGGGGCAACAGGAGACAGACACGGGGCATGAGCGGGGGGTGGGGGGCAACAGCAGGGAGACACGGGGCATGAGCGGAGGGCGGGGGAAAACGAGGGAGACACGGGGCATGAGAGGGGGTGGGGGGTAACAGGAGAGAGACACGGGGCATGAGCGGGGGGTGGGGAGCAACAGCAGAGAGACACGGGGCATGACCGGGGGTGGGGGGCAACAGTAGGGAGACACGGGGCATGACCGGGGGGGTGGGGGGCAACAGCAGGGAGACACAGGGCATGACCGGAAGGTGGGGGGCAACAGGAGAGAGACACGGGGCTTGAGAGGGGGGTGGGGGGTAACAGGAGAGATACACAGGGCATGAGCGGGGGTGGGGGGCAACAACAGGGAGACATGGGGCATGAATGGGGGGTGGGGGGCAACAGGAGAGAGACACGGGGCATGAGAGTGGGTGGGGGGTAACAGGAGAGGGACACAGGGCATGAGCAGGGGGCAACAGCAGGGAGACACAGGGCATGAGAGGGGGTGGGGGTAACAGGGGAGCGACACAGGGCATGAGCGGGGGGTGGGGGCAACAGCAAGGAGACATGGGGCATGAGAGGGGGTGGGGGGCAACAGGAGAGAGACACAGGGCATGAGAGGGGGGTGGGGGTAACAGAAGAGAGACACGAGGCATGAGAGGGGGGTGGGGTGTAAAAGGAGAGAGACACGGGGCATGAGAGGGGGTGGGGGGTAACAGGAGAGAGACACGGGGCATGAGCGGGGGGTTGGGAGCAACAGCAGGGAGACACAGGGCATGAGCAGGGGGTCGGGGGGAACAGGGGAGACACGAGGCATGAGCGGGGGTGGGGGGAATAGGAGAGAGACACAGGGCATGAGCGGGGGGCAACAGCAGGGAGACACGGGGCATGACCTGCGGGTGGGGGGTAACACAAGAGAGACACGGGCATGAGCGGGGGTTGGGGGGCAACAGCAGGGAGACACAGGGCATGACAAGGGGGTGGGGTGCAACAGGAGAGAGACACGGTGCATGAGAGGGGCGTGGGGGGTAACAGGAGAGAGACACGGGGCATGAGCAGGGGGCGGGGGGCAACAGCAGGGAGACACGGGGCATGACCGGGGGTGGGGGGTAACAGGAGAGAGACACGGGCATGAGGGGGGGTGGGGGGCAACAGCAGGGAGACACGGGCATGACCGGGGGTGGGGGGAACAGGAGAGAGACACGTGGCATGAGCAGGGGGTGGGGGCAACAGCAGGGAGACACGGGGCATGACCGGGGTTGGGGGGCAACAGGAGAGAGATACGGGGCATGAGCGGGGGGTGGGGGGCAACAACAGGGAGACACGGGGCATGACCAGGGGGTGGGGGGTAACAGGAGAGAGATACAGGGCTTGAGCGGGGGGGTGGGGGGCAACAGAAAGGAGACACGGGGCATGACTTGGGGTGGGGGGCAACAGGAGAGAGACACGGTCAAATGAGAGGGGGGTGGGGGGTAGCAGGAGAGAGACATGGGGCATGAGCGGGGGGTCAGGGGCAACAGCAGGGAGACACGGGGCATGACTGGGGGGTAACAGGAGAGAGACACAGGGCATGAGTCGCGGGTGGGGGGCAACAGCAGGGAGACACAGGGCATGACCGGGGGTGGGGGGCAACAGGAGAGAGACACGGGGCATGAGAGGGGGGTGGGGGGTAACAGGAGAGAGACACGGGGCATGAGTGGGGGGTGGGGGGCAACAGCAGGGATACACGGGGCATGACCGGGGTGGGGGGCAATAGGAGAGAGACACGGGGTATGAGAGGGGGTGGAGGGTAACAGGAGAGAGACACGGGGCATGAGGGGGGTAGGGGGCAACATCAGGGAAACACGGGGCATGAGCGGGGGGTGTGGGCAACACAAGGGAGACACAGGGCATGAGAGGGGGGTGGGGGGTAACAGGAGAGAGAGACGAGGCATGAGCGGGGGGTGGGGGGCAGCAGCAGGGAGACACGGGGCATGAGCGGGGGGTGGGGGCCAACAGCAGGGAGACACGCGGCATGACCGGGGGGTTAGGGGCAACAGCAGGGAGACACGGGGCATGAGGGGGGTGGGGGTAACAGGGAAGAGACACGGGGCATGAGAGGGGGGTGGGGGCAACAGGAGAGAGACACGGGGCATGAGAGGGGGGTGGGGGGTAACAGGAGAGAGAGACGGGGCATGAGCGGAGGGTGGGGGCAACATGAGAGAGACACGGGGCATGAACGGGGGTGGGGGGCAACAGCAGTGAGACACTGGGCATGAGCGGGGGGTGGGGGGAATATGAGGGACACAAGGGGCATGAGAGGGGGGTGGAGGGTAACAGGAGAGAGACACAGGGCATGAGCGGGGGGTGGGAGGCAACAGCAGGGAGACACGGGGCATGACCGGGGGTGGGGGGCAACAGAAGGGAGACACGGGGCATGAGCGGGGGTTGGGGGTAACAGGAGAGAGACACGGGGCATGAGAGGGGGGTGGGGGGTTACAGGAGAGACACGGGCCATGAGAGGGGGGTAACAGGAGAGAGACACGGGGCATGAGCGGGGGGGCAACAGCAGAGAGACACGGGGCATGAGAGGGGGGTGGGGGGCAACAGGAGACAGACACGGGGCATGAGCGGGGGGTGGGGGGCAACAGCAGGGAGACACGGGGCATGAGCGGAGGGCGGGGGAAAACGAGGGAGACACGGGGCATGAGAGGGGGTGGGGGGTAACAGGAGAGAGACACGGGGCATGAGCGGGGGGTGGGGAGCAACAGCAGAGAGACACGGGGCATGACCGGGGGTGGGGGGCAACAGTAGGGAGACACGGGGCATGACCGGGGGGTGGGGGGCAACAGCAGGGAGACACAGGGCATGACCGGAAGGTGGGGGGCAACAGGAGAGAGACACGGGGCTTGAGAGGGGGGTGGGGGGTAACAGGAGAGATACACAGGGCATGAGCGGGGGTGGGGGGCAACAGCAGGGAGACATGGGGCATGAATGGGGGGTGGGGGGCAACAGGAGAGAGACACGGGGCATGAGAGTGGGTGGGGGGTAACAGGAGAGGGACACAGGGCATGAGCAGGGGGCAACAGCAGGGAGACACAGGGCATGAGAGGGGGTGGGGGTAACAGGGGAGCGACACAGGGCATGAGCGGGGGGTGGGGGCAACAGCAAGGAGACATGGGGCATGAGAGGGGGGTGGGGGGCAACAAGAGAGAGACACAGGGCATGAGAGGGGGGGTGGGGGTAACAGAAGAGAGACACGAGGCATGAGAGGGGGGTGGGGTGTAAAAGGAGAGAGACACGGGGCATGAGAGGGGGTGGGGGTAACAGGAGAGAGACACGGGGCATGAGCGGGGGGTTGGGAGCAACAGCAGGGAGACACAGGGCATGAGCAGGGGGTCGGGTGGAACAGGGGAGACACGAGGCATGAGCGGGGGTGGGGGGAACAGGAGAGAGACACAGGGCATGAGCGGGGGGCAACAGCAGGGAGACACGGGGCATGACCTGCGGGTGGGGGGTAACACAAGAGAGACACGGGCATGAGCGGGGGTTGGGGGGCAACAGCAGGGAGACACAGGGCATGACAAGGGGGTGGGGGGCAACAGGAGAGAGACACGGTGCATGAGAGGGGCGTGGGGGGTAACAGGAGAGAGACACGGGGCATGAGCAGGGGGCGGGGGGCAACAGCAGGGAGACACGGGGCATAACCGGGGGTGGGGGGTAACAGGAGAGAGACACGGGCATGAGTGGGGGGTGGGGGGCAACAGCAGGGAGACACGGGCATGACCGGGGGTGGGGGGCAATAGGAGAGAGACACGGGGTATGAGAGGGGGTGGAGGGTAACAGGAGAGAGACACGGGGCATGAGGAGGGTAGGGGGCAACAGCAGGGAAACACGGGCATGAGCGGGGGGTGTGGGCAACACAAGGGAGACACGGGGCATGAGAGGGGTTTGGGGGGTAACAGGAGAGAGACACGGGGCATGAGCGGGGGGTGGGGGCAGCAGCAGGGAGACACGGGGCATGAGCGGGGATAGGGGCCAACAGCAGGGAGACACAGGGCATGACCGGGGGGTCAGGGGCAACAGCAGGGAGACACGGGGCATGAGCGGGGTGTGGGGGCAACAGCAGGGAGACATGGGGCATGACCGGGGGTGGGGGGCAACAGGAGAGAGACACGGGGCATGAGAGGGGGGTGGGGGGTAACAGGAGAGAGAGACGGGGCATGAGAGGGGGGTGGGGGGTAACAGGAGAGACACACGGGGCATGAGAGGGTGGTGGCGGGGTAACAGGAGAGAGACATAGGGCATGAGCGGGGGTGGGGGGCAACAGCAGGGAGGCACGGAGCATGAACGGAGGGTGGGAGCAACAGCAGGGAGACACGGGGCATGAGAGGGGGGTGGGGGATAACAGGAGAGAAACACGGGGCATGTGCGGGGGGTGGGGGCAACAGGAGAGAGACACGGGGCATGTGCGTGGGGTGGGGGGCAACAGGAGAGAGACACGGTGCATAAGCGGGGGGTGGGGGTAACAGGAGAGAGACACGGGGCATGGGCAGGGGGTGGGGGGTAACAGCAGGGAGACACAGGGCATGAGTGGGGGTTGAGGGGCAACAGCAGGGAGACACGAGGCATGACCGGGGGGTGGGGGGTAACAGGAGAGAAACACGGGGAATGAGCGGGGGGTGGGGGCAACAGGAGAGAGACACAGGGCATGTGCGTGGGCTGGGGGGCAACAGGAGAGAGACACGGTGCCAGGGGGTGGGGGGAACAGGAGAGAGACACGGGGCATGAACGGACGGGTGGGGCAACAGCAGGGAGACACGGGGCATGAGAGGGGGGTGGGGGGTAACAGGAGAGAAACACGGGGAATGAGCGGGGGGTGGGGGCAACAGGAGAGAGACACAGGGCATGTGCGTGGGCTGGGGGGCAACAGGAGAGAGACACGGTGCCAGGGGGTGGGGGGAACAGGAGAGAGACACAGGGCATGAGCAGGGGGTGGGGGCAACAGCAGGGAGACACGGGGCATGACCGGGGGTTGGGGGGCAACAGGAGAGAGACACGGGGCATGAGCGGGGGGTGGGGGGAAACAACAGGGAGACACAGGGCATGACCAGGGGGTGGGGGGTAACAGGAGAGAGATACAGGGCATGAGCGGGGGGTGGGGGGCAACAGCAAGGAGACACGGGGCATGACTGGGGGTGGGGGGCAACAGGAGAGAGACACGGTCAAATGAGAGGGGGGTGGGGGGTAAAAGGAGAAAGACACGGGGCATGAGCGGGGGGTTGGGGGCAACAGCAGGGAGACACGGGGCATGACTGGGGGGTGGGGGGTAACAGGAGAGAGACACAGGGCATGAGTCGCGGGTGGGGGGCAACAGCAGGGAGACACAGGGCATGATCGGGGGTGGGGGGCAACAGGAGAGAGACACGGGGCATGAGAGGGGGGTGGGGGGTAACAGGAGAGAGACACGGGCATGAGAGGGGGTGGGGGCAACAGTAGGGAGACACAGGGCATGAGCCGGCGGTGGGGGCAACAGCAGGGAGACACGGGGCATGACCGGGGGTGGGGGGCAACAGGAGAGAGACACAGGGCATGAGAGGGAGGTGGGGGTAACAGGAGAGAGACACGGGCATGAAAGGGGGGTGGGGGGTAACAGGAGAGAGACACAGGGCAAGAGAGGGGGTTGTAACAGGAGAGAGACATGGGGCATGAGCGGGGGGTGAGGGGCAACAGCAAGGAGACACGGGGCTTGAGTGGAGGGTGGGGGGCAACAGCAGGGAGACATGGGGCACGAGAGGGGGGTGGGGGTAACAGGAGAGAGACACGGGCATGAGAGGGGGGTGGGGGTAACAGGAGAGAGACACAGGGCAAGAGAGGGGGGTGTAACAGGAGAGAGACATGGGGCATGAGCGGGGGATGGGGGCAACAGGAGAGACACGGGGCATGAGCGAGGGGTGGGGGGCAACAGGAGAGAGACACGGGGCATGAGAGGGGGGTGGGGGTAACAGGAGAGAGACACGGGGCATGAGCGGGGGGTGGGGGGCAACACCAGGGAGACACGGGGCATGAGTGGGGGGTGAGGGGCAACAGCAGGGAGACACAGGGCATGAGCGGGGGTGGGGGGAACAGGAGAGAGACACGGGGCATGAGCGGGGCGTAGGGGGCAACAACAGGGAGACACGGGGCATGACCAGGGGGTGGGGGGCAACAGGAGAGAGACACGGGGCATGAGAGGGGGGTGGGTGCAACAGCAGGGAGACACAGGGCATGACCGGGGGTGGGGGGCAACAGGAGAGAGACACGGGGCATGAGAGGGGGGTGGGGGGTAACAGGAGAGAGACACGGGGCATGAGTGGGGGGTGGGGGGCAACAGCAGGGAGACACGGGGCATGACCGGGGTGGGGGGCAATAGGAGAGAGACACGGGGTATGAGAGGGGGTGGAGGGTAACAGGAGAGAGACACGGGGCATGAGGGGGGTAGGGGGCAACAGCAGGGAAACACGGGGCATGAGCGGGGGGGGTGGGCAACACAAGGGAGACACAGGGCATGAGAGGGGAGTGGGGGGTAACAGGAGAGAGAGACGGGGCATGAGCGGGGGGTGGGGGGCAGCAGCAGGGAGACACGGGGCTTGAGCGGGGGTGGGGGCCAACAGCAGGGAGACACGGGGCATGACCGGGGGGTTAGGGGCAACAGCAGGGAGACACGGGGCATGAGGGGGGTTGGGGTAACAGGGAAGAGACACGGGGCATGAGAGGGGGGTGGGGGCAACAGGAGAGAGACACGGGGCATGAGAGGGGGGTGGGGGGTAACAGGAGAGAGAGACGGGGCATGAGCGGAGGGTGGGGGCAACATGAGAGAGACACGGGGCATGAACGGGGGTGGGGGGCAACAGCAGTGAGACACTGGGCATGAGCGGGGGGTGGGGGGAATATGAGGGACACAAGGGGCATGAGAGGGGGGTGGAGGGTAACAGGAGAGAGACACAGGGCATGAGCGGGGGTGGGAGGCAACAGCAGGGAGACACGTGGCATGACCGGGGGTGGGGGGCAACAGAAGGGAGACACGGGGCATGAGCGGGGGTTGGGGGTAACAGGAGAGAGACACGGGGCATGAGAGGGGGGTGGGGGGTTACAGGAGAGACACGGGCCATGAGAGGGGGGTGGGGGGTAACAGGAGAGAGACACGGGGCATGAGCGGGGGGCAACAGCAGAGAGACACGGGGCATGAGAGGGGGGTGGGGGGGCAACAGGAGACAGACACGGGGCATGAGCGGGGGGTGGGGGGCAACAGGAGAGAGACACAGGGCATGAGAGGGAGGTGGGGGTAACAGGAGAGAGACACGGGCATGAAAGGGGGGTGGGGGGTAACAGGAGAGAGACACAGGGCAAGAGAGGGGGGTGTAACAGGAGAGAGACATGGGGCATGAGCGGGGGGTGAGGGGCAACAGCAGGGAGACACGGGGCTTGAGTGGAGGGTGGGGGGCAACAGCAGGGAGACATGGGGCATGAGAGGGGGGTGGGGGTAACAGGAGAGAGACACGGGCATGAGAGGGGGTGGGGGGTAACAGGAGAGAGACACAGGGCAAGAGAGGGGGGTGTAACAGGAGAGAGACATGGGGCATGAGCGGGGGATGGGGGCAACAGGAGAGACACGGGGCATGAGCGAGGGGTGGGGGGCAACAGGAGAGAGACACGGGGCATGAGAGGGGGGTGGGGGTAACAGGAGAGAGACACGGGGCATGAGCGGGGGGTGAGGGGCAACACCAGGGAGACACGGGGCATGAGTGGGGGGTGAGGGGCAACAGCAGGGAGACACAGGGCATGAGCGGGGGTGGGGGGAACAGGAGAGAGACACGGGGCATGAGCGGGGCGTAGGGGGCAACAACAGGGAGACACGGGGCATGACCAGGGGGTGGGGGGCAACAGGAGAGAGACACGGGGCATGAGAGGGGGGTGGGGGCAACAGCAGGGAGACACAGGGCATGACCGGGGGTGGGTGGCAACAGGAGAGAGACACGGGGCATGAGAGGGGGGTGGGGGGTAACAGGAGAGAGACACAGGGCATGAGTGGGGGGTGGGGGGCAACAGCAGGGAGACACGGGGCATGACCGGGGTGGGGGGCAATAGGAGAGAGACACGGGGTATGAGAGGGGGTGGAGGGTAACAGGAGAGAGACACGGGGCATGAGGGGGGTAGGGGGCAACAGCAGGGAAACACAGGGCATGAGCGGGGGGTGTGGGCAACACAAGGGAGACACAGGGCATGAGAGGGGGGTGGGGGGTAACAGGAGAGAGAGACCGGGCATGAGCGGGGGGTGGGGGGCAGCAGCAGGGAGACACGGGGCATGAGCGGGGGGTGGGGGCCAACAGCAGGGAGACACGGGGCATGACCGGGGGGTTAGGGGCAACAGCAGGGAGACACGGGGCATGAGGGGGGTGGGGGTAACAGGGAAGAGACACGGGGCATGAGAGGGGGGTGGGGGCAACAGGAGAGAGACACGGGGCATGAGAGGGGGGTGGGGGGTAACAGGAGAGAGAGACGGGGCATGAGCGGAGGGTGGGGGCAACATGAGAGATACACGGGGCATGAACGGGGGTGGGGGGCAACAGCAGTGAGACACTGGGCATGAGCGGGGGGTGGGGGGAATATGAGGGACACAAGGGGCATGAGAGGGGGGTGGAGGGTAACAGGAGAGAGACACAGGCATTGAGCGGGGGGTGGGAGGCAACAGCAGGGAGACATGCGGCATGACCGGGGGTGGGGGGCAACAGAAGGGAGACACGGGGCATGAGCGGGGGTTGGGGGTAACAGGAGAGAGACACGGGGCATGAGAGGGGGGTGGGGGGTTACAGGAGAGACACGGGCCATGAGAGGGGGGTGGGGGGTAACAGGAGAGAGACACGGGGCATGAGCGGGGGGGCAACAGCAGAGAGACACGGGGCATGAGAGGGGGGGGCAACAGGAGACAGACACGGGGCATGAGCGGGGGGTGGGGGGCAACAGCAGGGAGACACAGGGCATGACCGGGGGTGGGGGGCAACAGGAGAGAGACACGGGGCATGAGAGGGGGGTGGGGGGTAACAGGAGAGAGACACGGGGCATGAGTGGGGGGTGGGGGGCAACAGCAGGGAGACACGGGGCATGACCGGGGTGGGGGGCAATAGGAGAGAGACACGGGGTATGAGAGGGGGTGGAGGGTAACAGGAGAGAGACACGGGGCATGAGGGGGGTAGGGGGCAACAGCAGGGAAACACGGGGCATGAGCGGGGGGGGTGGGCAACACAAGGGAGACACAGGGCATGAGAGGGGGGTGGGGGGTAACAGGAGAGAGAGACGGGGCATGAGCGGGGGGTGGGGGGCAGCAGCAGGGAGACACGGGGCTTGAGCGGGGGTGGGGGCCAACAGCAGGGAGACACGGGGCATGACCGGGGGGTTAGGGGCAACAGCAGGGAGACACGGGGCATGAGGGGGGTTGGGGTAACAGGGAAGAGACACGGGGCATGAGAGGGGGGTGGGGGCAACAGGAGAGAGACACGGGGCATGAGAGGGGGGTGGGGGGTAACAGGAGAGAGAGACGGGGCATGAGCGGAGGGTGGGGGCAACATGAGAGAGACACGGGGCATGAACGGGGGTGGGGGGCAACAGCAGTGAGACACTGGGCATGAGCGGGGGGTGGGGGGAATATGAGGGACACAAGGGGCATGAGAGGGGGGTGGAGGGTAACAGGAGAGAGACACAGGGCATGAGCGGGGGGTGGGAGGCAACAGCAGGGAGACACGGGGCATGACCGGGGGTGGGGGGCAACAGAAGGGAGACACGGGGCATGAGCGGGGGTTGGGGGTAACAGGAGAGAGACACGGGGCATGAGAGGGGGGTGGGGGGTTACAGGAGAGACACGGGCCATGAGAGGGGGGGGGGGTAACAGGAGAGAGACACGGGGCATGAGCGGGGGGCAACAGCAGAGAGACACGGGGCATGAGAGGGGGGTGGGGGGGCAACAGGAGACAGACACGGGGCATGAGCGGGGGGTGGGGGGCAACAGGAGAGAGACACAGGGCATGAGAGGGAGGTGGGGGTAACAGGAGAGAGACACGGGCATGAAAGGGGGGTGGGGGGTAACAGGAGAGAGACACAGGGCAAGAGAGGGGGGTGTAACAGGAGAGAGACATGGGGCATGAGCGGGGGGTGAGGGGCAACAGCAGGGAGACACGGGGCTTGAGTGGAGGGTGGGGGGCAACAGCAGGGAGACATGGGGCATGAGAGGGGGGTGGGGGTAACAGGAGAGAGACACGGGCATGAGAGGGGGTGGGGGGTAACAGGAGAGAGACACAGGGCAAGAGAGGGGGGTGTAACAGGAGAGAGACATGGGGCATGAGCGGGGGATGGGGGCAACAGGAGAGACACGGGGCATGAGCGAGGGGTGGGGGGCAACAGGAGAGAGACACGGGGCATGAGAGGGGGGTGGGGGTAACAGGAGAGAGACACGGGGCATGAGCGGGGGGTGAGGGGCAACACCAGGGAGACACGGGGCATGAGTGGGGGGTGAGGGGCAACAGCAGGGAGACACAGGGCATGAGCGGGGGTGGGGGGAACAGGAGAGAGACACGGGGCATGAGCGGGGCGTAGGGGGCAACAACAGGGAGACACGGGGCATGACCAGGGGGTGGGGGGCAACAGGAGAGAGACACGGGGCATGAGAGGGGGGTGGGGGCAACAGCAGGGAGACACAGGGCATGACCGGGGGTGGGTGGCAACAGGAGAGAGACACGGGGCATGAGAGGGGGGTGGGGGGTAACAGGAGAGAGACACAGGGCATGAGTGGGGGGTGGGGGGCAACAGCAGGGAGACACGGGGCATGACCGGGGTGGGGGGCAATAGGAGAGAGACACGGGGTATGAGAGGGGGTGGAGGGTAACAGGAGAGAGACACGGGGCATGAGGGGGGTAGGGGGCAACAGCAGGGAAACACAGGGCATGAGCGGGGGGTGTGGGCAACACAAGGGAGACACAGGGCATGAGAGGGGGGTGGGGGGTAACAGGAGAGAGAGACCGGGCATGAGCGGGGGGTGGGGGGCAGCAGCAGGGAGACACGGGGCATGAGCGGGGGGTGGGGGCCAACAGCAGGGAGACACGGGGCATGACCGGGGGGTTAGGGGCAACAGCAGGGAGACACGGGGCATGAGGGGGGTGGGGGTAACAGGGAAGAGACACGGGGCATGAGAGGGGGGTGGGGGCAACAGGAGAGAGACACGGGGCATGAGAGGGGGGTGGGGGGTAACAGGAGAGAGAGACGGGGCATGAGCGGAGGGTGGGGGCAACATGAGAGATACACGGGGCATGAACGGGGGTGGGGGGCAACAGCAGTGAGACACTGGGCATGAGCGGGGGGTGGGGGGAATATGAGGGACACAAGGGGCATGAGAGGGGGGTGGAGGGTAACAGGAGAGAGACACAGGCATTGAGCGGGGGGTGGGAGGCAACAGCAGGGAGACATGCGGCATGACCGGGGGTGGGGGGCAACAGAAGGGAGACACGGGGCATGAGCGGGGGTTGGGGGTAACAGGAGAGAGACACGGGGCATGAGAGGGGGGTGGGGGGTTACAGGAGAGACACGGGCCATGAGAGGGGGGTGGGGGGTAACAGGAGAGAGACACGGGGCATGAGCGGGGGGGCAACAGCAGAGAGACACGGGGCATGAGAGGGGGGGCAACAGGAGACAGACACGGGGCATGAGCGGGGGGTGGGGGGCAACAGCAGGGAGACACGGGGCATGAGCGGAGGGCGGGGGAAAACGAGGGAGACACGGGGCATGAGAGGGGGTGGGGGGTAACAGGAGAGAGACACGGGGCATGAGCGGGGGTTGGGGAGCAACAGCAGAGAGACACGGGGCATGACCGGGGGTGGGGGGCAACAGTAGGGAGACACGGGGCATGACCGGGGGGTGGGGGGCAACAGCAGGGAGACACAGGGCATGACCGGAAGGTGGGGGGCAACAGGAGAGAGACACGGGGCTTGAGAGGGGGGTGGGGGGCAACAGGAGAGATACACAGGGCATGAGCGGGGGTGGGGGGCAACAGCAGGGAGACATGGGGCATGAATGGGGGGTGGGGGGCAACAGGAGAGAGACACGGGGCATGAGAGTGGGTGGGGGGTAACAGGAGAGGGACACAGGGCATGAGCAGGGGGCAACAGCAGGGAGACACAGGGCATGACCGGGGTTTGGGGGGTAACAGGAGAAAAACACAGGGCATGAGCGGGGGGTGGGAGCAAAAGCAGGGAGACACGGGGCATGAGCGGGGGTGGGGGGCAACAGGAGAGAGACACGGGGCATGAGCGGGGGGTGGGGGAACAGGAGAGAGACACTGAGCATGAGCGGGGGGTGGGGGGCAACAGCAGGGAGACACAGGGCATGACCGGGCGTTGGGGGGAACAGGAGAGAGACACAGGGCATGAGAGGGGGGTGGAGGGTAACAGGAGAGAGACATGGGGCATGAGAGGGGGGTGGGAGGCAACAACAGGGAGACACGGGGCATGAGCATGGGGTGGGGGAACACGAGGGAGGCACAGGGCATGAGAGGGGGCTGGGGGTAACAGGGGAGAGACACGGGGCATGAGCGGGGGGTGGGGGCAACAGCAGGGAGATACGGGCATGAGCGCGGGTGGGGGTAACAGGGGAGCGACACGGGGTATGAGCGGGGGGTGGGGGCAACAGCAAGGAGACATGGGGCATGAGAGGGGGGTGGGGGGAAACAGGAGAGAGACACAGGGCATGAGAGGGGGGTGGGGGTAACAGGAGAGAGACACGAGGCATGAGAGGGGGGTGGGGTGTAAAAGGAGAGAGACACGGGGCATGAGAGGGGGTGGGGGGTAACAGGAGAGAGACACGGGGCATGAGCGGGGGGTTGGGAGCAACAGCAGGGAGACACAGGGCATGAGCAGGGGGTCGGGGGGAACAGGGGAGACACGAGGCATGAGCGGGGGTGCGGGGAACAGGAGAGAGACACAGGGCATGAGCGGGGGGCAACAGCAGGGAGACACGGGGCATGACCTGCGGGTGGGGGGTAACACAAGAGAGACACGGGCATGAGCGGGGGTTGGGGGGCAACAGCAGGGAGACACAGGGCATGACAAGGGGGTGGGGGGCAACAGGAGAGAGACACGGTGCATGAGAGGGGCGTGGGGGTAACAGGAGGGAGACACGGGGCATGAGCAGGGGGCGGGGGGCAACAGCAGGGAGACACGGGGCATGACCGGGGGTGGGGGGTAACAGGAGAGAGACACGGGGCATGAGTGGGGGGTGGGGGCAACAGCAGGGAGACACGGGCATGACCGGGGGTGGGGGGCAATAGGAGAGAGACACGGGGTATGAGAGGGGGTGGAGGGTAACAGGAGAGAGACACGGGGCATGAGGAGGGTAGGGGGCAACAGCAGGGAAACACGGGCATGAGCGGGGGGTGTGGGCAACACAAGGGAGACACGGGGCATGAGAGGGGTTTGGGGGGTAACAGGAGAGAGACACGGGGCATGAGCGGGGGGTGGGGGGCAGCAGCAGGGAGACACGGGGCATGAGCGGGGATAGGGGCCAACAGCAGGGAGACACGGGGCATGATCGGGGGGTCAGGGGCAACAGCAGGGAGACACGGGGCATGAGGGGGGGTGGGGTAACAGGGGAGAGACACGGGGCATGAGCGGGGTGTGGGGGCAACAGCAGGGAGACATGGGGCATGACCGGGGGTGGGGGGCAACAGGAGAGAGACACGGGGCATGAGAGGGGGGTGGGGGGTAACAGGAGAGAGACACGGGGCATGAGAGGGGGTGGGGGTAACAGGAGAGACACACGGGGCATGAGAGGGTGGTGGCGGGGTAACAGGAGAGAGACATAGGGCATGAGCGGGGGTGGGGGGCAACAGCAGGGAGGCACGGAGCATGAACGGAGGGTGGGGGCAACAGCAGGGAGACACGGGGCATGAGAGGGGGGTGGGGATAACAGGAGAGAAACACGGGGCATGAGCGGGGGGTGGGGGCAACAGGAGAGAGACACGGGGCATGTGCGTGGGGTGGGGGGCAACAGGAGAGAGACACGGTGCATAAGCGGGGGGTGGGGGTAACAGGAGAGAGACACGGGGCATGGGCAGGGGATGGGGGGTAACAGCAGGGAGACACAGGGCATGAGTGGGGGTTGAGGGGCAACAGCAGGGAGACACGAGGCATGACCGGGGGGTGGGGGGAACAGGAGAGAGACACGGGGCATGAACGGACGGGTGGGGCAACAGCAGGGAGACACGGGGCATGAGAGGGGGGTGGGGGAGAACAGGAGAGAAACACGGGTAATGAGCGGGGGGTGGGGGCAACAGGAGAGAGACACAGGGCATGTACGTGGGCTGGGGGGCAACAGGAGAGAGACACGGTGCCAGGGGGTGGGGGGAACAGGAGAGAGACACGGGGCATGAGCAGGGGGTGGGGGCAACAGCAGGGAGACACGGGGCATGACCGGGGGTTGGGGGGCAACAGGAGAGAGACACGGGGCATGAGCGGGGGGTGGGGGGCAACAACAGGGAGACACAGGGCATGACCAGGGGGTGGGGGGTAACAGGAGAGAGATACAGGGCATGAGCGGGGGGTGGGGGGCAACAGCAAGGAGACACGGGGCATGACTGGGGGTGGGGGGCAACAGGAGAGAGACACGGTCAAATGAGAGGGGGGTGAGGGGTAACAGGAGAAAGACACGGGGCATGAGCGGGGGGTCGGGGGCAACAGCAGGGAGACACGGGGCATGACTGGGGGGTGGGGGGTAACAGGAGAGAGACACAGGGCATGAGTCGCGGGTGGGGGGCAACAGCAGGGAGACACAGGGCATGATCGGGGGTGGGGGGCAACAGGAGAGAGACACAGGGCATGAGAGGGGGGTGGGGGGTAACAGGAGAGAGACACGGGCATGAGAGGGGGTGGGGGCAACAGTAGGGAGACACAGGGCATGAGCGGGCAGTGGGGGGCAACAGCAGGGAGACACGGGGCATGACCGGGGGTGGGGGGCAACAGGAGAGAGACACAGGGCATGAGAGGGAGGTGGGGGTAACAGGAGAGAGACACGGGCATGAAAGGGGGGTGGGGGTAACAGGAGAGAGACACAGGGCAAGAGAGGGGGGTGTAACAGGAGAGAGACATGGGGCATGTGCGGGGGGTGAGGGGCAACAGCAGGGAGACACAGTGCTTGAGAGAGAGGTGGGGGTAACAGGAGAGAGACACGGGCATGAAAGGGGGGTGGGGGTAACAGGAGAGAGACACAGGGCAAGAGAGGGGGGTGTAACAGGAGAGAGACATGGGGCATGAGCGGGGGGTGGGGGGCAACAGCAGGGAGACATGGGGTATGAGAGGGGGGTGGGGGTAACAGGAGAGAGACATGGGCATGAGAGGGGGTGGGGGTAACAGGAGAGAGACACAGGGCAAGAGAGGGGGGTGTAACAGGAGAGAGACATGGGGCATGAGCGGGGGATGGGGGCAACAGGAGAGACACGGGGCATGAGTGAGGGGTGGGGGGCAACAGGAGAGAGACACGGGGCATGAGAGGGGGGTGGGGGTAACAGGAGAGAGACACGGGGCATGAGCGGGGCGTGGGGGGCAACACCAGGGAGACACGGGGCATGAGCAGGGGGTGAGGGGCAACAGCAGGGAGACACAGGGCATGAGCGGGGATGGGGGGAACAGGAGAGAGACACGGGGCATGAGCAGGGCGTAGGGGGCAACAACAGGGAGACACGGGGCATGACCAGGGGGTGGGGGGCAACAGGAGAGAGACACGGGGCATGAGAGGGGGGTGGGGGCAACAGCAGGGAGACACAGGGCATGAGCAGGGGGTCGGGGGGAACAGGGGAGACACGAGGCATGAGCGGGGGTGGGGGGAACAGGAGAGAGACACAGGGCATGAGTGGGGGTGGGGGGCAACAGCAGGGAGACACGGGGCATGACCGGGGTGGGGGGGCAACAGGAGAGGGGGTGGAGGGTAACAGGAGAGAGACACGGGCATGAGGGGGGTAGGGGGCAACAGCAGACAGAGACCCAGGGCATGACCAGAAGGTGGGGGGCAACAGCAGGGAGACATGGGGCATGAGAGGGGGGTGGGGGTAACAGGAGAGAGACACGGGTCATGAGCGGGGGATGGGGGCAACAGGAGAGACACGGGGCATGAGTGAGGGGTGGGGGGCAACAGGAGAGAGACACGGGGCATGAGAGGGGTGTGGGGGCAACAGGAGAGAGACACGGGGCATGAGAGGGGGGTGGGGGCAACAGCAGGGAGACACGGGGCATGAGCGGGGGGTCGGGGGGAACAGGAGAGAGACACAGGGCATGAGCGGGCGGTGGGGGGCAACAGCAGGGAGACACGGGGCATGACCGGGGGTGGGGGGCAACAGGAGAGAGACACAGGGCATGAGAGGGAGGTGGGGGTAACAGGAGAGAGACACGGGCATGAGAGGGGGGTGGGGGGTAACAGGAGAGAGACACAGGGCAAGAGAGGGGGGTGTAACAGGAGAGAGACATGGGGCATGAGCGGGGGGTGAGGGGCAACAGCAGGGAGACACGGGGCTTGAGTGGAGGGTGGGGGGCAACAGCAGGGAGACATGGGGCATGAGAGGGGTGTGGGGGTAACAGGAGAGAGACACGGGCATGAGAGGGGGGTGGGGGGTAACAGGAGAGAGACACAGGGCAAGAGAGGGGGGTGTAACAGGAGAGAGACATGGGGCATGAGCGGGGGATGGGGGCAACAGGAGAGACACGGGGCATGAGCGAGGGGTGGGGGGCAACAGGAGAGAGACACGGGGCATGAGAGGGGGGTGGGGGTAACAGGAGAGAGACACGGGGCATGAGCGGGGGGTGGGGGGCAACACCAGGGAGACACAGGGCATGAGCGGGGGGTGAGGGGCAACAGCAGGGAGACACAGGGCATGAGCGGGGGTGGGGGGAACAGGAGAGAGACACGGGGCATGAGCGGGGCGTAGGGGGCAACAACAGGGAGACACGGGGCATGACCAGGGGGTGGGGGGCAAACAGGAGAGAGACACGGGGCATGAGAGGGGGGTGGGGGCAACAGCAGGGAGACACGGGGCATGAGCGGGGGGTCGGGGGGAACAGGGGAGACACGAGGCTTGAGCGGGGGTGGAGGGAACAGGAGAGAGACACAGGGCATGAGTGGGGGTGGGGGGCAACAGCAGGGAGACACGGGGCATGACCGGGGTGGGGGGCAATAGGAGGGAGACACGGGGTATGAGAGGGGGTGATGGGTAACAGGAGAGAGACACGGGGCATGAGGGGGGTAGGGGGCAACAGCAGACGACAAAGACCCAGGGCATGACCGGAAGGTGGGGGGCAACCACAGGGAGACATGGGGCATGAGAGAGGGGTGGGGGTAACAGGAGAGAGACACGGGTCATGAGCGGGGGATGGGGGCAACAGGAGAGACACGGGGCATGAGCGAGGGGTGGGGGGCAACAGGAGAGAGACACGGGGCATGAGAGGGGTGTGGGGGCAACAGGAGAGAGACACGGGGCATGAGAGGGGGTGGGGGCAACAGCAGGGAGACACGGGGCATGAGCGGGGGGTCGGGGGGAACAGGAGAGAGACACAGGGCATGAGTGGGGGGTGGGGGGCAACAGCAAGGAGACACGGGGCATGACCGGGGTGGGGGGGTATAGGAGAGAGACACAGGGTATGAGAGGGGGTGGAGGGTAACAGGAGAGAGACACGGGGCATGAGGGGGGTAGGGGGCAACAGCAGGGAAACACGGGGCATGAGCGGGGGGTGTGGGCAACACGAGGGAGACACAGGGCATGAGAGGGGGGTGGGGGTAACAGGAGAGAGACACGGGGCATGAGCGGGGGGTTGGGGCCAACAGCAGGGAGACACGGGGCATGACCGGGGGGTCAGGGGCAACAGCAGGGAGACACGGGGCATGAGAGGGGGGTGGGTGCAACAGCAGGGAGACACGGGGCATGAGCGGGGGTTCGGGGGGAACAGGAGAGAGACACAGGGCATGAGTGGGGGGTGGGGGGCAACAGCAAGGAGACACGGGGCATGACCGGGGTGGGGGGTAACAGGGGAGAGACACGGGGCATGAGCGGGGTGTGGGGGGCAACAGGAGAGAGACACGGGGCATGAGAGGGGGGTGGGGGGTAACAGGAGAGAGAGATGGGGCATAAGCAGAGGGTGGGGGCAACATGAGAGAGACATGGGGCATGAACAGGGGGTGGGGGGCAACAGCAGTGAGACACTGGGCATGAGCGGGGGGTGGGGGGAATATGAGGGACACAAGGGGCATGAGAGGGGGGTGGGGGGTAACAGGAGAGAGACACAGGGCATGAGCTGGGGGTGGGAGGCAACAGCAGGGAGACAGGGAGACACGGGGCATGACCGGGGGGTGGGGGGCAACAGAAGGGAGACACGGGGCATGACCGGGGGTGGGGGGTAACAGGAGAGAGACACGGGGCATGAGAGGGGGGTGTGGGGTTACAGGAGAGACACGGGCCATGAGAGGGGTGTGGGGGGTAACAGGAGAGAGACACAGGGTATGAGCAGGGGGGCAACAGCAGAAAGACACGGGGCATGAGAGGGGGGTGGGGGCAACAGCAAGGAGACAATGGGCATGAGCGGGGGGTGGGGGCAACAGGAGAGAGACACGGGGCATGAGAGGGAGATGGGGGTTAACAGGAGAGAGACACGGGCATGAGAGGGGGGTAGGGGGTAACAGGAGAGAGACACGGGGCAAGAGAGGGGGGTAGGGGGGTAACAGGAGAGAGACATGGGGCATGAGCGGGGGGTGAGCGGCAACAGCAGGGAGACACGGGGCATGAGTAGAGGGTGGGGGGCAACAGCAGGGAGACACGGGGCATGAGAGGGGGTGGGGGTAACAGGAGAGAGACAGGGGGCATGAGCGGGGGATGGGGGCAACAGGAGAGACACGGGGCATGACCAGGGGGTAGGGGGGTAACAGGAGAGAGACATGGGGCATGAGCGGGGGGGTGAGCGGCAACAGCAGGGAGACACGGGGCATGAGTAGAGGGTGGGGGGCAACAGCAGGGAGACACGGGGCATGAGAGGGGGTGGGGGTAACAGGAGAGAGACACGGGCATGAGAGGGGGGTAGGGGGTAACAGGAGAGAGACACGGGGCAAGAGAGGGGGTAGGGGGGTAACAGGAGAGAGACATGGGGCATGAGCGGGGGGTGAGCGGCAACAGCAGGGAGACACGGGGCATGAGTAGAGGGTGGGGGCAACAGCAGGGAGACACGGGGCATGAGAGGGGGGTGGAGGTAACAGGAGAGAGACACGGGGCATGAGCGGGGGATGGGGGCAAAAGGAGAGACACGGGGCAAGAGAGGGGGGTATGGGGGTAACAGGAGAGAGACACAGGGCATGAGCGGGGCATGGGGGCAACAGCAGGGAGACACGGGGCATGAGCGGGGGTGGGGGCTAACATTAGAGAGACACGGGGCATGAGCGGGGGTTGGGGGCAACAGCAGGGAGACACGGGGCATGACCGGGGGGTGGGGGGCCACAGGAGAGAGACACATGGCATGAGAGGGAGTGGGGGTAACAGGAGAGAGACAGGGGGAATGAGCGGGGGGTGAGGGGCAACAGCAGGTCAACACGGGGCATGACCAGGGGGTGGGGGCAACAGGAGAGAGACACGGGGCATGAGAGGGGGGTCGGGGTAACAGGAGAGAGACACAGGACATGAGAGGGTGGTGGGGGGTAACAGGAGAGAGACACAGGACATGAGCGGGGGTGGGGGGCATGAGTGGAGGGTGGGGGGCAACAGCAGGGAGACACGGGGCATGAGCGGGGGATGGGGGAACACGAGGGAGACACCAGGCATGAGCGGGGGGTGGGGGTGTAACAGAAGATAGACACAGGGCATGAGCAGGGGTGGGGTCTACAGTAGGGAGACACGGGGGCATGAGCGGGGGGTGGGAGCAACAGGAGAGAGACACGGGCATGAGCGGGGGTGGGGGACAACAGCAGGGAGACACGGGGCATGAGGGGCAACATCAGGGAGACACGGGGCATGAACGGGGGTGGGGTGGAACACGAGGGAGACACGGGGCATGAGCAGGGGGTGGGGGGTAACAGGAGAGAGACACAGGGCATGAGCGGGGGGTGGGGGGCCACAGCAGGGAGACACGGGGCATGAGCGGTGTGTGGGGGGGTGACAGGAGACAGACACGGGGCATGAGCGGGGGGTGTGGGGGCAACAGGAGGGAGACACGGGGCATGAGCAGGGGGTGGGGGGCAACAGCAGGGAGACACGGGGCATGAGCAGGGGGTGCGGGAACACGAGGGAGATATGGGTCATGAGCAGGGGTGGGGGGCAACAAGAGGGAGACAGGGGGCATGAGCGGGGGGTGGGGGTAACAGGAGAGAGACACGGGGCATGAGCGGGAGTGGGGAGCAACAGGAGGGAGACACGGGGCATGAGCGGGGGTGGGGGGCAACAGGAGGGAGACACGGGGCATGAGCAGGGGTGGGGGGAACACGAGGGAGACACGGGGCATGAGCGGGGGGTGGGGGGCAACAGGAGGGAGACACGGGGCATGAGCGGGGGTGGGGGGAACACGAGGGAGACACGGGGCATGAGCGGGGGGTTGGGGGCAACAGCAGGGAGACACTGGGCATGAGCGGGAGGTGGTGGTAACACGAGGGAGACACGGGGCATGAGCAGGGGGTGGGTTTAACAGGAGAGAGACACGGGGCATGAGCGGGGGTGGGGGCAACAGGAGGGAGACACGGGCATGAGAGGGGGCGGGGGCAACAGCAGGGAGACACAGGGCATGGGCGGGGGTGGGGGAACACAAGGGAGACACGGGGCATGATCAGGGGATGGGGTAACAGGAGAGAGACACGGGGCATGAGCGGGGGGTGGGGGGTAACAGGAGGGAGACACGGGCATGAGAGGGGGCGGGGGCAACAGCAGGGAGACACAGAGCATGAGCGGGGTGGGGGAACACGAGGGAGACACGGGGCATGAGAGGGGCGTGGGGGGTAACAGGAGAGAGACACGGGGCATGAGCAGGGGGTGGAGGGCAACAGCAGGGAGACACAGGGCATGACCGGGGGGTGGAGGGCAACAGCAGGGAGACACGTTGCATGAGGGGCAACAAGAGGGAGACACAGGGCATGAGCGGGTGGTGGGGGTAACAGGAGAGAGACACGGAGAATGAGCAGGGGTGGGGGGCAACAGGAGGGAGACACGGGGCATGAGCGGGGGGTGGGGGGAACAGGAGGGAGACACAGGGCATGAGCTAGTGGTGGGGGTCAACAGGAGGGAGACACGGGGCATGTGCGGGGGTTGGGGGGAACAGGGGAGACACGGGGCATGAGTGGGGGGTGGGGGGAACACGAGGGAGACACGGGGCATGAGCGGGGGGTGGGGGGAAAGAAGAGAGAGACACGGGCATGAGCGGGGAGTGGGGGGGTACAGGAGGGAGACACGGTAATGAGCAGGGGGTGGGGGAAACAAGAGAGAGACATGGGGCATGAGCGGGGGGTGGGGGGAACACGAGGAAGACACGGAATGAGCGGGGGGTGGGGGGATACAGGAGGGAGACACGGGTAATGAGCGGGGGTGGGGGGAACAGGGTATCCGCTCCTTGGTCCTCCGCAGGCCACCGTGTACCGATGGCGATGGCGTGTCTCCTGCAAGTCTGCAGCAGCCTGGGACGTTCAGGAAGTGTAATCCAGTGTAATCCAGATGAGCCTCACACAGCCCCATTGGAGGCTCCGCTGTCCTCTGATCTTATCACATCGGAATTTTCGCTTGTTACGTTGTGATAATCACTTGTGAAGTCTGGAGTCACCGCAGAGCTTGCCACAGATGCCAATATACGAACAATAAACTAAGATGGCGGGCATCTCTGAAAATAAGACGCACTGCACACTTTACTACAGCCAATGAGAGAGCACGTCAGATGTCCGCGGACATCACGCAAGTCGCTTGCCCAATCCCCGTTCTGTCCGCGGAGTGAACAGGGAAGTGTGTCCGCGAAGCGGACACAGATATCACTAATTTTTTTCACTTACATTTTTGTCTTTTTTTTTAAAACTACTGGACGGATTTAGACCAAATAAAAGAAGCACGCTTTCGGGACCAAGCCGCCGCTCTTGCTGCAAATTTGGTGTAAATTCGTCCAGTGGTTTGGGCCATGTAAGAACTACAAAAAAAACATTGTTGAGGCGACGTTATGGTTAAGTTGCCCTAACAAAAACCTGTACACTTCACTAAAAAAATACTTTCCACCTCTCCTTTATGCTTCAAATTAAAACCGAAAAACCCCTGAAATTCAACAGTTATGGTAAACTAAGCCCCCAACCCTGCCACCACCCCTGTGCACTGCTAACACTAACACCCAGACCATGAAAGATGTCATCTCAAATGTCAATTATGACATCAATGATGACATCACTTGTTTAGCCCCTTTCTTTTCCTTCCCTGCCATACATATATATGTACATTCAGTAAAAAAAATGTCACTAAAGGAATGTTATACTTCACAGTGCAACCAAACACCACTGCACATTCCCCCATTATAGTAAGCTAAGCAACCATAAATCACGCCATCTACGTGCATTGCTAAGACTAACACCCAGGACATCGAAGATGTGATTACAAATATGATTGATGACATCAACATTACCCAAAGAGGCGGGGGGTAACTGAAAATGTACTATTGTTTTACACAAAAAGTGTGTAACGTAGAAGAAGGACATAAAGATATTATAAGTAGTAATAAGTAAATATGGAAACCTGAAGCTGAGAAAAGAAAACGACACAATTAATAACCACGTAGAATGAAGTGGATGGTACCACAAAAAGAAATAGGATGCCTCCAGCGTAATCACTTCACAGAAACTCGGCAGCCTAGAACGACAGTGGACGGACGCAGTAGGACGAAGGGAGATTAGAGCAAAAGAGTGAATGCAGGTCATTTTTTTATATAGGTGTGTTTTTTTTTTTGGTATGTGGTGCAGAAATAATAATTTCTTTCTGTTGTTTTGACTCAGAAATGGCTAGTACTTTGGAGTGGCTGGAGGAGTATTTCCTGCATGGGGAAATGTCTGAAGACAGCGACAATAATGGTACACATTGCTAGCATATGGAAAATAGTGACCAGTATTTTATAGGCATTTAACTTATGTATTTTTTTTTCAACAGACCAGGAAAAAAAAGAGGAAAGGGCAACAAACGAGACAGAAGAAGACAGGATAAAAAGGATAGAGCAGAAAATGGACATATTGAACGAAAATTTTAAAAGTTTTCGGGAGTTTGTTACCATTGCCCCACCTGCACCTGCCCTGCTTCTCCATTCCCTAGTGACCCATCCCCAAACCTTCAAGAGGAAAATAGACGTTTTGACGAAATATCCATCCTTTCTTCCCCTGACAAATCTTCTCCTCATAACCAGCCTGTGTTGAATCCTTATTCCCCCATATTTGTTTCAGTGTCCGCTTCCCCCGCTATTTCTTTAGAATGATGTGTGTGTGTTTTAAATGTTTTTGTACAGTAGTTGTAGAGAAAGAGTTTGTGTTTAAACATTTTTTTAAAAAGACGTAAAATGTTCGCGAACAGAGCCCCTGTTCGACCTATCCGCAAGGAATGGAATGAGGGTGCTGTAAAGGCAGTACACCTATCCTTACTAATGTCAAGTAAGATGGATTTGATGTTTGACTGCACCATCTCTTGAAATTGTGCGTAAATAAACAGAAAGGGGTGTCCAAAGGATATTATACCTCGCCATACCGCTTGGAAACGAGATGATACATGTTCGTAGAACACACCAGATGTCCCGAACAGGCTGTAAATGAGCAAAATGGGAGTGTGTGAAGGACAGTATAGCTGTCCATGTCAGGCGCAGCCAAAATGGTGCTGTCCGTAGAACAGACGCAGTGGCCGGCAAGTTCGTAGGCAAACAAAATGGAGTTGTTCTAAGGACACTGGATCTGTCCATACAGTGAACATAACATGCGTGGACATGCGCAGTACAAACATAAGTGTAGCAAACATCGCGCCTGTCCCTAACTGTCCGTCTCACTTGTGTCGCACTTTGTATGACTTTGAGAACCCGAACACTGTCCGTAGGACACTTGCACGCATGCGCACGTTTCATTCTTTGCATTTGCTGTCCAGGGGACTTTCATTACTGGCGCGGATGTGTTGAGGACGTCATCATGTGACCGCGCCCACGCTGAGCGTGGGGACTAATTTGCGCGGTTGGTGTGCTTCCGCAACAGTACAAAAGAACTTGTAGACACAAGGCAAAGTATTGTAGAGTGTAAAAATGTAATTTCACATATCCCAGACAATAGCTGACCTCAGGACTTGCTGTGTAAAATGTTTGTACCGCTGTGTAGGGATAAAGACGGTCACGAGGCACACCCCTCCACCCCTACAAATGGCCACACCCCCGAGCGCATCTTCATTGTCCTTCTAGCTATAGCAGATTGAGGTTTACTGCCTTTACTGCTATAGTGACCAAAAGGAAACTAATCGGTATGGCTTCCATGGCTGCTGTTGGGTCATTAGCCTCTGCACCACCCCCGAACCCGCCACCACCTCCCCAAGGGCCTGCAGAGAGATATATGGGTAAGGATGTAGAGAGCGAGGAAGAAGAGGAGGAATAGAATGAAGTGTAGGAACTCCGCACTAGGAGCACTCGGCGGGAGTCGTGGGTGTGGCGGTTGTTTTCCGTTTATGGGAACGTACCAAAAGTACGTGCGAACCTAGTGAAGTGTAACCAGTGCGAGGTGGTGCTGTCGTGGGAGATTTGGTGCGTACAGTTTTGGAACGACAGCCATGAAGCGACACCTCACTTTGTTTCCGCACTGCAGACATTCGCGAGGTGGTGCCATGTGAAGAGCGTAGTCGCTTGAGTTCCTCCACAGCATCCTCCGTGTCCGATCCTCCCACCACAAGAGACACTCCTGTGGGGGAGCACCTCCCTCCAGTTGCCTCACAAGCCATTCGCAATGCTGTTGGACCCTTACCTTTCAAAGGTGACAGTAGTGTACACGTATTGTGACACAGTACTCTGCAGGTGGGGAGAGTTTTCGAAGTGCTTTTGAGGCTGCAGTCACAGAGCACCAGAAGATCTGCTCCTTACCTAAATAAAGCTCACCCTAAATCTTTCACTGTTCATTTGTCTTTTCTTATCCCTGTGGCTGGTGTCCATTCCTTACCCTCCTTTGGCCTCTTCTCCTAGTGTGCTGTGTGCTGTTAAGCAATAAATGTAAAAACAACAAAAATTACAGAAAACGCTCTTTTCAGAGCCGCCTTTCTCAGTATAACAATAGAACTATGAAGTGACGGTCGTAGACCCCCGCGTAGTTTGAAAAAGTTTGCGGACAGTCGTAGGGGAAAAAAGGGAGGGTGCAAGTGAAGAAAAAACAATGAAGTGTACGCTGGAGTAAGTGATGGCTCTGAAAAGACCCTTTCGGTGGTGTGTTGTGTGGGTCAAAAACTGTGGATTGGTGAAAACGGATTGTCAGATAGGTTAGTGTAATTGCAAAAGAGGTTGCAATGCATTTTGTACATTATGAAGAAAAATCTGATTACCAGCATATGTGAGGCAGACTCCATCTCTGTGGAAAATGAAAGTGCTGCGAAACAAAATGTTTTCATTGTGGAAAGACGACATGGCAACATCTCTTAAAAATGCACACACATCCTTATTCACATTGCGTCTCCCTTTCTCCATTTGTGGACCAAACGCAGAAGAATGCAGCCATAAATGTCTTTGGGCAATACGGGAAAAAAGTATTTGACAATTTGGAAACATGTCCATGAGCTTCGCGAGTCCTTCCTTCATTGCAAATTGCAAAGAAATTCCAGATAAATGGCCTAAACTGTTTCCTCCGCAATGAATGAGGACGCTCTGTCAGTAAAGTAACACAGAGAGGTACCAAGTCCAGCCATCTCATGCCACGCACGCCATGCCAGTGCACTTCCACATGAGATTTGTAGATAAACTGGAGCTTTCTGCATGCACCTTCACCCAATGTATCCATGAGTCTCCCAAAATCCAGATAATCTGTTTTCGAGCATGGAAAGCCATGGCTGTGTGGTCTCCTGTGAGGGAGAAGATGGTCTCACTAAAGTACGTTGGTCAGAAGACACCTACTGAACTTTATGGACCAATCCCTAGCTCCGCTCATTCTCATTTACATGCATCTCCACTCCTGAATCCCTGTTGGTGATATGTGCTGGCTGCAAACTACTGCCATGTTCGCGGACATGTACAGGATCAGAGCGTGACTCCGGTACATTAAAGTACTATTCCCCTTTTTCCCCTTTAAGGTAGGCTCTGAAAAGAGCCGTTTTTTTTTTTTTTTTTTTGGCAAGGTACCGTACCGACATCTGGTATTTTATGTATTTTTTTGTATTTTCTGTCCTTGCTTTACTCTTGCAAACATTAAAGAACCTTCTCTAAAGCAAGCCTTACGTTCCAAAAGAACATTGCATTTCTCAAAGAAGATAGCGCAACACCATCTCCTTCAAAATAATCCGCATTGCTTGGAGCAATGTTATTGTGGCAGCAAAAAAACATACCAGCTCGTAGCATGAATGCACGCATGCTGCGATTAATGATACACCTCCCGATGCTTTGATCTGGACAGAAAACAGAATTGTTGTTCCATTGTACTCTAGGGAGTAAAGCAGAAAAAATGACTTTACTTGTTGGGAAGATGGTCATGAGTGCTTCGACCAACTTTGCCAAATCTGCCAACAAAGTACGTGAAGTCACAGATCCCAAATGGCAAGCACCGTAGTGCAAAATTACCACACGAGGAGTGGTCATTGTACGCATGTCTCTACAAACTTGCAGAATTGCCGCAGCATTTGGTGTGCCACATGCCTACTCTCGGCATAGTGTTGTAAGCCTTGCACAAAAATGTCTCCAAGCATCAAAACCCTGGCCCTCTCCACCTCTGCCATCTTCAGTGTGCGCACTGTCTTTCGACACAAAAGAGTAATGTGAACATCTGATTGGCTGATGCTTACAGTCGTCTTTCCATGCAGGATTTATTGTAGAAACCCGTATGTGACACGCCCTACCAGTGGACAAGCGCTGCCTACGTGCGGCACGTAACTCTTACCCAGTCCTTCCACCCTTTCTACAGCAGTACCAAAGCGAGTTCCTCATTGGACACAACTAAACAATCGCACAATCATCCACCAATCACATTGAGCATTGCTAATTTTAACTCTGTCATCAACATTGCGCACTTCAAAATTACTGTTGATGATTCTGAATGGAAGTCGCATATCATTGGACAGCACCTACTTCACAAGCTACTGTGCAAATATTGCAAATTTGTACGTGTAGCTCCATGCATGTGCACATGCATGAGTATAGAGAACAGGTATGTATATTTTAATCAGAGAACATGTGGAACCCTTATGTGTCATGATCTCTGCTTCCAAAAGGTCAGGGTTTTCCCAACTCCCTTGGAAGCAGATCCATAACCCAGGTTCCGAGTGCCAACCAGTCCCAATTGGGACCTTTTGGACCCAGTCCTGGCGCCAGTGGCACCAGGCTCATAAATATGCCCAGTCCCAGCGCTGGAAGCGCCGGGCTCATAATGCTTGGGTGGACTTACCTTCAGCAGACAATGCTGCTTACTTGCCTGCCAGTTGAGCCTCTGATCCTCTTCTGTTTGGAACTACTTTTCCTGTTGGGTGGGGCTGGAGCCACTCCCTAGATTCAGAACACTGGAACTCTTCTGGAAGGCAGGAACTCTTTTCTTACCAGGAACTCTTTTCTTACTTAGGCGTGGCTGTGGAAGGAGACACCAAAGCACTACAGGAGGCTATTTAAACCACACCCGGTGGATGAATCTTGCTTTGCGTTATTCTGCAACCTCTGCAGCAGAACGCTCATCGTGTCTTCTGCATCCGGTCCTGGGCCTAAGGAAAAAGGCTTACCATCCTGAATCCAGTCTTCAGCAACACCTATAAAGACAAGAAAGAACAGGTTAGCATTCCGGCATCTGAAAGGCAAAGGCTTACCATCCTGAATCCAGTCTTCAGCAACACCTATAAAGACAAGAAAGAACAGGTTAGCATTCCGGCATCTGAAAGGCAAAGGCTTACCTACTCTTCGTACGCTCCGGAGGCCTTCGGCGCTGCATCCCGCATCTGAAAGACAAAACAAGGTGCGTTTAAAGACATTGGGGAACTTTAATACTCACGTGCCATTACTCCTTTCCACATCTAATCCAGTGGGTATTCCGGCACCCTGCAGCCGCTCCGAACTCGTACCTGCAAAATAAAAAGACAGTTAGAGCGCATAGTGAAGCAGGCAACAAGCGCTTACTTACGTGCTTCCAGGCGCTTCTATTCATCACACGGGCTCCATCTTCAACTCACTTCAGCCCGTCATCCGCCATCGCCGGAACCCTGCAAAACAAGAGACATCATTACTAAAGACTTTAAAGACATTTGAATGACTCGAAACTTACTGTTCGTGCAGTAAACGACGGACAGCAGTCCTCTGAAGTCAAGAGGCCTGCGCTACCTATCCAGTGAAGAAACTGGTTACAGCACCCTGCCCCGAGGCAGATGGAGAGCTCGGCATTCACTTACCTAAGGTGAGAGCGTTAACCTTTGGGGGTCTACAGGAGAGGAGAAGAGGAAAGAGATAGGGACACCCCAATAACCCCAGTTCATTAACCCCATATTTTCTATCTGCAGACATCTTACTCTACACGTCAGGCATACAGTGCACAGAGGTCCAGCCCAAAGAGCCAACCGGGTGCTACACATCACCTTTGAAGATACGGTAGTCGCCCAGTCAAGACCGGCGCCTCTGCGAGAATCAGGTGAGCGTTACATTATGATTTAATTTACACAAAATAATGCTGATAAATGTCCATCGGGAATAAATAACAACGCTCCGATGTCCGATTTGTCATTCACAAATCGCACGACTGCTTACTGTCATCCGCATAACCTGTACATATGTTGCAAGCATGTCTATTTAGGGCAGAACTCAATTTGGTATGTGAAAATGTCGGAGTTGTGTACTCTGTACATCCTTCAGTAATGCTACTCGCAATGTGATCTTATGAGAATAAAAAGCGCTCCTGATTGCGGTGTGGACAATTCCTTCTGAGGGTCTCCCGATTTTTCGGCATTGTGCTTTTAATTTACAAGTAGAAAATGTTTCCCCATCTAGTACTATGCCCTATCACTTACAAACCTCTCTCCTATGCATAGTACACTTTGCAAACAAGGCATTTCCATACCCTTAAAAGTTTTAGCTATTTTGAAGGACTTTCAAGTACCATATTGCAAGTACCATGCAAAGACTGCACAGAGTGAAGTGAAATGTACATGTGCACTGGGTTGAAATATGAAAGTTGAATGCTCTGATGAAAGAAGCACAATTAATGTGTGCAGTATCATCACTGCTGCAAACACACAAAGTAATTGAGTTTGTTTTTTGAATCGCAGTGAAGACTACTCTCCTGAGAATCAACAGCATCTACACTGTAGACGACATATCCGAAGAAACCTGCTCATCTTGCACAAACAAGTAAGTACAGTATATATTCATATTACTTCATATTGTAACTACTCCTTAAAGAGGCTGCGTGGGTTATTTGTTTTTTTGGGCACCAAAGCAAGCATTGATTTGTAAACCATTCTACCTACAAATATCCATTTATTGAACAAAGAATAACAGGCAGAATGGCTGACAAATCCCTGTGTGTTTGGTACTCAAATAACATTCGTAATCCTTAGAAGGTTAGATTGTGAAAAGAAGTTGCTGTAGCAAGTTTTTGGCATTTCAGTTATTAATAATGGTTCTCGTCACAAGTAGGCCACTTTACACTCTCATCTGAAGCACATTGTAGTAGTATACAAACAGTAAAGTAGCCTTACCAAATCATTGCAAGAGTTCAATGCACGTTGACACACCATGACAAAGAGCTTCCCCATCAAACTCATGCACACATGCACACTGCACACATACATTGGACAACAGGCCAAAGTATATTTTTTTTCTCAACAGACACCAAAGAATGCTTACCAAAAAGCAACTCTGTAGAAAGGAACGCAGAAGTAAAGCAAATAAAAATAAAGGTGCCCGCATCCACCTGTTGTAGAGTTTGTAGAGAATGTTGGTACAAACCATCAAATGCAGTTGGGTAACAAAATAAAGGAAGTCTCAACTACCGAAACTGTACCTCCTCCATCAAAAAGTGTCACAAAACCCAAAAATGTTGTCAAAAAAACACGTACCTGTACAGCTAACAATGTTCCTAATAATCCTGATAGTGTAAGAAGAACCCATAGTAAAAAAAGTATTTTAGCAAAAATGTTTTGTCACAGAGTCCTTCACAATCTACTAAGAAGAGGACCAAAATCATCTTCACCCCTTAAAACCTACCATAGAAATTTAATCCTACAAGCTCTCATGGACACTGCAATCGTTCTCAAAAGGAAGTAGTTCATATTAGTGTTAAATAGGATGAAAGCACTAACAAAACTAAGTACCAAACTACAAAAGAAACTCAGCAATAAACGGAATGTGAACAAAAATAATTTCTTACATGTTTGTGGTGGTGAATGGAGTCACACAACAACCACAGAGCCATATTTTAATGAAGAAGCATACAAACAAAATCAAACAAATACAATTTGCCATCCACAGCAGTTGAAGAGGGTATGAGAAAATAAATACTATCATTATGGAACAAGAAACACTGTCACAAAACTATCCCCTGAAAACTCAGAATTACCTCTCGATTCAGCAGAACCAAACCGTCCAGTATTGTCAAAAACACCATAAGAGAGGGAAGTGTCGACACTCTCCCCCGAACCACAGAAGCCGAATGAAGTCGACCCTCCACCACATGGTTGGCACAGATACCTGATATTTAAAACACAGGATACCACGTGGCAGCCAATGGGGGGAAGAGGGTTAGGGAGAGGTTGTGGACGGGGAAGGGGAGGTAAAGGGAAACCGGATAGAGGTTTAGAAAACACCTACAGTGGATAGGATAGGGGGAAACACAGGGAAAAAACCCTACACTGTTTAATATGTAGCTAGTAAACCATGACACATAACACACACATAGATCACAAAATATGCCCCCTTAATACAAGCTGAATAAGGACCTTAGCTAGTGTAATTGTGCTCTCTAATAGCCCCTTGATACAGGCACATGTAGTAATTACCAGGACATAGAATACATGTATGCAAGCGTAAATGAAACAAACTCATGGGATATGATTCCCAACATGAAGAACATGACACATGGCCCTTTGGGCAAGCAGAAGCAACATAAACATTCATAGAACATGTAGGACCAAAGGTGTGAGTTCAGCACCAACGGAGAATGGATTCCAACAAACATATACACTGAGGGAGCAGCCTAATGCCAAGCTGTGTGTGGTACGGCCTGACCGCTTATTGCCTCCATAGTAGAAACATTCAGTAATCCCTAAACATGGACTAATCAAAGTGTTCAGCCCATATGATGTGCTCCTCAAAGTCTTTCATATGCAAACATTGCCCCACGTTACCAGACGGAAAGCAACAAAATCATGGAGCACTTATCTGTGCGTCTGGGAGACTCGCAAGCCGTCCCAGACGAGAAATGATGATGCCGTGATAGAAGCGCGCGATGCCCCGTTCACAGAGTCAGCGCCGGTATGGGAGCGGAGCCTGAACGAGGCGACATAAGTCCTCGTTGTACTTCCTGTGCTTCGCCGCTCGTTCTTTCTAGGACAGCGTAGTTCACCGTGTGCTGCTGAGATCACATAGCCGGAATCCTGATGTAAGGCGTGCGCGGACCGCACGAACCTCCGGCATGGCTTCGCCTCGTGAAACAATAAGCCACACCTGCCGTGTGCCGTTGGCCCGTGATAAACTGTTGTTAATTACTGACAGCTGGCCAACGGGCATGGCAAGGATTACGAATGGACAAGGGGTTGCTGGGAAATGTAGTTTATCCAGCCCATGTACAAATACTAAGCTCTTTTCAGATTTAATCACCTATTTCGCCTCCACCACCCCATATTCCTGACAAGTATACAAACGGCCGTGCACATCAATGTGTGCCATTCCAAACAAAGCTTTCAAATCTTTATGTCAGTTCCTCAATCAATATGTTAAAGGTAAAGACAAAAGTAAAATGAAAGTGCTGCAAAATATGGATATTTGTCCAGTGCGGAAAGACACAGGACTAAAAGGACATTCATTAGCCTGCATTTCTGGGCCTATTTGCAAAAGTACCTTCCATGATATTGAAAGAATATCAATACATCATTCCAATGTAAGAAATTTAGTGTATAAAATATACTATGCAAAAAGTCCAGCTTCATAATTAGGCAATTTAAATACCACTCTTCTGCATGGTACACCCAAATACTTACAAGAAGAAATTGGCCATATTCAGAAAAAGTATTTTGGAAGTGAGAGCCACTTACAAAATGCAACAGTTTTAGAACATAGTAGCAACAATTCTGCACATAGCAACCTTCTGTTACACACATACAGAAAAGAAATAGTAAAATTTAAAAGGTCATTAGCTGAAGGACCAAACCATGTGTGTGTGTGTTGCTGCAGAACAATTTACAAAAGGAACACAAGAAATGTGGACACGTCATACAAAATAGAAGACAATGAAGACTCAAAATGGTTTGAATTAGCTTTGTACCTTTTAGCTGAAAACAAGTATGAACTAACTGAACGCCTAATATGTTGCAGTTGCTGAACTGCAAAATTAGACAACAACCACACTCCTTCACGTGCTATTACAAATAATTTTGAATTGTTTCCATTACCAAAAATCCTGTAACAGCTCAATTTGTATGAGAGAATAATAATTCAAACAGTTCACCCATTTCAAGCAATTATACACCTTCATCCAAAAACAACAAAATTACCTTCCTCTGAATTGGTGAAAGGCATTCGTGGCAAAGTAGTTTATTTGCCATTAGATCTAGCGGAAAATGTACACACTCTAGGAGTGGAACGTTCAATAGAGCATTCTTTAATAGCCTTGGTAAATGGAGTACCAACAAATGACAAAAAAATTTGGCAACAATTAGTGGATTTACACAAAGTTAGACAGCATTGCAATATCTAAAAGACGATCATGAGTACTACAAGGAAATAAATATTGATGAAAGTTTAAGGGAAACAACTGAAATAATTCAAGAGCCATCAGAAACTGGACAATTTGAATTTCTGGATCCAGCTACAGTATCCACTCTTTTGGACCATAACACAATTCATCCATTGCATTCCAATGAAAGCATAGATGATGCACTATAAACTTACCAAATGCGACAAACCAAAGGGTCACCAATGAGTATTTGGGAAAAAAGTATAGAAGCACGTGCTTTTCCACTGCTATTTCCTACTGGCAAAGGTGGAAGATACGATGATAGACCCACTCAGATTGGGGCATCAGAATACCGCTCATTACGAATGTATTCGCAAGACCCCAGATTTAGACAAAATGTGGAATACATATTCCACCTACTCTATGAAAGTGAATTAGCAACACTATGGTATGGAGTTGCACACATTCTTAAATCTGGAACCCACTTTCAAAATATGTCAGCTACGCAGTTAATACAAAAAGTACCGGAAACAGATGAGGTCTTACAATCAAGTATAACAAATTTGTTTGCAAACATGCGTGGTACAAAGGAATACTAGTTCAGACGGCACGAACACGTGCGTTGCATGATCAGAAACCTTGTATCACCGACTTGCTTTGTTACGCTAAGTTGTGCAGAATATGCATGGGAAGATTTACATGAGTTCCTACGCATAGCAAACAGCAACAAACACAACATAGATATATTAACACCTGGAGAACTTTGCTCTCTAGATCCAGTTATGTCTCAAGATATTTCCATCATCGTTTCATTGCCGTGCTACACTTTATTTGCAATAAAACTGTTCCTCCCCTTGGAGAAGTGCAGCACTTCTTTTGGAGAAATAAATATCAAGCGAGAGGAGCACCACATATTGACATGCTGTTATGGATCAAAGTTGCACCGAAATTTGGGCACGACAGTGATAGCACTGTTTTGCAGTTTATCCAAAAATATGTCACATGTGAAATCCCTTCACAACAGGCACATAGTGAGCTGCATGGGCAGATTTTACAATTTCAAAGACACAAATGTGGCAAATATTGTTGCCGCAAATATAAAAACAAAGGTAAATACTACACCAAATGCCTCTTTGGTTTCCGTAGACCAGTTACAGAAACAGGTGAAGTAAACAACTTCATGTCTTCAGTTCGACATAGTGTTAAAGGTAAATCACCTAAAAACACGTATTACATAAAAAGAAGGGAAGAATCAAAATATATCAATGATTACAATGCAATCATTGCCCTCTTATGGAATGCAAACATAGATGTGCAGTACATTGCAGACAATTCAACTGCTGTTGCACGATATGTTACAGCCTACTTAACAAAAGCAGAAAAAACAGAGCTTCAAGACCTCTGGGATGACCTAGCATCAGACAAAACATTATCACAGAAATTGTACAGTCTAGGCATAAAAATGCTCTCTCATAGAGAATGTGGGGCCTATGAAGCAGCAGACTGTTTAACCAGCACTGCTTTGTATGGAAAATCAGACACCATAGTATGGCTCAGTCTTAGTCCTGCAAAATCTAGAAAAAGAGTGCTAAAATCATATGAGGACATAGAAACAATTGCCAGAAATGATCCCAACAGCCAAGACATTCTAAAAAACAATTTACTGGACATATACTATCCAAACAGGAGTACCACTCTGGAAAACATGTGTCTATACCACACAGCTCAAAACTTTGCATACAAAATAATGTAAAACCCGATGAAAGCAAACGTAGATATAGAGTGACCGATTGTGAAGGGAGCTTAGTGAAACTTACCAAATGAAGCTTAATTAATCATGTAAAATTGTCATTAAAAATTCCTCAACAGAAAGAACTATATTACATGTCTCGGTTACAACTTTTCAAACCATGGAGAAAAGAGGAAGACGTACTAGATAATTATGACTGCTATGAAGATGATTTCAAAGCAAATGAAAGCACTATCACTGATGTGACCTTTAAGCAGTACAAAACAATGTTACACAATGAGCAGCAACAGGAAAAAGAACTTCAGGGCCAACTAGATAAGGACTCTTCCGACAGTAGTCAACCTTCTGTAACAGGAAGTCAAGAACCACTAGGACAACCACTAACAGCAAATGAGGCTGAAGTAGCTATGGCAGAAGTAGAAAACACCATGTATCAGTATCAAGAAGATACAGAAGACTTAACTGTACAACAAGCAAAACTTAACAACTATCAGCGCACCATTTTTGAAGACGTAACAAAACAAATTGTACATGGTGTACAACACAAAATAAAGAATGTGCCTGTCAAAATTACAAACCTATAGTGCTGTACGTCAGTGGTGAAGCTGGATCAGGGAAAACATTCTTAATCAAAATCATCAGCAAGTTCCTTCAACAATTGACAAACAACAAACTGTCAGCTGTTGTAACAGCCCCCACAGGATTAGCTGCCTACAACATAGGCGGTGTGACTTTACACCGATTACTACTGCTTCCAGTAGAGCATCAAAATAAATTAGACTACTGCATACTTTCTGCAGAAGCTGCAATGGAATACGTAGAGTATTGAAACAAATGAAAATGCTACTAATAGATCAAGTCAGCATGGTCTACAACCTAAAGCTGGCTTTGATTCATCTCAGATTGCAAAGAAGTACTTAAAAATAATAACGAAGAACTCTTTGCAGGGAAACACATTATCATTTTCGGAGATCTTCTACAATTGACACCAGTGAAAGGTGAACTGATTTTTAAAACCTTAGGCCACAAACTCTGCCAGAAAACTGTTGGTAGCATAGGTAATGTTAACCTTTGACAACATTTCCAATACAGAGAATTAACTGAGAACATGCAGCAATCTGCAGATCTCACTTATGCCAACATTTTAAAACATATTAGAGTTGGTGTATTATTGCAAGAAGCACATGTTGTATTGAAAAACCGGCATATACATGCACTTAATGGCGATAATGCATGTGCAACTGATGTTATGGAACAAATAGCGCACAAAAATGTCAATTGTATGGCCTTAATTCCAACTCTTGCAAGCTGTTTCAAATTCAATGAAACAATGTTAAAGAAAGTAATGCAACCAATAGTAGAAATTAGAGCCACAGACAAACTAGACGTACATGGAATGACAGTACCCATGTGTGAGCAAGCCACAACAAGACTAAATAGTTTAGAAAATTCAATCTCCAACACAGCTGGGTTGGAAAAAATATTGAAATTATCCTTAAATTGTAGAGTAATGCTTAAACGTAACCTTGACGTAGAGCAAGGGCTAGTTAACAGAGCACTGGGCACAGTTGTTGGCATTTAATCATACCCACATGATAGCAACATTCAGTTTGCAAATATTCGCTTTGATAAAGTTTCAGAAGTGAAAAGGATAAGGCGCTCAATTGCTCGATTCCTTCTCTTCAAAGACATGTATGTACGTAGAATAGATTGCGTTCACTGTACACCCCTCATCTTAAACAATACCCTTTTCCAGATAAATTGAAACGTGGTAAAAGAAAAGTAAATGAAACAGAAATGCAACAGAATTCAACAGCAAATTCCGCAAAGAAAAGAAGATAAAGTTTCATCAATTGCCGCAAACATAGAACAACCTATTAGGGAATGTAAACCAGGGACGTCGGCAAAGAAGCAACAGAAAAACCAAAAAATACACTCAGATACAGAACTTTCTGCGCCATTCAAATTTGCAAATGAAAGTGGGGTAAGTTGCTATGCAAATGTAGCAATGAATATTCTATTTCAATTGCCACCAATTGTTAACAATATTTACCTGCACAGTACAGACCAATTGTGTTTGCAAATGTTAGTGCTGCATAGAAATGCAACAAGCAATCCTGACAACACATACAGTGTTCATGAAGTAAGACAACAATTGGACGACTGTGCTGGAATGGTGAGATTCACTATGAACTCACAAGAAGATCCACAAGAATTTCTAATGTACATACTATTAGTACTGGAAAACAAACGCATACCTGTAAATGAAATCTTCCAAATTTCGTACATGTGGAAACATACATGCATTCTCTGTAGCAAAGTGATACAGGAAGAAATCACAAATGAGCGATTTGTGTATGTTTCCATACCAAATTGTGAGAGCATTCCATTTCAGCAACTTGTACAAAATGCAAACCATGGCAGATTATGTAGAATTTGCAATTCAGAAAATCGCTCCACCTAACTGATACAATCACATAGTGCCTACATAATATTTATGCTTCTACGTTATAATGCAGATGGCACCAAAAACAACTGCAAACTGACTGGATTCACACACCGTCAAGTGTCACTTGGAAAGAAAACCTTTACAACAGTAGGAATAATCTACCATGCGGAGCTACAACCAATGCAGGTCACTACACTGCATACATTCAAAAAAATTCTGGATGGTTCGAATGTAATGATAGCACCATTGATCTAAAGTAGAAATTGCCAGCTAACCTAACAAATGCTCTTTTAATGTTTAATATTTAATGTTCTTAAAGCCAAAATTTACGAAATAATGTGTACTTCAAGATTGTCAACAAATTATGTGAACGACTACAAACAGTTAGAATACTTCCGACAGGTATCTAACTACCCAACAGGATGGAAGAATGATACAAATAAATGATTATCACAGATCGTTGGAAACAAATGCACAGGTAGAATACGCCTACAGGTATCTAACTGTTGTTAAAAATCGGCAGGAAGGCAACAAACAAAACATTAATGGGAAAGATGAAGGAAACAGGATATAACGACACAAATTAATGAGTTTCACAAATCTGTAGTAACAAATGCACAGGTAGAATATGCCTACAGGTATCTAACTCTTGTTAAAAATGGCCAGGAAAGCAACAAACATAACATTGATCAGAAAGATAAAGGAAACACTCAAAGGAAACAAGGAAGTAGTTAGTACCATAGGAAAGTAAGGTTTTTTTTAATCCGACAAGGAATTTTTTTCCCCAGACCCAAGGATTAGAAAAGCAAACACAGAAACTGAGCGCAATGCACAGTAAACTGGTTTGTAAACTAAATATGAGGGTAAAAAAAAGTTTATATTATGCAATGTAGTACATTTTCAAAAAATGCAAACACTAACACACCTTTTTCTTTCATCACAGAAATGGAAAAAGTGATACTTCCGCCAAGTACGATAGCCACTTAAAAAATTTATGTGGATTCTGAACAAAGTAAGGAGTAAGTGTATTGGCAGTCATTTTTTACACATGGGAATCTACACGTCTAATCTATGCTACTAATAAGCTGCAGTGCCTGTAGGCTGGCTCTTGCATCTTCGGTGAGTAACCTACCACCTACGCCTTACGGCCAAGGTACAAGGAGTATAGTTCCTATCCACAACCATCGCTGCATATCAAAACCATGGTCCTTGTAAATTAGCTATTTATAAATTTACTTTTCGGACCATTGTCTGCAGCCATGAAGCTAAGACACTAGGGCGTCAACACAACTAGCGCATTACACCACACCCATATTGATTTGTAACTCCACTGCTTATGACTTCAGTCTTGGGCGCATGGGCTGTGGCCATGCGCCCAAGAGTGCAGTGTCTCTCCACAAACACCTCAGTGATGTGTGGTAGTGGCGGTTTTTCTATAGGTGTGATATCCTTCAGAGCTTCTGGCCAGAGGCTTCACTCCTAACTGTATGTCCATATATCTTACATGGGATGGGTGTGCAGTGGCTTGCACGTCTAGTACTTACTTATAACTTAGTTCTTGGGTGCATGGCCTTCGGCCATGCACCCAAGACTGGACGTACTCCCCACTACTTGCCAATCGAACGCAATACTACGGGTGCATGCATGTGTGGCACATGCTACGGTGGTTGTGGCCAGGGCCTAGAGTTTTGGAAGGAAGGCCTTCGGCCTTCGGTCAACGGCCATGCATCCAAGACTCTAGGCCCTGGCCACAACCACCATTACATGTGCCACCCATGGCGGCGTACTGATAAATTCAATAACCTTAGGAAAAAGTAAAGCAATTACGGCATGCTGTCAATTTCAATGTTCCCTAACACCACATGTGTCCTTACAACTGTAACAACTTCCCCGTGCACTGCACGGGCTGAAATACTGGCCTTATTGGACCCCTCATTTTCTGTGCATACAAGGAGGCCATACAACATACCACATTAAGAAGATCACTCCACACAACTTGCCAATCGAAACGCAATACTACGGGTGTATGCATGGGTGGCACATGCTACGGTGGTTGTGTCCAGGGCCTAGAGTTTTGGAAGTAAGGCCTTCGGCCTTCGGCCGACGGCCATGCATTCTAAGACTCTAGGCCCTGGCCACAACCACCGTAGCATGTGCCACCCATGGCGGCGTACTGATGAATTCAATAACCTTAGGAAAAAGTATAGCAATTACGGCATGGTGTCAATTTCAATGTTCCCTAACACCACACGTGTCCTTACAACTGTAACAACTCCCCGTACACTGCACAGGCTGAAATACTGACCTTATTAGACCCCTCATTTTCTGTGCGTACAAGGAGGCCATAGAACATACATCATTAAGAAGGTATAAGTGTATTATTCGGTGCTTCGAGTGCAGGGTCTCCCCACAACCACCTCAGTGATGTGTGGTAGTGGGGGTTATTCTATAGGTGTGTTATCCTTCAGTGCTTCTGCCCAGAGGCTTCACTCCTAGCTGTATGTCTGTAGATCTTACATGGGATGGGTGTGCAGTGGCTTCCACGTCTAGTACTTATCACTTTGTTCTTGGGTGCATGGCCTTTGGCCATGCACCCAAGAACATATATATATATATATATACATATATATATATATATATAGGGGTTTTGGGGGGGTTGGTGTTGGGTGGGGGGTTGCGGGGGGTTTCCCCCGCATATATGTTACAATTGACCTTCACAATTTGGTCAATTGTGAAAAGGTCAATTGTAATTCGAACAGTTGTAAAACGAACAGTTGTAAAACGAACAATTCGTATACAACCGTTATACACTCCAAATATATGTTACAATTGACCTTCACAATTCGGTCAATTGTGAAAAGGTCAATTGTAATTCGAACAGTTGTAAAACGAACAATTTGTATACAACCGTTGTACACTCTCGTCAATATACAGGTGAATCACTTCCCCTTTTAGTTTCCCAATGCCTGAAAAAACAAATACAAACCTTTCCCCCAGCGACTGTACACCCTCCACATGCAAATGTCAAGGGCTTCAGCAGCTGCACAACCCAGTAGTGTGTCCCCACTGACATTGGTAACAAGCTATCTTGCCTTTATTCTTTTGCCTACATGAGAAACGTCAGTGATGAACATGTCGTTCAGTGGCAGAGGGGTCTAACCCCTAAATTTGAAAATGCGCACATGGATACTTCCCAGTGTCGCAAGGCCATCTAGCGTAGCATAGTGAGAATTGACCATGACATTAACTGAGGCCCCTGAGTCAATGAGAACAGGGACTTGTGTTCCATTGACATCCACCACACACCTGGGCTGGCGTTTCCTTTGCTTACCAATTTTGCCCGTGCGAGATGAAAAAAAATCTTCTTCGTCATCATTGCCAAAGAATTGTTCAGTCTCCTCCACGACGGGCTCGACATGCTCCACCTTCCAGGGTTGCCTTGGAATGGATGGTGGCTGCCTGGCATGGCCTCTGGATGGCGTAGCTTGCACAGGCGCACAGCATAACCTCGCAGAGAGGTTGGCAACACCACATCTTCCGCATGTGTGTCCTTTTGCCGGGCAGTCAGCGGCATGTGGCAGATCATACCCACACTGTGGGCAAGGAGAGGGCACCTCTGCCCAATTGTCACACCGTGCCTTTCTTACCAGGTCTGGACAATTGTTCCTTGCCCACAGCACACACTTCTTCCAGAGGGACAAATGAGCCCTGCTGCCTGGGCAGTTGCACAGCCGCAGGGACCATACTGACGTTGTCCACCATGGTGACGTCTCGAACTGATGATGTCGCCACCAGATACTTGGGTGCCTGTGCACTCCATAGGTGAGCCACAGCCCAGGGCAGCATCTACAGGCATGCTACACACATAGCAGGTGCCTTAGCACCTTTAACTCTCGAGTTGCACAAGCACTCCCCAGTGGACCCACAACCTCGGCTGGTAGGGGCCATCCTCTGTGGGCCCACAATGCAAACGGATTCTTAGTAGGCCTTCAGCGCCTATTTTGAAGCCACATGGCCCCGCAGCACCGTCCTGCCCACAGGACACGTTAGTCACCACCCCAGAAATGAACACGTTGACGTCGGCCGAGTGCACTGCAGGGTCGTCAGGCCAGTGAGATCCCTCGCGGGCCGAGCAACCACATTGTCATCAGTTTTGTGTGGGATTGCAATGGCTCCCACACAACGCAGGCCTAGGGAGCGGCAATGAAGAGACAGGACACGTTAGTGTAGATGTCAGGCTCCGCTCATGCCCTGATCTGTGCCTGGTGTGCCTTGTATTCCCCCTGTGTCCTTACGTCAACAATGACACAGTCTCTTAAAGAGACCACGCAACCAACTGTGAAACTGTTACCAGTCTACTCACAATCCTTGTGAACAGGCACCACTTCTGAGGTGCGTGGTTCACAGCAAGGCAGGCCTGCTGTTCAGTTAAATTGTAGGGTTGTGTGCAGTGCTTGACTGCCACTGAAGGGGCCTCTTAAAGCCAGTAACCTGACGTCCCCTCAGGTTTTACATCATCAACTGCTTCATAAAGGGAAAAGTCTTCAAGTCTGGAGGGTTTAAACAAGTGCATATTGAGAAGATGAGACTGTTGCATAGTTACTTTTCTCCATGGAGTGCTGGCCCTCTTTATTGCAAGAGCGCAATAACTATCCGAGCCATGAGCAAATGGACTCCAGTATAAAGAGGTCGGATCTAGTCATTACTGCTACCAGAAGCTTAAACCACAGTAACCTCACGTGAGCCCCTGTTAACCTGACAGGGTGCCATGTGCCCATATTGCAGGGGATTAAAGGTGTCTTTCCCATTTTTTTCTTGAACAAAACCTGTGATTAAGGGTCTTAGTGGAAGTGTGCTCTACTAGACCATCAGTAGGAGTTGTAAAAAAAACACTCTACTGTACAGGCAAGTTATAAGAAGAGCAGCAGGCACATTTTGTATCCCACATTGCCTTTGTGTTGATTCAGGCTGTTAAGAAAACGTTCAAATAAAAGTAAATTTTCTCCAGGGAGTAGCCCTTTGTTAGCTCGGAGGAAAATAAATGGAAGTAGAATCTTGCACTTGTGTGAGGCTGAACTAAGGATTAGCTTGGAGGGGGTGCAAGCAACAATCAATCAGGGGGACTTGGCACCTGTAGAAATATTTGCGTTTTTACTTATTTATAGACTTGCCTCACGAAGGTGTAGTGTACTAGTCTCACATTCCTATTTATACAATCCCACTCCACAATTCTGGAAAAGGGACAGACAGTGTGGTAGTCAAAAATCAAAATGTGTTTAAGTGAATAAAGTAACTTAACGGCGGAGTCAGCTGAGTCTTGGAGTGCTGTGTGCTGGTGAACACTCCTTTAGCAGTGAATTCCTGCTCTAGTGCTCTTGCCTGGAGGCGGAGCGTCCTACTGCTTCCCTCCTGTTGTGCCTACAAAGACTCTGACTCTCGCAGAGCGAACGCGGAGTCAACTGAGTCTTGGAGTGCTGTGTGCTGGTGAACACTCCTTTAGCAGTGAATTCCTGCTCTATTGTTCTTGCCTGGAGGCGGAGCTGTCCTGTTGCTTCCTTCCTGCTGTGCCTACAAAGACTCTGACTCTCGCGGAGTCAACGCGGAGTCAGCTGAGTCTTGGAGTGCTGGTGAACACTCCTTTAGCAGTGAATTCCTGCTCTATTGCTCTTGCCTGGAGGCGGAGCTGTCCTGCTGCTTCCTTCCTGTTGTGCCTACAAAGACTCTGACTCTAACGGAGCAAACGCGGAGTCAGCTGAGTCTTGGAGTGCTGTGTGCTGGTGAACACTCCTTTAGCAGTGAATACCTGCTCTATTGCACTTGCCTGGAGGCAGAGCTATCCTGCTGCTTCCTTCCTGTTGTGCATACAAAGACTCTGACTCTAGCAGAGCGAACGCAGAGTCAGCTGAGTCTTGGAGTGCTGTGTGCTGGTGAACACTCCTTTAGCAGTGAAGTCCTGCTCTATTGCTCTTGCCTGGAGGCAGAGCTGTCCTGCTGCTTCCTGCCTGTTGTGCCTACAAAGACTCTGATTCTCACGGAGCGAACATGGAGTCAGCTGAGTCTTGGAGTGCTGTGTGCTGGTGAACACTCCTTTAGCAGTTAATTCCTGCTCTATTGTTCTTGCCTGGAGGCAGAGCTGTCCTGCTGCTTCCTGCCTGTTGTGCCTACAAAGACTCTGATTCTCGCGGAGCGAACACGGAGTCAGCTGAGTCTTGGAGTGCTGTGTGCTGGTGAACACTCCTTTAGCAGTTAATTCCTGCTCTATTGTTCTTGCCTGGAGGCAGATCTGTCTTGCTGCTTCCTTCCTGTTGTGCCTACAAAGACTCTTACTCTCACAGAGCGAACGTGGAGTCAGCTGAGTCTTGGAGTGCTGGTGAACACTCCTTTAGCAGTGAATTCCTGCTCTATTGCTCTTGCCTGGAGGCGGAGCTGTCCTGCTGCTTCCTTCCTGTTGTGCCTACAAAGACTCTGACTCTAACAGAGCGAACGTGGAGTCAGCTGAGTCTTGGAGTGCTGTGTGCTGGTGAACACTCCTTTAGCAGCGAATTTCTGCTCTTTTGCTCTTGCCTGGAGGCGGAGCTGTCCTTCTGCTTCCTTCTTGTTGTGCCTACAAATACTCTGACTCTCGGAGTGAACGCAGAGTCAGCTGAGTCTTGGAGTGCTGTGTGCTGCGAACACTCCTTTAGCAGTGAATTCCTGCTCTATTGCTCTTGCCTGGAGGCAGAGCTGTCCTGCTGCTTCCTGCCTGTTGTGCCTACAAAGACTCTGACTCTCGCAGAGCAAACGCAGAGTCAGCTGAGTCTTGGAGTGCTGTGTGCTGGTGAACACTCCTTTAGCAGTGAATACCTGCTCTATTGCACTTGCCTGGAGGCAGAGCTGTCCTGCTGCTTCCTTCCTGTTGTGCCTACAAAGACTCTGACTCTAGCAGAGCGAACGCGGAGTCAGCTGAGTCTTGGAGTGCTGTGTGCTGGTGAACACTCCTTTAGCAGTGAATTCCTGCTCTATTGCTCTTGCCTGGAGGCAGAGCTTCCTGCTGCTTCCTGCCTGTTGTGCCTACAAAGACTCTGATTCTCACAGAGCGAACACGGAGTCAGCTGAGTCTTGGAGTGCTGTGTGCTGGTGAACACTCCTTTAGCAGTTAATTCCTGCTCTATTGTTCTTGCCTGGAGGCAGAGCTGTCCTGCTGCTTCCTGCCTGTTGTGCCTACAAAGACTCTGATTCTCGCGGAGCGAACACGGAGTCAGCTGAGTCTTGGAGTGCTGTGTGCTGGTGAACACTCCTTTAGCAGTTAATTCCTGCTCTATTGTTCTTGCCTGGAGGCAGATCTGTCTTGCTGCTTCCTTCCTGTTGTGCCTACAAAGACTCTTACTCTCACAGAGCGAACGTGGAGTCAGCTGAGTCTTGGAGTCTTGGGAGTCTTGGGAGTCTCTGGGAGGAATGGAGGAGTCGGTCTCTGGGTAGAAAATAAAAATATGCCCTGCCTTGCAGTCCACCACACGACCAAAGACCAGACTGCTTAAACATCCATCTACACACGTGCAGCTCCGGAGGGAACCCGCTGGGCTTGCCAGTCCTGACCCCTCCTGTGAAAACAAGGACGTGGAAGGAGCTGTTTTAACTTTTCAAGTAAGTGCCAGCGTCACCGCTTTGAGAAATGACTTTGCGGCTAAGCGGAATAATCTTATCTCCACTGTTACCAACAAGGGTGCTGCTTCACAAACGCAGATGTCTATTGTGCACAAACAGCGTCCTTTGGCCAATGCTATTAATGTGTGTCCCCTCAATCTGCTGGCATTGTGTCCATTGCCGCGTGAATCAGCACCCATCTCCCCGACACTTAGTTGTGGCTTCAATATGATACAAACTTGGGGTGGGGGATTTACCTGCAGGCTTGCTGATGAGGCCGCAAGTGGCCTTTGTCTGGCCTCAAACCAGGACACCAGGGACTCTGTTTCTTGTCTCTCCCCCAAGCCTAGGATCCCCTTGCTGCGTGTACTGGCATGGCGCATAGTAGTTGCACGTCAATTAGACTCCAAGACCTATGCCCGTAGTACGGCTACTGCGGCCTCTACTTCAACCTCACCATTCTATTCTACATCAGAATCACCGACCTTTAGCAGGTTGTCTGCTTTCAAAGAACTGCGTGAAACTAGCGTTATACTCAATCTGAACGCTAAACAAAACAACCTTTGCCCAGCCACCCACCTTCCTGAGACTGAAAGAGCTTGGTACGAGCATTGTGCTGAGCTCGTGCATGTGCATGTGGAGACTACTGAGGCCGGTTCGGTGAGGTGCCCCGCAGCTGGGACCACCTTGTTGCCTGATTTGACTCTGGCTGCATGCCCCTGTTCTCCGAGTGATGTTCTCACTGAATCGGACAGTAATAGAACTCAAATGGGCTCGGACGATGTACTTATCCACACAAAAGAATCGGTGACAGCCGCCCAGCCCGAGAGCTTTATGACAACACAGTCTCTTTTACATGAGCCCTCCTCCATGTCAGTCTCTGTTGAGTCAGAGCTGGCTGTGAGAAAACACGGGCTGTGTCCCAGTCCCTTGGGATCTATCATGGCAACACCCAGCCTGACGTATATTGCAAATCTTGAAGACCCACTTGCCCTGGAAACACCTACAAGGAGAAACTTGCTGGACGTGGTAAATAAATTACTTCATGACCTAACAAATCTAAATAAATCAAGAAGCGAGAACAAATTCCCAGATCCCAACAAATCTAACAATTCCTCAAATGTTGAGGCGCAACTCGGACATTCAACTAGTATCAACAGTCTGAGTGCCACCGGCAAGCGCCGACGGCTTGAGGATAGTGACTCTGCTGGTTTTAATTGCTTGCAACAAAGAGTTTCAAAAAAACGGTCTCTTCAAACCTCTGAACTTAGTCAGCCCTCTGCGTTGACACGTGAAAGTGTCCCTACGCCTTCATTAAAAACTCAACAGTTTCACTCTACTGAATCATCAACAGACGCCTCTTCGAGTGACTCATCCATCATGGAAAGAGAGTTTCCTAAAATAAGGCGCCTTCCAAACAAGTCGTATTCTGCCAGACTTGCTTCCTCTCATGCACCTGAAGTGATTGTTAAAAAATGTATCCAAGATGTACAACCAACCCTGATCTCGTCTATGACAATGCCGATGTCTCAATTTCTTAAAATGTATGAATAGCTGAAAGACAACGTAAACGACTTGAGTACCCTGGTCGCCCTCATGAATGCAAAGATGATGAACCTTGAAAACTACAACAATTTGTTTAAACAGCTGATCCATGACTCGAATAATAAAATTGATCAGTCCCTAGCTACGCTTGCAGATCAAAAGTGCCGATAAGAGATTACTAGCAGAAGTTGCGAAAGAGGCCTTTGGTCTTCTAAAACCACACAATTGCAACACAAGGCACCCTACCACACAGAGTTACACAGTAAAACTCAATGCAAAAAAGCTAACAAAGGCACTTTGACTGATGCTATAGCCATAGATGCAGAGATTCACCATTCTCCAAATAAGGTCTTGATTCGGCATGGAAAGGAGCAAACTACAAGTCCACGTTTACCTGTTGCTCTCCCCACAGTAGCTGAACCAGTGCCCATTCCATCCGATCTGGAGTTGAATTGTCTCAATCTCAGTACTCACACAAATGTTACATAATAAATGTACGGAAACAGCATACCGTTGGTGAGGAAATTGGGAGCTTTTCGGAGGCTGTCAAAAGCTCTCATTCGGAAACAAACAGTGGACGTTCAAGTGCCAAATTGCTCAGGATTAACTGAAGGCCAACTAAGAAGCCTGTATAATATACATGAGGATGTTGTGACACTTGAAGTCCCACACTCTGCTGCTTTTCCGATATTTAACTTCAAACAAAACCAGGTAGCTATACAGTGAGGATTGAAAGTGGCCCAGTCAAAGAAATCCAAAAACGTCAAAACCAAAATTATAAGAAAGACAAACAACTCAAGAAAGTTCTTGCGGAACATCAAAGCTGTATATATGAAAATACAGGTGGCTACAGCAGCAGATCAGACTAAGAACACAGCTCACAAAGCTGGAGCAATTGTTGATTTTACTCAAGGATTAAATGAGAGCGGAGCTGCTCAAGAACTTGAAGTGGTCGGTTGCAATAAATCTGAATAAGGTAATTCTTTAATTACCAATCCTGAAAACTCTGCTAATCTCCTTGATTTATCAACGTATGACGAGGCAGTAGAACCTGAAGTGCCTATCGCCCAACCGCCTGCCTTTATCCCAGTTGAACCCCTACCAGCTATGCGGTCATCGCTTTCCTGGTTTTGGGACCTGGCACGAGTGCAAGGGTCTGTACTTTAATAACGTCATTGCCTCCTTCTGAAGCTCCCTCTCCTGCCCCACAAGTCAGTTATTTCTGACATTGTGTCAGAAACGAGATAGGTTAGCTGAAGAATTTAAACTCGCGACCTATCCATCTATTCGGGCCAGTAAGTGGACCAGTCAAAGCATCCAAAAAAAAATGATGAATTTTATGACAGAATCAAAAGAAAGCGAGGGAAGCACACTGGTGGTTCAGTGACAAACATCTGTAACACGGTTGTGACTGACAAATGCCACTCCAAATACTGTCTGGTGTTGGAACGCATTGAATACAATGACGATGACCTTGTTCTTAACCGTAAACATTTATTGCGGCTCCTTGACTTTGTACCCTCATTAAGAATGATTGAGACAAATGACGTAAAAGTCGCTGACTTTCATAATCATGAACGGTATGACATGGTGAGGTTACATAATGATTTGAGAATTGTATGCAACACTTTGTTGGAAGCTGCACTTGTTTTGATCTCCATGGGCTTTGACATCATGGAAATTTATTTAAAGAATGACGATGCATCGACAAATCCTGATATTATGGCCAAGGATTCAGTGAAAAGGACTACATTCACACATAAAACTTCGACACAAAACGCAGACCTTGGTTTAAAAGAACCGGCTCATGTGGACCACCGGGAGAAACAACAAGACTCAGCCCTGGATGAAAGACCAACTATCCAAAACAAAATAACCTTATCACATCCCATTGAACAAATTAAAATGACCTTTGCTCAAAATATCAGTTTGCCTGTGTCCAACATAAAAACTGTCATTTCTGGGCTTTCGGATGGATGTGCCAAAGACTGGAGTTGGATTTCGAAAGCATTGACTGAATAACATCAAAGTTAATGCCAAAAACGTCTATTAAAGCTGACACATTTATAGGTTTCTGGAACACCCGTGGACATGTGCACCTTCAACAACCAAATTGGTTAGAAAATATTGACATTATGTGTGTCCAGGAAACCTGGTTGACAACTTGTCCAGTATTACATGGTTTTGAAATAGCCTTCAATTCTGCCATTAAAAAATCAATGGGCAGACTGATGGCTGTTCTCATGACCCTGGTACGTAAAAGTTCAGGATATAAGATCATTGAAACCAACAATCTCACCTCCTACATTCAGGTGACACGACTGCTTTCTGAAAAGTTCTGTAGCCAGAAAAAGGACAATTTACATGTCATCAATCTCTACTAGCAACACAAAGCCACTCCAGCCCATGTGTTCATTGATCAAATAACAAACATCATTGATTCCATCTATGAAGTAGATGGGGCAGCAAACGTGTGATGTGGAGACTTAAATATTACCTGCCTGGACGTAACAAAATCAAATCTGAACAACTTGGTGCTGTTGAAAGTGGCGCAACAATGGTCCTCTGAAATGGAGAGCAGAAACTTGCACATATTGAATGGAAATATAATAGATGATAGACCGCCCAGACCAACGTTGAAACGAGATTCACAGGAATCTATTCTGGACTATATCTTCGTTTCTGAGAGTGTGCACATCAATGTACGGAAACTACAAGTCATCCATATGACTGAAAGTGATCATAACTTAGTGATGGTTTCAATTGCTACCTCAGTATGAAAAGAATCTGAGAAATGGTCGCACGACACAGTCGTAGAGTCAAGCCGGGTCTGACTACGTCTGACTGAAGCAGAGACTAAAGGAATACACGAAGAGTATCGAAAGGCAAAATTCAGCTGGAATACCAACACATTTTAGAAAACTTTAAGGAAAAAAAGGTCTTAAAAATCGATGTTTCAAAAATCCTCACTTGTTTGACTTAGAGGTCCTCAAGAAAAAATGAAAGATGAGGGGCGACATCAGAACATGTAGTGGAAGTCATTCGTATAAAAACAGCAAGAAGATCTGAAAAATAAAACAAGCCTACAAAAACTGGCTCAAGCTCCATAAAACTACTATGTTGCAAACAGACGCTGAAGTCATGCTGGCAAAAATGGGAAGCAATAACACATGAGAATTTTGGAGTCTCATTAATAATCTTTCTGGCTCTCAAACAGCTCTTCAAGCCAACATGGTTACTGTGAATGCCTGGATAACTCATTTTACTGCACTGTATACGAAAAAAGGAAACACATCATTTGTGGATTTTTCTCCTATTAGAACATTGGGACTTGATTTTCTCTTATGAAGATATCTTAGACACTATTAACAACTTAGGTACTTCCCGAGCTCTGGTGCCTGACGGCCTGACTAACTTTACGGTCAAAGAAAAACCTCAAATCTGGTCAGAATTTTGTTATACCTTGGTCAAGAATATTGTGACAGAGCGTGTCACTCCAACATCATGGAAGAGTGCAATAATTGTCCCGGTATTTAAAAAGGGCAATAGATCAAACCCCAAGGCCTATGCACTGCTTGATGTTCTGAGCAAGGTTTATGCGATCCTGTTGAAAGACAAACTGTTAAATTGGTCTTGGCGGAACAACTTTATTGACCCGAGACAAACTGGGTTCGGAAAAGGAGTAAGCTGTAGCCTGAATTTGTTCATTGTCAATATTATGAAAATGGAAGTAATAAGAACTGGGACCAAGATTTATCTTGCTGTAATTGATTTGTCCCAATCCTTTGATAGTATTGACTGTGAGCTGTTATGGGCAAAACCTATCATCTGGAATTGCTCCCTGAGCCTTCTCTCTGCTATAAAAGATCTGCATACCAAGACCAAAATTAGAATACGTCCTGATCGAGTGGGTAAACTCTCCACCGCAATTCCAACACATTGCGCAGTTAAGCAAGGGTGCCCACTTGCAGCAATCATCTTCAACCTATTCCTCTTTAACAAATCGACCAAACAATTAACAGCAAGGGTTCCTTTTCACCCAAAATTAACGGTTCCCATGTAAGTCATCTACTTTATGCAGATGACTTAATTTTGCTAGACTTAACACCGGTCGGCCTTCAATGGAAACTAACTGCACTGGAAGGATATGTCGAGGAAAATGCTTTGAGTAGAAACATAGCCAAATCTGAAATACTTGGGTTGAGGGATCTGCGAGGACAAAAAAACTGTATGCGCATCCCTTTAAATGGCATATAGAGAAAATACATCTAAACTCTATAACCCACACAAAATATCTGGGGATGATGATCAGTTCCAGCTTGAACGATGCACCTTGGGTTGAAGCCATCAAACTGAAGTGTCGACAACTGGCAATCCAAGCAATGGTCCGAAATAAAAAATACGGCTTGTATTCTTTACTCCCAGTTTTGGCTTTTTTCAAACAAAAAGCGACTCTGGTGCTATCCTATGGTGCAGAGTGTGCCTTGGGCTGTTCAGCTGACCTGTGGAACATGTTAGAAAATACCTTTTGGTCCAAAGTCCTTGGTTTACCAAGATGTCCCCTGCTCCGTTTATAAGATATGAACTGAGCCTAATATCTATCAACGCAAGAGTGACCTGGAACACACTCTCTTTGTTTTTCGTAAAATTACCTTACAAGACACTGCTCTGCAGTTCAAAATTTTCGCAAACATTGGTGAAAACAATACGAGCTTGGTGGTGTATCTATGGGCGCAACGCTGTAACATCTTGCTCACGGAATTAGACACAGATTTGGCCACGCTCCATGACAATCCTGACCAAGTAAAAAAAAAACTACAGAGAAGAGACTGGTGCGAGACCTGTGACCTTAGACGATCTTACAGATTCATGCAAGAGGTTCCTTGCGAAAAAAGAGGCCTAAATGAAATACATAGTCCGTAGAAACTATTTCCTGATGTAAGAAGGAGAAGATTGTACATGATGTTCCGTATGAGCATGTTTAAAACGAGAGAAAGAACAAATCTATGGTCAACAGATAAATCCACTCCAGATTTATGTAGATTGTGCAGTGACTCGAAAGAAACTTTAAAACACCTTGGCCCTCATTACGACCCTGGCGGAAAGTGACTGACCGGACCGCCACAGCGTAAATAGCGTTTCCGCCATTGCACGATGGAGCAAAGTGCGGCCCATTCCGACCCATCGGGCACGAGCACCACGCCATGGCGGAAGTGCAAAGTCCGCGATGGCGGAAATGACCCCAAAACGGCCCACACCGCCGCCGTACGGCGCCCTAGGTGCAATACCGCCACCCATCATAGCGGACACTGCAGTGAGCGCCAACCGTAAAGTACGGCGACCGTAAATATACGGAAACGGAAGTAAAAACATGGGCCCGGAACGGGAAACAACACCCCATACACCTATAAAACCACTAAATACACACAACCACTAAAAACACCACCCTGAGACACATCCCAACCCGTCATCCACCCTAGTGAAACCAAGAAAAATGGGAAAAGTAGCGAAGAAAGCGTGCGACCGCAAGCGGCAGGTCCACTTCTCCCGTGAGGAACTCACCGTGCTAACAGAGACCCTCCAGGAGAATGCCGCCGCCGTCTTCTCCACGCAAATGACCAGGACGGCACTTGCGAACAAGAAGGCCATATGGGCCCTGGTGGCACAGCGGGTAAGTGCGGTGGGGACCGCACCCCGCAACCCACAGCAATGCAGGAAGCGGTGGGACGACCTGCGGATACGCGTCCGTAGCATACTTTCTGCCAACCGCAACATTGCCACAGCCACCGGGGGAGGGTCGGAATCACCCATCAAGCTGACCCCCTGGGAAGAAATCTGTGCCTCCACCATTGGAATGGAGAGCATAGAGGGAGTCGGAGGGATGGAGAAAGGAGTGCAGACATCCGGAGAATCAGGTAGGTGGCCCAAATAAAACAATGCCAAAACCACAATGTACAATCATGTGAAGTACCACGTGCCCACATAGTGCAACAGAAACACATGGCCAGGAGAACGTCCACACACATTGGCCTGATAGCGCACTTTAAAACCACAATAAATACATAAATAATTAAAAACCCCAATAACACCCACTACACGTGCAGCAGGCACACCCTAACTGCAGGCTGCCAAACAACTGCACCCTCACTCCACACACAAATGAAAGCACCTCCAAGGCCCCGACCCAAATCACCCTCAGGTACCACCCCAATGCATGTGATACATTGCCATTCCAATTCCCACAGACCCATTAATAACGCTCGCCCTCCTTGACTCCACCACAGGGTCCGATCCAAACGACGAGCTCCAGGACACCCCTACCAGCACACCTGCAAAGAGGGCCAAGACCGACGGCCAAAGACCCTCCACCTCAGCTGCACGCATCAAGACACGGCAGCAGCACATATCAAGTGGCAGCACACAGGAGGGAACATCAACAGGCACCCCAGCAGCCAGCATGCCCACAACACCACCACCACAGGTCCCCCCAATGGATGCCACAGAAGGTACTGCCTCTGGTGGCAGCAGCACCATAGGTGACACCCCATTAATGGCAGAATGCTCCGACACAGAAGACGGGGATGTCGAAGTCAGATCCATCCATGACCTATCCCAATCCCCCTGTCTGTTCCATCCCGTACACCATGAGGATACCACGCAGGGGCACCCACAAGACGACGACTGGCCATCCCCCACAAGCCCTGTGGCAGGGCAACATGAGGCGAACAGCCCCTCTGTGACACCACCGCAAATGGCCATGGCCCAGCAGAGGCAACAGTCCCTCGACCAGTTAATCGTGCAACAGCAGCAACTGGCCACGCTCCTCAAGGACCATGCCGATGGATGTGGGGGCACTAAGGCAGACATAGAAACATCAACTGAGACACTTAGGGCACAAATCGAGAGTAGCACCGAGAGCCTGAGAGTCCAAATGGAGAGTAGCACCGAGAGCCTGAGAGTCCAAATGGAGAGTAGCACCGAGAGCCTGAGAGTCCAAATGGAGAGTAGCACCGAGAGCCTGAGAGTCCAAATGGAGAGTAGCACCGAGAGCCTGAGAGTCCAAATGGAGAGAAGCACCGAGAGCCTGAGGGGGGAACTGCATGCGACGTCCAAAGACGTATGTGCCGAACTTGCCGCAGTGCGCCGTGTGCTCACTGAGCTCTCACAAACCCTTAGGGACATGCATGGACGTGAGCAGGCAGAGACATCATCCGTTGCAAGTTCCGTCCAGGGCAGCCCCCAACGTAGATCTGGGAGGAACCTGCGCTCCACAGGCAGGGGTGCCCCTGATACCCGCAGAGGGGGCTTGCAATAGCGACTGCCCACTGACAATGAGCATCTTTGGACACTGGTGTTCGGGGGGGAGGTAGGAGGGTGGAGGGGGTGTGTTGGGCTCACTTGGGTGGCGGGTCGATAGGGTGTTCCACATGATATCACATCTGCCATAAACAATGCACGATCAAACAATGAGATGTGTGGACAATGATCTTTGTGTACTAGGCCATCATAGGCGTACAGTCCATATTGTGCATGTACCAGACACACACAGTGCCACGAGTCCCGTGTCCATGTATCAGCCACCAGGCGTGAGTGCTAGAAGCATGCATCTATGAGATGCTGACGAATTTCACGGCCCTCCTGTGCCTCGCAGACTCCTTGAGGTGCTGCCACATCCCCACCCTCATCATGACCATCTTCAGGTGCTTGCAGTTCTGCGTCAGGGGGCATGGGCACATTTCTACGTACGCACATGTTGTGGAGCATGACACATGCCATCACCATCTTTGCAACCTTCTCATGGCGGTACAGGAGTGCCCCGCCAGAGCTGCTGAGGCACCGGAAACGGGTCTTCAGTAGGCCGAATGCCTGTTCAATGACTACACGGGTACGTGAGTGGGCATGGTTGTAGTCCTCCTCATGCTGGTCCCGTGGGTTCCGGACTGGTGTGAGGAGCCATCTCTTCAGTGGATATCCGGCATCACCTGTATGTGGACGATAAACGAATTATGTGGAATGCCATTGCTACGTACGCACCCCCCCTCTTCCTGCCAGGTCATTGCCGCATCACATACCCCACATCATCATGCATGAAATGAGACTCACCGAGTAGCCAGGATCTGTTCCCTGCGTGTCGCTCCATGTAGCGTGGTATTGTAGAGTTCCTCAAGACCATAGAATCATGGGTTGATCCAGGGAATCGGGCAGAACAATGTGTAATGATCCTGTTGGAGTCACACACCATTTGTACATTCAGTGAATGAAATTGTTTTCGGTTGCGGTACTGGGCCTCCATGGCATGTGGGACGACCAATTCCACATGGGTGCAGTCGATGGCACCAATGCAACCCGGTATGCCGCCAAGTGCATGGAATCCCACTTTTGTGTTGGTTATTTCCTGCTCCGAGCGTGGTAGAGAGATGTAGTCGTCTGCGTGCTGCAGGAGGGCATCGAGCACTTGCAATAGTGTCCGTGAGAACAGTGGCTGAAAAATGCCATGCAACTGTCCGACTGTGTGCTGGTAGGTGCCTGTGGCCAGGAAGTGGAGTACAGACACCACCTTCAGTAGGGGTGGGATGGCGGTTGGGCTATCTATCATGCTGACAAGGTCAGCCTGTGTCATGTCCACAATGGCGGCTATGGTGTCCCGGTCCAAACGGTAGAGGGTGTGGATCTGCTCATCAGTGAGGTTGAACGGATGTGCTCGGAGGCGTGGGATTGTGGGCTGCCTGCGTGGTGGTAGTGGCTGTGCTGGCGGCCCTTGCTGGCCATGCCTTGCCCTCCTCCTCCTCCTGCGTCTCCTCCGTGCGGCCGGTTGTAGTTGGTGTTCGTCTTCTTCTTGGAGTTGGAGTACTTGCAGTGCTATCAGGTCCCCCAGGGCCAACATCGCGAGTCCGGCCGGTAGCATTTCGGAGTGGTTGTGGGAGGAGACTGGGCGTGCAATTTATGTGTTTTCAGGCTGTATGGCCTCCACCTGTGGTGATTCATTCCACCTGTGCAAGCTGCTCTCCCCTTTGGGCGAGCACGTCCCGCACACAACGCTGCAATTCGAGGAATGGCATCTTGCTATTACAATCATGTATTAGTACCCGATGGCCGTGTAACATTGGTTGATATGTTCATTCGGCTATGGTCCCATTGTTTCACATGCATTCTTTGCAGTCGCGAACAGACTTGTGAAGGGTCAGTGGAACGTAGTACTCGAGTAACGGTGGGCCCTCATGCATCACTGTACCGAGTTGCACCGACGGGCGGGGCGTCCCATTTGTGGGTGAAGGCAGTTGCCATTTTCACACACAGCCGCACTAGATGGATTAATTTGTGATTTCAAGCGGCCACAGATGCCTTTTCGACGTGATGTTGCAAATGAGGAATTCGAAGGGCGGCGCTTTCGGTCTTCAGCTAGCGGCGAGGAGATGCCCACAGGTCTGACTGCAAATATAACGTTCTATTGTTCAGTGTCCTTGGGACAGGGGCCATGGCGAGGATGCAATGATTGATATGAATAGTTTGGGATGCGCAATAGCGAAGTGGATGATGAGGCCGGACGTTCCCAAATACATGTTACTTCACAACACTGGAATTACGGGCTGGGGCACAGTGGATTTTGCAGGCTGCATAACGCACAGACTCAATGGAATTCTCACATGTTATGTGAGTATGGAAACAGGCGTTATCATTACGGGATGAGGGAATGATGAATGGATGCATGGGCAGATGATTTGATACGGTGTTTGCCATGTACAGGGCTTCTTGGAATCTGTCCGCCTCCCCTGCGCTATGTGATGCAGGGCTGCCATAGTGGGACCATCGTCTATCTGGCCTTGTTGAGCCCTCCCTGTCTCGACGCGCCTTCAGACACTTGTGTCCATGCACGTTACCAATCCCATCTGATGGATTCTGTTTTCACAGACGCATGCACAGGTACACTCGTTTGTGATGGTGTTTTCACCTCGATATGGATAGTTATGAGTCGCAAGTGGTTTTGGGGTGGTGATGATCCTTTGGAGTGGGCTAGCATGCATATGGTGATCATTGAAGTGAGTTGTTCGAATGTAGTTCTGATGGCCATTCTTTTCTTTTTCTTTTCTTTTGGTTGACAGGTATCTCCTCCCCTTTTGCCACTGCCATCTGTATGCCACTCCTGCAGATGGGTTTTATTCCCGACACCTGCTGCTTCGTGTTAATCAGTGGAGCAGCATTACGATCTTATGGGACGATCGCCAATGGGCCACATGCCCTTACGCAGTACTAGTGGCTCGGAGCAACATTTCGGCCTTTCAGCTGGACTAGTGCCTCCCTATTGGGACGGCCCTGCGGTTCTAGGCGCTTCCATGTTGCCTTTTCGTACGGAATGTAGCCCCTGTGTACCATGAGGGAACAGGGCGTCACACAGGAAGTAGCTGGTCATTTCTTGCGGATGCAGCCCACAATGGTGAAATGTGTTTTGGAGTTCATGGCCTAATGGCTGTAATGGCTTGGTGAATCTGTTGTGCATTAAATTTCTATTCTGATATGGGCCGTGTAGCGTTCTTCTTTGCAAGTGATGTGGCATATTCCTATTTGGGGAGCGATGTATTGTGAGGAGATCTGCATTGGGTTCCAGCTTCGGAGTATAGTTGCGTGGTACTGTGCTGGGCGCGTTTGCCTACGAAGCCCAGTGAGGTCAGGGGTGAGGGCTGCCAATATGACTGTTTGGATGATGTCATGCTCAGGGGCGGGGGGTAGGTTTTGTGTAACAGATGCCGGTCAGCCAGGTGGATTGGTGGAATGATGTGATTATCGGAATTATGCTGCCTGTGTTTGCGTGCGTTTCTTGGTGGGAGACTGAGGTCATGTCCATTGGTATAGCTTCTGTATTCGTGCCATCTGTGCCCTGCAGCTCCCATTGGCCCCTCTTGTGATTCTTTTGTTCGTTGGCATGCATGGGTGACTTGTACATTTCACTGGTTGCATTGTGACTTCGTTGCACCTACGGGGAGTTGTACTATGTGGCCAGGGAGCGGTGTACAGGCACTCAGTGGGGCCGTTTACGGTTGATTCGCGATGCCGTACTTCTCACCATGGCGGAATGGTACTTTCCGCCGTGCTTGATGGCGTTAGGTACATGTCCGCTAGGGTCGGAATTCGCGTACCCTTGCGCCATGGTGCTAATTACGGTTTGGCATGGCGCGCGCGCGCGTACTTGGTGCAGTTAGCGTTGGCGTTCACTACGGTGTCGCTAATGGCATCGTACTTTACGGTGACGGGTCATAGTCGCACCGAGCGCTATTCGATGGCGGTATTGCATTTCCGCCATCGTTTTTCGCTTTCCGCCAGGGTCGTAATGAGGGCCCTTGTCTTATTTTGTGTCGCCCTCACTGAGGAAAGAACACGTCACTTTGGTAAAATTATGATTGAGAGATCAACTATATGTGCTAAAGACTGGTGGCAGATAATGTTTGACGCAACTGACCAAAAATTGATTGTAGCTTTAACCTTTTTTTTTGGAATCCATGGTCAAACGTTTGTTCCTCGTTGAGGACGAGGTAGCTGTTGATACAGTGGTTTTTAACATCAATAGCTCCTGACCAGGACCGTCTTTGAATCTGGCGTTGGTTGTGTCCTATGACTTTTTCCTCGGTTCATTCGCAATATTATGATTGAAGAGTTGTATAATATGCAGTCTTTTTTTCAACATGTAAGAATTTTTGGTTGCATTAGATGTATATTTCTTTTTTTAAAAAAGGTTTGTAATGAACCAATAAAATAAAATTTAAAAAAAAAAAGAAAGTAACTTAAACAAACTTGGTCTCCAGCTTTACACCATGGAGATCAATACAGAGCTATGTACAGCAAATACAAAATCTTTTCAAAAATTGAATTACCTGCCCACATGAATCTCACGGTTAATAGTCATTTGAGCATTTACTCTATATTCAAAATACATTGGGCCTCATTCTAAGTGTGCCGGTCCGGAAAGAATGGCACCAGTAAACAACGGTGCCGGTAAGCTTACCAGCGTTGTTGTTTCAGGACAGGCACACTACAACTCTGTCAGGCATGTGCCCTCCACCTGGCAGGTCAGACCTGCCGGGCAGGATAGCACCCGCCCGCAGAGTTTTCACAGAAGAACCGGCACGCTTCTGTGGTCCTCATTCCCATAGAGTCCAATAGGGACTGGGGACTTACAATTTGCCGGCACCTGACTTTCCGGTCCGCCTGGGTTGAAATCCCCCGGTGTTACTGGTCAGTCAAGCACTGGTAAATATTTACGGGTCCGGCAGCAACCCTCCGGTATCACCAGCACGGTTACGCCGGACCTGTAATAGGGCCCATTGTATTTTAAAATATACTAGACATTCTATATATTTCTATTGCTTTTTCATTAGTCTAAATACACAGAAAACTTTACGGATACCATTTTAAGAAGACCCAAGTGTATGGAGTTCTCTGTTCGAACAATTTCCTGACACTGTTTTTCTCCCGTATCAAGTGTGAAGGCATCATGAAGTGAACACAGACAACAGGTTCAAGTTTTAGTTAACAAAGTTGTATTAACTAAAAGGGTAGGATGGAATTAGGCCTAACTTGCCCTATGCTAAGGTGGGATTTCTCTACCTAAATAAAATAAGGATAGTTTTGTCAGGAAGTCCAAATCAAAAGTCTGTCTGTGTCCAAAACCTATACGTGCCCTCACAACTAACTGTGTACAATTCAGCATCAAGCTGAATAGTGTTCAAAATAAAGTTCTGAGCTTCTTCCATCTCTTGGCTTGTAATCAGTGTCCCCTTCCCCAGGTTTAAAAACAATTCACAGGGTATTGTGGTTCCCTTCCCCAAGAGTTCAAATCTTCCAGCTTTTCAAAACAACACAATTCCATGGGACACTTCCCAGCTCTTTTGTTATCAATACTTTGCACTGGTTCACATGAGTAGTTCTGTTTCTTGACTTCACAAACACATAAACGGCATTTCCAAAGCACAAGCTTCTTTATGGATATTTTCTTTGTTTTTTAACTTAGAGGTTGGCATTTGGTCTAGGCACAGTTGTCGGACTACACGTGATACCCATTACAGGTCACACAACCAATACCCTTATCTGCTTTCCTTTAACAATTGCCCACTGCTTTGCTTTTACATTGAGGCCTGTTTTTTTCATCAGTGTCACACTCTTCCAAAACTTTACAGTGGCTTGCTTGGCCACCGTGCACTTTGTTACACTTTATGTATTCTTCTGGCTCTTGCCAATACAGGTTTCCTCTTAACCTGGAGTTCCTTGACCTCTTTTAGATTAGGTTAATACTTGGTTTCTCATCCAATATTCTTCTTGGTATTCTCTTGGTGTTGTCAACACTTGTATTTCAAATAATTAATTCCGTTGTATCTGTCACTTGCTCCACCTTGCCTTCACTCCATTCACAAGTGCTCACAGCTTGCTTTTGCTCTGTGTGGCAATGATGAATCAACTTCTGGGGCACCAGCGGTCCAGGGATAAATATTGGTTTCTAAACCATTAATCAACCCCACACAGAAGGGATCCGAACAGATTGAAATACAAGTGAATTATAAGACCTCTTTGTCCAATTTTGGTAACGTGGACGGAACAGCAGGCTTAACTCCGCAAATTTGTGGATTGTTGGTTAGTTGCAACACAGTGAAAATACAATTATTACCCAATGATAAGAGGGACTGTCCAGTCAAGGTTGTATAAAAATATCTACTTTATTATTACAACAGACAGTTCTAGTAAACTACAAATACAACCCACTCTGTAAAGGAACACAGAGGACAGACAGTTTCACGAAGGAAAGTGATGCACAATGGATACTGACAGGAGGGTAGTTGGTAAAATAATCAGTCTTATTGTTGAAGGTTATTTGGTTTCAGCACCAAGGGGGGAAAGGGTTGTAACTGTCTCTAGGGGCCTTCAGAGAAGGACCAGGGGGGCAGAACCATAGTGTAGCTGGTGCTGAAGAAGTTCTTAGTGCTCAACAGTGTCGAGGCGGTTCCAGGGAGATTTGCAGCCCTTGAGACAGAGTTAGTGGAGGGAGACAGATGCAGGTACCAGGTGACAGGCAGTTCGGCAAGCGAGGCTGGACATACGTCTGCAGGCTGTCTGGCGCGGCGGCTCAGGGCCAGGAATCATTGTCTCTTTGCTGATTGGTGGACCTGGAATGCTGGTTGAGGCGGCTCAGACAGCTCTTATGACTGAGGCGTGACAACAGTCAGCGGTGCAGCCGGATGCGGTTCGAGGGCTCGACTGCCTCGTAAATGTCCTCAAAAGATGGATGCTGGATGATGCTTGTGTGGCACTCCTCCTAGCTTCTTCACAGGGCTCAGATCATCCTTTCAAGGTGAACGGCCCAAAGCTCAGGAGTGTGAATGCAGACAACCACCTTGTCCTTCGTCCAGTGGCTCTCTGGCACTTCCCACCTAGGAAACTTGCTGGCAGAACCTAGCAGGGCACACTGTGTGCTGGCTGGGTGCCGTTTCTGGATCTGCTGGACGGGTCCTCTGAGTCAGGCATCTCCCTCTGTTCCCTGAGAGATGTTTAGGGGGGATCTTGCTTCCATCTTGAAACTCCTGTCCTTCCTTCACTGGCGGAAGATGTAAGGTAGACTGTACCTTCAGCCCGGGTCCAAATCAGTCCTTCTTACTCTGTTCAAAGGCGTCGGATGATCTGCTAAGTGAGGGGTTCAGCCCTCTTTTAAAGCCAAATGTGCCCCAGTGATTGGTGCAGGCTAAGCCCACCTTAAATAATCATTCTTGGGTCAGCACCAACAATCTTCTGTTATGCATGAGGTCAGGACCAGAGTGTTCTGCAACAGGACAGACAAGGGGTGACAACATAGACTCCTAATCCCACCCATCTTCCTGTCTGTTGTAGATCAAAGTGTCTCTCTGGTTAACTGAGCCCTCTGTGACTCTTGATTAAAAGTGAAGGTCTCAAATCACATACTTCTCCCCTCTGAAAGGGGTCAGCTCTGCAGGGGTTTGCCTATGGTAAATAGTGAACCCAGACATGCATTTCACTGCCTTTCATATATAGGGTTGGGAACTAGCTTCAAGTTGACACATTGCGTATCAAAGTGGTGTTAGCCCCACCTTTCCTGCTTTCTATCCGTCAGCCAAGCCCCTTCAGCGGGCATGCTTCAATTATCTCGTTAGTATGCACTGCCACCAGCCGGATTCGACAAAAGGAATGCAAATCCATGGAGCCTTTGATATTTAAATTTGGCTGCCCATGACTGGACGAAGGAGTGCCTTCCCCCCTTCTGGAATTGCTTTGATGTACCTGGGGTTGTCACTTTGCAGCTGAATATGACAGGGGAAGATGGCTAAGTAGGCTGTGTCTTCCCGGAGTACATGTGACTATGCGTTTTGTGCGGGAAGCAGATGGACTGTGTGTGGAATGGCCTCAAACAGTCCTCGGAGGTTAATCTCCCATCATTAATTTTCATTTATCAACAACTCAAAAAGCCCAGGCATTTTTTTCCAGTTCCCGTAGTGCCCCATTATGAGCATTTCCTTGTTTCCACTCACCGTTTATACACAGCAGCTCTCTTCGGCTCCTTTCCATTCCTTGCTCTGCTTTCCGGCTTCCAATTGCTCCACTCTTCCCTCGCGAAGAACATAGAGAGCAGTGCTTGCTTTCCTTGTGTCTTTGGCAACTAGTGCTTCGGCGCCCCACAGCTTCTGCTGTGTGCACCTGGCAAGGAGGGCTTGCAGGACTTCCACATCCTCTCGCAGCTGGCCTCAGCCTTGACGTCCCTCTCTCCTGCTTGGAACGGCTCCCAGCTCCTGTGTCTTCCGCTCCTCTATCTCCAGCCCACTTCTCTCCAGCCAGCTTTCCTCCAGCCTGCTTCTTTCTCTCATGGCTTCTCTCTCTTTGTGCTGTCCGGCCAGCATTTTTATACTCACTGGGATTGTTAAATGACCACAGGTGTCGGTCATTAAGTTCAGTTTCCTGACCACTGTGAAACCCTTTAGCTGGACATGCCTGCCTGTTCCATCGGAACACCTCCATAGCCCTCTTCATCAGCTCAGTACCAGAGTGGTGTTTGGGGAGGTTTGAATTAAATGAATTGTGCTTAACTCTGTGCTGTCTCCTCCTGATCTTGGTATTTGACTGATACGTGTCTGCATTAACAATATAAAGCTGGTAAGTGTTTTACCCACCCAAATGAGGATGTGTCCTCCTAGTTGGTTTCTTCCTCATCCCATTGTTGAGGTGGTAATTTTGCAGGGCCTTTTGGGGGGAAGAAAAGGGGAAGGGTTGACCGTAGCCTACAAAGGTTTGAGGGATACAAGGTTCATTCATTAAGGGAATTGGGGATACCATGTCTCATCTAAGGACATCCTCTCCCCACTCTCCACCCAGGTGATCCTCCCTCGCAAACCCACCCCCAGGGTCAGGATCCAAAGTTGATGGTCTTTCCCTGGCAACCTGAGAGGGGGAACCAGGGCGAAAGGGAATGAGGACGCCCTCACGTTCCTCACGCACGACACTTATGATACCAGTAAGGATCTGCCTTACATAGACATTTATCAATCACATTTCCAAACACTTATTTTTCTCCAGAACGAAGACAATTATGGTCTCAGAGAAATGTCACTTGAATCAAGAACATGTATTTATATGTGTTTAACTTAGCTCCCCTATTCATGTGTGAAGTTGTGAATATTATGATTAAGTTCAATATTACACAACCCCATGATAAGAGTATATACTTTACCTGGATTTTATCAACCATAATCTACATGTGTAAAATATTCTGGACTTTCTAAATGCACATCACTGTTTAATTTTATTTTTCATATACCAATATGGATGAATGTATTAAAAAAACATTTTTGGCTGCATATGATTTACATCACCTCCTAAACGTGTATAGGCGCGTTACAAATACCATATCATATCATATCATATCAAACAATTTCTCTATATGCCTTGTATGTGTGTTGAAAGAGCTTTGAAGGTTTGAAAGGAATAAAAATGTAACCATCACCACATTCACCAAAAACCAAAAAAAGATCATATAACTACTGCAAAGTCGGCGCATCATAAATGAATCACAATTCTACAAAACGACACCTTTTGAGAGCTAAAAAAAGTGAAGACATATGATCAATGTTCATATTTCCCTGTATGTCATCCAGGGACCATGCCTCTACACATTATATGAGCTCGCAAATTATGTTTTATGCATGTGTACTCCGGAGACCCCCGGCCGGCACAGAGAGCCGAGGTTTGCTCCGAAGGACTTTAAGAAGAGCTAGCTGCACCTTTGAGATGGATGGGGTGCAGATTTATTACTCCAACACCAATCAATAAGCACAACTCAATGGTTTGGTAAAGGGATTCTGTTTAATGCCAAGTACAAAAAACGGGGAGTCATGGAAATCAGCAGTGACGCGCTAGTCCGTCTTGCTTCACCTCCAATGAACTTCATACAAGTAGTGACATTTATACTCAAAACTCGTCATAATTGATGTGTAACACTCAAAAGTTAATATGCAATTCTATTGGTTCGGAAAAGGTAAGTTTAATATAGGTACTATATCTGTATATGGTAACGCAGGGAGGGGATTGGGTAAACACTGTCAGGTGGGTGTCTAAGCCCTTCATTTAAAAATGACTACTGTAGACATCACTAAAAGTATGACTTCCCATTGGTTCTACTAACTATAGGAACCTAGATTATTTGGTCCATTGGGATTGGGTTGGCACCAACCCCATGCATACATTTCCACTTTGCTTAGCAGCACGCAGAATGGTCAGCCAGGTGCAGGATAGCCCATAGTTACCCGGCCTTCCTCCAATTAAGGTTACAATCAATCATCACTTCAGCAACTATGTGTCAATTATTTTACTGTGGTTGGCCTCGAAACTGCATCTTCTGTCTGGAAAAGTACTGATATCTCTGCCTCGGCGGATGCCAAGCGTAGGTGTGAACCCGTTCTGCTTCTCACTTGTCTGGTCACGTGCTACCCATACTGTGAATTCGTCTAGTTTCTCTCAATTTGTGCATGTAATTCTTATTCAGCTTGCCACCTGCCTACGCCTCCTTATCTTGACCTTTCAAGGACAGGATATTATGTTCTTAAGTTTCAATTATATGTAGCTACTATTTGTTTCTTCTATTGGTATGACCTTGGCTCTACTGGCACGAGTTGCATCTGCCGAGTTTCGATTCAGCCGTGTCTTCTCGTTTTACTAGAATATGAAGCTCTGATCATTCGGCCTTTAATAACCTGGGTTGATTCTGCTTCGTTTGCAAAGTGGAATTACACTTATAATACTGTGCTTCGTTTTGAGGTTGATTATGTATAATGGCGCTTGCCGCGCTATTCTTCTACTTAGAGGCAAGCCATACTGTTTTCTTAGCTTTCTTGCGGTTCCAAGCATATGTACAGGCGTTAGCTAGTTGAATATCTTCATCCTGCTTACAGTTTACGCTTCTTTGTATTTCAACATCGTTCTCTTCTTCTAGGTTCACAATATCCTTATTCATGGCATTTCGTCTCTTTGTGTAATCCCTGGGCCATCATTTCTTCTATCTGCGAGTCCGTCCGAGTCCTCGTGACGTCACCATTCGTCTTCCATTAAGACCATTTTGGTTTCTTCCGGGACGGTACTTAGGCGATCTTCATTTCCTCTCATTTGCTGGTAGGGTTTTCTCAATGGATACCTAACTGTCCATGGTTTTCTGTGTATTGGTACTTCAATAGGTGTTGCTCTTCTGATAGGCACCAGGCAGAGCCCTACTGTGGCTCTCTGCTGGTTTATTTGCTCATCATACGTCACATATTTTGGTGTGAACGTTCCTGGTACTTCAAAAGAGGCGACTGGAGTTCAGGCTTTATTTGGGACCTCCTCTACACATGAATCCATATTGGTATATGAAAAATAAAAATAGACAGTGATGTATATAAAGAAAGTCCAGAGTATTTTACTCATGTAGATAATGGGACTATGAGTAATCCATGTACATGTAAACAATGGCTTGCTTGCATTGGCTCCTGTAAGTTTGAATTAAAAAATAATGTTCTTGGGAATCCACACGTACTGTTCTGAACCCACATGTATATTGTTTTCTCAAAAGACATGGGTACAGTTTTCACTAATCATGCATGGGTTACTTTCACTAAACATGCTTTTAATATATACATGTATGTGTGGCTGTGTGACTGGAATGCAGCGGTATATGCAGCTTTAAATTCAAGTCCGTGCCTGCACAGTTTTCAATCTATTTGTGTGTGCAACTTTAAATCTGTATATGCCTGCATAATTGTAGTGCATTTGCATATGGTTTCAGCCTGTATGTATTTTGAGCTGAAGATATACTATTCCAGTCACACGTACAATGTTTAGGAACCCACTTTCCCTTCCATATTACACCTGGAACTGCTTGTACATTGAAAGATAAGGGAATGCAGCGATTTGCACTTTTCACCATTATTCATAAATACAATTAATTCTCTCAGCATGCATTTTGATGCACAAATATCTGGCCTATAACTATGGCTTTGCCAGGCTCCATTAAATGCATTACATTGCCCTAGGCTACGGTATGTTACAACTATACTATGACCAAAAGGACTCCATACCTGTTGGAGGCACTATTTCTGCTTCAAATAATATTTAACATTACAAAGGCAGTTCCACATTCAAGTGGCACCAAAATATATTTAGTTTTAAATTTGGTTTTTCAACGCAAAGTGGAATGGGTTTTAAATGACATCTCACTTTGTAGTCAATATAGAAGTGGGAATATAGGGCATTTAAATACAAACACCTATTTCCCTGTTTTGAAGTTGCTTTCCCCGCAATTCCCTACCCAGTGTCCTCCCAATTTTCTCTGTGAAATATCTTTTGGGGCAATTTGGGATTGGTCAGGGTTTCATTTAGCTTATGAAATGTGAATTCTGATTCTCGAGACTCAGCTGGAAACTCAGTCAGCCTGGGATCATTCCTTCAGCTAACCCTCTTTTCAAGTGGTCATCTGGAAGCCAGTTTCCAAGCATAGACTGTTATTCCTTCTATGAGTTCTGCATGGGTTCAGTCCTTCCAAATGGTAACAGCTCCCGATGTCCAGTTGTTTCTTTAATAATCATCTCCCCATATTCCACTCTCCTCTTCCCAGCGTGCATGCAATTCTTATAGCTCTCCAAATCCACCACTGAAGTGTCACAGTGGTGTGGTGTTCCAGCAAGGTGTGATTTAAAATGGCTCCTCTTTTGAAAAATGGCAATTTCGTATTCAACACCTACCTTCACGTGTGAACATTCGAAATTGACCAAATTTAAATAATCTAATTCTGTATGTCGGTACACATATTTAGATACTTTAATGGACAATGCGTAGTGAAGTTTGGCAATTGTACACATTTTGGGCAACTCAAAATGTGGAAACCTATAATTTGTATTAAATATTCTGATAGATATTACTCCTATCTATAAACTGTCAAAAAATGTTCAATTAAAGCTTACAATATGATGTAGCGATCAATTTAGTTATTACACATTTTTATTTGAGATCTCCCTCGTGTAAATAATTCAGGCTTTCTATTGCGGAATTGATGACATTTTCCAACAGATGGCATTGGCGGGGCTTCGCCTAAATATTCCCTTTTTGATGCTATCTATGTGCATCCAGCGCAGGTGTTTTGGGTCTGCCGAATAGACATTCCATAGACTTTAATTTGAGTTTTTGTCAGGGAAAATGTCTGATTGGTAAGCAGGTAGAGTTCAGTAACCTTTTTCTGGACCTCTTTGGCTAATGCAGTTTTTATAAGAGGCTTGAAATGAAATATGTGACAGTTTATGTTTGAAGCTAAACCCTGGATCCATTAAAGACATCCTGCAATGGGTATGTCTATATAATCTCTGGAGCTAGCCCAATCTGCACCACCAAGGCCATGTGTGTGTGCACTCCATGTGTTATTATTACACACGCCTAAACTGGGTAGGCCTGGAAATGTAAATACACAAAGGGTTTCAGGTTCCCTGTTCAGCAGCAAGGCTTTGTCCTTTTAAGCAGTAGACTCAAACAGGTCACTTTAAATCTCAAATGCAAGGCTTCTAGGCAAAACATACAGAACAAAATGGAACTGTTATGTTGATTCCTGTATGACTCTTCATCAAGTTATTTTAGGTAAATGAAACAAACCTCTGTCAGTACAGTCATTGGAATTAAAAGGAGTTGTCTATATCATACAAGTGAAATTTTGATTTCCTGTGCTTGATGTTTGAGGCTCAGAAAATCACATATGGCGGCAGCAAGCTTTAGCAATGTTAATGTACTCCAAAACACAAATTAAAAATGGGCATTACATAGGAAATACATTTTTACAGTAAGTACACTTTCAATGGGATTCTGTATCTTGGGAGGATAGCTCAGTGGCAACGTGCTCACCTTGGGAGCAAGACAGCACGGAGCAACATGGGTTCGATCATCCCCGGGTCCACGCTTAGAAACCTCTGGGTATTAAGCGTGTTATAAATAATTATATTATCATATTCTTTGGGTAATAAATACTTCAGTTTTGGGCCTATCTTTTAAATGAAGCATAGCTTTGATTTTCTTGGCCTTGTTCTTTGGAATTGCCGCACAGTGTGTGTAATTGTGCAATTGTCATTTATTTAGTGCCTTTTGCCATCTGTATGGCCCCAAAGTGCTGAATGTTGAATGCCAGTGGGGGACAGAAGTCAAGATATGGAACATTTGCCAGAGAATTATAGAAAGTGTGTGTGCATTTTAGCCAATAAAAAGGTAGGCAGGGGTGGCCAAGTCCCTGCTAGTCATCCATGTCGAGCAGGCATGTGGATGGGTGCTGATAACTAGTCTGGAGAGTATGCAAGAGCAGGAGAATCATTATGTGTGTAGCTAGACTGAATTTTATTAGTGGGGGACAGTTGCATTCTAATGATAGAGGTGTTGTGCAATGTGTCTTAGAGTAGTGCATGGAGTGGATGGGTGCTGAGAAGTAGTCTGGAGAGTATGCAAGAGCAGAACAGTCTTTATGTGTGCAGCTAGATCAAATTTGTATAGTGGGGGGAAAGCAGCATTCTAATGGAAGAGGTGTTGTGCAATGTGTTTTAGAGAAGTACATGATAGCAGATGCGTGTGGGTGGATGGCTGTGCCTTTGGCTAGTATTCATATGCATGGAGTGTGGAATATACCTGTGTATCCTGTCTGGTTCTTGGTTGCCTATGTGCAGCTGGATTTAGAAGTGGGTGAATTCAAAGTGCAGCTAAATTCTGGCCATTGGCTTTATTAATGTGCCTAGTATAATACAGTATTGCCTACCCTCAAAGATGTATCTAGATGCAAATACAATGGCTACCATCAAAATTAATCTAAATGCAATACATTGGCTATCAACAAAAATTCATCTAAACGCAGTACATTGGCTACCTTCAAATATTCATCAATATGCAATACATAGGCTACCCTAAGAAATGCATTTAAATGCAATACATTAGCTACCCTCAAAAGTTCATCTGAATGCAATGGATAGGCTACCCTAAAAAAATAATCTAAATGCTATACATAGGCTAATCTCAAAGATTCATCTAAGTGCGATAGAAAGGCCACCCTCAAAAATTCATCTAAATGTAAGATTCATCTAAATGCGATACATTGGCTACCCTCAAAATTAATCTAAATGCAATACATTGGCTAGCTTTAGAGTGCAGCGAGATTTTAAAACTGAGGTTAAGAATTGCGAGGTAGTAATAAGGTGATGGAGGTAATCTAGGAAGGTGCCCTTGCCTTTGTCCCTTCGCCTGCTGCTCGAGCAAGCCTGCTCTGGGACTCACTCCTAAGAGTGGTTCCTGGAGATGGATGGCCCAATCAGGGATGGGGTAGGTGGGAGTGGGGTGGGGAGTTGGGCAGGGGGAAATTAAATGGAGGGTGTAGGAGGTCAAGGGAGCCTCAGCCAATTGCTATGAAGATGGGATGAAAGGAGAAAAAGGACAGAAACAAACAAAGGACTTTGCCACAGCGGCAGTGCCCTCTAGAAGCAATCCAGCACAGGAAACGGATTGGAAATCACACTAAAACACAGGTAAATCCCTCCAAAAGAACCCCCAACAGGCTGTGAACTCCTTACCAGGTGCTTACTGTACAGGATGGTGAGGGTGCTGGTGGGTCAGCACCCCATCAACCACTAAACTCTGAATTCTAAAGTGGAGAGTAGCTCATTATTTGGGTTATGTAACTGTACGCAATGTAGATTCAGTTTTGCTTAGTATCTAGTAGTGTTAACATTTATACATCTGTGTGGAACTTCTGATACTTGCCAACTTTAGTTATGGTTAACTGTCCCACTCAATCGGATCTCCCAAGGCTAAGTCTTACTGCTGTTTAACCTATGCTACCCAGAAAAGAAAGGGTTTTTAGACCAAAGCATGAAATGTATTTGCAGATCCACTAGCTTAGTGTCATTCAAACTCTAAGCCAATGTTTGGTGATGAAAAGCCCTAACAAAGGGATGGTTGCTTTGCTTCCCTTCCCCTCGCAGTGGCTGAATGGAAAAATGTAATGGCACTCTATTTGCATATGAAGTGAGCATATGGTACATTTCAATCAGATGTCATTTTAATTGGGACAGTACGCAAGATGCAGAAATATACAACAAATAACAATGTCTATGGGCGGTGTCTCCACTGCTCAGCCGGGCAGACCTTTCACTTTTTGCTTTGTTTTAGGCCTTCCTTTTGCTATTAAATGTATGACGCAGCTTAGTGTGAAGTTACTTAAGAACCTGCCCTCTCCCAATAAGAAGCCATGCAGTTGTAATGAGGTTTCCTTAAGGGGGCTCTGTTGTGACTATTTTGGATGCCCTGAACTTAGGCAAGAGATTACAGACACTGGTTGAGACTTCTTGCTCTGGAGATCTCTGCAAGAAATCAACCCTTTTCTTGTAGAGGGTGCTTTTGATCAGGCAAACCAAAATACCCAAAGGTTTCCCTTGGAAGCATGGGCCAAAGGCCAGATTTACGCAAAAAATGCAGTGGAGGTGAAACCAGATCACAAGCTCAGGAAGAAAATACATTAACAAGTATTGCTTCTCAAACAAAGCTATTAAAGTATCAATTTTTATCTAAGTATAAAAGCTGATTACCACAACATAACATAACATGAATATAACATAAAACACTATAAGATGAAACTCTAGATGTGCAATAATAGTTCCTCACCATCAACATAGGATGAATAATGACAACCTATGGTGCAATTCAGAAAAGACTGGAATTGGCAACAAATCTGATTAACTTTACAAAATTTAAACAACTCATACCACTCTGTTAGAGGACAGGTAAGTGGTCCAGATATAGTCACTCACTGTCAGCTAAGTATACTGATGAGCAATGACTCCTTATACATGTTATTATGAGAAGTTCAAAACTTGCATAAAAGCTGAGTAGCATACAATAATATAAATAGCAAATAAAACCCAATTAGATGAAATTTCAGTGCCCCCAAAAAGCAGTTACGCACTACAAGGAAAGTATACTCAAGTTCAATGGCACCTCAAAGTATGATTAAGAGAAGTTTGAAATTGACATAAAAGCTGAACAACATAACATAAGTAGTGCACACATCTCAGTTAGATGACCTTTTAGAGGTCCAAGAAGTAGTCAGTCAATGGGGGTCATTCCGAGCTTGGTGCTAAGGGAACAACGATGCTGGTAAAGGAATACCGGCATCTATTACCGCTACGGGCTATTCTGACCAGCCCGACCGCTATTAGCGGCATCGCAAAGTACAATGCCGTTAATAGCGGTCTGGGCGTGGGCACGCGACCCAGCATGCCGGCATTAGCGGCATGCCGTAAACTGGAGTAGATCAGTGAAGCGGACATGCAAATAATGGCTTCATGAAGGCTGAAAAAGTGGTTACCGGCATGCCGTAAATACCGGCATCGCCGACCTACCGTAAAATGCCCTGAGCAGTGTTCACAACAGCCACAGGTGCACACAATCAGCATAAGGTGGAGGCAATTGAGTCTGGCACAGTACAAAAGGAGCACACCCACACACCACACCTCCTCCCACACCAAAATGATTCAAATAGTAGTAGCATAACTGGAGCTGGAGGACATGCTTGCATTGCCACAACATCAACAACAACAACAGCCGCCACCACAGAGGAGAAGGAGGGTGAGACAGGGCCAGCATGCCCAACCAGTGCAGCCACCATTACCACGCCGGCAGCCCCCAATCCCTCGCATCATAGCCAGTCCTTTCAACCCAACCCCTGAGCAGATCCACACCCTGTACCGTCTGGACCGGGACACCATCACCACCATAGTGGACCTGATACACGACGACATAGTGAGCCTCACTGAAATACGCACCGCCATCCCCCTCTACTGAAGGTGGTGTCTGTGCTCCACTTCCTTGCCACAGGCACCTACCAGCACACAGTGGGGCACATGCATGGCATATCACAACCCTTATTTTCCCGGATACTGACCCAAGTGCTGGATGCCCTCCTCAAGCACACAAGGGACTACATATCCCTACCATGGACTCCCCAGGAGATATTTGATACAAAAGTTGGCTTCCATGCACAGGCGGGTATGCCAAATTGTGTAGGTGCCCTTGACTGCACCCACGTGGGGTTGGTGGTCCAGCATGCCATGGAGGTGGTGTACCGCAACCGCAAGCAATACCACTCCATCAATGTGCAGATGATATGCGACGCCAGCAAGATCATCACACATTGTTGTGCCCGATATCCCGGATCAACTAATGCGGAACTCTACGCTCCCACGCTTCATGGAGAGACATGCTGGACGACGTGCATGGCTGCCTGGTAAGTTACATGACTGGCACATGGCATTGAACTGGGGGGAGAGATGCACACACCACCATGCTGACAATGTTGATGTGACTGCACGATGTGCACATCACCGAACACTGTGCCCCAAAGCATCACAAATGGTACATGACACCCAAATCCCAAAGGAATGAGGTAAGGTTGACACCTATCACTACATGACTAACAGGAAACCTCTCCACATCCCACAACACGTGCACCACTCATCAGCGGCACTCACCCTCCGTAACACCATCCTGCACCATGCATTGCATATGCACTATGTTGCTGTCTCCAGCATATCACCACACAGGACAAGCATCCGTGTGAGTGCATCAAACTGAACCAACTAGGGAATCCACTGTCTGGCACAGGGCCGGCACACTCACAGGAGTGCTGCATGTCACCATGGGAATGATCAGCACTGATTGCCCAATATTGCACAGACTACTGCCAACGCCCCTTCTAAGTAAATCTCACAGAACTCAACACCTCACTAATTTGACACTAACACAGCTGTATGTGTACACGATGCATGTGCAACAAGACGTCAGTGCACACCAGGTATCATCTTGAAGATGCAACCCACACCATCAGTCCATGGCACAGTACACATTGAGGGACTGAAAAAGGTGTCAATACATCCAGCGACATGTGCATGTGGCCAACGTAAACCTGCAGGCATGTGTGACTAGTACAGCTGTCCATCATGATTTGCCTGACATTTACCTTTAATTGCCTCTCATGCAGGTGATAATGGCTATCCCTTGAAGCCGTGGCTCCTCACCCCCTGTCCGAAATCCACAGAACAGGCCCGAGGAGGACTACAATTGTTCCCATACCTGTACCCATGTGGTCATCGAGCAGACCTTTGGCCTGTTGAAGGCACGATTTTGCTGCCTCAGCCGGTCGGGTGGGGCACACTCTACAGGCATGAGAAGGTGGCCAAGATCATCATGGCATGTGTCATACTGCACAATATGTGCACCCGCCGGAACGTGCTCCTGCCCCCTGACATTGAACTGCTACCACCTGGAGATGATGAAGGGGAAGGAGAAGATGTGGCTGGACATCATCGCAGTGCCGATGCACAGGAGGGACGTGCTGTGCGCCAGTCAGTGATTGCACAATATTACTGACACACATGGCAGCAGAGGGTGACATGATGGTTGGACAGAGGGCACTGGGTGTGCGGGTACATTTACACTATGCACTGCAAATTAATCAATGACACATGCGCAAATTATGAATGTCCACTCAGGTTTTGTTTTTCACACAACCAGTGTATTAAATGTAACAATGTAAACCTAAGTGCAAAATCCCTCCAAATTCCCCTCCCCCCACAACTCCCCCACACACCCTCACCCCATCCCCCTGCCCCCACAACTCCCCCACACACCCTCACCCCCGTCCCCCTCCCCCCACAACTCCCCCACACACCCTCACCCCCTCCGCCTCCCTCCACAACTCCCCCACACATGTCCCATTAAGTCTCCAAAGCCTACATGAGGCTGCCCTGACGAATAATTGGCACTCCCTGGTCCAGGTGGGTGGCATGTCTTGCCGGCGCAGGGTACGTGCCGACCTGCGGAGCGGGTTTGTTTGTGTAGAACTGGAGGAAGACGATGTGGCCACCTGCTGTGATTGTGTAGCGGGATGCCCTGCCTCCATGGCGGCTGGTGTTGTCAGTGATGGACCTGCCTAGAGCGGCTAAGTCCTGACGCCACTCCTGTCTGACCAGTCTGTTGTCCTGGATAAACTCCTGCACAAGGGCAGCAAGCAGGACAGACCACTGCGGTTCCCTGCGGGTGCACCTGTGGAGGAAGTTGGCTCCTGGCTGTCCTGCCCAGCCTGCTCAGGCCCCCTAGTCATAAAAATTGGACTGAAGTGTCCCTCCGTCTGCTCCTGACCAGACTGCTCCGGGGTGGTGGCGTGCTCTGTATCGAGGGATGATACTTGGCGGGATGCCGGTGGAGTTGTGGTATGGACCACTTCTGAAATATCGTCCTCCATGGGCACCCATATGTCGTCCTGTGTGTCCTCCACAGCCAGGGGTGCCATGGCTACCACCTCCTCAGCCAAACTCGACTGCTCGGATTGTGGTGCCTCGCATAAATCATCAGGACGGCCAATGGGTGGTGGTGGTGGTTGTGGTTCGCCCTCTATGGGCCTTGGTGGCACCAGTGTAATGGGTACCTGGGGTGGCTTGCCTGTTGGTACACGGCACCCCCTGGGTTGTCCCCTCGAGGTCGAAGGGCGGTTGCTGTCATCCCGGGACCTCTTCCGGGGTGTGGCTTGTGCAGGGGTTGCGTCCTGGGCATCACTGTCATGGTCAGTGCCTGTGGGGGTCGGAGAGAGGGACGGCATGAGTGATGTTTTGATAGGCATCATACATACATTAGGACAATTGGTCATCCACACAATTGGGGGTAATAGGCATTTGTGTTTGGATGAGCAAATTCTTTGATACATGGGTGGTTTATGCAGACATACGTCGGCGTCACTCATGTTGCCCAAGAGCAGTGCTGTCTGACATGCATAGTATTTTGGCCATGCACGCTGTGTGACTCATGGAATTTACATCTTTGTGTGGTGTGTATCATGTACGATATTGCCTTGCACCAGGCATCTGCATGTGTCTGTAATGCGTCAGCCTACTTTGCTGGGAGTGTGTGTGTGTGTGGGACCATGACTTGACTCTTTGAACTGACATATTGGTTGACTTTCATCAGATTTGCCATTGCAATGTTTACTTGGGACACTCACCTCCATCGCCCGATGTTGTGGCACCACACTCCATATCGCCAACACCTTCGATCCCTTCCATCCCTATCATGATGGCGCAGATGTCCTCCCATGGGGTGAGCTTGATCAGGGAACTGGGACCTCCTCCTGTTCCCATGGCCTGGCTGCGGTTCACTGAGAGGATGTTTTGTACCCTTAGTCGCAGGTCGTCCAAGCGTTGCAACAATCCTTATTCGTGCGTGGGGTGTTCCCCACAGCACTGACCTTCTGGGCAACAAGTGCCCAGGTCTCTTTCTTCTTAAGTACTGCCTCTCTCTTCATGTTATTTGAAAGCACTATGGCAGCATGCGCCTGCAGTGTGTCTACCAGCATCTGCAGCTCATCCTCATTATTTATTTATTTATTTATTTATTTATTTATTTATTCGCATTTGTTGAGCGCACAGGCAGCCCAGAGGGCATCGTGGCATCATTGAACCTTTCTTTCCGCTGGCAGGCAGCTCCCTTCTTCAAGGCATAGTGGTGTTAGAGGTGGATCTGTTCCAAAAATCAGCAGAGTCCCAGGGGTCCTGTGTGGTGAGGATGGCAAAGGATTGTGTTTTTAAAGATGGACGCCATGCTCCTTCACGTTCCTGTATGATGACGCTACTTCAGGTTCCGCATAGTAGCAGTGACCGTAAATAGCGGTGACCGTTATTAGGTTAAATGTGCCCTGCAGTTCCTAAAAACAATGATATTACACAGTGTGGTTCCACCAACACTCCTACTTATCCTCGAAATTCGCAGTGGGGTCAGTAATCCATTGCAGCCCATCAGTTGCAAACATTTCTCCCGTAGTACACTTCATTCCACACTGCATTATTCATCACACCCTTCATTCAACGAGGTTGTGAGTGCTCAGATGATGAAAGTGCCCCCCTCTGTACCTGGGTAGCCATGGCCCATTCCTTACTCTAAGCCCCATCACACAGAGTGCTAGACCCGATTGTCTCACGCCGAGCACAGCTTTGAGGAGTGTGAAGAACTCTGCCAACCTCCATATGTAAGAATCTAATCTGGTTACATTTCTGGTGAATGGGTGCATGCTCAAACTATATCATATAATCACATTCAATGTAAGGTGATCCAAATTCTATTTAGATGATTCCAAACCCCACAACCATTGTGACAATAAAGTGTAATATGCTGCCACCACTAAAAATGAAGATCTATTAGTATCTTCCCATTTATTACAGTAGGCCCAGAGCTCATCAGGCCTTTCAGGAACTCCTGGAGTGGATCCATTTGATATAATGGAGCAGCAAATTCAAAAACTCACAGAGAAAGAATGTACTGAAATGATTCCTGAATACCGTTGGATATGAAGGGGACACATGTTCCTTCCTTTTCATCTCTGCCCTAACACTCTAGGCCTGTCAATACAGCAACCTTTAAGCCTATGGTCTGTGACTCTGGCTGCCTGCCTATGTCAAATCAGCCTTCAGGTACCCATGGAATTGGGCTCTAAAGTCAGGAATGGTCATTTTACTGAAACACAGAGAGCTAAGGTTTGTTGCAGGAGACGTAAGCGTTCTAGTGTAATCCTACCAGAGTGCACACAATTATCCAAGCATGCAAATAGCCTTCCAAAATACAGAGGGCAGGTGGGATCTCTCACACTCCTGATGGCCACTCTGTTGAAAAAGTTAAGTATATACTAGGATTCGGGTCATTCACCATTGCCTAGGGAACTAGGTATGACACTGCATTAAATGTAGGAACAAATTCCCTACTGTAATGCCAAGCTGTGTCCCATCACTATCAAACTCCTATGAGGATGATTATTTAAGTCATCATTGGCATAGTCTGTTCCCTGCAAAGCTGCAAATATCCTGTGCATCTTGCGCGTACTTCCACCTACCGTCTGTCTTAATGTACGCTGTTCCCTGCAAAATCGTAGGTTCTCCCCTTCCAGCGGTTAGACAAATTTTGTTTTTTTGTCATTCTTGTCTTTCCTGTCTTTTTTCCAGGTTCCCTCTTTGTGGTTACTATTTACTGGAGAACTGTGCCCTTCTGGCCCTCGCTCACTACCTTGGTCCCCCTTAATTGTCTTGCTGTTTTGCTCTGTGCCCTTAACCCCTCTTCTTCGTCTTGCCCCCCCCCCTCTGAACTGTGTAACTGTGTAACTGTTTGCTGTGCTCTGTGCCCGTAGGCTCTCTCGCACTCTCTACCCCCCCTTAACTGTATAACCGTGTAACTGTTTTCTGTGATCTGTGTCTTTAGGCCCTCTCCCACTTCTCTTGGACCCCCCTCCTGTTCGGGGTACCCGTCACTGGTTAGTTACCTGTCAACCCCCTGCTTGTTTCCTATTGAGTGCCCCCCACCCTCCTGTACATCCTGCACCTGCCTGCTTGAGCTCCCTCCTCCTTCTAGCACCCTCCATGGTGCTCTCTGTCTCTCCTATCTTCTCTAACTGCTACTACTATCCTATGCCTCACACTAGGCCTGGAAGCAAGAAGTTCAAGAGGTACGTCCTGGTCTCCAACCCAGGTCTCCCTGTCGCTGATACCTACACCAGTACTTCCTCCAGACAGACTCTTACAGACATCCTCTTTGTCGTTCTGTTTCCAGACCTATGGTCTCTGTTCACTCTCCTTTTTCCTCCTCTCCCATTACTGGTTGCACTAGATGGGAGATCCTCTTGGCCTCCTTCCATTCTTCCAAGACCAGCATTATTCTCTATCTGAATGGCACTGTCTTGGTCCAGGGCCCTTAGCCCAATCTCCTCCTTTTTGATTGACGCTTCCCGCATCTCATCAACTTCCTCCCTTCTCTTGCTACTCCTTAGTCACCTCTATGGCAGCCTCTCCCTCTTATTCTTCCTCCTCTGCCCACCCTTGGGCACCTCTACCACCTGTGCAGGGCATACCTCAAGCCTGTACCCCTCCACAGAAGTCTTTCAAATGTGGCAACCTGCTCCACATCGCTACTCTCATCTCTCGTTCCACTGAAATCTATCACCTCCTTGAAGAACTCAACCTGGATGTCCTCGCTCTCACCGAGACATGGTTCATGGCCAATTCGCTCACAAGGTTTGACACTCTCCTCCTCAAGGCTACAAGATCCTCTCTGAACCCAGAACCAACCGCCCTGGAGGTGGAGTAGCCCTGATCTTTCCAGAGTAGGGTCCTGCATCTGTCATCCCTACGTATGCCTTTTCATCCTTTGAATGCCTGTTCTGCAGGCTCTCTATCTATCCTGGCCTCTCACTAACTGTGACCACCATTTACAGGCCACCTGGCCAGGTCGCCCTTTTCCTCTCAGAATGGGCTCACCTCTCCTCTTCTTTCCTTGTCTCTACCTCTCAACCTCAACATCCACGTGGATGCTTCCAATCCCTCCACGGGTTTCTTCTGCAGTTTTTGCCACACTCTCTCTTCTATTCAACCCTCTGGCCCGACACACTCTGCCAGGCACACCTTGGATGTGCTTATCTCTTCTGACATCCCGCTCTCTAACCGTCTTACCACTCCTCTCTCTTGGACTGACAACCTTCTGCTCTCCTCGAACATGAAGCTCTCTGTCCCCCAGGTGAAACCTACACCAGCACTGCCACCAACCTTCTTGATCATCTGGGCCATGAAGCGTGTGTCAGTGGAGGACTTTGCTGCTACTTTCTCTCCCCCTTCTTCTCCTGCGGCTGACTCACACTCTGACACAGCCCTCTCTAGCCTGCATCTTTCTATCACTAACACTCTTGATGTACTTAGCCCTGTCATAAGAATCTGCCTGAAGCCTACCTCCAAGTGCAACTATTGGTATGACTCTGACCTTGCTACTCTAAAACGCAAGTGTAGGGTGGCTGAGAGAAAGTGGAGGGCATTGGACACATCCTCTGACAAACTGGCCTGTCTCCAGCTCCAAAGGCAATACAGACTCTGTATCCTGTCTAAGAAGAGAGCCCACATACAAGCCTGTATCTTTGCGGCCTCTCATAACGCACCCGAAGTCTTCAAAATCTGCAAGGAGCTGGCTAATCCTGTTTCAGTCTCCACCTCTCCTGTTCCCTCCCAGGCCCTTTGCACAGCTCTGGCTTCTCACTTCACCTCTGAAACTCAGAACATCCTGTCCTCTTTCTCCTCCTCTCTTTCCCCTTCCACCCCTCTACCTTTCCTGCCCCCCTTGTGGCTGCCTCTCCCTCTCCTCCTCATTTCTCCTCCTTTTCTGTGATCACTCCTGATGCCATTTCTAGACTAGTCCCAACTAAGACAGTGACACCCAAGCAGGTGCTCCCCTGCTCCTCCAGAACCATCAAGGACCACATCAACATGCTCGCTCCAGCCTTGGTTGATTTCTGTAAGCACTCTTTTGCCACTGGAACTTCCCCTTTCCTCCTAAGCACTCCCCTGTGCACTCCATCCTGAAGAAACCTTCAGCCGATCCTTCCAAACTAACACCAAATCAATAGCAATCCAATCCTGGGAAAGTCTTTGAAAAGCTGCCCATCTCCCAGCTTACTCTCAAAACTGAATCTGCTGGTTGTCTCCATGCCCATCAGTCTGGCTTCAGAGCAGCCAGAGGCATGGAAACTGCTCTCCTGAACACTTCAGAAGATCTGTTCACTAATCTCGACTCTAGCCTTCCTTCTGACCTCATCCTCCTTGATCTTCCATCTGCTTTCGACACTGTCAATCATGCCATCCTGATCAATCTTCTCAATGAGAACCTGGGCATCATGGATTAGGCCCTAGCATGGTTGGCCGCCTCCCTCCTGGACCATCCCTCTCAGGTCCGTGGGTCCTTTCTCTTCACCACCTCTCTCTCCACATGTTATGTTCCCCAGGGCTCCAACCACTCACCCTGGCTTTTCAATGTCTACGTGGCCCATTTGACCCACCTCATCTCTACTTTCTCCTCTGACTTCCAGTGTTATGCGGACAACACTCAGCTCTCCTTCAGGCACCCCTCTGCCTCCTCCCCTCTCTTGCTCATTCCTGACTGTCCATCTGCGATTCAGGAAAGGTGCGCCTTCAACGATCTCTGCCTCAATGCCAGTAAGACTGAGATCCTCCTCCTTGGGACCCCTGCTCCCGCTTTCCCTCTTTCACTCTGGCTGCCCTCCTTGGGACCTCTCCTGGCACCTTGCTGTTAGGCAAAAAACCTTGGGGTCACCTCCTCAGATGAATTCTTCCTTTTCTCACTTTCCCCCAGAAGCTCAACGTCTCCACAGCATTGGTTCTCTCTAGGCTGGACCACTTCAACAGCCTGTTTTCAACCTGCCTTCCTCTACTCTCCACCCACTGCAACTAATTCAGAACTGCGAGACTTGCCCCTTGGCATGAAGCCCGGGGATCCTATCTCTCCAGCCCTGAAATCTCTCCACTGGCTCTTGGTGGCTGCAAGCATCGAGTTCAAGACCCTATGCATTGTCCACAAGGCTTTCTGGGGCAGGGGCATGCACTTCATCCAACTCTCTCTTCCTAAACCTCTTCCTTCGTGAGCCCTTCACTCAGCTACCTCCAACTCACTGATGGTTCGACGCTTCTCCAGGCAGAGAGCGGGAGGTAGATCTCTTTCCTCTGCAGGGGCCTTCCTCTGGAATAGCCTCCCTGCCCCTGTCACACTTGAGCAGGACTGTCTCAGGTTCTGAAAGCAGCACAAGATGTTCCTTTCCGCTTCTGTTTTCTCTCTTTCTCTCCCTTGCTGACACCCCTGTCTGCTGCACTTACTGGGCGCCTGGCTACCATCGGAACCCAAGAGGCAGCAGACTCCTCCATGACCTGTAAGCATCTGCACTGCCACTGAGCATCCACGAACTTAGGGGTTTTATCTGTAACCCTACAATCCCCTGTCTCCTTGCAATACTCAGAGCCGGCTCTCCCGGCTGCACTTACTCAGAACAATGCTGCCGTGATCGCACTTCACCCTTTCCCTCCCCTGGCACTTTTCGTCTCCCTCCCCCCCGCACTTGCACAATCTGAATAACACAGGGCTTAGTAGGATTGTTTGTTTCGTCCTCCCTTTGTTTTGTCACGACTAGAAACACTTGTTTACCAACGCATTATAAATGCCTCATCATATCATTTTATCATATCATATCGTGTTGGAGTGAAGATAAGGGTCCATAAGTGAGCCAGGCTCTTGAATTCCAGGAGCCTGCATGTCCCCATGCCAAATGGAGCCCGTCTGCTTTGTTAACTGTTGAACTGGGTCTGCCTTGCTGATGGATGAACAAATCACTAGAAGCGCGGTGAACAGAACCTGGAAGGATCTTGACAGACTTCTTCTTGACAGAACAAGTCTGTCAAGAAGAGAGGGCATAGAACAAAAGCTTCCAACAACCAAAGGTCTCTCTAGGAGCTGAATAGAAAGTGCCCTGATAGCCATGGCTTGGATTTGACATGCTCAGAACGAATCAAGAGCTGGACATCAGGGGCAAGCACATCACCACTCACTGTTGGACAATGGTTGCATGACAACTGTGTCAGCTTGCAGCACTCCATGTAAGATATCAACCACAATAGCCCTCTCTCTTAACGAGCATGTAAATCAATAATGTCACCCTCTTTCCCACAGAAATGTACATTACCTATATCGGCATATCCATTGTTTCTGGCCTTTTTTCCTTTCCCCTCTCATTCACATAGAAATTGGCTTAGACTGTCAATTGTCCCTAGCCTTTTATTTGCAGTCCTCCCTTAATGCGCTTGCCTACTTTTCTGCTTGAAATCTGTAGCCATCATGCACAACAACCACTTGGTAAGGAGTTTAGGGCCTGTCCGGTGCTTTTTTGGAGGGATATATCTGTCTTTTTACTGTGAATTCAAGCCCCTGTTTTTGTATCTGGACTGCTCGTATAGTGCACTGTGTTTGTGCTCTAGTCCTTTGTTTGTTTCTGGCCTTTTAACTGCACAGGTAGCCAGGCGAAGGGCAGTGGCAAAGGGTGCCTCCTGTTATCCAGTTCGCCTTGCGCCCCAGTCCTGTCCATAGTGCCATCACCATTTAGAGCAGAGAAAACTCATCATATAGGTAAGCTGAATTTACGCATAAAGCTTCCTCCAGATTCCTAGCACATAACTTGACTGACAGTGTGAATTTGCATGAGTAAATCTGTTTGGACCTTGGTATCTATACCGGAACACCTTAGCACAGAGCTATATTACATAATTATGCTAGCCACACATATGTATAGCTAATTAAACTGCAGCCAAGATATGGCGCACAAACTGGTCTGAATCACTGTGTTATTGCCTATATACCTGACACATAGGGCCTCATTCCGAGTACGGCGCTAACCAATGGCGCTATTAACGCCTTGGTTGACACCGTACCCGGACCGGCAGCGCCTTGGTGGTTGGCGGAATTACCGCCCCATTCCAAGGTTGGCGGGGCGGTAATTCCCCAATCCCCATTTACCCTTCCCCATTCCCATTCTTGCCCCATAGGGCATAATGGGAGTGGGGAAGGCGTCAATTACGCCACTGTAAATTACGGTGGCGTAATTAACATCAAGGTCCCTTAGCGCCATGGTATTTAACGCCTGCTAAAAGCAGGTGTTAAAAGCACCATGGCGCTAAGGGAACTCGGAGTATGGCGGTAAGGGATTACCGCCACCGCTCTCGTTAGCGGTGGCCGCTATCCCTTACCGCCATACTCGGAATGAGGCCCATAGCCTTTTTAGACTAATTTGCTTTTGTGTATGCACACCACAGCTGTACTTTACCTTACCTGAACACCTAACACTGAGTTGTATTGAATCATTGTGTTCGCCTACACAACAATTTTAATGGTATAGCTAATTATACTGCTGAGCCCATAACCCACCCCAAGTCTATTTTTGACTGAAATTCTAGCTAGAAATGTTGACTCATTGTGATTAGACAACATGGCTAGCAATTGTCTAGAAAATCTGTGTTTACCATCCACTAAATCTGTACAGCTAACTATATTGCCACATGCATAGTATGATGAGAAGCAAATATGTTGTGATGATTAACTCATTGATAGCAGCCTATCATGAAGTTACTCATCACAACATATTTGCTTATGACCATAATGCTCACTGCATACCTAAAATGGTATGTAATTTGTGAAATGTTTAATTTTTTTAAACCATGACACAATATCAAAACAAAAAAAAACTAACCCAATAGCTAAGGTTCACTCTTTGTAATTGCCTGCATACAAAGCACATAGCCACATAGAGCCTGTTTGTGCACACATACATGCAACACAGAGCTCATTTGAAACATTGCATTGGCCTCACACTTTTATGCCTTTTTGCACTATAACCATGCATATCTCGCATATAAGTGATTTATACTCAACCACTACTCCGAAGCTGACTCACTGTTTGGCCTGCTAACTAGCACATAGCTAGATGAACTTGATTGTTTTCATTGTATATAACAACTGTTCAACTTTATATCAATACATGAACACCTGGCGCACAGCCAGATTTGATTCGGTCTGCTTACCTGTATACCAAAAACATTAGGAGCTTTCTCATAGTGCTTTGCCCATAACATCATGCATGATGAATTAACTCACGTCTACACCTGCCTAACTACTGCACAACTCCATCATCTGCCTACATCCCTAGTAATTAGGGAGGTATGAATCAGTATTTGGGCCTCCACAATAACTGCAGACTTATTACTGCTGCCTATATACCTAGTGCATAACTCGTTTACTTTTAGTTGTGCCTACATACCAAACACATACAGGCTCTGCATACCAATCACCTTCAAACCTTAATTCACCATACTATCCCCATAATAACTGCGTAGCTTGTTGTATTTACAGGGACACCCCAAATACATAACTGGTTGGACCCACCGTATCTGCCTGAACAACCAGCACCAAGTTAGATCAACACACCTTTTATACCTATTCTGTCATAAACAGTCCTATCTCACTGAAACTAGGCCCCTTACACATAGAGCATGGGACACAAACAATTCCTCATACATTCTGGAATCATAACCATATAACCATAGCCACACACAAAGATGCACCTAAGGAACCCTTTCCATAACCTGGCCCTTGGGAAATCATCCCATCTTTATAGTATACAAGCCAACTTGCCTATAACATGTTTGGAGCACTAGCATAATCTACCAACTAAACATTGTCATACAGGGATAAGGAAATACTTACATGAACCAACCACAAACACAGCCCCGAAGAAAATGAAAAGGTACATTTCATCCCTCCCATCTTTACCTAAACTATTTTCCCCTCTTCCTGATCCTCAACAACTACAGCTGGAAGGATGCATAGAAACCTCAAAGATAGCAGAATCCAAGTGGAAGAAAGAAAAAGGAGATACATTGAAGCAACATTCACTACCCCTTCCAATTAGGCATCTCAAGACTCTATAGGCTTCATGGTAGCTCTGCTCAAGAGACCATTGGCTGCTTTTATCTCCAGATACCTCCTGAAGCATCCAACTGACCTAACATTTATCCGAGAAACAGGACTAACCAATGGCCCAACATCCTTACCTGCATTTACCCCGACCACGATTCAACCAACCATAAGACGGGACCTGCAAGAAACAATACCAGTTACTGCATTCATCACTAGACTTCCTGTACCAATCACCAAAACCACCCGGCAGGAACTAAGAGATGTGCTAGACCCCTAGAACAACCTGCTAAGTCTCTTTGAATGTGAAAGCCTTATCATGGAGCCCTGGGAAACTAATGAGAAGCAACCTTGAACAACCCAACAGCACTGGCCCAAGCAACAGAGTCACCTAGAAATGGCAGACACAAGATGCCTCCTGACCAAGGCATGTTCCGTCCCCAAGCACTCCTCTGACAGTTTTGACACACTTTCCGAAGACCTGATAGACTTACTCTTCATCACAGAAACGTGGTCCTCAGAAGATCAGTCCCCTATTATCCCCGAAAATATCCCATCAGGGTTCAAAATCATCTGTGCTAATTGCAACAATAGGAGAGGAGGTGGCATAGCTCTGGTTCACAGAGACTCCTTCGTAGTCTCAGCACCCTCCATTGACACCATCGCAGACTGCAAATCGCTGACTCTGACCTGCTCCATCTCTCCTACAGCTTCACTAAGCTTCCTCTTAATCTATAGACCTCACTCCTACAGCCCTCACCTTGCTGACAAGTTTGCTGATGCTGCCCCCATCCTGCCTATAGATCGCCAACTACTAACTATACTTGGAGATTTCAATATCTGGCTTGAGAAAGAACACAAGGCTATTAGCCGGTCAGATAGCACAGCGAGCTAAGCGCTCACCCCTGTTATATGTGTGCAGCCTGCTGAGGCAGGTTCGAATCCTGGCAGGGTCAACTCAGCCTTTCATCCTTCTGAGGTCAATAAAATGAGTACCATTTTGTGGGATAATAATGTCTTCTGTTATCTGAGTGCTCTGAGACCTATAGGTGTGTAGCACTATATAAGAAATTAATTATTATTATAACAAAGTCACTTGTAGTGAACACACTCTGGATGGCATTTTCTATAATGAAAACATTATCACTGTTCCCCAGTGCACCTCATTTGGGGGATGACTTATTTATTCTATTCAAATATTCACAGAGACTCTACGCCTAGCACGACCTTCAAAAGAACCATCCACCATGACCGGACCTTGGAAAGAAATACACATCAGCTCCCTACCGCAAATGGACCAACAAACATATTTTATGTAAAACTCCACCACAGTCACAACTGGATTATTTCCATGTTGGACTGCATTGCCATGAAAAAAAACTTTCAAAAACTCTCCAAAAATAAGCAAGTCAAACTAAATCACTTAAAAAAAGAAAATCGAAAACTGGAGAAAATCTGGAAGAAAAGCAATCTACATACTAGCACCTTTGCCTACCATCAATAGTCACACGTTTACAGGACTGAAGTACTCGGTTCTGTGTGATTTAATCGAAAAGAATTTGTCAAATTCGATTTTGTCTATTTTCTTTTCTCTTTCATACCATTTGGCTGCAAATATGTGCGGGGAAGACCCCCTGGTGCCTCCCTTTCCACTTCCCCCACCTTAATTATTACCTTTAGCCACCCCCCTACATATATTTGTGGGCAAATTCAGTTAAAAAAATTAATCAAATTCGAATTAGACAAATTCTCCAGCGATTAAACCTCTCTATCCCAAGTACTCAAAGCAAAGAAAGCTCACTGTTCCAACCTGATTGATTTGGCGAAAGCAAAATGTATAAGATCATCAGGGAATTCAAAAACCTGACAGCATGTAACACAACCGCTACCCCTCTGTGACCAGATTGCTGCATATTTAAAACAAAAGATCATAGACATCCAGGGCCACCTTGACAACAAAGGGTGCTCCCACTAGCATGCCACAGAGATCCCACCAACACCTCCCAATACATCCTCTTTTTTGTATTTCTGACTTCTATCTGAAGAGGATCTACAAGCTATAATTGAATTATGCAACCCATCAGGATCTCCTGAGGATCTATGTCCCCCAATCTTTACAAATCAATCACAAAATCTTCAGACGTAGCACCCATCTTTCTATCCCTCTTCAATGATTCCATCAGCACCAGAAGAGTTGCAGCTCAGTTGAAATCTGTATGCATCAGACCTTTGCTAGAAAAGCCCAGAGAAGATCTATATGACCCATCCAGCTACCACCCCATCTCAACCACGCCTTTCATCTGGAAAACGTCTAGAAAATTGTATATGTCATCAACTCTGGGACTTTATCGAAACAAACCAACTCCTCAACGAGGCACAGAACGCTTTTAGACCTTCTAGGAGTAAAGAATCTGCTCTGTGCTCCATCTGGTATGCACTTAAAAACTTAAAAACATTGCGGAAGACAACTCAGAGTGCACACATCCTCCTAGACATCCCTGCTGCTTTTTGACACCATCAGTCACGAGATCCTGCTGTAAAGACTGGAATGTCAAAGCCATCGTCAGAAGCTGTTTCTCCCAGCTGCACATGCTATGCCAAATCTTACCTGCATTCACCTTCAGGGCCATGGTCATCATTTCTCTAATACTATCCAAAATAGACTATGCAAACAGCCTCTAGCTCAGACTCCCATGTGACCTAATGAGGAAACTTCAAAGAGTACTAAATGCAGCAGCAAGTCTACTTCTCACAATGAAGTGATTTGAACATATCATGCCAACATTACGTACTCTCCACTGGCTACCCATCAAAAAAGGGGTTAATTTAAAAACATTATGCCCCACCCATTGTTCATACCACAGAAGAGGGCCTTCCTCCTTCAGAGGTAAGTTTCAACATTGCACTCCTTCCAGAATGCTTAGGTCCAGAAATGCTGCACTAGTGTTAGTCCCCAACTTCAACAAGGAATTGCAAGGAGGATTCTCTTTTTCTGTCCTGCCCAGGAAACTGTGGAACCAAAACTCTCCACCTGGAGGCAAACCAACTGACTTTCAGGAAACAGCTCAATACTTGGCTTTTCAACCAACCACTTTGAAATAAAAGGAAAATAATAGCAACCAACCAAAAACTGTGCACCAGACCCTTGGGCTATTTCATGACAAGCATGTTTCAAAACTCTTGGCACTACCATCTTTGGGAACCAAGCTGACTCATGGAACCTCTCCTGTGTGGCACTGGTCTGCACCTTTAATCTCAGTGAAATCTATTACCAAGAGCCAGGAACTGACAACACCCTGACCCCCAATGTCCACCTGCTCATCCCTCAACCAGCTCCTCACTAATACACACTTGCATACTTTCACCTACCACACTCCTACGGACAGCCTCCTATGTTGAGTGTATTTAACAGATTCAGACCCTATCCATCTTCTATTAACAACCGTGCTGTCAATTGTTGCACTCCACAATCCAGGGGCTGTCCATATGACCAACCTGCTCAGTAGGCAGCCACCACAAACAACATAGACATTTTCATATAGACACACAGGTAAAGGGTACTTCCACCCTGCACCATCAACACCAAAGGTTTCTTCCCGCTATCCGACTAACACACCCTGCCCTCTTTCTTACAGAGCCATGCGTAGCAAGGCCAACATTATTGTCCGAAGGGTGCTATACAAGAGCACTTTACGAGGGCTCCACTCCTATGCACCCACTGGTAGGCTCTATCACTCCTCCAATATTCCCACAGTAATGATATTTACAAAAGGAGACATGCGCATGGCAGAAATCACTGCCTTGAATGTGCATCGCTTATATCTACCACAAAGGACCTCCCTCTTCCAGAGTTTGTAAAGCACTGAAATCAACCCACGTGCTGCCACTCCCACAGAACCTTGATATCAATTATTTGATCCCAAGACATGTGCAGTCCACTGTGGCCCACCAGAATCTGTGCAACACTGTTAACACTACCAAAGACCAGCACAGCCTCTGTACATCAATGATATCAGTACAAGGGTCCTTAAAACGTTCTGTACTTAATGATCACTGATATTACCCCATGGGACCCACATATGCTCTGTGCCTATGCATCACTGATATCACAGAGTGACACACAAAACCTCTGTTCCTGTACACCACTGATAACCCTTTTTGTACTGCATTTCACTCAAATGACCCCAGGCATCTCCCAAAAATCTGTATCCGTTAAAAACTGAAAACAACAACAACACACACACACACACACACCACACACACACACACACACACACACACACACACACACACACACACACTCTCGGTTCCTGTACATCAATTATATCACCCAAGGGACCTGCACAATGTCTGAACCTGTAATTAACTCATGTCACCTCACATTCACTTATAGCAGCATCAAACCTTTTGTACTAGTACATCTTATCACCTAGGAACCTGCAAACCTCTGTACCTGTACAAGACTGATATCAGAAACAGAGTGACTTACAAAGGTAACCTTAACCTAGGGATGCAAGTGCTCTAAACTAAAGGGGAGCTCTTTACAAATATACAAAACTAAATTATTACACAGCACTGGTGGGAGTGGTGATCTATGTTTGTAGGATGGGTGAGAGGGAGCGCCCTCTTTGCCAAGTGAAGTTTGAGCCAAGCTTTAAAGAGATCAACAGTCAGACAGGCTTTGAGTGTGATGGCCAGCAGGTTCCAAGGAACTGGGCATGTCGGGAGAAAGAGCAGATGCATGACGAGGCATAGGACGGTGAGGTTCAGTGCAGAGGAGGAACAGAGGGAACGACATAGTGAGTAGAACGAGGTATAATCAGACATTTACTAAGGAGCAAGACCATTAATAGCTTTGTAGACTATGTGAACGACCTTGAAAAAGGAGCAGTTGTAGATGGAGAGCCAACCAGCATGTTGGTGGTAGGATGCAGTGGGAGAGGATATGGCTAGGTTGTAGAGTGGGAGAGTAGCAACGGTGTGGACTATGTTCAGAGGGAGAAAGAGGTAGATAGGAAGGCCAAGGAGTATGCTCCAACAGTAATCGTGTTTGATGAGCACAAGGGTGGAGATTAGAGTGTTTGTAGAATGGCGAGCAAGGAATGGACACATTTTCTGAATGTTGACACGGTTGATACAAGCAGCCGAGGTGGCAGTAGGGACGCCTTGGGTGAGGGTGCAAGAAGGTCAGTCAGCAAAAAGATAGTAGAGGGGAAAAGAAGGGTGGCATTGGAGGCTGAGAGAAAGATAACATCTGTTTTTGTAGAGTTCAGAATGAGGGAAAGGGGATACATCCAGTGACAGGACGAATGAGAAAGTTGGTAATCTGTTCTGAGATGGCTGGGGTGAAGGAGGGAGAACATATTTAAATATTGTGAGTAGAGAGGTGGTAGTGAAAGTGAAAGGATGAGATAAGTCTTCCTGGGACACAGGTACTGAGGGTAAAGAGCAGAGGTCAAGGACTGATCCTTGTGGGACCTAGAGAGGTACTGGGTGGGGTCAGAGATTTGCAAGTTCCAGGAGATTTTAAAGGAATGAACTTCTAGGTAGAAGATGATTCAGGCAAGAGTAGATGTGTAGATCCCAAGGTGTTGGAGAGGGAGGAAAAGGGAGGAGTGGCTGACAGTGTCGAAAGCGGCATAAAGGTCCAAATGGAGGAGTATAGATGAGAGTTTGGAGAGGTGAACATAAGAGATATAGTTATAGGCATGCTTGCATTCAATCTCTGTTTAAGTATTTACTACAGAAGCCAGATTGAATTGTCTCTCCAAGGCCATTATCCCCAATGTAGTTTGTGCTTTGGCTGAAGACCTTTGAATAATGGGGAAGGAGGGAAACTGAACGATAGTTTGCTGGGGCATTTGGGTCAGCAGGTTTTTTCAGACAGAAAAGGGCAAGTGATTAAGACTTAGGGCCTCAGCGGGTTACCGCAAACGCACCTTACCGGTGCCCCCGGGATATTACGGGTTCCAGCAACAGCAGTAAGTTCCCATTCCATGGATCCACATAGGACGCCATGGGATTGGAACTAATGAATCACCGGCACCATTGTTAAGTGCCAGTGATTCAGTAATTGCTTGCCGGTAGGGGCCCGAACTTCCAGCAGGTCAAGCCTGCCGGTAGTTCACAGCCCCTACCGGTAGACTTGGAGTGAGCCGGTTTGGTAAAAATGCCTGAGATGGTAGCACCAGCATTTTCTCTGGCATTTTTACCGTACCGGCTCACCTGTAATGAGACCCTAAGTCTTTGACCTATAGAAGAGAAATCAAGTTGATAGAAGCACAAGATGGCATGGCCTTGTGAAGGGTGGGTGTAAATTCAGTATGAGAGGTAGGGAAGAAGTAATTGAGAGTAGAAGGATGGGGGCCGCTGGAGAAAAGGAGGATGAGGCATGAAGAGAGCGGAGGGCTGTGAGAGTGTCACACACAGAGTGTAAGAGGTTTTAGAGGAAACGTAGTGAGCAAAGCCATTAGCAAAAAGAGAGAAGGCAGTGGATAATGGCTTAGGAGGTGTGAGCAAAGATTTCAGGGCAGATGAAACTTACTTTGGAGGATGTGATTCTAAAGGGAGGAGATTATGTTTGTGAAGTAGTAGGAGTTGGCAGCGTCCAGGTGAGAGGTTTGGTGCAGCAAGGCAGTTTTTGTAAGTTAGGAATAGGGTGGGGGAAAGGAAGATGTGAATGTGCATGCAAGATAGTGTTGGACAAAGGAAGACATAAAACGTAGGTCAATGGAAGAAACATGAATAGGAGAGAGAGACAGGAAAGAGCTTCTCACATCATCAAGGTAACAGGCAAGTGAGTGCTGTCTGAATGTCCTCTTTGTCAATTAAGAGGGAAGAGGGGAAGATGGCGGAGGGACTGAGATCTTGACAGGAGGAGTGCGAAATAGAGTGTAAAACAAGGTCAAAAGAATTCCCACCAGATTGGGTATGCTGGTCATGGGAGTGCAGGGAGAGGCCAGAGAGGAGGGAGTTAAGTTCAAGGAGGGTGGCTGCAGAATGCTTGGTCAAAGTGTCCCATCATGACAATGGGGATGTTGGTGGGATGTGACTCAAGGAGAAGACTCAGGTCAGGAAAGGCAGAGTGGAGAGGACCATGGGGTCTCTAGAGAGCCAGAGCAGTGAGAGTAAGCGGGAGGAGTTGAATGATGACATTTTCAACGTGCAACACTTGTATTCTCTCTGTGTCCCTGTCACTTGTCAGAGCACCAGGCATCCTCATGCATTCTGCAGTATACACAGGGGGTCTGAACATATTTACACGGAGCTCACATTGGCACGTGCACCTCATCTGTATCCGGATATAATCGGCATTAAGACATTGCAGACATCATTAGTCAAAGGCAGAAATAAAGAACGAAGCAACCCCTCTCGCATCTGCTCTGCTAAACATCTAGTGGCCCCACTGTAAAGCACCGGGGTGCCCCCTCAGCATAATTAAAATGAAGACACCCTCCCCATTTCCCCTGATCGCAGCTCCATATTATTGTGTAATTGCTCAGAACGTCTGTTTGTTACAGAGGCAAAGCAATTAGGCTCAGTGTGTGGCAGCGGCGGGAACATAAAGACGGAGCTCTTCTGTTCATTAGCAACACGGGTATTCAGCGAAAGACATTGAGGGGAGCAGGACGGAAACAGAAGAGGAGCCGGGAGTATCAGCTGAACCAGCAGGCGCAGGGCCCAGACAAGCAGCAGGCAGGGTCGGACAGGGGCCTGACATTGTCTCGGCACCAATGAAAAAGTGGCCCACCGTTGCAAGTGGCAATTCATTCCTTTAGTGACAGGCTGCTTTAAAAGTACCCAAGGGGGAGTTTCGGGATAAAATATTTAAATTGTCTGATTTAAAGAATATTTATTCAGCAACAATGGTCAAAACTACTAGCTGCATAGTGAAATAACTCATCAAACTGGCCCACATTGGCCAAAAAAGTGCCCCACTTTGAGCAAAAGAAACTGGCCCCCACTTGCGTTTTGCGTTTTTGGTTTGGGCATTGCCCTATTGCTGCAGTAGATAATACACACGACCCCATCTCAGAGGACATGAGAACAAAAGGGCTTGGTAACAGTACTTGGTGGTGAACTAAGAGGACTTGGGTGCGAGAGAGCATCCCGAATTGAACCTCTTTCCTGTAGGAAAAGCAACAAGGATACAAAGAGGCCCCAGGGGAACCCCATTGTATAGGCATAGGTGAGATGTCTGCTGCAGAGTGTAACTAACTGGTGGAGTCCATCTGCAATTCCTCTGCACAGCGACATTCCTGGTCAATACGGCCGCTTGGCGCGGAAAAAATCTACTGTTAGATTTTTGACGATTTTTCTAGTAGTTTCACAAAGCTTTCGACCAATTAGGAGGCTCGACATTATCGCCTTTTCTCATTGGCCGAGAAATTGCAGCTGTTTTAGTCAACCAGAGCATACGGAAATGTTGGGCATCGTCATTGTCCAGAATTCTTTTTTCACCTGGCCAAAAATCTACAAAAGCTAAAAAGGTTGGACTAAGCGAGCTCCTCACAACAGCTGGAATGGTGGAAGGGACATATCTTTCTTAACATTCCTGTAGTAAGGAATTCCACCATTTTTCCTATCCTTACCCATAGGTCTACAAGACTGGGATGTGGAAGGGTGCAAGGAGTGAAGCACACGAGAAATGTAAGGATATGAGACAGTACCTAGGCGTGAACCAAACAGGGTGCCCGCGGGTAGCTGGACACCCTTAGTGATCAATGAGGTCATTGGAGAAAACATAGCAGAGTACCTGGGGTGGAAAACAAAATAATATGCAGGTTGCACCCAAGAGACACACCCCATGTTGCTGAATGACGCTACTGGACACAGGGGGTCATTCCGAGTTGGGCGGTAAGGGTTTACCGCCTTACCGGTGCCGGTAAACCCTTACCGCCCAACTCGGAATGACCCCCTGTACAGACCTAAGGAAGTAAACAGAATAAACCAAAACATGCTAGATTGAGCAACCTGGTCATAGGATAAAAACACACCAGCATACCCAATGTAAGGCAGAGAGAGAGAGAGAGAGAGAGAGAGAGAGAGAGAGAGACACGCTGGGGGTGAATCCCAGGGTCAAAGGACAATGATGCTGCAAAATAAATAGGAGTGAACTGGTAGCCTGGCTGAACATTGAGGTCCTATAGGATTAGTACACAAAGGAGTCATTTAGGGCCATGGCAAAGGTTTTTTCTGCCATAGCTGAAAGTCACCTTGGCACCCTCTCGACCTTACCCGGTCTATTGCTCATCACATTCCCTGTTCCCAAATGTTCCTGGCCCCCTGGTTTTTAGGAAATGGAGCCCAAAAGGGCGTCGCACCTCAGGATGAAGATGCAATGTCCAGACACAGGTCGGGATGTCGGTCCTGTGGTTGCACTGCAGTGGCTAGGATCACCCATGCACAGGGAGGCGCCAATCCTATGGGCACTTGAACCTTCAGCCCATCAGTATTTCTATATTTGGTAAGTGGCAGAAAAAAACAGGCATGCAGATATGTGCTGTCTGAGTGATCTAAAGATCTTAAGCCATGCTTACCGCGAGCCCTTTCGTCTTTGTGGCTTTTCAGGGCAGCCCAAAGAATGCCTGTGAATGGCCTTAGCATAGCCCAAGTGTAGGAACACAATCGGGACTGTCAGGCGGAGAGATTGCACGGCTGTGCAGCCTTGTGATCTTGGGCAAATACCTCCAGTATTCGTTATGGGTGCATTGCTTAGCAACACCAGTAATCACATATATGGGCACTAAGACACCCTCTTCCTGCTCCACGGCGGACCTCGAAGTAACATGAATGATGCATTATGAATTTTAAGCTAAAGCCCTACCACTAATCAGCCGGATCCTTTTTTTTACTGCGAATCCCAAAAATTGCACATTTTTGTGCACTTTTTCTCGCAAATAAACCCTACGGGGAGACCTCCACCCCACATGCCCCATGCCTAATTTATATCCCTACCCTACTTACCATCAATATTTTCGAGAAAAAGTTCAAAAATGCGACCAAAAAAAACCTACATTTTCGGGTTTGCAGTGATCAAATGGAATGGAATGGAATGGAATGGAATGTAAAAGGTACTTATACAGCGCAGCATTCGCCCGAAGGCATCTTGGTGCTCCTCGCAGGGAAAGAGCAAAAAAGAAATGTTAGTAAAGCAGGGTCTTCACAAGGGTCTTGCGTAAGGCAAGGTGACTAACTGTTGCTCTAAGGGGGCGTGGTAAGGAATTCCAAAGACCAGTGGCCACCACGGAAAGGGAGCGACCACCCAATCCGACTAAATGTAACCACAGCAATGGCGATTAGATAAGCATCAGTGGACCGTAATGCCCGAAGTCTGAAGGTATTGGGGACACAGTCACAGATCAGAATGTGCAAGACATTGGACCTCTTCAGGAAAAGGTTGAAAACCTTCCTATTTAGATCATCTGAATTTCTGATCACAATCCATCACCTGCTTTTATCATGTGTTCATTGCTAGTTGTCATCGGCGCCCGAATACAGTTTAATTTGTCTGGTGCGCGTAATAAATTCCTCAAAATCAAAATCGAATCAAAATCTGTAGAAAGCCAGATGGATCAGGCATAGGGCCTTAAACAAACACGCTTGGCTACCGGTAACCAATGAAGACTATTAAGAATGTGAGAGATGTGGGCCCAGTGGGGAGTAGACGTCACTAGGCGTGCTGCAGAATTCTGGAGGACCTGTATGAGATAGGCAGGCTGGGCAAGATATAGGGAATTACAGTGGTCAATTGCAGAGGTTAAAAGTGCACGAAAGTGAGCAGGGATGAAAGGAAGAACACGGCTGCAGAGCTTAAGTTGGAAATAGCCCCGTTGACACATTGAACTGACCTGTGACTCCATAGAGAGGGAGGAAGAATGCTTGACACCAAGATCTTTAACAATGGAGACAGGGTAGGACAAGGGCCAAAAGAAGATGGCCAAAAATCAGAAGTCCAAAAAGAGGATGCAGGGGGGGGTTGGAGGGGGACCTACGACCAAGCACCTCAGTCTTTTCACCGTTCAACTTGAGCCAGTTGTTACGCAGTCATTCCCATACGGTCTCCAGACAGACACAGAACTCGGCCGCCACCTCAGGGATGGATAGATCGAGACGGACTACGATCTGAGAGTTGGCAGCATTTGAGTAGCAGAGGAAGCCATGGGAGAAGATAAGTTTGGTCAGAGGTTGAACATAGGCATTTAATAAGACCGGGGAGATGGGGGACCCTTGGGGTTCACAACCGGTGAGGACCGTTGCCAGACACAGAAAGGGTGGAAGAGAAAGAGTTTGGCGATGGTCCGAGAGAAAGGAGTAGAACCAGGCCAGGATGGTACCCGAAAGGCCGGCCTCCATCAAGCGATCTAGTAGGACCCCATGATCAAGGGTATCAAAGGCGGCCAAAAAATCAAGCAGCAACAAAGCATTGACGCCACCCCTGTCATGTGCCCGAGCCCGATCATCCACAACAGAGACAAGGACACGCTCGGTTCCCCATCCCGTATGAAAACCAGATTGAGAATCATGAAAAAGGAGGATTCCTCAAGAAAGGTGGTAAGTAGAGGACAGACCAGACATTCCAAAAGCTTCATGAGAAAAGGAGAAGAGAAATAGGCCAGAAATGTGCAGGAACCAGAGGATCCAAAGAAGGTTTTTTTAACAGAGGAATAACCGTAGCGTGCTTCAGAGAGAAGGGAATACCACCAGTGCAAAATGAAGTATTCATAGCTTCAGTCAGCAAATGAACAAACTGAGGCAGAATGTCTTTAATTATAGCAAGAGGGACAGGATCCCGAGGAGAAGCAGACTAAAGTTAAAATACAGCAGCAGAAACATCAAAGGATGACAATGTAGGAAATGTACACCACGAGGTAGCAGGTAATGGCACAGAAAGGAGCTGAGAGGGCATAGAAGAAACAAGAGAAGAAGGAATAATGTTGGACGTGGTCTTATCAATTTTATCCACAAAAAAGAGGGATAAAGAGCCGCAAAGTTCCTGCATCAGGGGAACTGGAACAGATGCATCTGAAGAAAGGCCATGCACAATCTTAAATAGCGCTTTGGAGTGGTTGATGGAGGCCTCAATGAGTGAGTCATTATAGACCTGCTTAGCACTAATGATAGCCCTATTGTACTTGGTGGAGACCTGCAAAAAAGCAAGTTTAGCGGAAGAGGAGTAAAAAAGTTCCCATTTACGATCCGACTGTCTGCGCATCAGGCGCAGTGCTCGGAGCTCATCAGTAAACCATTGCTGAGCTGGACGAGAAGATGATCTAGCCATCTTAAGTGGGGAAAGAGAGTCCGCCACCAGGACCAAGGTGTCAGATAGGCAGCCAAGATCAAGAGGATCGGCTCCAAGATGCTGAGCACAAATAAGAGATGTGATTCTACATTTTCGTCCTATACCACTCAGCCATGAGATGTTGCTTCTGGAAGTAGTAAACTCTCAGTGGGGTTTCAGGTACACAAAGGAAGCTCTAATGCCTGCAAAATGGGCTTCCCCGATTCCTCCAAGATATGGGTGCTGTAAGGAGCATGAAGTCAGCAGTAGCAATGGCTGTTCACCGTCGGCACGTCAATGGCCCTTAGGCAGCAGGGTCACCTTGTACAAGTGTCCATAATCTCCTTTATTTTTACTGGTCTTTAGTAATGCAGTAGTTATAATAGTTACAATATATTTGTATAACACAAGAGTGGTCAGGGTGGGCATGTCCTCAAGGTGAACGAGAGCTGAGTCTTCGGTCCGGTGTTTCTTGTGCAAGAATTTTTAAGAGTAATTCCCTAAAGAGCATGGTCTTCAGCTCTTTCCTGAAATGGAAGAAATGCATTTTGCTGATTTGTGCGATGGGATGGTGTTGTGCCGGCGCATAAAGGTAGTATTCCTGTCTCCTATGTTTTTTTTAAACTTGTTTTCCCATTCTAGCAATGCTGCCGCTTCTGTAACTGTGCTGCCCTCCAGAGATGAGCCGTTTATCAGCTTAGTAAAGTGGCACTTGAGTTGCCACATAGTTATATGTGGTATATGCTTTTTAAGGAGAATCTGGGCTGCTGGGCAAGCTGAGGTCATGTCAGGACTCGTGGGGGCCACTTTAAAAATGAAGCTTGGATGATAAGAACCCTTACTGTCAAGGCCTGGGAGAGGTGACTGCATGAAGTCACCAGAAAAGGTGGCCTATAACTCGCGTGCTGAAAAGTGCACACTTGCATGTACCAATTAAATAAGTATTTTACTTTGTGATAAGATTGCCAACATGAGGGCAGCCGCTCCAGGGCCTGCCTCAGGCGTGAGGTCCAATACAATGGAAAAAGTTCAAAGGACCTGGTGTCGTCCCTGCTGGGCTGGTTTTGGTAGCCAGTTCAAGATGGAGGAGATACTGTCAAACCGGATATTAAATTATGCCTCTTATTATAAACGATTTGTATATTGGCCTACGCCAAGTTGCTTAAAAAATTGTACGCAAATAACTCTCTGCGGCAAGGTCTTGACCTTAGAAATTGATGTAATCCGCCATCTTGAATCAAGCCTCCATCTTAGGTTAGAAACCGCCATTTTGGGGTTTTATACAAAGTCACCCAATAATCTAAAATGGTTGTCTCGTGTGTCCTTGTTCTTGCCTTAACCTCTCCAACCTCTGTAGGGGAGTTAATGTCAAACCTGCCCTCAGGCTACATGTTAGGGTCATGTAGACCTTGTCCTTTGTTGACCTCGGGAGCAGGGGATTACTTGAATTAGCAATGTTAAACTACAAGTATTCAAGAACAGTAATGCTATCCGAATATAATATGCGAAACATTGTTTGGTCTGTATTAAAGCAATATATAAAGAGTGTAAATGTTAAATTGAAGAATAATGGAGTGTTTTATTTAGTAAATGTATTGAAAAGTAAACCGCATACACGAGATATGTAAATTAGGAAAGTGAACCTGGCGCGACCCTAGCCCAGTGCATGATTAACCTGTAAGGGGGCTGGACATCATTTTACAAATTGTATAAGAGCGCCGATGTCCAGCTAGGAAATTCCCTCACTGCTCATATTGAACCCTGCTGGTGGTCTCTGTGATGTATTGACGGCCAAATAGCTATTTGTGTACTTTGTTCAATACTGTTCAATTTTGTAATAAAGATTCTGGGAATCTTTATAAGCCTGTGTCGGTGTATTTTCCTTTGCTCGGTGTAACAGCCGTAATATTGTATTTTTTTCTGATTCCACAGATGGTGCCCGAATAGGGATCCTCAAGATTGACTTCGTCTCGTTGAAGGTTGGCTCGGCTATCGGACCGGGATCGGACGGTGTCAACAGAACCAGCCACTCTAAGACGAGAAGTGAATTCCTCGACGAAACTGCACGATCCGATCCCTGGACGGTGAGCTGTAGCCCGAGACGACGTCTTGACGAGGGTCCATATATTTGAGGTGGGTAAATTTGCGGAAAATCACCAGACACGTGGGTCCTTTGCATTGTCCTTAGTAACCCGATCGGGCCTCCCAGTCCTTTGGTCAGGTGAATCGTGTCCCCATTCTTAATTTAACCCTGACAAATTTGAATTTGGAGCATTGTACTCGCGAGCACAATTATTTAACCAGGTAACACCAGAACTTTGATATGCCTGGGAAATTGTCTGCCTGCTTTAGGGCATTTTTCCGCAGTGACAGACAATCTTTGGAAGATAGCCGTCCCGCACCACAGGAGGGGTCGCCGGCATGTACTATGTACTGTAAGAAAGGCTTTGGTAGTATAGCATTTAATGACATTTGGCACAGACAAACCAGACATAATTCTAATCTTCGGTGGCCAACCAATGGTAGTTTTGAAATCCCTCGTATAGAATATTTAGAGTCTGTATTAGTAAAGAAGAAGGCTAGGCCTGTAGCATTTGACGCGTTGCACAGTTGGAAAATAGAAGCTTTGCAACAACAAAAGAGTAGAGAGAAACATATGTGTCGACATATGACGAGTGTCGAAAAGGCACGGATATATGATCAAAATAAGTAATTAGAGTCAGTTAGGAACACGGACAGGGGATTTCAATTAGGCATTCAGAAAATCTACCCTTCAAAAGACTTTCATATGTCAGACAAATTGATTAATAAACCTTTGCATGAACGAAGGCCCGATGCCTCTGCGCCACCTCCATATGTCCCTCCTCCTGGTGCTTTGCCCCTTCCTGTTGTAGTTCCCCCTCCTATAGTTCCTCCGGTCCTCCCTGTTGTTCTTCCAGCTGTCGCCCCTTTACCTGCCCCCTTGCCTTCACCTGTTGCTATTCAGAATGTGCCTACTCTTCCTCTTCCAAGTGATCCTGCATCGCTTGTAGTAGACCAGGGAGCAAGACCAAGGGTTGTGACTTGTAATACTGTGTCGCCAGACAAAAGGAATTAATTGACTGCTTGGGCTAAACATTGTATGGAGAAGGATGAACAAGCTGATGTTTTTTCCACACTCGAAAATTTAAAAGATATTCCTGAGAAAAATGTTTTTATCGAAGGATTAGGGACTCATTTAAGTATAATGTGGAATAGACTAAATGATGTAGATTTCCCACAAGGGTTACGGGATTTGAACGCCTTAGCATTGTCCAGAGATACTGCGGAGAAGGTTTATTAGCATGTTGAGAGGATTTTTGAGTATAGGAAGGAGTTGGAAGAGTTACAGAACAAGGAAGTAGATGGTTATAGTTTAGGTCTTATGTACTTACAGAAACGGTTTTCTCCTCGTCGAGAATTAAAAGGTGAGGAAGCACGAATTTGTACAAAGGACACGATAAGATGGATTTCGGATATGTTGATAACTCCAGATGAAGTATATGACACATACAGTCAATATACGTTAGAAATGCAAAAGAAAGTGATACAGGTGATGGTAGAGCACCTGCAGAGTGAGTGTGTAAGAAGAAAGATTTGTTGTCCCGCAGAATTGTTGAGTGTTTATAAAAGAGCTTTTTCGATTGATACTTCTTCGACTGCCCTAGCGCTTGACTTGGCTCTGTTGCTTAGTAAGCGTTCGGAGCTGCCTACTTCTCAGTTGCCTGTGAGAGAGGTCCCTCCGACATTTGTCCCAAAAGTTGAGATTGCGGCTGATGCTGCACGAGGTATAGTAGCCGGAGAAATTCCTGCACATTACGTTTCACAGTTTGTTCACGTCCCGTTTTCAAGACAGGAAGTGAACACCATAAAGCAATCTATTCCTGATATACGAAAGAATCTGACCGGATTCTATAAAGAAATAGAGTCGGTCTTACAGTCGTCGGTATTCACTCTAAGTGATATTGACCTATTATTTCCCGTACTCCTGCCAGTTGATTTGTGGAAGCAGATTAGGACTATAGATGACATACCTGGGTTGGGAGATACATGGGATAACATGACTAGGCTGGACAGAGAAAGACCAGCTGGCGAACGACCACCTCAAGTGATATTAACCTTGCCTGATAGAATTATTGTAAAATTGAAAACTATGGTTCCAGAAAAAAGAATCATATGGGACAAGCTTACGGCCTGTGTCCAAGGAAAGTCTGAGGGTGCTACCGATTTTTTCAATCGGTTTGAGCAGGTATTCTGGGATTTCAGTGGACAAGACTTGGGCACAGAGTCAGGGAAAAGGTTGTTTGTCGACAAATTTGTACGTGGATTGCTGCCTGACAACCAGTTACAGATTATGTCCTCTGAAAGCGCTTGACAGGCGAAGTCCCAATCAGAAGTATTGCATATGGCTCAGTATTATGAAAATCGTGTAAAAACTGAAAAAGAGAAACTTGAGGAAAAAAAAGGGTGACTTGAAAACTAAAGTTTTATTGCAGCAGATTGTTAGAAACCCAAGAGGGGGAAATCAATTTAGAGGTCAGTACATTCCACAGGGAAGTGCGCCCTTGGTTCCGGTAACCATTAACCAGTGTGCCTATTGTCGGCAGGAAGGCCACTGGCGCGCACAATGTCCGACCTTACAGCAAAGGTCATTTGGGAACATGGGTAGACGATCCAGAGGTCGCCCAGGTGCAGGGGCCCCTGGCAGAAGTCAGTTTGCACCAGAATCACAGCAACCTCCTTCACAAGATAAGCAAGTTTCGAATGTGAGTAATAGAAACATTTTTGATCACCCTTCTGCCGCGTACCTCTCCGAAGAACTTCCTTTTGGTAATATTTTGTTCCGCTAGGATTGCCCGAAGCAGGATTTGGAACCTACGCCTATTCCAGTTCATCAGAAAGGCCCCTACGTTGAGATGGCGGTGGGAAATAGGAAGCATCTATTTTTAGTAAATACGGGAGCACAGAAATGTTCCATTGACCATTCACGGGTTCCAAATATTCCCCTGTCAGGGCAATCCAACGTTTCTGTAGGGTTTTCAGGCACACCTGTAGTTTGTCCGGTCTCTTTGTCGGTACCGATAACACTGGGTCCCTTCACGGAACAGTGTCCATTTTTACTTACCACAAACTGTGGGGAGAACTTGTTGGGGCAAAATTTGTTGAAGGCATTACACGCAGTAATTCATTGTTCTCCGATGGAATTCGGCTAACAATTTCACCCCAGCAATTACTCGCCTCCAGTTTTTGACTCAACCTTTACCGCCAGAATTTAGTAATGTTCCAGAATGCTTGGGCAATTGATGATAATGATGTGGGCATTCTCCAAATTGAACCTGTTAAAATTATTTTGAAACATGGAGTAAAATTGCCTCGCATCCCGCAATTTAAGATCTCAGTTGAAGGCGAACAGGCTTTGAAATTTATAGTTTCTGATTTTGTACATAGTGGAGTAATTGAGGAGATTACGGGCAGCATATGTAACAGCCCCATTTTGCCAGTATACAAAAAAGGTGATAATGCGATTCCCTTTTGTTTTATAGTTGATTTACGCGCTATTAACAAAATTGTGGTTCCTCAATTTCCTATTGTACCTGATGTTACAACGATATTAACCATGATTCCGGCTTCTGCCACTCACTTTAGCGTTGTTGATCTTAAAAACGCGTTTTTCAGTATTCCTATACACAAGGATAGTAGGTATTTGTTTGCGTTTACCCTAGGTGGACACTCGTTTACATTCACTTGTGCACCACAAGGGTACACTGAGAGTCCAAGTATTTATAGTAGGGCATTGAAAGAGCAGCTTGATACCCTTGAGTTGCCTACTACTTGCACGTTACTACAGTACGTAGATGACCTCCCCTTGGCCGCTGATTCTGAGAGTGCCTGTAAAGAAGGCACTGTGTTGTTGCTTTGTCATCTAGCAAAACATGGCCACAAAGCTTAACTTAAGAAATTCCAATATTGTTACCAGGAGGTCGCCTATTTAGGCTATCTCCTGTCAAAGGAGGGAAGACGGTTGACACCTGAACGAATAAAGACCATTTCTGGTATGCCTGTCCCAAATACGCAAAAGGAAGTTAGAGCCTTGATAGGTATGGCTTCTTCATGTAGATTGTGGATCCCGAATTTTTCGTTAACGATTAAACCAATGTTGGCTTTGACAAAAAAGGGCATTTCTTTGCCATTGCCATGGACCTTGGAACACCAGACAGCATTCGATTTGCTCAAATCCGCGTTGTGTTCGGCGCCGGTTTTAGGAACTCCGAATTATGATAAGGCCTTTGTATTGTTTGTGCATGAACGTGATGGATGTGCTTTGGCTGTGTTAACGCAGGAACATGGAGGGAAGAATAGGACGTGCGGCTACTATTCCTCCGCCCTTGATCCTGTAGCATGCGCTTTGCCAAGATGTTTGCGCACTGTTGCTGCTGCTGCTGCGTCTGTAAAACAGAGTGAGGGAATGGTCCTGGGTCATGCGTTAACCCTAATGGTACCTCACTCTGTAGATATTCTATTGAATAAAACTCAAACGCAACACCTCACTTCTGCACGATTGACAAGATATGAACTGATCTTGTTTGCTCCCCACATTCAAATTCAGAGGTGTTGCGTATTAAATCTGGCTGAACTTTTACCTGTCTCACAAAATATTGTTGATGATGACGATACGTCACACGATTGCCTTTATATGACAGAACAAGAGACTAAAGGCAGAATCGATTTGAAAGACACGCCTTTGAATAGCCCTCAAGGAGAGCTATTTTGTGATGGCTCTTGTTTTAAACTTCCAGACGGTACATCCACGGCTGCTTATGCTGGTACTACTTCAAGCACGGTGGTGGAAACTAAAAGAATTATGCATAACTCTTTATAGCATTAACTCGAGCTTGTGAGCTTTCTGAAGGGCGTACAGTGAATATATATACTGACAGTCAGTATGCCTTTGGGGTGGCCCACAATTTCGGTAGACTTTGGAAAGAACGAGGTTTCTTGACCTCGCACGGAACGAAAATCCAGCACAGCACTTTAATAATGCGATTGCTTTCAGCACTTGCACTCCCTGTTCAGTTAGCTATCATAAAATGTTCAGCACATCAAAAAGTTACAGATAATGTAGCAAAAGGGAATGCCTTTGCCGATCAGATAGCGAAACAGACTACCACTGATTTCAGTTCAGAAATGTACGCTGTAAAAGAAGTTGTAAATGTTTGCACTTTGGGAGAAAGTATCGATGTTGTAAAAGATATTCAAGCAGATGCTACCATAGAGGAAACTAAGAGATGGATCGAGGGTGCAGGAAGATTGGATGATGATGGGTGTTGGGTAGACAATGTTGAAGGGAAATGGTTACTCCCTGACGCCTACATTACAATGATGGTTATTATGGCTCATGGTCCGACACATGTGTGTGCGAGGAAACTAACAAAAATGCTACACAGTGTATGGGCCAATGATAAGATTTTCAAAATTGCAGAGCGTTTTGTCCAGAATTGCATGGTTTGCTTGCAGCACAATGCAGGGAAAGGTACCTCGACTCCTAGAGGAGGTTTCGCTCCACCTTCTGTCCCGTTTGAGGTTATTCACTTTGATTTTATTGAAATGGAACGGTGTAACAATCTTAAATGTGTATTGGTTGTTGTTTGCGCCTTTAGTAAGTGGGTTGAAGCCTACCCGGTTAAAGATGCAACGGCCATAACCACGGCAAAAACTCTGTTGAAAGAGTTTTTTCCTAGGTTCGGGCTGCCGAGAGTCATCTGGTCTGATAATGGGCCACACTTTATTTCCACTGTAATCCTGAAAGTTTGCAAAGGACTAGAGATTGACAAACGGTTCCATTCAGCTAGACATGCCCAGAGTGCCAGATTAGTGGAAAGGCACAATGCCATTATAAAGAACAAACTCGTTAAGACGTGTGCTGGCACCAAGCTAAAATGGCCAGACGCCTTACCGATCGTGTTACTATCGATGAGAACGACCCCTCAAACTAAGACTGGGCTCTCTCCCTTTGAGGTGGTAATGGGGAGACCTGCTAATATTTGGGGTATGCCAAAAAGCCGTTCATTACGGGATATAGAAAATGTGCTTCTTTCAGACTACTGTAACCAGTTGACTAAAAATCTGTTTTCAATTTATCACCAGGTGCGAGAGGCATTACCTGTACACTACGAGGGCCCCGGTCACAGTCTACGACCGGGGGACTGGACCCTCACAAAGGTTTTGAGAGGTCATCTTGCCTTGCACCTCGCTGGAAGGGTCCCTACCAAGTCCTGCTAGGGCACCCAGACTGCCGTGCGGGTAGCGGGTCGAAAACTCTGGATCCATGCGACACACACCAAACGGATCCCACAGCCTGTGCCATACGATACAGAAGACACAGAATCTCTTCCCACTGCTGTAATACGCATGCCTGAAACAGCAACAACCAACAAGGTAAAATCAGAGACCGCTTCAGAATCCGCAGGGCCGGACAAAACGGCCATCTTGTCTCCGCACTCACCAACAGTGGAACTTCCGGATCAATCCTTTCTTGATCCCATTTCCGTCCGTTCACCACTTCCAGGAGGAAGTGACGACACTTTGTTCTCACTAGAAACTGCAAAATATAATTTGCGCCCAAGGAAATAAATGTACAGCATGGTCTGACTGAGTAACTGAAGAAAAAATCATTTGAGGGCTTGTCTTTTTGGCCCAATTATATGGAAAGTTTCTGTTGGCTAAGGGTTGTGGGAAAGACATTAAGAAGACACGCGACTGGAGTCGCCAGCAAACAAACAATTGGTGTTTTTCGATTGAAGACTACGATGCCTGCACCCGCTACCGCTCGTACTGAACTTTTAGATAAAAATATGACTAGCAGAGACAATGTTCAAGTATGTAAGGGGACCCCCAAAGTGTATTGTTGCCTTCTCGTACTAATTACTGGATTTGTAATGACTTTTGGGTTTGGGTTGTGGTATCTGAAAGAAGCATATCCGTTAGAGGACTTTTTACCTATTGAAAATGTATCTGTGATTCCCACTCCTTCTGTGCAATTGCATACTTTGTCGCCTAGAGATTCTTTGCATAGACGGAATTATCAGAATAATACGCTTTTATTAATAATGAATGACACTCATGCAATTTTTAATAAGACCAATTGCTGGATCTGTACACATTTACCGCAACATGGGGCTAAAGGGCTAGGTTGGTATATTTACCCTTTGCCTCTGACAACTGCCTGTTACACTTCTCTTAGAGCACTATTTTTTTGGTCGATGGAATGACAGCATCTCAGGGAACTTTGATGGTACAAATTTAAATAGTTTTGAAAAGAATGTTTTGATGCCCCTGGGACGCTCACTTTTTGCAAATAGAAGCAAGCCAAACGTTGCTTCTGTTTGGCCCTCTGATAGATTGTCTCGTCCTTTTCAGTCTTTAATCTCTTTCAAAAGGGCTCCTATAGGCAATAAGGATGCCACGCCTCCATCTTATTCTGTTAATCACAGCCCCGGTTCAGTATCCTTCTGCATACAGAGGAATGGAACACGGTCAATGGGTAATTTTAGAAAGTGCGCCAACATTGCGAATTTGACTAGTGAAAACAGACCTCTGTATGTAGGCGAACCTGTCTATTTTTTTTGCGGTAATGTGGCATTTCCGTGGTTGCCCAGGGATTGGCAAGGAACCTGTTATTTAGGGATTCTATTACCTGGGGTATTTATTGCCAGTACTACAGAAATTTCAAAGACTCGTCCACGACGAGGTGTAAAAGGGGATACTCCAACGCAAACTCTAGGAGATATTATGAAATCTTTTGTACCATTTTTTGGGCAAATTACGAATTCAGAAGATATTAGGGGACTAGCGAGAGTATTGGAGAGAACCATCAATCGGACCACTGACATACTCTATAATATGACGTTAGAGCAGAGAGCGATAAGATTAGTGGCTCTTCAGAACCGGATGGCATTAGATGTCATCCTGGCAGAGCGAGGAGGAGTATGTAAATTAGTGGAGTCCGCTTGCTGCGTTTACGTTCCAGACTCCTCTCCAACGATCTTTAGGGCGATCCAAAATCTACATGTTCTTAGTTCAGAAGTGCATGTTCCTGAGGGAAATTGGGAACTTGGTACATGGTATTGGGACCTCCTGCGGTCATGGGGATGGAAGTTGTTCTCAGCCGTACTGATTGTCTTGGGAAGTTTTCTGTTTCTTTGTTGTTGTATACAATGTCTCCCTGGTATATGCTCAGTATTAGGGGGATGTTGCGCGCAAGCAACAAGTGTATTAGGGAATAAAATATACGCTCCAAAGGAGCTCTCCAAAGATTATGTGTTGAAGGAAACTCTGGTATCAGACCTAATGGCAATAGATATGTCTGACAATGATTCGGGGTGTTTGGACGATGACGCATGGAGTTACTTGCAATCAAATCAGAAATAGCATTAGCACTTGGCATAGGCCAAAAGGAGGGTTTGTCAAACCGGATATTAAATTATGCCTCTTATTATAAACGATTTGTATATTGGCCTACGCCAAGTTGTTTAAAAAATTGTACGCGAATAACTCTCTGCGGCAAGGTCTTGACCTTAGAAATTGATGTAAGCCGCCATCTTGAATCAAGCCTCCATCTTAGGTTAGAAACCGCCATTTTGGGGTTTTATACAAAGTCACCCTGTAATCTAAAATGGTCATCTCGTGTGTCCTTGTTCTTGCCTTAACCTCTCCAACCTCTGTAGGGGAGTTAATGTCCAACCTGCCCTCAGGCTACATGTTAGGGTCATTAGACCTTGTCCTTTGTTGACCTCGGGAGCAGGGTATTACTTGAATTAGCAATGTTAAACTTCAAGTAATCAAGAACAGTAATGCTATCCGAATATAATATGCGAAACATTGTTTGGTCTGTATTAAAGCAATATATAAAGAGTGTAAATGTTAAATTGAAGAATAATGGAGTGTGTTAGTAAATGTATTGAAAAGTAAACCGCATACACGAGATATGTAAATTAGGAAAGTGAACCTGGCGCGACCCTAGCCCAGTGCATGATTAACCTGTAAGGGGGCTGGACATCATTTTACAAATTGTATAAAAGTGCCGATGTCCAGCTAGGAAATTCCCTCAGTGCTCATATTGAACCCTGCTGGTGGTCTCTGTGATGTATTGACGGGCAAATAGCTATTTGTGTACTTTGTTCAATACTGTTCAGTTTTGTAATAAAGATTCTGGGAATCTTTATAAGCCCGTGTCGGTGTATTTTCCTTTGCTCGGTGTAACAGCCGTAATATTGTATTTTTTTCTGATTCCACAATACCATAATTTATATGTTGCCATTAAACTGGCTGCAGGGTGATAGAAACAGATAGAATCATTGGCTCCAACCTATATGCATACTAAATGTCTCCTAGTCCCTTGACTAATTGGTCACACTCTAATCTACCCTGGCCTCCTAACGCGTGGTTCTTCTACATCATCACCTTTTTCCCCTGCAACTGGATTGGTGCTCTGCTTTATATGTTACCCTCCCGAGAGCTTTGTCACATGGGGCGCATCTTGTTGTTAACATGAGCACAGTGGATACTCCTGAGGTCAAATTGCGCTTCAGAATAAAGAAGTGCTTCTCTTGATTCAAGAGACCCTGGCGCCCCACCATACCTCACTATTACAGAACTACCTTTGTTGGCATCACCTCCTGCTCCTCATACCACAAATCACAAGTCATTTCACTCTTTGATCCCCCTTATCAGCTATCCCTCCTCAGAACTTCTCCCAGGCCTCTTGAGGATCACACTAATCAATTGAATTCTGATGGATTTAGGAGGTCTAGCTCATGGTTCTTTGTCAGTTCAAATAGGATGGCCGGTATTCTGGATTTGGGTTGTTTGACTGTGGTAGAATTGTTTGCAGTGGAATTGACCGTAGTCAATTTCGCAGCTAATACAATTTTACCGCGGCCAAACAAACCAAACCCATTTCCCCCCAATTCCCCAGTACATCCTCCACCCCCCTTACCTATCTTGTCTCTGTCCGCCACCTCTCCTGTACCCTGTGGTGTCTGTTCCATTCCTCAGACGTGGGTCGGATCCATTGCTGCACAGTCCCATTTTTTATTTTCCTTTCTTCCTTTTTTTTCTCGTCCACTGCCTCCAATATTGAGGAAGTGGGGACACCCCCAAAACCCATAAATATGGAACATGGGGAGTGGGGGACACCCCCGCAATCCCTGCACTCTGTTTTCTTTGTTTCGAAAAATCGATCGAATGGTACTGGCCGAAATCGGTCAAATGTACCATTCGATCCATTTTTTTTTATCAAGTTAGCTAATTCTGTTATTCTGGTGGGTGCTAGTGTCCTTTGCCAGGCCTGTTGGCAGCTCCAGACCACTGCCCTGACTCCCATGGGATTGTCCTTGGGAAGGGGCGCATCCTTGCCCATGCTCGGCCATTGACATTCCTTTCTGGGTTCGCAGACCTACAGGTTGATACAATTAAAACACTGGGCCTCATTATGGGTCTGGAAGTAACCCTGCCGGTGCTACCGGCGGGTTGCCGCCAGACCCATCTTAAATTACCGGCACCTAACTTCTAAGTGCCACCGGGCTATTACAAGTCCGGCGGCCGGGAAGTAAGGTGCAGGTAATTCTGTTAATCTCCATATCCATAGAGTCCAATAGGACTCTATGGGTGTGGGGACACAGAAGCACCGGCACTGTTGTTAACTGTGTTGGTACTTCCGCTACGGCTTTTCCTACTGCGACCGCTGTGCCCAGCAGGGTCAGACCTGTCGGGCACAGCGGCTCTGGCAGGCAAACCCGTAGTTTGCTGATCCGGAAACAAGGGTGCCTGTGAGCTTACCGGCACCCTTATTTCTGGACCGGCAAACTCGGCATGAGGCTCACTGTCTATTTGAATGCACATTATGCTCCATGTTCGCTGCTGGGGCATGGGAGACGTAAAGAGATTCCAACTCTTCATTGTGCCCCACTGACACATCTCTGCCAGGGAGTGCAAACTGCTAGGCCTCATGTTTCTAATATGCTGGTGCTTCAGTATCTCCAGAACCCAGTCCCTTTTCCTCCATTTTCATCGTTGCACCAATTATTTCACTGCCACTACACAAGATTACTCATGTCCTATACCTGTACCTACCTATATATCTATGATCATCATAAGCCCCTGACATTTGTTTTCCCCGCTTATGAGTTCTACCCCCTTGCAGCTGCGCATGTTCACTGTCCTGTGCACTAATATATTTTTCTTAGTGAAGTTGTTTGGGAGGGTATGGGAGCTGAATATGAATCCCAACATTCCCCCCTTTAGTTAATCCTCCATTAACTAACACTGCTGCCTCTCTTCTTCTGTCAGTATCATCCCTAGGGACCCAGACTCTACCTATTTGACGTAAATTCCACAGACCATTAGCATACTGTTCCAGTGTGAATGGGAAGAAGAGGGAGTCCCCATATCTTGCTGGTTGGTATCACTTTCTGGGTCTCTGGGTCTAGGAGAGAGAAAGTCATAGTCCCAGAGGGATGTAGGAGGCAGTTGATTCCTACCATATAGAATTTTTTTAGATTCAGTGTTTGAGTATCTTTATGTTTTGTGGTATGAGGAGTATTAGCTACCCATATTGAGACCATCATCATGGCACTGTTTGGGATAGTCTTTGTGCAACACCAAAGTATCATTTGGCACATGCAGAACATCACCAGCACAAACAAATCAATAGGAATTTGCATCTTCATTGCTATTCCCAGACAGACTGGAGCCCAAGAGAACATGGTTTCAAACCAAACTTCAACTTTCACTGCTGCTTTTGTCTCTATGCCTGTCTTTAGTTTGAATAGGGCTCCTATTATGTGTGACAGGGACATGTTTTCTGCATCATTTGGGGTATGTATGTGCACCATGACATTCCAATTTATTTGCAAATGCCACCTTCCATGGCTGTTAGCAGATCCAAGACGTACCTATCTTGAAGCGTCATCAGCCTTAGGGCACGCATTTCGCCCTTGTTCGGTATCGTTTGCCAACTGGATCATTTCCCACCTTATTACCTGGAGACATTTGGCATTGGCTGCAGCCTGGACACCTGGCAACACGAGAGGGGAAGAACACATCTGCTTTTGTGTACAGCCAATATTTGTCTGGGATTGCTTTCAATAGTTTGGAGGAATCTTCAGATAGATAATTGGATTGTTTCGGTCTTCTTCTGAGTGACCGCTTCTTTCTCTTCATTTTGGGGGGGCTGGGAGGGCTGGGATTCTGCAACAGGAATGGTCAGTAATGCCAGGTGGGCATCAGGAACCACTAGAATGGCTGAGTGCAAAGTTGAACAGGTGCCTCTCCATGATGGTGGGAGATGCATGTAGGCCCACTGGACACACACCCAGTAGATGTCCATGAGTGCTGATGTTGCCTTTTCCGAGGTCATGGAGGGATAAAGTCTTGTTGCACTTGCTGTTGGCTCCAACCGGAACAGTGCCGTGCCCTTGGTGTCAAGGAGTTCCCCCCTTCTCACCTGGGTACGATGTTTGCCGTTGTCTTTGATCGCTGCCTTCTTGCGAATGCTCCTGGTCTTGAACAGCGCTGCTCGAGGTTGCGTTTAGTTCTGGGAGCAAGGAGTCCAGGAATCCAGGAGTCTGGAAAAGCTAGTAACGCTCGGAATCAGGAAGGGGGAAAGGTTCAGGAGCGGGTAATAGCACTGAGACAAGGAAACAAGACCGCGGGCTTCGAACACACGTCTGAGGCTACTCTACAATAGCATTGAGACGCGCGGAGCCGCGGCAGGCATGGTCTATAAATAGATCACGCCGCGTTCAGCGCATGGAGCGAGCAAGGGCTTCAGTGCTGGACGGCCATGTTGGAAGTAGTACGAAATGTAAGCCCCGTTGAGACAAGGACCAGGAGTTCCAAAAGGGGCGTGATCTGAAGTTCATGACAGCATGCCTCCTCCAAAGGCCTTTTCCTCCAGGTTTGCCTGGGTGTATTAGGTGAAATTTTCTGAGTAACCGAGGAGCCTTGATATTTGAAACAAGTTCCCAGGTCCTTTCGCTAGGAGGATATCCTTTACACTCCACTAGGTATTGAAGATGACCCCCCTTATACCTGGAGTCACAAATCCGGGACACCTCATATTCCAGTTGGTTGTCAACCAGTAGAGGGGGAGGTCTACTGGATCTTCGAGAGGATTGGACGTAGGGCTTCAATAGGGATGTGTGAAAAACTGGATTCATTCTTTTCCAGGAGTCAGGTAGCTTGATTCGAAATGAGACAGGATTGCTAATCTCCTTGATGGAAAATGGACCATAGTAGCTGGGAGCCAGCTTGTTTGGTCGCAAGTGTCGGGGGAGTAGTTTTGATGACAACCACACTCGGTCACTGACCGTATAGGAAGGACCTGGTCTTCTCTTGGAATCCGCATACCTCTTGGTCTGTAATCTGGCTTTTTCTAAGTGTTCTTTAGCATCCCAATGAATGTTGATAAGGGTTTTGATCCAGGAATCAACAGTAGGTACTGGTGTAGGGTGAGGAAGAATCGAGGGTAAAACCGATGGATGGAACCCCTGACTACAATAAAAAGGGCTGGTCTGTAGCGCTGAATGTTCGGAGTTGTTGTAAGCGAATTCCGCAACGGGTATCAGGAGAGACAGTCATCCTGGACCTTGGTGGCGAAACATCGGAGATATTGTTCCAGGGTCTGATTTGCACGTTCTGTGGCTCTGTTGGTTTGGGGGTGATATCCTGAAGAGAGGGCACGTTGGATTCCTAGTACCCGACAGAGATGTTTCCAGAATTGTGAAATGTATTGTGGACCCTGGTCAGATATGATCTTGGAAGGAAGCCCATGTAGTCGGAATATGTGTTCCAGAAATATTCCAGCTAGCTCTGAAGAGGAGGGTAGTTTCATCAGTGGCGTAAAATGGGCCATATGGGTAAACAAATCTATGGTGACCATGATGGTAGTATATCCTCGAGAAGGTGGTAACTCCACTATGAAGTCTGTAGCAATGATTTCCCATGGTTTAGAGGGTAGAGTGGGCTGCAGAAGAAGACCCGCCGGTCTTTTGTTATCATGTTTATTTTGGGCACAGGTTATACAAGCCTGGATGTATTGCTGTACGTCAGACTTCATTTTAGGCCACCAGAACTGTCTCTGTATAAGACGGAGGGTGTTGGTGTTACCTCGGTGCCCGGAATGGAGTGTGTCATGACAAAGGTTTATTATTTTTTGCTGTAACTTCCGTGTAGGAATGAGTAGTGCATTTTCATTGAATAAGTAGCCTTCCTTGGCTCTTAATTTCCAGTGATTTCTTGTTGAAATGTCCATCCATATTTCCGAGGATTGGGTTTGCGATCGGACTTCTTCCAGGAGATCAACTGCTTGGGCTACGAAGATCGTGGGAGAAAACATTTTAGGAAATGCCTTATCTTCAGTGGTCACGTAGTCAGGACGGCGAGACAAGGCATCAGCAATCAGGTTCTGTGATCCAGGGACATGAGTAATGTGGAACTGATACTGGGCAAACAAGTAGGCCCAACGTGCCTGACGACTGTTCCTGCACTCCAGTGACTGTAGAATCTGAAGGTTTTGATGATCAGTACAAAATTGAACAGGATGTCTGGCTCCCAGAAGTAGGTGTCGCCATTCAGTGAAGACTTGGCGAATGGCTAAGAGTTCCTTTTCCAGGATGGAGTAGTGTGTTTCACTCGGAGTTAAGGTTCTTGAAAGATAAGCAACAGGATGTTCCTAATCATCCTCCATCTTCTGCTTCAACATTGCTCCTATAGTGTAATTAGAGGCATCCGTTTCCACTAAAAAGGGTCGACTTGTATCAGGTTGAGCCAAAATGGGAGCTTGTGTGAACTCGGTCTTCAAACGCTGAAATGCAGTTTCTTGTAATGTTGACCAGACAAATGGGGTATCCTTCTTTAGCAGAGCCACTATAGGTTGTACAATCTCGGAAAATGTGGCTATGAACTTTCGGTAGAAATTGGCTAGTCCTAGGAAGGATTGGATTTGTTTCAAGGATGTGGGAGTAGGCCAGGTGAGAATGGCCTTTACTTTTGAAGGGTCCATGCCAGTCTCCTCTGGACTAAGGATAAATCCCAGATAATGCACAGAGGTAACGTGAAACAAACATTTTTCAGGCTTGGCTAAGAGGTGATGTTCCCGGAGTCTTTGTAGAACTGCCTTAACATGTCCTTCATGCTTCAGAGGGTCCTTGGAAAAAATCAATATGTCGTCCAGATAGACAATGACGAAGAGAAACAACATGCCAGAGAACACCCTATCCATAAAACGTTGGAATACTGCTGGGGCATTGGGTAGTCCAAAGGGTATGACCAGGTACTCGTAGTGGCCAAAGGGTGTTCTAAAGGCGGTCTTCCACTCATCTCCTTCCCGGATAAGGATCAAATGGCAGGCACCCCTGAGATCCAATTTGGTGAATAATACTGCACCCCTCACTGCCTCCAGGATATCCGATATCAAGGGTAGTGGGTATCGGTCCTTAAGAGTGCATTGATTTAGGCCACGATAATCGAGGCAAGGTCTAAGTTCCTGGGTGTCTTTCTTAGGAACAAAGAACAATGATGCGCCTGCTGGTGACTTTGAAGGTCTTATGGTTCCATTTTCAAGGTTTGTATCCAGATATTCTTTGAGGGCCTTTTTCTCAGGTTCGGAAAGGATAAACATCCTACCGAAAGGAATCACTGCCGAAGGTTCCGTTTCAATTGCGCAGTCTTCGGGTCTGTGTGGAGGTAAAGCCTGGACTATGGTAGTGGAAAAGACATCGGCAAATCCTTGGTAGGCCTCCGGGACCTGTATTATATTGGAAACCATGAGTGGGGTTTCTTGCTCCTTAGGTGGTTCCTCAGGGGGTGTTAAAGGAAGTTCCAGGGATAGACAATGAAACATACAAAACTCAGAGCCTAGGAATAATGATCCTGCTGTCCAGTTTATATACGGATTGTGTTTTTGTAACCAGGGCATACCCAATACCATGGGGTAGTGGGCGGACTTAATGATATCGAATCTGATTAGCTCTTGATGGTGGTTTATTGAGAGCTGGATTTCCTTGGTCTGTAGGCTTATGGGCCCTGAACTGAGGGGCCTTCCATCGATGGCTTCCACAGGCTGCATGGTGCTTCGTGCCTCATATGGGATTTGATGACTGACAACCCATTCCTGATCTATGAAGGTTCCCATAGCTCCACAGTCAACCAGGGCCAGAATGGGGCCGATCTTATTCTTCGAAGGTGAAAGAAATGGAATTGATGTGGAGCAAACATCTCTCTCCCGAATCTCTGCTCCATTTAAGATTGGGAGCTGGCGTTTCCCGAACGCCGAGGAGGTGCCAGAGGACATTCCCTGACCAAATGTTTGTCTGAAGCACAATACATACACAAACCCGTATGGATCCTTCTCAACCTTTCTTGAGGTGATATGGGTCCACGAAAGGCTCCAATTTGCATGGGTTCAGGTTCTGGGGCTGGACTTGGGTTTACGTCCGTTCTGGCTGTGCTCTCAAAGGAAGTCTTGGGTGGGTTTCCCTTGGATTTCTTCCTTTCAGCCTTCCTTTCCTGGATGCAAAAGTCTATTTGCAAGGCCAGGTGCATTAGTGCTTGGAATGAATTTGGTCGGGCCACCCTGGCCAGTTCATCCTTGATCTCATCGTTCAGGCCTCTCCTGAACAGGGTAAAACTAGCCTCAGAGCACCAGTCTGCTTCCTTAGCCAATTGTTTAAATCTGGTCACATAAGTGAGCATATCTTGGGAGCCCTGTTGAAAGTCCAGCAAGCGTTCTTGGGCTGTATAGACCTGCTCTGAGCGGTCAAACATGCCTTTAAGGGCCTGTGTGAAACCATCATAGTCGTCTAGGAGGGCATCGTCGGAGTTAACAAGGGGTGTTGCCCAAGTTAAGGCGTTGCCGGAAAGGTGGGATATGATGAAACCCACCTTAGCCCTAGGAGTAGAGAAATAATAGGGCTTAAAGGTAAAGTGGACCAGGCACGAATCCAGGAATCCGCTAAGTGTTTTTGCCGAACCATCATACTTGTCAACAATACCACCCAACAGGGCACCCTCCTTTGTAGCAGAATCCCGGGATAATACCAATTGTTTAAGCTCTGCGTTTTCCGCCTTAAGATTTTGGACCTCGGTTGATAATTCTTGCATGCGCCGGATTAAGTCCTGCACGGCGGCTTCCATCTCGTTTTTTGGTTCGATTGAGTGGCGTCTCAAACTGTCAAGGAGTTCCCCCCTTCTCACCTGGGTACGGTGTTTGCCGGTGTCTTCGATCGTTGTCTTCTTGCGGACGCTCCTGGTCTAAGTACTGCACGGCGGCTTCCATCTCGTTTTTTGGTTCGATTGAGTGGCGTCTCAAACTGTCAAGGAGTTCCCCCCTTCTCAACTGGGTACGGTGTTTGCCGGTGTCTTCGATCGTTGCCTACTTGCGAATGCTCCTGGTCTTGAACAGCGCTGCTCGAGTCTCGTCTGGTTCCAGGTTGCGTTTATTTCCGGGAGCGCAGAGTCCAGGAATCCGGGAGTCTGGGAAAGCTAGTAATGCTCAGAATCAGGAAGGGGGGAAAGGTTCAGGAGCGGGTAATAGCATTGGGACAAGGAAACAATACCGCGAGCTTCGAACACATGTCTGAGGCTACTCTACTATAGCATTGAGACGCGCGGAGCCATGGAAGGCGTGGTCTATAAATAGATCACGCCGCGTTCAGCGCATGGAGCGAGCAAGGGCTTCAGCGCTGGACGGCCATGTTGGAAGTAGTACGGAATGTAAGCCCCGTTGAGACAAGGACCAGGAGGTCCAAAAGGGGTGTGATCTGAAGTTTATGACACTTGGAAACAGACCCCATATTTATCTGCTTCTAGCACCTTTACTCAAGTGTGCTTACAAACAATCCATGTCATTATCAAGACATAGGAGGCCCAGATGGTACAGCATTTCTTGTTTATTACTACTTCTTCCCACCTGTTGGATGTGTACACTATTCCATCCATCCTCAACAGTGGGCATGTCTTGCATCAAGGGTCTTCTTTATCTTTAGCACACTTTTCCTCATCCTTGCTCATCAGTACAATTTGTACTCTGTGCCCTTGGAACATACTTTAAATCACAGTGACAAATGAACCAAACACTGGGTGTCTAGAGGCGGCATATCCTCCTGTGGTACTAACATTTTGGGTGCTCCTGATGTGTGAGGAATGAGAGAGCATACATAGCAGCTCCCATGAGACCTCTGCCTCCCCACTGAGTGAAAGTGACTGTACCATAAATTACTGAATTCTGGGTGGTGCACATCAGTTATTGTATTGACTATTGCCCCTCTTTACTGGTCATACCTACTTTCTTCTCTCATTCCCCTTTTGACCCAGGGCTTCCATTGCCATGTTACTGTATCTAATGCTGTATGTAGTATCCGTGTTCATTCAACATCCCTCATATCATTTTGAAAAACCTCTTTTCGAACAGTACCATAATCAACATCGAAATAGTTGTGCTCTGTACACCATCCTAAACTACACTCCACCTTAAATGTCCTAAGCATATCAAATGGCTGAGCGAGTATATACATAGTCCCAAAACAAAACCTAAACAGAGATGTAATGCTGACATTATCAAACGATAATTGTGATGAGCAACCTGCAGGGAGCAAGAAGAATTTGCTAACCATGCAGTACTTATAGAATTTCTCATATCACTAAATGCTAAACCTATTACTTTATACCAGTGAAGCAATACAAGTGTAAAAGGAAGACACATACTTTAATAACATGGGTCAGAAAAAAATTATAATAACTTTCTCAATTAATTAATTTCTCAATGAATTACTTTCTTGACAGCTCACTCTTACACACTTGGAAAGGAATGAGGTAGGGCTTTTGCTGAGTTAGTTGTTGTCATGAGTACTTAGCAAAATATGTACTATGAGTGTATACGGGTACGATCCTATTCAGAATGCACTCAGGCCCTTATGGAATAATGGCAGTTGGAGGCTGTGTATACCTAACCCATAGACCACCCGTATGGGCCTAGGAATAAAGTTAATAGTGTAAGATAGTTGGGTATTGTAAGTCTGCGCTCTTCCCAAAATATAGTCTAATAGTTACTCAGTCCATTGATTCTTCTGATCACTTTAAAACAAATGTTATGTTTTATTGATCTCCAAATAAGGTATTCAGCTGGCACGTGTTTCGACCCTTAAGGTCGTCTTCAAGGCTGACATTTAACACAAATTTAACATGTTGCAAAAGAAAAGTAAATGTTCACAATAGAGAATTACAAATATCAAAGGTTGTAAAACAAATATAATGGTATAATACATGAAATAAACAATAAACCCACAAAATGAGTAACATACAAAAGAGACACCAAAATGAGGTTGTATCAATGTAATTACATACGCATTATAAAATTATAAAGTAGTCCATGGCAGGTATTACAGGAGCAGGAAAAAGAGACACAGGAATTAATTATTTAGAAATACAGCAAATTTGGGTCCTGAATTAGAAAGTGGTTCACCTTTGGTGAAGATAACCTGAAATTTATAGTACTACAGAGTTATTGGATTGATAAATATTCCGATGTGTGCCAAACCCTCATATACCATGCGCAACCTGATGGTGCCAGAACCGGTGAAAACCATGGAAAAATTGCTTGGGTAAATGGACAAGCTATTGGATAAATGTAACCTGCCACCATGAAATGGTTACCATATCAGATTGTATAGCATCAGTGATCAGACTAAAATCTAAGGGTGGATGGTAAGGGTGAAACAGGGATATAGTAATTGTTGTCACGTGACTGAAAACTCACCCAAAGGTTCTCTATGTACAAAGCTAACCTATTTAAGTAATTAAGGACACCATTATTAGTACTATGCGGCTAATTGGTATATAATTAATAGAAAAATATAAACTTAACATACCCTATCCAATTCACCACGTTGTGTTAAAACATGTAATTGTAAGGAACTCCTTCACAAAGTTGAAGAATACGCGTCCACTACATTAACTCTTTTTTGCCTATTAAAAATACCAAAAAAAAATATAATTGTTGCAGGCCTAATAGTGAGCAATGCTTTTCAGAAAATCTTACTGTCAGATATCATATATTAAATCTTACCATGAACAAAATGTATGTGTCCAGCTTGGTCACGGACCTCCCAGAAATGTTTCACAAATGACTGTTAGTAGTAGGTAGAATAACTATAGAGAGGTAACCAGAAATTAATAGCTAGGGATTAGGTCAGTAGAAAGATGCGCACTGTGGCCTATCAAGTACATGGTGCTCGCAATCATTAACTCACCTCTTGCTATATTCTCAGGTCCAAAAATACCCCTCGGCATTCCGCGCATATTAGGAGTGTGGTGGTAACATACACAGAATTTGAATATATTTTCACTCTGCACCCATGTGATGCCTCAAGAGCCTCAATGAGGGCAATTAGCTCTGCTTCTTGGGAAGAATAATGCATGGGCAACCTTTTTTGTATTAGTACTTCATATTCTCCATTTACCAGGTGGACCATTGCTGCACCTGTGTACCTTTTAGCTGTCTCCTGGTCAATTGTCGTTGAACTGTCAACAAAGAATATTTCCCCATCCTCTAGGGCATAGTGCTTTACCTTTGGTATGTCGTCTTCTGGGCCTTTGTAAGTGATAATGTCATGTACGTCATCGTCCTCAGTGATTGGTTCAGTGATGAAGGAAGCAGGGTTCACAGTCTGACACCTGACAATGTGAATGGCAGGCTGGATAGGATTACCTCATATGCTGATGCTCTCTGTGTCATAAGTGGATTTTGTCCTTTCCAATATAAAAAATGCTGCACGTTCCACATATATGTCTCTGAGCACCCCATTGTAATAGTTGCCGACTTCTCAATGGCGAAGGCAGCCACTGCCAGATGCCAGAGTCTGTTCAGAAGCGAACTGACGCTGCATTACTGAGTCCAGCATGACACTCTAACTGTACTAACGACATCTTTTAGCTCTTGGAAAAGTGTGAGCATTTCTTCTGTCCATGTGATTGTACTCTTTGTCCTTTGGCCTCCTTCAGTCGGTGTAAGATTTGTCTGGTATAAGTAGTGTAGTTAAATATCCATGTCCTGCAGTAGTTACAAAGTCCTAAAAACGTTTGCATGTCTTATACTGTTACTGGCTGGTGGTTACTCTGCACTGCTGCTGATCTGTCAGGTGTTGCCTTGTTGCCATGAATGGAAAGCAATTGGTCTAAATATAAAACTTCCTGTTGACAGTGCTGCATCTTCGATTTGTCTACCTTGTACCCCTTGTCAGCCAACAATGTCAGCAACGTGATGGAATCCTCTCTACACTGCTGTTCATTCACTGCTGCACACAAACAGATCATCCACATATTGAATGATAATGCTGGGCACATGTATGTTCCCAGATTCTGCATGGAGAACCCTGGTAAAGATACTGGGGGACTCACAGTACCCCTGAGGCAGCCTAGTGTGCTGGAATCGCACTCGTGGAAAGTAAAAATGGTGTTGTATTGAGAATCGGTGTGCAAGAGCATAGGAAAGAAGGCCTTCTTCAAATCAATGACAGTGAAGTGGATCGCTGTGGTGGGTATATTATTGCAAAGTATTGTGGCTAGATTCAGGACAACTGGAAACTCAGCTTGCACTATACTGTTTAGGTTGCGTAAGTCCTGAATCGTTCTCCAGCTTGACCCCTTTGATTTTTTCACAGGGTAGATCGCTGTGTTGCAGGGGGAGTTGGATAGCACTACAATGCCCTGCTGCAACGGCACCATATTGGTATCATGTATACCCTTGTCTGCCTCCTTTGACAATGGGTACTGACTTACCATGGGCAGTACTGTTTCTGGCTTGAGGGTAATGCATACTAGAGTTACACTTTTTAACAGACCTACGTCATGGGGGAATTGTTTGTCCATAAGCTGGAGGGGACCTGGATCAAATCATTCTGAGCAAACTGTGGGGCACTTCCTGTCATCATCATGATATGATATAAGTAATTTATAACGCGCCTGTAAACAAGTGTTTCTAGGCACTACAAGACAAGGAAGGGAAGACAAAAAGAGACACAACAATGATCTTACTAGGCCTTGTGTCAGAAAGGTTGCGCAAGTGCAGGGGAGTGGGAGTGGGAGAAGTGCCAGGTGGAGAGTGGAAGGAGGGAGTATAAAGGAATTCACAAGTGCTGCCAGGGAGGTGGCTCATAAGTGCAGATAGTCAGGGGACTGTAGAGTTGCAGATACCGTCCTTAAGTGGTTGGGAGGCCCAGAGGCAGTGCAAGGGCAACTGGTCATGCAGGGTCCTGGTCCTGTGGGTTCAGTAGGTGACCAGGTAACCAGAATGTGCAGCAGACAGGGACATCAGCAAGGGAGAGGGAGAGAGAAAGCAGAAGTGAAAATGAAGGTCTTGAGTTGCTTCCTGAACCTTAGGTGGTCCTGCTCAAGTTTGAGAGAGGCAGGGTGGCTGTTCCAGAGGGAGGACCCAGTCAAGGACAGAGATCTACCCCCCAATCTCTGCATGGAGAAGCGTCTGACCCTCTTGGAGATGGATGAGCAGAGGGCACAAGAAGGAAGATGCTTGGGAAGAGAAAGTTGGATGTAGTGTGGTACCTGGTCCCCGGTCATGGGGCAAGGAAAGTTCTGATTTTGAACCATTATCTCACGAGGGATACACACTGCCTGTATAATCTCCCCATAATTGTCCCTATCTTTAAATAGTCAGCTGTCAGTAACCTCCTGCAAGGGCTCTGTTGGGTCTTTAAACAAAACAGTGTGCTACTCCACTCCCTCTGCATCTATTTCAATCAGTAAAATCCTCTCTTTGGACACCACTACTTCTTCTAGATCGATATTAATGATCGTCCTTGAAACATGTTCTGAGCTGGCCTAAACAAAATATCTGAGTATATCCTCAACTGCTTGTTTGCTATGCCTGACACTGCATTAAGCAGGATTGTAGCCCTGTACATAAATAGGTCTGGATGCACTGGCAATCCTCTTGTTGTGCCCTCACTCCTCAGCGCGTGCTCATTCAACATTGCCCTTATGTACCACATGCCTGGGGTTGAGCACACTACACCTTCCTCAGTAAACAAGATGGTCATATTAAGTTTACGGAGTATGTCTCTTCCGAGCAAATTTATCGGGGAGGCAGTAGAATAAAACAGTGGTGCTCGTACCTCTCTATACCCTAACATAATGGACAGCTATTCTGTAAATGGAAGCAATTGTATTGCTCCAGAGAACCCTTGAGTGTCCTGACAAAGGGAAGTGCCCCTCCATAATACAGGATGTCGTGGCCCCTGTGTCCATCATGAAAACAAACTGTTTCTTTCCTATCTCCACGCCCACCAATGGGTCCTCTTCTGTGTTGGCAGTGACAGACAGGATGGGGCACGCTAAAGTTCTTTGTGGGCTGTCTTAATCTGGGTATGTGTTTGTCCCTGGAAATGTAAAAGGATTTTCCCCCCACACGCTGGCCCCCTGATAGTGTGTTATCATGCCGTTAGGCACTGCATTACCGTTGGATACTTGTGGCATTTGTGGCTGTGCTGGATGTGCTGCATACGCTGGTGTGTTACTGGGCACTGCAGCAGGCCGCTGCGAAACTATGGCAGTCACGTGGGAGGGGCCATCTGCTGTGGTGAACCATAGAGGGCATTCGAAGATGGCATGGCTCAGTGCTGTGGGTAGGGGATTGACGCGACTGGCGCATAGGAGGCATTTGGGGGTCATATGCAACCACTTGTCTGCTCCTACACTCCCATGAGAAATGACTCATTCTCCTGAATGCCCAACATTGCCCCATATTTCCCCCCTTTGCCCCATCCCCCAAAACCACCCCTTCCTCCCCGAAACCCTGTGAAGCCTCCTCTCCCTCTTGTGTATCCTCCCTGGGGTGCTCCTTGAGATTGTCTTTGGTATCCACCAGTCCAATCGTACCTTCCTCCCCATGTGGGTGCTGCTCGCACTTATCCCAGGATCACCCTATGTTCCCCCTGCCCTTCTTTGAGCCACTACTACCGCCCCCTGCCCTGCCAGTCTCGCTAATTTCTTTTGCACTAGTTTTGCTTCCACTGTTTGTACCCTTTGTGCCATTTCCTTTGTAGAGGAGCAGTCGAATGGAGGAAGTCCTGCCCCCAGTTTGCCTATATGTTGGAAACCAGACATCGCGACATTTGCAACACCAGTGTTAGTGCCTATATCGTGAAGAATCTTCGAAACAAGATATCTAATCAGAAAGCCCTATATGATGTACCCCGAAAAGTTGACGTCTCTTGAGCGAGATCCTTGAAGAAGTGTAAAGATGAGCGATAGAGAAGATTGGTGATGTCACACGAAGTAAAGGTAACGCACTGAGGAGAATAACCAAAGGAAAGGATGTATATTCCGTATAGAATCTGATGATGAATTAAAGAATTGAGAAGACTTCAGTACGCAGAATGAAGATTGCACATGTGAAGAGCACTGAAGAAAATACAAGCTGTTTTATAACTGTACAGATGCTGTAACACAAGTAGGCTAAGTAATCATAAAGGCTGGCTATATGTAGTGAATAGACAGAGGCGGTACCGCCACTATATGTATATAGAATCTGGATATTCAATGTCGCAACTTTAGTAATGATGATCAAGATCCAAGCCCATGGCTAGTGGGTCATTTATTTGTTATAATATATACGGGGCACAGCCAAAGATTGTGGCCACTGGGCAGTGTTGTGCTACAGTCCATGTCTAGTGCCTGACCAGTGTATATAATATACAGTGGACATGGTTGAAAGCTGTATCCACTGGTAAAGGCCACAATCTATGGCTGGCAGCCTATTGGTGTTTTAAAATATTCAGTGCACATGGGTGAATGTTGTGACCTCTGTCCATAACTGAAGGACTAGTACCCATTAATGTGTTAAAATATATTTGGCCATGCACACTGACCATGACTGAAGGCCATGCTTAATGCCAGTTACTGTTGTAATGTAATTAGGGATGTCATCAGTGATGTGATCTGTGATGTCATCATTGTGGTCATAGGCTGCCCAACAGGGGGCGCGAAGTTAAGGTGGCTTTAGCTGAATTGCAGGGGTTTTGTTGCGTTAAGTTCTCACCTTAACATCCTGCAAAAAAAAAAAAAAATATATATATATATATATATATATATATATATATATATATATATATATATATATATATATATATGCATATATATATGGGGAAAGTGTGAAGGATGCAAACACGTAGTATGTGGAGATGTGGGAAATGTGGAAAGAGAGGGCATTATGCACAAAATATGGAGAAACAGGGATATCACGTTACGGTTTTGTCACTTTATGGCCACAAAAAGGGGGGGGAACAACATACACACTGAACATATGTATCCCCCCACAATATTAGACAATATTCCCATAATAGAAGCATAGCACCAACCTAAGCAACCAGTAACCCCAAGTCCTGCTAGCAGAACATTGAGTGAATGTCAGATATGGAGTATATTTGGAGCATTTTGAAATTTCGGAAGATGGGCTTTGAGAAAAAATACAGTATGTAAGATGGCAACACATTTGCTAGCACAAGGAAGAAATGCATAAGAGTAAGTAATCACATATGTTTGTACATTACAGAGATATTGTTTTGTGGTCTAAATTAAAGGGTACTATTTTCTTACGTTGCCTTATTAAGGGTACAGCTTATTAATGTAGGTGGGAGAAACAGCATAAGAAAAGGTAAGTACTTATAGAAGTAAAAGGCAATGTAAATAGGGATAAAATGTAGGTATCTATGGAGAACAATGTGAATGTGTGAGTTCCTTTATTGATCTTTATTGAAGGAAATGAGCACAGGTGAATAAAAGGCTAAATAAGCATAGTGCTTTTAAATTGATAGCATTTTTAGTAGAGTTCAGGAGAAGTATGGGTTATACCTATACGCTTGGCCGTATTACATTCTTTTTATGATGTGTACAAAATAAAGGAGACCTTTGGACAAGAAAAGGTATATTGATATTGTATGTGATTATATTTATGTTGAAAAGTGAATGTATATATGTTTGATAACCTGGAAAGGTACACAATTTGATGGGTATGTCCTAGTAAAGGACTCGAAAAATAGTGTACTATAAATGTAAGTGATAGGCAAAAATGGTATACACATATGTCACACTTGCCTGCACGCATATATCACATGTGCTTGGTTTCAGCATCAGGGGTAGGTGTGTTAGAGTAGGAAGGTTAGGGAGGTAACAGATATTGTTAGTTGTATCTCGGTAGGACGAACACAGCCGGAAATAGAAAAAGTCGCAGTCCGACGCCACGTGAAGAAGGGCGAAAATAGAATCATAGAAAAGATCATCTAAGCTGGCCTGCCATCACGTCTAAAGACACTGCAATTTCAGCTGAAGAAAAGGACAGTGTACCAGTGAGAGGAAGTGGGGTTGTGTGTGTGTGTTCAATGGCTGTTTGCCCATTTTGGGCAGGACAATGTATTTTAATCCACAGTAGCTTGGCCATTCAGGGTCCTGACCCCTTATAGTTTGTATAGCCAAGTTACTCACCCAATGTTTCCAACCTTAGGTTTTTGTGCTTTAACACGGCACTCATGATGTCACAGCCCTAAAAAATGCCTTGCTGAGTTTAGAACTGTAAGAGACATGGAGATTTTCCCTGATGCTCATGTTATCCCTGTTTTATGTGGGGTTTGTTAAATAAAACAGTAATTTGTCAAGTCTTTTGGTCACCTCAATTTTTTGGGGTTGGGAATTTCCCCTGACTCCCCAGGGGTATTTTGGCTGTATCAGAACATCAGGGCCCGGTATGGGCAGCACTGCGGTGCACGTACCCCGATACACCAGACCTCCAGTAAATAATTCAACGTGCTATGCAAGATGATGAGGACCCAGCTCGGTATATCTTACAGATCCAGGAGATTTGGAGAGTAGAAACAGGTGAACCGTGGGATCAGTCAATCGTGTTTCCATTTTGTGTTTGAAAAAGGACTCCCCAAGGAGGTACAGAAGGCACTCAAAACAATAGTGGAGATCGAAACAAAATGGTGGGCGGAGATACAATCCAAAATTGTGCACCATTGTAAATGACTGAGGGAGAATGAGAAGGTGAACCCTATTGGTACTTTTAATTGAGCTAGCACACCATACGATGGAGGGGGATACAGAATAACTCTTACACCAAATAATAAGACCGACTCAGGAAGTTGGCAAAGGACTCTGTTTTAATCTCAATTGTCTAAAACAGGGAGTTACAATGGATATCAACGGATGTCATACAACATAGGCTCTTTCATATTTCATATAAAACACATTTTTATACTGAAAATGAATCATACATGATGTCATACTACGTGGAAAACTAAGAAAACCTACTTGGGATTGTGATTGGACTAAGGGGAACATCTAGGTATACATTCTTTAAGGGATTGGATTGTGATTGGTTCTCTATCGCAAGGTGGACAACTTATGCCCACCCCAATGCAAGTCATATACAACACTTATTAAGTACACAGCATCTCATTGGCTTTCAAACTATAGGGCTCCTTGTTATACGGCCCTCCATAATTGGTTGGCATGCTTGTACCCTTCTGGAATATTTGACTCCCTAGCAGCATGTAAGCTGGTACCCCAGGTGTCAGTGGGTGGACTTGACCACATCTCCCCACCCAATTAATCCAACATCTATCATCACTCATGCCTTCTGCCATTTGAATTGTCTTTGAACATGGCCTTGCAAAGTATCACTGCTCCTGAGAATAGAAAGGAGTGAAAGCACGTTCTTATCTTCAAGTCTTGGTGCTGCATGCCCAGTTTCTATTTCCATCTAACTCATGTGACAGGAGACCGCTTTTTAGCTACTTTTCCGTATTTAATAGTATTAAATTAATAAAACATGGAACTCATGGTGTCTTTTCTTCGCACCTTAACAGGGACTTTTCCCGCTTCTAACGTTCTCGGTATCTTCAAGGATAGATAACCAGTTCTTGGCTGCCCCATCGCTTGACATTGGGCCAAACAGCCTTCTCGATCCTTCCTCGATCTTCAGCTGTTTTCCTTGCTGTGCCACACTTTCAGCCTTTCTCTTCATGAGTAATCATTTTTATCATAGGCTGCGTGACAGGGGGCATGAAGTTAAGGTGGCATTAGCTGAATTTCAGGGGTCCTGATGCGTTAAGTTCTCACCTTAAAGTCCCTGCAACTAAAGTATTTTCCTTGAATTTCAAAGGTTTTGTTACAATGTATCGGTCACCTTAACATCCCTGCAACTAAAGGTTTTCCTTGAATTTCAAGGGTTTTGTTATTCCGTAGATTTTTAGAACGCTTTCAGACAACTAGCATGGTCTTCCGCCAAGCTCAGTGGTGCCCACTGTCCAATTTAAAACACTACCAGATCACTAGCTGTGGCCTTCAGATTGCAGGCTTTGAAAACTCACAGGGGGTAATTCATAGAATTTGGCGCCAGCCGCGTGTGCCAAAACCCATTTAGGCGCACAGCGTATTCATGGATTCATACATTCATAAGCAGCCGTGGCGCAGAGTGGTGCAGCGACCCTGCAGCAGTGCCAGTTATGCCCCCAAACCCGCCCCGTGCACCAAAATCCAGTACATGGCACAAAGGCCAGTGGACCAGCATACTGACCCCCAACCACGAAAGTGCATGTAAAAATCCCCACGCGCCCCTCGGAATACACGTACCCCACTCGCGCCAGCGAAATCGCATGTAAAACTCCCTGCGCACCCCTCGGAATACACATACCTCACTCGCGCCAGCGAACTCGCGTGTAAAACTCCCCGCGCACCCCCGGAATGCACATACCCCGCTCGCAACAGGCCTATCGCGTGTGAAACTCCACACACACCCCTGTAATACACCTACCCCGCTCGCACCAGGCCAATCGCATGTGAAACTCCATGCGCACCCACGGAATGCACGTACCCCGCTCGCACCAGGCCTATCGCGTGTGAAACTCCACGCACACCCCTGCAATACATGTACCCTGCTCGCGCCAGGCCAATCGCATGTACAACTTCACATGTACCCCTCGGAATACACGTACCCCGCTCGCACCAGCGAAAACACATTAAAAAGGTCCCCCCTGTGGAGTGGGCTGCCTGCGGAGCATGCCCAGGGGTGATGGGCTGCCTGCGGAGTATGGACTGGGGTGATGGGCTGCCTGCGGGGCATGCCCAGGGGTGATGGGCTGACTGCAGGGCATGGGGAGGGTGATGGGATGCCTGCATGTATTCCGGGGGTGCGCGTGGAATTTCACACGCGATAGGCCTGGCGCGAGCGGGGTACGTGTATTTCGAGGGGTCCGTGTGAAGTATTACACGCGATTGGCCTGGCACGAGCGGGGTACATGTATTTCGAGGGGTGCATGTGGAGTTTTACACGCGATTGGCCTGGCGTGAGCGGGGTACATGTATTTCGAGGGGTGCGTGTGAAGTTTTACACGCGATTTGGCAATGTGTCCCCTCTCGGGTGTGCCCCTCCCTCCCCATGCCCCGCAGGTAGCCAAAACCACAGGGGACCACCCCACACCCCTGGGCATGCCCTGCAGGCGGCCCATCCACCCTCCCCATGCCCCGCAGGCAGCGCATCCACCCTCCCCATGCCCCGCAGGCAGCCCATCATCCCTGAACATGACCCGCAGGCAGGCCAAATGGCACCATGCACTTGGGAACCCCGACTCATGTCCCCACCCCAGTGATGGGCACCTGCCAGCAGGCCCCATGTGCAGCTCTGTAGCGGCCTCCTCCTCCTCTATAGACACCACCAACCTGGATGGCTCTGCACCGTCTTCCGCCGTTGCAAGCCCCTGTTGGGGCTCATCCACCCCTTCCGCTGCAGCCATAGTGGCAGACGCGGCACCAGTCCCCATGCTCCCGGATGATGGAATTTCCTGGGAGGGTGAATGGGCCTTGCGTCGCTGGCCGGTGGAGGCATCCCTGCCGCTTTCCTCCACAGCGCCGTCTCCGCCCTCTTCTTCACTCGCTGCTGTGTAAAGGGAGACATTGAACACAAGCGTCAGGGTACTGTACAATAGTCCCCTAGACAGAAAGCAATAGCACGAGTGGCATTGTCAAACGTCACTTCCATCATGTCTCCCAACAACACATGGGTTAGCGCAGGCAACACACATGCAGGAACCGGCATGGCACATGCAACAAACATTTGCATCCATGTCCACTGCACCGTAGAAACATCCAATGATGGGCTGAAACTTACATGCATCATGGGACATGCTGATCACATGCACACGCATCACCGGAGGGTCATGCATCTGGCCCCGTATACCCACAGACACAGTGGATACAAGGATGAGTAGGCTGTTTCAGTGAATCAACACATCGTCACAGATATGTGTCTTGCATCCATGGCACACACACTACTCAGACACACGGACATGTACATCATGCATGACCATGACAGCAGCACACATCTCTCACACCCCAAACATGTCAAAGTACAGACACAGGCATGCATACATGTGTGCATTCTGCATGCTGCTCCGCATGATGCATTGTAACACATGCACCATCCATGTGGGTCATGCCTGACTGGACTCACATGCAGCACCATCATGTCCCTGCACACACACATCCATACATGGCGCATGTCAAACATGCAGCCAAGTAGCTAACTACCAGCACACTGCAACATGCACTGTTTTAAACGTGAATGCATTACCATTTACCGCTCGACTCCAGACGGGCATGCATCCTGAGGATCTGGTGATGAAGCAATGGGGGAATGCGCTCCAGGACCCTCATCTGCTGGGTGGTAAGCGGGTCCCGGCACCCCACTGCATCCGCTGCTTCCAAGAGGCGCCGGGCCTTCTTGAGGGTCCTGTACTTGTAGTCCCACCCAGCGCTTCTGAACGTGTTTGATGTCGCGGGTTGCCACCCCCTCCGCGTTGATGGCACCCACTATGTCCTTCCAGATCCTCTTTCATCCTTCCTTGTCGGCGCGCAATGGTGTGAAGAGGGCATCATAATGCCCAGAACTTGCTCTACCAGGATACCAACTTCCTTTTCACTGAAGCTGGTAGCCCTCTGCCTCTCTGCTGGGGTGTTGCCACTGGTGCCGGAAGGTGTTGTGTTGGACATGGCAACCCCCGAGGCAGGTGTGGGTGGGCAACTCGGTCCTGGGGCTGGGCTGTGGAGTGATGGAACACCAGTTGGGAGTCTTCTGTTCCAGCAGGGGTGGTCACAGCAACTGGACCCCAGCAGATGGCAGATGTGCAGGCACCAAATGGCAGGGCACGGTGGCAGCAGGCAGGCAGGCAGCAGCAGATGGCTCGTGGGAGACTGCTCGGGCTCTGAGGGGCAGTAATTCGGCTTTCTGGGCAGGAGCGTGGTCTTCCGTGTGTTGTCACGTGGCCAGCTTGATACGGAGTGATTTGGCACGTGAAAAACAGCACGTTTGCGTGAATTCCGAGGAAAGGCCCTTGGTGCATAAGTGCGTAGGTGATGTAACGTGCACACAGGCATTTCCCTGGCATGGGTTGAAGGTCCCATGTGGCTTTCCATCGCTCTGTACGTGCTTTTCATGGAAAGCGGTGCATGTGTTTTCCAGGTGTTGAGGTTCACACGCGATTACTTCACAGCAGCTACAGTGCGTACTTCTTCTTTTGGCGTGGGTGTTGGCTACGCGTTCTTCTTCTACACGCAAGGCAGACGGTGAGTCGCACATGCTATTTTTCATGATGCCGGTGTCCCTGTTAGTCACGTACCTCTTTTTTCCGGGCATACTAGCCTGCGTGTTTATCACGTACGTTTTTTTGTGTTCCTGGCTCCCACAGCCTAATGCGTACGTTTTACTACACGCACGTGGGCTACAGGGGTCGCTTATCTCTTTTTCTTGCTTTTTTTGGATGCCTGAGCGTTGCGTGACACGTCATTTCTCCTAGGGGGCCAAAGGATGAGACATTCATCGTAGCTGTATATACGTGTTTGTTGCTTGCGCGCACTTTTGTAATGCGCAGGGACGTTACCGCCTGCCTTCGTGTGGCAGACATGTTTAGGCCTGTGCGTCTCTTTGGCCGTGCATGGGTTTCCCCTATTCGATTCCATGAATACGTGTGCTTCGTGTGCGGGTGGGCATTCCGTGTACTTCCCAGCAGTACTTCCCCCAGTTACGCCCTTATTTTCACACGGTGTTCCCCATTCTGCACATTCCGCCCCATGTTCCGCCCCCTTTTTGGTATGTGCACTAATGTTGTGCGCTAATGTTGTGCTCTTTTGCTGTGCGTGTAGCGCATGGTGTTCTGGATGTTGCAATGACGTGTGCGTCCATGTGCGCCACGCAGGGATTTGGCGCACATCCCCGGGGAAAACATGCGCAGGGCCTTCCATGATTCGCACATGTGCACGTACGCTTGCGCCAAGATTTTCGGTGCACATTTCTTCCATGAATTGGTACCACAATGTTTTTAGGCAATGTGCAGTGAGACTAAATTATTAGCCATGGACCACACACTTCAGTTAAGCAGTGTGCTCCAAGCGGTACACCCCTTTTCGGCACTGTCATTTTGCTGCATGCCGAATTGACCCACATTGCAGCCACGTCTAAATGCCCTCGTGCCAAATAAGATCACATGACTGCACTGCAACAAACCTCGCCGCCTCCCAGTTGCGTTGCGTTGCTTTTCTTTGAATTAAATTAAATTAGTTACATTAAAAACAACATACATCGTTGAACCCTGGTCTGCCAGAGTTCAAGGCACAGCACTTAACCACTTGGCTACAGTTACTTTCTGTTTTACAGGGCATACATTTCATACTTAGCCTTTCATTTAATATGTTCAATGATAACATGCTGGGTATGAAACTTGTGAGAATCCAAACAATAACATTACTGCAGCATAATGGTTAAGTGCTGTATCTCAAGCTCCTGCAAGCCATGGTTCTCCAATGACAGTGTTCAGCATAAATGTGATTGTTTTTTTATTTCGTTTTTTCTGTTTTATAATGTTGCCCAGAGACTGTCTAGTCCTCTTTTTGAATGTATGTGTAGTGTAAGGGGGAATGTGTGGTGGGAGGGTGTGCATGTCATCTGAGAGGGTGTGCATGCAATGTGTGTGTGCTTGATGCAAGCATGTCTGAAGGTATGTGTGAGGGATTGTGCTTGCAGTGTACATTTGCTCCGTGATTGCGAGTGTTAGTGTGTGCGCACGCCTGTGCAGCGGTGTGTGTATGTGAGCATTGTGACACGTCGAGTGTGAGTTTTCAGTGTCCGTGTATGTCTGTGGATGTGTGCATGCCTCCATGTAATTCGGAAGTTGACCATCCAGTTCTTGTTTTTTTGTTGCATTTTGTGCACACTGTACTACAAGTCCCAAAATGCAAAGTAAAAAGAAATCTGAATGATCATCTTCCAAATAACAAGGGACGTGTGGCATATAACAATATATACAACACATGTAACTTGGCTATATTAATGATTTCTCCTGCACCTCTATTTGTTTGGGTTGAATGGCAGTAGGGGATCTGTAAGATGTTGAAGGCAGAGGTACGTTGTGTACAATCAGAGGGGGGGGGCGTAAAATATGGTTTTTTTTCAGCTGAAGAAAGTGAAAATAAGGAGCTGGAGAGGAGTGGTGTCTACTTGCCCCTGCCATTTTCAAAGTTTAACGCAATATATTAAGGGAATAATGGGACTGTGGCAATCCCCTCCCATGAGTTGCAAAGAAAGTTTTGTTCATGATGGCTCACGTGCAATGGAAAACGTACAACTATTATTAACCCATTGGTAGTGCAGCTCAAAAGACCTTCTTAAAATCATGCAGTGATTGGGTGAACGTTTCCATGAAGGAGGGCACATGGATCAAAGGCATGCATGTTAAGACTACATAGTCCAGAATACAGTGTTTACCAAAATATACTGTTTTACATTTTTTTTAAAACAATTCTTGAATGCGGTCTGACAGAGCCCCAGAACCAGCATTCAACCACTAAGCCACAATTGCTTAGTCCTTTATGGTGCATACATTTCATACTTAACCTACAATTTAATATGCACAATTGCAAAAGGCGAAGTATGAAACATGTGAGAATCCAGACAATAATATAATTTTAATGTAATGGTTAAGTGATGTGTCTCAAATTCCTGCAGGCCAGGGTTCTCGAAGGCAGCATTCAGCATAAATGTGTTTTTATTTCGTTTTTTCAGTTTTATAATGTTGCTTAGAGACGACATAATACATGTTCCATTCTGTTTTAATGTTGCAGTAAATAAATGTATTTCATGCTTGATTCATGTTAAATTCTGCAATGGCAGTGTAATACATGTCCCACTCTGTTTTATGATGTTGCAGTAAATAAATGTTGTTCACGTTTTATCCATATTTCAAAATGCAAAGTGCCTGCAGGTTCATGCCAATTGCAACCTCTCGGGCCAAAACATCCTTGTGCCGAGAGGTACAACATGCAAAGTGCCTGCAGGTTCATGCCGTGCCAATTGTGACCTCTCGTGCCAAAACATCCTTGCGCCGAGATGTCCCTGCAGCCAACTGGCTGCGTCTAGCGAGCGTGCCCAAACGGGACCTGCGGCGAAACGGTTGCACCATAACGGCATGCACCTAACTGGCCACGCCGAAAGGTCCTGTCCAGTGCTCCAAGCCCCTTGTTTTCTGGCCAGTTTCTTGGTGACTGTTGTGAAACATTGCCCAACCCCAACTAACCACATTTAAGCAGCATGGAAACAGGAAAGAAAATTACCGGATGCAAAAATAACATATGCACAGGTACTTTCTGCACCCATAGCGACAATGAAAAGCTGGCACCCATGAATATACGCACAGTACTGCTTAGCTTCAAAGTGAGTAAGGGACCGGCCCCCTCAGGTTATGTTGATCTTAGTGGTCTTGTAACTTTGTCTCATTCATTAGGCACCATCACCTGAGGGGGCTGGCTTTTTCCTCACTTTGAAGCTAAGCAAGGTCAGTCCTGGTTACTGCATGGATGGGAGACCAGGTCACCAGTGATTTTTCACCCGCAATATCACTGTAGCTGTACAAATATCTGCTTCTTTTTATTATGTATAAAAGATTGCAGGCTTTGAGTACTCCCAATGTTTTAGTCAATGCCCTGTGCGATTAAATTATTTGCAGAGGATCACACAATTTGGTTAAGCAGCGTGCTACAAACCCATTGTTTCATAGCCGGTCCCTTGGTGACTGTTGTCATACATCGCACAACCCCAACTAACCACATTTAAGCAGCACGTACAAGGGAAAACATTGCTAGCTGCAAAAATAACATATGCGCAGGTACTTTTGCCCAAAAGCGAAAATCAAAAGCTGGCACCCATGAAAATATGCACAGTAAGTGAACATATATCTTAAAGTGAAATATACAAATGTAGTTCAATAGACCTACTCCTTAGACGAAAGGGCGGAAGACAAAATACCAGTGGACTTTAAAAAAAGTAATGAACACCAGATAACTAACCTGAGAGAGGAAATGTTCCAATAAATATGCTAGCAAAGTATAAAAGGTGATCACCTTCTAAATCCAGAAATCTGGCGTGAAATATCCCCTAGAAACTAAATCCCAATATGAAACAAGGGCTTGTGGTCTTGTGAGTAAGCGTCTGCACTGGAAACATGACAACCTGAGTAAAATCCTGGTAGCCAAATACTTGAGCAAGCTTGCCAACCTCAAGAAAAACCAAGGGGTTGCATTTGCCCTCTAAAAAAAGTTACGCTGTCCACCCACATGTATCCTTTACTGGTGCCATGAAAAGCAGCCACAATCAGGGGAAAATAACTGCACCAGTGTCCAGGATTGTAAACTCTCTTACCAAATTGTGGGCAAATACTCATGACTCATTTTCCCTCCCATCATTTCCCCTCCTCACTCCCATGTCTAGCTTTAAAAAATTATCTGCTTTATAAAGCTAACTTGAAAAGTAGACATACCATAGTGGCACTCAAATATATAAGTCTTTATAGAAGTATGTTAGGCAAAAAGTGCACAGTTGTGGCATTAATCCCCCCAACTTGACTGTGAGACTACAACTACCAGAATGCAATACAGCTAAAGGCAAAAAATGGTTTCTGAGTGCAAAACTTTCACAGCATGACAGTAGCGCAGTTTTAAAAAAATGTGGATGGTGTGTGTTATGAGATATTTAAAACTAAGAAAACACATGGCACTCAGGACTGTGGACTGTCTCCCATCCATGCAGCAAACAATGCGAGACGGACCATGCTTGGTTTCAAAGCGAGGAAGGATCCAGCGCCCTTAGGCCACGTTTCTCTAAGTGATCTTGTAAGATAAGCTCATTTATTAGGCAACATGGTCTTAGGGGGCTGACCCCTTCCTCACTTTGAAGCTAAGCAGGGTCCGTCTCAGTTACTGCTGTCATGGGAACCCCACTGTTGCTGTAAAAATGTTGATTTCTTTTGTATTATCGACTGGGAGACTACAACTACCAGAATGCAACTCAGCAAAAGGAACAAAATGGTCTCTGAGTGCAAATATTTCAAGGACTGACAGTAGCACTGTTTAAAAAATAAAATAAAATAATTTGGATGCTCAATCAGTCATCCATCCATGCAGTAACCGGGACTGACCCTGCTTAGCCTTAAAGCGGCCAGCCTGTTTCTCTAAGTGGTCTTGTAACGTAGAGTGATTTAGTAGGCAACATGGCCTGAGAAGGCTGGCCCCTGCCGCACTTTGAAACTCAGCAGCGTCTATCCTGGTTACTTCATGGATGGGGGACCTGGATGGCAATTGTGTCATTGGCCATGGCCAGTGAGTTTTTGCTATCCGTAGTCCTTTATAGCCTCGAATATAGCAGCCAATAGGAAAACCGGCCAAAAAGAGAAAATTATTTCCTGCCCTTACCAAGTGCCCGATCATCTGTGCCGACTCCCCCACTCACCAGATGGCCTCCTCACCTCCCCTGTCTTCTCCCTTTCCCCCCACAACACAGGCTGTTTCTGCGATGCAGTTTGCTTTGAGATGTCGGCTATTCGAGGCTATAGTCAAGGCTACAGAAAGCTTTGTGTTGCAAATTCAGTGCCTAGACCCCCTCCAACTCCCAAATTTTACTTGGTGCCCTCTTGCCACCCCCACTGCCCCCACCTCTAACTTGATGGCATTTGCATGTTTTTTGACCTGCAAATAGCTTTTTTCCTGTGTTTTACTTTCACATATCCTCGGGTATATCAAGAGAAAAACAAGATGGCAGTCTTTCATATCTAAAAAAAAACGTTTTTTTGGGTAAATCCCAGAGATATCTCTAGCTATTTTTAGGAAGAGGGCACCAAGTTGTTTCAGACCTGGCCAAATCCGTACAGTGGTTTGGGCTGTGCACTTTGGCAAAAATTGACCTTGTTTTTCTATGGGAAAATGAATGGGAAATAGGCTGCACCTTTAGAAAAAAAGTGTTTGAGACGCTTAATAACTTTTTTATTTTATAACAAATCCTTACAAAACTTTGCAGTCGGGGGTGGGAGAGACGGTTTTTAATCACTTTTGAATTTTCAGGCAAAACTATTACTCAAACCAAATGCTATGAACGATAGTATTGTGAGGGGTTCCTATGGGATTCCGACTCACCTTAACTATAGGGTGGCTATCACCGCCCTATAAAATATGTAAAACAAGGGGGTTTCTGGGAGTCCCTCTACCGGCACGAACATGGCCCATTGACCTGTTCTTGGGTGGATGTCCCTCAGGAGAGTTTCAACCAAGTCTTTAGCTCACTGCACCTTTCACAGAGGAGAAATATCCCTGCATATCAGTATTTGTGCTGCCCAGGAGCAGTCCAGCACTGAAATGCTAGGCAATTCTCCTCTGAACAAGAGTACCAACAGCAACCCCAGACATGTGTTTCGGCCTAGTCGGGCCTCATCAGCGAGGTGGATCTGTGCCTCTCTAAGACCAGTGAGCAAGGGGTCCAGGTCTAAATTACCCTGGTAACTTAGGGTGAAACCCACTGTTACTTAATATGGAAAACAAGGGGGGTTCTGGGAGTTCATCTACCGGCACAAACACTGCCCACTTACCTGTTCTTGGGTGGATGGCCCCGGGAGAGTCTCAACCAAGTATTTAGCTCACTGTCCTTTTCAAAGAGCCGAAATATCCCTGCAAATCAGTCTTTGTCCTGCCCAGGGCAGTCCAGCACCAAAATGCTAGGCAATTCTCCTCAGGACAAGAGTACCGACAGCAACCCCAGAAATGTGTTTCAGCCTAGTCAGGCCTCATCAGTGAGGTGGAGCTGTGCCTCTCTAAGAACAGTGAGCAAGGGGTCCACGTCTGGACTCCCCATGTAACTTAGGGTGAAACCCAATGTTACTTAATATGAAAATCAATGGGGGTTCTGAGAGTCACTCTACCAGCACAAACACACCCCATTAACCTGTTCTTGGGTGGATGACCCCCGGGAGTGTCTCAACCAAGTGTTTAACTCACTGTCCCTTTCACAGAGGAGAAATATCCCTGCAGGTCAGTCTTTGTCCAGCCCAGCGGCAGTCCAGCACCGAAATGCTAGACAATTCTCCTCTGAACAAGATTACCAACAGCAGCAACCCCAGACACGTGTTTTGGCCTAGACGGCCTCATCAGTGAGGTGGAGCCGTGCCTCTCTAAGAACATTGAGCAAGGACAAATACTGATATGCAGGGATATTTCTCCTCTGTGTCTTCCTGCCTTTCCTGCAGGGGAATCTTCATCTGTTTCTCTACCTCATTAACAAGGTTTATCAACTAGTTTTCCCTAGCCCTTGCCAGATGATAACCAATAATCAACAACACATACCTCATAACAAGGTTTTCTACAAGATCTTCCCCAGCTCTTGCCACGGGGAACCACCATTGTCAATTCTTTATTCTATTTCTTAATTCCCTAATATATAAACATAACATACACCTGTCCAATCCCACTTTTGTTTGTGAAGTCTGTGCTCTCATAAGCTCTCACCATATTTGCACCCGTGGATCAGCCGAAGCCTCTGGAAATGTTTTCTCCTCTGCCACTTTGCCTTTTGGCTTGCGGGCTGTCCTGCAGGGAGTGGGCATCAATCTCACCAAGGGGGCACGCGTGACTAAGTGCTCGATCCCCATGGGTTACAGCGCAGTCCTTCATGCTCGCGGTGGGAAAAACGGCAGCACCACGGGTATTGGATAACTATCCTCTGCTACCATATGTTCTGATATGACCAAATACCCCATGGGAGGAGCAGAGTCCGGCCAGGGGAAATGCCCTGCCCCAAATCATTAAATTGGGCACCATCATGGCTGTCATCCCCTAGTTGCACCCCAAGATGCCCTGCTATATCCCAAATGTCATCTGCCTGGTCTCCCAGCACTGCTGTTGCAAACTCTTCCTCTGTCCTTCTTAACGCCTCCTCCAACTCCTTCTGCAGCCTGCGCTCTGGTTCTCTATGTGCTTGAGCTTGTGTGGCTGCGGATGCTACCAGATTCGGGAGATTTTGATACTGCCCCAATGTAAAAGGATGAGGGGGTGCAGTGGTAGACAGTGGGACATAGGTGGGGTTTGTGTACCCTGATGCTGCGTGTGTAGTGAGAAACCCTACTGGAGGACCTTGTGCTACTTCCGTTGTGACCAGTGCGTCAGGATGCTCCTGGATGGGTGGAGCTGTGGTTGTGTTTGGGGTTGGGACATATGTTAAGGATGGCCTACTTCCTATCTTTGAAGTGCCAGGGGGCACATCTTCTAAGTCATCCACCATCTTCCATAACTCCAATACCGCTTTTAACTTCTTCTGTTTACACTTAGCTGTGAGGAAAGTGTACTTATGACCCAAACATCCTTGTTATTTGTTCCTTGTTATGGTCATGGCGTGTACATGCCCCTCTCATCTCAGCCACCCACTCTTTATGGTATTTCATAATCTTCTCCCTGTATAATGGGAAAGCTGTGCAAATATACTCCAATGGGGTCGCCGGCTCCATTTTACCCACCCCTGCTCAGATGTTACGTAATACTTTGTCTTGTCAGGCTACATATCAGCGTTGCCTTACTGTCCCGTTACCCCACCACTTTTCCCATTCTCATATCCCACTCCTCCCCTTTGTCACACTCTACACACACACACGCACACCTCAATATAATCTCGTGCCAATGTTCCCCACACACACATCACACGGCCCACTCACACCTCCATTCCACTTCACTTCCATGTATATATGACGACATCAGAATTCCGTCCTCGGTCCATACCAACACAATAAGAAATACCAATACAAATACACCAAAAACTACTTCTTTGTTCTCACACCCCCTTCATATCGGGCGGAGAGATCCCAGGCCCACTCAATATACTGAGTCTCCACCCTTATTCCTCTTTTCCTCAGTTGGACAATGCTGTCTTCTTCCCCCAATTGGGAAGGATCCGTTACTTCTGAATCCTCTACAATAATAAAAAAGAAAACATTACCTATTTACAATGCCACATGGTCTTCTCACCCCACACCCCCTACACTCACATCATGCTCCCACAATCAACAACACTCACACTCCCCACACCCATGTTGTCTTCTCCCACAAACGGTGCACTTACATCTACATGCTCTCCCGAGCTCCTCTGTCACATGGTCCCATCAATGGCCTGCACATTCCGGGAGCGGTGTCCCACTCCAAAGAACAGACAGAAATTCAGGAAACACGGCTCCTGTAAGCCTCTCCAGGTTGTGAGCAAGGGACTGGTCACTGCAGGTGGGCACAGCCCCTCTGGATATGCAGCAGGAATCTTATGGTCTGAGATCACATCGGAGACACCAATTTTGTGAGGCAGAGCTCCGGACAATAAAAAACACTCCTCTGGGGACAAAAAGCTCAGTGCACCTCTTGGCAAAGAAAATAAGATTTATTTTGTATACAGAAAGGAAAAAGTGGCAGAACATCCCACAGAACCAAACTGACACGAAGATCTTGGTTAGTTTCAAGTCATCACAATGTTTTAAAGAAAAGAATCGTCATTCGTGAAGTAAGCAATATACAGTGTTGAACCCCAACCCCATTGGCTACCACCTATATTCATATTGCATGTCTCGTATAGTACCTGGTCCCCTTTTGCAATGGCTCAGACAGGCTAAAAAACGGTGGTGTGGAAGGTTGCCCAGAGCAATTGCCAGTGGTTTAGATTCATTCGAAACCTTCCACCCATCACTTTTGTGGTCAGTTTGTTTCTCCTTGTGAGAGAGGGTATGCCCAGACGTGGGTCCCTTGCTCGCTGCGCCACAGGGAACCAGGCTGCACCTCACTGAGGAGGTCCAACAAGGCCGAAACATGTCTGGGGTTGCTTGGTTTTCTGTGCAGAGGGGACCTGGCCTAGCAGTTTGGTCTGGGCTGCTACCTTCGGTGGCGGCAGCTGCTGACTGATTTGCACATGGCTGGTCCCCTTTTGCAAAGGCGCAGACGGGCTAAAAAACGGTGGTGTGGAAGGTTGCCCAGAGCAATTGCCAGTGGTTTAGATTCATTCGAAACCTTCCACCCATCACTTTTGTGGTCAGTTGTATAGTACCTCGACTGATTGATCACACTCTAATCTACACCGGCCCTCTAACACCTGGTTCGTCTACTACGTCACCTTAGTTACCCAAAACTTGATTGGTGGGCTGCTTGATATGTTCCCCTCCCCGCGAGCTAGGTCACATGGGATGCACCTGGTTGTTAACATTAGCTCAGTGGATACGCCCCAGGTCAAAGTGGCCCTTCAGAATAAAGAAATGTTTCTCTTGATTCCAGACACATGGGCACCCCCACCATACCTCCCAGATGCTGAACTACCTTTGTTGGCATCATCTCCTGCTCCTCGTACCACAAATCATGAGTTGTTTCACTCTCTGCTCTCTCCTTATCAGCTACCCCTCCTCATAACTTCTCCCAGGTCGCTTGAGGATCCCACTAATCACTGGAATTCTGATGAATTTAGGAGTTCTAGTTTATGTTCATTTGACAGTTCAAATAGGATGGACATTATTCTGGGGTGCACTAGTGTCCTAAATCTACGCCGGGTTTGTTGGTAGCTCCAGACCTCTGCCCTGACTCCCGTGGAATTGTCAATCGAACAGGTGCAGTCTTGCCCGTGCTCGGCCATTGATACTCCTTTCTGGTTTTGCAGACTGACAGCTTGATACAATTAAAACACGTGTGTATTTGCTGGGACATGGGAGAGGGAAGGGGATTCAAACTCTTCATCGTGCCCCACTGACACATCTCTACCAGGGAGTGAAAACTGCTAAGCCTCATGTTTCTAATTTGGTGGTGCTTCAGTATCTCCCACACCCAGGCCCTCTGCATCCTTTTTCATTATTTCACATAATATTTCACTACCACTACACAAGATTACTCATTTTCTATAGCTGGACTTACCTATATGTCTATGATCATCATAAACCACCGATATTTGTTGTCCACGCTTAGGAGTTCCACATTAGGAGTTTGGCAGTAATCCGACAGTAAATCCACTGAATTGCCATCAAATTGAATTACCATTACTGCCATTTGGTCTCGTGGAGTTACTACAGAATTATAAGTGGTGGTAAGTCCCCATTTACAGAATCCATAAAACTACCACAGGATTTTTGGTGAATTACTGCATGGTAAATCTGATGATTCTTTTAGGTAAAGTTGAGGATTTACATCCAGCAACAAGCTGATGGTAGTTTCTCCACTTTTCCTCTGGAAATCTGTGGATTTACCATGCAGTAATACCACCGGTGGTAAATCCACTGAAAAAAAATAATTTGGCGGTGCAGGAAAAGTGGTGGTGATTAAGTTACTGTCCCTTTTTCCCACACCACCAACCTTGTAATGTGGCTCACAAACCTGTTTTTTTTGGGTGCCCTCTGAGGCTTGTTGTTTTGCTTTTCCTGGTGCATGATTACAATTCCCACAACGCTAGAAAAAACTGTCATGGATGGGTTACGTGTTTCTGGAACAGGGGCAACTTCAGAGCTTTCCACTAACTGCAATTTTTAGTGACAACTTCTGGCATCACCTCTGCATTCAACATTCCATAAGCATCCAAAGGCATTTCACAATTCACATCCTCACAGCTGGCCAACACCAGCACTCTTTTTTGGGCACCGTCATTCAAAATTCTGCCTGCCTGCGCACGGCAGCGCGGATACCAGTTTATTATTTTTATTTTGTTGCCTGGCCTCAGGGTTACAAAACACTGAGAGCGGGCTGGGCGGGGTTGGGGCAGCTGCCTCAGCCCGGCCCACTCCCAGCAAATTCAATTGGGCATGCCACGTGCATTTGCAACTTTTGCAAATTGCTTCGAGTTCGCTTACTCTCAAGGCTGGCTCACTTCCATCAACACCACATCATCTGGCAAAAGGTCAGCCTGAAAGCCGCACTTCCCTCAGAGCGAGGTGAGCGATCTGGCCTGACACTAGATAAACAGTTAACTTGGCCTGCTAGATCATAGCACGGGGAGGGTGAATGGGAGGGGGAGGCACGCACAGAGGGATATTATGAGCGCGAGGGGGCAAGAGAGAAAGAACATGAAAAGGGAGGGATACATAAATCAGGAAAGAAAGAAGGTTAAAGAGGGAAGGAAGGAGGAAATTAATGTCCATGGTCGAGGGCCTCAGCTGCAGCGCAGCTCAACAGAGTGTTCGTGCTTACTGGCGTTACGTAGAACCGGGCAGTGATCTGTGAGCCATCATGCTCCACCTTTCCCACGAATGCCCCATCAAGTGGGATCGGTTCCAGCCCCCCAAAAGCAAAAATGCGAGCTTTCGGTGTGACTAGCTTAGGGGGCGCATCCATGGCATCATAATGTCCCCGGGCCATCACATTGACTGACGCCCCTGTGTCTACCAGGACCGGGACTGGCGAGTGATTCACCTCCACCACACATCTCGGCTGTCTCCTGTTCTTCCCCCTCAGGACTCCCACACTGGAGACAAAGAATATGTTCTCTTCCTCCTCTTCGTCTGCCTCCTCCACCTGGGTCTCTTCCTCGCCCTGGTCCACCTGGGCAACATTCGGCGGGCAGTTCTGGCGCAGGAACTCGAACTGGGCCGGGTCTCTCGGCACCATCACGGGCAGGGCTGCCTTGCACACCTGAGAAAAATGATCAGGCAGGCCGCACCTACCACATGTCCTTCCCGCCGCCGTACACTCAGTCGGGTGTGGAAGATCGTACCCACACTTCTGGCAAGATTCACCCGCTCTTCCAGCTCTGTCATGGGGTCCCACCTCAGGTCTTCTGAAGCCTCTTCCACCTCGCCACATGGTACACACCTCCTCAGACTTGACTGAGCGGGACCCCGCCTCCATCCAGGCTGCTCGAGCTTCAGCCACCTCGTGACACCGGCCCAGTTCAAGGATGCAGGGCAGTGCAAGGCCCGGCTCTCTCAGGAACTGTCTTCTGAGTTTGCCTGAGGAGCACGCCTGGATCAGCATAGTTTGTATCATGCCCTCTGCATCGCCCCACGCACATGCCAACAAGAGGCGTCTGAGGCATCCATAAAAGGTGTCCAGCGTTTCATCTTCCTTTTGTTTTGCAGAGAGCATTACAAATCTTTCATAGTCCGAGTTGGCAAGGGCCAGAAAATGAGCCTGGAGGGCAGTCTTTGCCGCATCATAAGAGCCATCCCCTGGTGGAAGCGACTCAAATATCTCCTGGACTGAAGGCCCTGCCGAATACAGCATAGTCGCCAGCCTGCTGTCATCATCCGTCACCTGTGCGGCCCTAAAGTACATATCGAGGCGATCAACCCACCTCTTCCATCTGGGCCCAATGCTGGATGGCGAGCCCGACACGTCAAACTCAGGAATGGGTTGCAGGGCCGCATGGGCTCGTGCTTGAGCCATGACGGGAAGTCCTTGCTGGGCAATCGGCTGCATCGCCGGCGGCGCCTGAGGCACAGGAGCTTGGCCTCCAACAAGAGCTTGAGGGGGTTGCTGTGGATTTACCGCCTGTGGTGGTGCCTGAGGCAATGGAGCCGATCCACTGCTGGAGCTGGAGTGGCTTGCTGTTGGGCTGCTGCTTGTCCATCGTCCTGGGGAGGCTGTTGAACTGTTGCCAGCCCACCGTCTTGATCATCAGCTCCATTCATGGGTTTGAGCGCACAGGCACCCCCAGCATAGGCCTTGGGGGACGCAACTCAACACCCACCACCAGCACGAAGTACTGATGCCCCACCCAGGCAAAAAGAAATGTCCAACCTGGGGGCGAGGAAGATGATGGTGTAGTGCCTCTCTCTCCAGCCTGCCTCATGCACAAGTACAGCAACTGGACACGAAGAAGAACCAAGAATAAGAAGATGGAGGGTCCACCACTGCAACAGTCTTCACTGATGATGAAGAGGATGAAGAAGAGGAAAAGCTCTCCAGTATGATGATGAAGGGGATGAAGAAGTGATCAGAACCCCAGCTGCAGCAGCACCCTGTGGGCACAGATGCTCCAAAAATTGAGCCAAGAAAGAGATCTGGGCTATGCAGGCCCTTCTCCTTGCTTGCACTCGATGTAGGAGACCCCAGATTTGAAGAAAAATCAAAAAAAGGGCATGGGTATGCAGGTATGACGGCCTGCTAGCAGTATGTCCAAAAATTAGGTCTGGATGCCGTTCACCGCCCAAACCGGAGCTCATTGAAGTTCCACGGCCTCACATACAAAATGGGCGCAAGCCGCGTGCGTGATGCACAGCCTACGGCACGAAACAGAATGCTGTGATTCTGTTCCAGGGAAAAAATCGCAGATTTCATCACCGCCGGGCCCAGGCATCATCCCCCACTCCTCGCCACTGTTGGGGGTTTGTCTTGACCCCCATCTGTAGCCGTAAGCCCCCAGTACCCAAGAACTCACACCACACACGTCCTTCAGTCTCAGACTTCCAGGTCGCACTGACGCGGCTGGGAACACTCCCTTTATTTATGCTGCACGTGGCGGCTGCAAGGACACGCCGCCGCGTGCGCGTCCCTTCAAGGGGCAGGGCCACACCATACACTCACAGTCACAAATGCCTTCACCAGCGCGGAGGGGGGCATGCGACCCAGGCACTGCCCCTTCTCTGGAATGGTCTCTGTCCCAAGGCCGTGTTTGGTGCTGAGCTGTCAGCCACCTGCGCCAGAGCTGGCTTTGTTTGAAATCTTAATAATGGCGGGTGCCTTAGTCTGCCCGGAGAATGCTGTGCAGACAGAAATCACAGAGAGCGTTTACATCGGGAAGAGGGGACTAAGCTGTGCAAGACTTGGATGGAAACACAATTTTTCAAAAAAATGTGCTTCTGAACACGAGCCAAGAGTTATCGGTTTTGAAGTTGAACTTCCCAGAGCCATTGTGCTCCTGCTTTACACAGATTTGGCTCAGCGGATGGGTGCTTGAACTGGGTTAGCTGGCATGCAGATGGGCCTGGTTGGTTGTGGCAACTTTTAGAGTTGCAGAGGCGCGAGTGGGGGACGAACCCGGTGGTGCGGCAATTGGGCCAACGCCTCACCAGCACGCACCTTTGGGGGAAAAACATGGACAGAAGGTTTTAAATTAATCATAACAAATGGCTTTGTCTGGGAAACCTTCCATAGCATACTTATTTTAACCTGCCTGTACCATTACTGAACGCGACTAGTATTTTGTTAAGCAGTCTTGGTCTGCCACCGTTGGGAACAATTGAGTCAACACTGCTAGGTCATACCCGAAGGTCATGTCTCCCCTGCACGTGAGCATCAGCAAATCCAGACATTTTTCGGGCCTTGTGGGTGATAGTGCTGAAACATTGAGGTGGATTTCACAGGCAAGGATTGAGTCAGACGCGTGGTTATTACACTACATCAATATTTGAGATACAGTACCGTTCGCTGTGGGTAATCTACCAATGGAGAGTATACTAGGCTGCTTATTGCCACTACAGGGTGTCGGACCAGATCTGGGAGCATGCAAAAAACATCTCCTGGTTCGGCAAACCCATTGCACCCTTTAATTCAGTGCGTACTTGGACTGTTTTTAACATTTGATGAAGACGGGGTTCGAACCCATAGAATGTTAGGATCAGGGGCGAGTTGCTTGGCCACAAGACCACTTGAACCTGTGAACTCCCTCATTAAGCACGTTATAAATAACAAATGACAATTACAATTAGGGTGAGGCAGAGCAGCCGCGTATTGTCAGAGGTTTGCAGTGCTGAGCTTGAAGGTAGTGCAGTTCAGGATTGCGGTACCTTTATGGAGCTATATGGGCGTTCCAGTGGTTGGCAAGCAGGATCTCTGTCAGTACCATATGTCTGGGTTGCGCCTTCTACAAATTTGGGAAAGGAAAAGGATATGTGTTGTGTATGTCAACCTATACATCTACCCTGCCTTAGCCGCCATTTCCATGGTCGGGTTGGGTGAGTAGAAAGGTCCAGAATGCCATTTTGCAGGTCGCAGGAAAAACAGAGAAAAAAGCTTTTACTTCCTGAAATAACCTGAGCAGTAATTGGAAGGTTAGCAGCAGTGTGTTGGGCTGGTGGTGGGCAAACTGATCTAGCACTGAGCCGGCCCAGGCCACCCGCATTGTGGGCGGTGCCTGTCGGTGGCGAGGCGGGCATTAGGGGGCCAAGATTTTTTGGGCCCTGGCACTTATTTTATACAAATTAAGCACTGCCTCCCTCCCTTAAACCAAAGGGAACAGAGTTCAAACAAAGCGACATGTTACTAACATTGCTAAAAGTTTTCCAACTTTTGAATTCCATAAACTTCACTCCATCCAACAAACAGGAGAAAACTCTGACTTCACCAAACCCCCCCAGCGTCTTGCATGTGAAAACACAGGAAGACTAACACTCACACACACTACTCAACAGTCCTTGTGTTTGGGCCTAACAGCGGGGCAATCAACATTGACTAAAACAGGGACCAGCACCAAACACTCCAAAGGCTTCCATCACACAACCAACTTGACCATCTACCTTCAACTCTTCCAAAAAACAAAGTGGTGTACTGCATTTCCTAGCACACCACCAATCTCAATCCTCAATACTCCTCACTGCCAAAACACCAGTCCACAGGTTGAACACCTGAAGTCCAACATTCAAAATAGAATCTCATAACACAACTCGACCACTGACACACTTTTACCAATAAGGAGCACACTGGGCTCCCAACACCTCAAACATGAGATAATAAATGTTTGATGACACATATATCTCGGTATGAAACCCCACCAAAAACATGGTACAGCATGCTACCCCCACAAGGGTACCAGGCGCCCACCACCAAAATACAACTTGCGTGGAGTGAACTACCCCCACAAGGGTACCGAGTATCCACCTCCACATAGCAAAATGTGCGGGTACAAACCCCAACTATTGTGCCAGGTGTCCAACACCCTTCTTCTAGGCCATAACCTCCTGGGTGTCCAACATCCCAACCATTATACTCGTGGATGCCCAACCCCCTAGGACGGCACTTAGCCAGGTCCTGCCTCAAGATAGCGGACATTGCACGCGCTACACAGACACAGAGTTCAATATGACCGCCTCAACTTCAGTAGTGGTTTGCTAGGCCGCCAGTTAAGTTTACACAAACATGATAAACACACATGCAGCCTCACCAACACAATATGCAGTAAATGTGCACACAACTGGCATGGTAATTGAAGAAATTACCTATTCTTTGCAAGCTCAGGTCCTGAGCTACAAAGTCTGCAAAACGACAGTGGAGGCACAAATGTACATAAAACAAAGAATTCCCATAGCAACACAGAGGCCATGTCACACTAACACACCATCAGACATCAAATCAACACACCATCTGAAATAAACTAATTATACAGGCCTCACATCACAAATAACTAGCTAAACTTCTCTAGATCCAATAGAAATTTCCTGGAAAAATGCTAGCAAATCTGGGTCCAGCTCTTGTCAAATTGCCAACGTCTTACCACCTAGCACCAAATCAACGAACATAATGTAGGTGGGCGGGATCGCGCTGGAGTACGTGGTGCTTGGAGCGTATGAGATCACCCTGTGGAGGAGGACGCCAGAATGCGGTCGGGATCTCTGGCCAGGGTAGTTTAGTGGAGGTGTACGTCGGGATCACAGACTGGATTACTGTATGAAGGACCAAGCTCAGTGGGACCACTGGCCCGGTGCAGGAGAAGGAACAGATGTTGGTGCATGAGCAAGAATCCTCATCACCAGTTGTTGCTGTCGTTCTAACAAAGGACGCAACACCGGTTGTTAAACGGGACCTTTCTTTAATCTCACCTCTTCCTCCAACTACAATATAGGAAGTGACGTTTCTCAGGAACCCCTAACTCCTCCCTTTCCTCCCGTTTTCCACCAGTTACCCCGCTGTGCCTTAAAGGCACAGAGGCTGGTAACACCTCCTCTGCAGCCGGCATCTGATGACACTTGGTAAAATCACTAGACAGTGCACAGTAGTTAACATCTTTCACCTGTGTATCCAGACCTGTTCCTCGACTCTTCTTCCTCTCTCCCACTCCAGTGCACAACTCATTTGCGCTTCGCCACCTTCAACTCCGGCTGCCTTCTTCAAACACCACTCCGGTAATCCTCAAGCATGGTACCAGGTTCCAGTGCCCAACGGAAGGCCTCGGGAGCGAACGCTCTCACGGAACCCCAAAGTGCATGCGTGTCGTGACCATGCTCCATTCCTCCTCTCTACTTCAGAGCCAAACGCTTGGCCCCTTGACATTCTGAGATGTCATCATTCAACATCAGCTCCTGGACAGTGTGTTGCTCCGAAGCCAAGGGACCCTCGCGTCTCAATTCTGACTGCTGCAACTACGCCCCTTTTGCATTGACATTGCCCAGGCCTTACTGGTAAGTGCCATTGATCAGTAACTTCTTGCAACAACGGCTTTCTTGCAGCCACGCAACTCTGCTGCACGGAGCACTTACCATGGGCAGCAGCGGCGAACCAATGGCTCTCGTACTGTCCCGCTTGAACAGCTGCCTCTGGGTCCTTTTAAACTTGTCGCCAATGTTAAAACGCACGAAAAGGAGATACTACAGATCAGGTGAGTAAATAACTACATTAGGTTAGAGACATACAGAGACATCCACTGAGGCCAATAAATGTTGCCCTGATAATCTGCACACCCCACACCCTATGCACCACTTTAGTTAGGTTCTTTCCACCACAGAATCAATGCACTAGCTGAGGCTGTGGGCATACACATATTTACAAAGATAGCCACATTCCTATCATTGTATAGATCAAGGAGACTTGTAATCTAGCCCAGAAGAAGTTAAAAACGTTGTAGAAAATAGGGAGAAAAAAGAGAATTTTGCAAGAATGGTCCAGATTGCCTATTACATATCTAAGCACACCAGGGATGCACAATTTCACCCACTGAAGCTGCTTGTGCCCCAATAAAGTATGCACTATTTTTCCCACTCCCCTTATACTTTTGAAAACAGGTAACCCCAACAGGTTAATGCATTTTGTTGTAGGCACATGGTGGTGGGGTTTCCCAGCAGACGGTAAGAGGGTCCAGACCACATCTCGAAATGGGCCCCCCTCACCGCTTCACCCATCACTGATCTGCTCCTCAACCAATAAAGCGACAGCCACCATGTGTGGAGTGGAGTGTGCCGGGCTGGTCAGCGGGCGTTTTCATCTACCCTTCCAGCTCTTCAAAAGCTCAGCTTCCCAGAAAGGCCTTTGGGATTGCTGTGCACCCAAATGAAGCCTCCTCAGTGAGCTGTGCTTCTTTCCCTGACTCTGCAGGCAGCACCCGTAGTCCCTCCCTGCTTCAGGCTGAAAGTCTGCCTCTATCACAGAGGAATGTGCTTGAAACAAATGTTTTTCTTTTAATGTTTTATTGGTTTCATAGTCAAGAACAAAAATATTGTTAACCAGACATACAGAAAAAAAACCTTTAACATTAACTCAATCCTCCAATCTCTCTTTAACAGTCATCTTAAAAGACCTCGGTAGTTACCAAAACACTTGTCCTAGCTTTTTAGCACAGCTTGCAACATTCTCATAGTTGCAATTACCACACCCGTGTGTTCGCCCATCACTACCCATTTCCATCAATCCGTGGGACTTAAAGTTGTCCCCCACATCTTAGATCCTTCTAGGAAAGTCTTTCTAACTTGATGTAATGACTCGCAGGCCATTATCAGATGCATTGCAGATTCCACTGAATCAATAACCTTACAGAAACAGCATTGGGGATTGACCACCCCCGGTATTTTCCTAATCCACTGCACCTCTCTTGTACCCAAGATATTTAGATGACACCTAAGCAACATATCTCTATATCTCGGTGAGGGGAATTTTTGCAGGTAGCGGGAGAGAACATAGAGACCCTTTCAATCTTCAATTCGAATGCGCCCCAGCTTGTCCTTCCCATATCCCGAGATGGGTTTTGACTTATCGCTAGTGCATCCCACATTCAGGGATTCACTATAGCAGCGACGATACAACCTGATATTTAAGTACCTCGGATTTCTTAAATACAGCTTCATTTTGAGTTGGGATTTCATGGCATCTTTACTACAGGATTTCCATAGCCCATATTTACCCCATATAGTAATTTTCATGTAGCCATGCAGCAAATATGCCAAGTGATCCAAATGCATGATTAGGTCAAATGTTTAAATCAAGTGACATTTAAACGGCCGCATTACCATCATGCTCACAATCAGTAGTGTAGCACAACATTTGAGGGCCCCTTGCGAGCCATGCTAAGGGGTGTCTGGACTTTGCATTGAAATCCAAGGCATCTAAGACCTTTCCATCGAATTTTATTCAACGAAAATAGTTTCCATCGAAATACATTTTCTTTGAATAAAATTCGAATGAAATTCGATTGATTTTTTTAGATTTTAAATTAGGGGTAGGGTATGGGGTAGGGCAAGGGTTAGATTTAGGATAAGGGGGAGGGCAAGGCTTAGATATAGGGTTAGGGTTAGTGTAAGGGGTTGGGCCAGGGTTGGATTTAGGGTAAGGGGTAGGGCAAGGGTTAGATTTAGGGTAAGGGGTTGGGCAAGGGTTAGGTTTAGGGTTAGGGCAAGGGTTAGGGCTAGGGTAGGGGGTAGGGCAAGGGTTAGATTTAGGGTAAGGGGTAGGGCAAGGGTTAGATTTAGGGTTACGGCTAGTGTAAGGGGTAGGGCAAGGGTTAGGGTTAGGGCAAGGGTAAGGGGTAGGGCAAGGGCTAGAATTAGGGTTAGGGTAAGTGGAAGAGCAAGGGTTAGGATTAGGCTTAGGGTAATTGCGATTGATGGAAAGACCATAAACCACGCTGAGGGGCCTCCCCACGGTTCGCGAACACTCTGACCCAGCCTAGACTACCACACTTGTGCAATACACGCAATGATCCTGCTGCGGCAGGGACACGCCGCTCTCTACATTACGAGAAGTATACAAATATGTGTTTTATGCATTATACTTTTTGAGGAAAAACTGGCTAAAAAGCCAGAACGTTTGCAATTATTTTTAGGGTAACACCAATCCAAAAATCTAATAAATGCAAGACACCAACAGCGCACAGGAACATGAATGCTTTGCTATTGAAAATGCCATGCCACAGTGAAAACATGTCCCACTGGCTGCGCAATGTAGACCAGTCTAGACACGTAATAAACATATTACAGTAAAACATGCCATGTCACATTAAGGCATACCTAGACTGGTTGCACTAAAATGCCAGTCAAAGCAATAACAATTATCATGTTTATTTTATCACAAATGCCTAGAAAAATATACAGTGCCACAATGATAAACGGCTAGACTGGCTGCACCCAAATGCCAGACTAGCCAGGTAATTTCACTTAGCAGGACTGCTTTATCAGAGAAAAATCCAAGCCACAGTAAGAAATGACTAGACTGGCTGTACCAAAATGCCAGTCTAGCTACTAATAACACATATCAACAAATATCACGCCTGCTCAGCCTGGACACAGATGACCATTACAATTTAGCTCACAATCCCAACCCGATTCTCCCACACATATCCTCTCCCTCCCAACCACTACCCAACCCCCATAATCAGCTCCTCTGCCTAGAATTACCTCTATATCCCTCTTCCTCATCCCATTACTGACCTATGAGGCACCTTGCCTCATAGGTAAGTGCAAGGATGAGGAAGAGTGGGTCTAACAATAATAAATATTCCAGTTAACTAAGTCAGGCATTACCACCACATCCCACTACCTCGTCCCAGTGCTTGTGTATGAGGCAGCGTGCCTCAAACACAAGTACTAGGGCTAAGAAGAGTAGGGCTAGGAGTAATAAAGATTACCAATAAGTAATCCAGGCATTACACACAAGCACACACATTCACACACCATTCACCATACACTCACACATATGCACACTAAGCCAGCCATGCATTTACATGTGCACCCTTTCATCAAACACTCACACACTCACACACCACACCCAGGTAGTCACACATACATAATGCACTCGCTCATTCACACACATTAGATTATATACATACACACACACACACACACGTACACACATGCACACACATTTACACAAAATACATTTTCTTACCTTTTGAATCCTTGGTCCAGGGAACGAGGCCTCCAGCTCCCTGCAGCAGGAAGCTTGATGCCATTATCACAGAGGAGCAGGAGGCCTCCATGTCATGGGGGGCGAGGGCGCTTTCACTGTAGGAAGAGATGTTTTTCTGTGCAATATCCTATGTAACAAAACCAAGACACAGCTAAAACATTGGAAAATGCTTTCACATAGAGACATTGTTTACTTTTACATGACCCTTAACGCAGGTTCAAGTTAGACTATCTCCATTCGAGCCAAGTTTGCAGTTTTAATTCTAAACCTCTGAAGACAACCTTATTTAAATACTATACAATAAAAAAAGAATTTGTTGAACAAGTGTGTCTATTTAGTTTGCTCAATATTATAGTAACTTTTTTACTTCACCATGAAAACTTTCAAAACATGTATTCCTTTTGCTACTATGTGCTAAAAGCCTTATAAACATTAGGAGAGGTCATTATCCCTTCGCATAATGGCCCTTGCCCCAAATTATGGCCCTCGTTGAGGCCTCTTATTCCTGACCCAGCACTATTATGGTGTTCCCCTGGCCCAGTCTAGAGCAGTTTTGCTGTGTGCTGTAGTGTCCTCCCCTTGCCCATTTCTACCGAAAACTCCTTTTACCCGTGCTTGCTCTCCTTGGACAGGATTCCGGTTCCGAGTTGTAGTTCTCTTGCCCTGCACTGGGTGAACGGTGGGAGCCTGGGGTCATCATTTGTTTTCCGTGCTCCTTTTTTCTTTGCTCTCTGTTGTTTATGGTGGGGTGCGTTCCTGATGTTGTCTTCTGTTTATCTCTTGGTCCCTGTTGTCTTTTGAGTGTGTACTTTGTTTGCTAATCTGCAGCTTCATGCATTATTTACTTGTATGTTTATTTCAAATTGTGTAACTGCTACATAGATATACACACGTAGCCAATGCCAATGCATGCCAACGATTTCCCCTTTATCCTGTCAGGACTACAGTTACTTGCTCCTTGTCTAATGCCAGCTTTGTATTGTGTCCACACCCTTTGCTGTTACATATTCTTGCTTGATTGGCAGGATGCATGGGCACACTGCCCTCCCAGGAGATGTTTCTTATTCTGACAGCACTCCTATCTCTAACTGTGCCTAGATTGTGTACATATGGGAACTGAAGTCTGGCCCTTGCCACCTTCACACCGCCTGCATGGCACAGAAGATTTTGATGTGACTTCTAGGCAACAGGTAGCCCTTTAAAATAATTATTTAATTAATGACAAACAAGTGCTTTGAAAGAATCTGCTCAGCTTCTTCGAAGACTAATACAGCGCAAAACAGTAAACCAAACATACTGATCCCAACCAACAAACACGCCAGGAAAACCTTACCAGTGAGACGAGTCTTTGCAACAGATGCCTCCTCATCAGTGCCCGTCAACACACAAAAACATGGACATCTCATCAACGAGCAACTCGATGAGGAAAAGACAACTAGCAACTTGGAAGTACAGAGGACCACTCACCTATTTTCACAAAGTCATTCCCTCATAAATATATGCAGATACAAAAGAGGGAGGATCCGGTCATAAAATGATTCCTTAAGCATGTAGGACTTATTATTCATTTTTCAAATCAATTAAGTGCGTAGAAGTATGTTACGTGTGGTATTCTCTGCTGGTAACTGAAGCGAAAGGGGATTTATGTGATTTCTTAGAAAATATTTTACCTAATGGAGATTTCACAGAATCCATTTCACTGAAAAACAAAATGCACTTTTTACTTTCTCTACTTTTTTTATAATGTTGGGGGAGACCCCCGCAGCTCCCTTCACGCTCCCTAACCTATGCCCTTACCCCACACCCTCCTAATATGCATTACACGTATCCGACTTCACCTACCATTTTCGGTGAAATAAATTTGGTGAAATCTCATTGGGTAAAATGGTATTCAGTGAAATCTACGGTAACGAGTGAAAGGATGTGCCTACAAGGGTCTGCTGTGCTGCACATGTAAATGTATTTGGCCCCTTTAAGGAACTACTTCTTAAAGTCTCTAACATCGCGAAGGGAAGTGAGGAGAAGTGCGTTCAGTGTGTTCTGTGGTATGAAGCCTTGTGAGGTACTAACCTCTGCACTGAGCTTGCTTTCTAGGGCCAGTGCTTACAGATTGGCCTTGCTTTTTCGTCCTGCCTTTTGGGTGAAGTTTTCACTGGCTGAGCATCGTGGTGGTGAGTTGCTGTAAGTGAAGGCAAACGTGATTGTAATGCAGTTCGGCAGTGCCATGGAGCGGTGAAGAGGAGAGCAGCATATTGGATTTGTTTTTGCAGTGTTAAGTCTGGGAGCTCAGTGCTCGGCTTCTGAAAGGCAGTGATATTTCGATATCCCGACTCTAGCGTGAATGCGAGCATAAGGGCCAAAGAGAGGCATACGAGTTTGTATCAGAGTTTGGCAGGGGGAATTGGTGTTGCCTGATAGAATGCCTGCTAAAATCTGTTCTCACAAGTCACAAGGTACAAAGTGAACACGTGGTCATGTCCCTGGAGATTTCCATTCCTCAATCGTTGATGTCCGGTCATTAAAAAAAGTTAAAGGCAACATGGATCTAAACCAGAGAACGATGACAAGAATATTATGGGGAGACATACCAAGGACCAGACTAAAATTGCTGAATTTCTAGTACCAAGTGTAATTAAATTGGAATCTGTGAATAATAGTAAAAATGTGGACACTTTGGGCCCTGTACTAATATCTAATACTCCGTCTAACTCATTGGTTGACAACAACTCTTCGAAGAAATTAGTATATGAATTAAAATGACAAACCTTGGGGTCTATACCTCGGCGAAAAGAAAAAGAGTCACATCGGAGTATGGAAGGGTGTGAACATGTTATTCCCAGCAATGTGTTGTCATCTGTAGTTTAGACACGAGGTAATATTATAGGTGGTAATTTATCGAAGAGCCCTGACCTGACATGATTTGCCGAATCTCTAAGCTCTTTTTCCAAAGCCTATTGTTTGATAATTCAACTTTGTCTCAAGTCTCTGAACCTGCATCTATACATTACGATAAGGTCGGCTCTGTTTGTACACCTAATACGTTGGATGAGATTGCAGCAAAATTAGATGTAGTATTAGGTTTTTGCTCCACGATTAGGAAGGAGCATCGGGATCTTAACAACATAGTGGCTAAAATAGTGCTTGTTATATTGACTAACTGTAATTATAACAATACTATAAAGCCTATTAAGAACCAGGTGGCCAAAGCTGATGAAATGATTGATGTCCTATGTGCTGTTATTACAGAGGACGCCAACTATGATGCTCCATTGGCTATAGGGAAAACAAGATATGACAGTTCCACCAGTGGGGAACACGGTGTAATTTATATTCCCTCAGATGATAATGTTAACTTTGGAATTGACACCCTTAATCCTGGGATAAAAAAGAAGCAAGGACGGAAGTGTAATAAAAAAGAATGCCAAGCCCAATAACATAAATAGTAAAGCACTCTCTATACAACCTTCCAAAAAGAATAGTGCCTCATTGGCACAAATCAATACTGATAATATTGCGTGTATCAGCATTGATAATCGATATGATGTGACCTCTACTACTGACAATCATCCTGCTAGAAAGAATACGGGGCAGAAGGCTAGTGGACCGATGGATGATTACATATCTGTAACACAAGATATTCCTGAGGTAAATTCGACTGTGCCCCCTGTAGGTAGAGACGTAAAGACTATGTGCACTACCTCCCTTGCTTTAGATACTACTGTGTCTGCGACTGAGGACAGGAGGGTTGTGACTGAGATACACAAATATATGGAAAGAAATGATCATGATGGTGGATGCAAGGATGTATATAAAGGTCTAACTCTGTCTGGGTATAGCACAGGGAATATATGTGGTAACTAGATATTGGGCAAATCTATAAAACTTGTTGAAATTTTGCCAATGGCTGTGAGCCCATTTCTTAACCAGAATAAAGTTTTAGGACTGTTTCAACTCATCGCTGAGTTGAGCATGATAACCTCGAGTGGTATTGATCTGCCTGATTTGCATTGCTGTGATAAATGGGCTATTATCCAATTTGTATCTTCAATTATATTTGAAAAGATAAGACAATCTGCAGCCCTTTTATTGAGTAAGGGATTTGAAATTATAATCTGCAAAAAATATATGAATGCTAACATAAACTACTTGCCTCAACCTCTGACCAATTCCTTTGTGAGGGATAATAACCACTCATTAGAGAAAACGGGTCAATCTATGGCTTATGTTTGCCAACAACTTTTACCTGGTGAAAATAATAAAATAGTATCTTGGCATACAGAATGATTGCACTATGGTGCACAATGAAAATCATTGGTAAAGGACACAATATCTCTGTGATCATGGAACACGTGAGTTTATCGCTCTTTTCTCAGTCCGTAGGCATGCATGGCAATATTTAGTAGTGATATTTTGCATTACAGGAAACATGACTCTGTGGTAAAATCCTATTGGATGGTTTTTGGGTTTTGACCAACCCAGCTGTTTACTCTGAGGCTGGCCGGCCTTTTGGAAGATTATGCATTGGGGTTTCCAATAAGCTGACACTTAGTGAGGAATTTAAATATGGCAGTTCCCCCTACATCCTCTCTGGTATCATTTCAGGGTTGGATACTTTGGGGATTTTCTTTTAATTAATGTGTATTCTCCAGCTGGCGTTACATGGGTCAAATCAATATTGTAATTAGATAGCGATATTATGGAGGGCTGGACTGAGGAGTTCCCCAAATCACATTTGATAGTGGTGGTTGATTTTAACTCGTATTGTAATATGGCCAAGACTGTGATGGATGAATGGGATGATGCATGTGAACCGTACGGTCTGACTTGTTCACAGGATTTAATTAAGAAACATAAACACCAGATCCAAATTAAAAATGGTATGATGAGGCTTGAGGATATTAATGAGCATGGATTAAAACTGCCCAATCCCACAAAATCTAATGACGTGGGTAATTGGGAGACATGGTCAAATGGTATGGTATCATCCAGAGTGGACTATATTTTTATAAGTGAAAGGGCATTTGATACTGTAAAGAATATGGTTCATGTGTCCACCTGTTTGAGTGACCATTTTATCCTGAAACGTATCCTGAATTGAAGAATAGAATTACCTCATAGATATAAGAACGTGTTTTCAAGTTAATGCTAGTGGCAGTATTATTGTTTGGTCGAAACAAAACATTAGCAGATATGAGAAGCTATTTTTGTCATTGGATTTAGATTAACAATGTCTTGCTTCTATGACTATTTTCGATATTTGCAGGATGTGGGAGTCTATTCTTCAGTCCATACCTAAATGTCAGATTGATTTACAATCAGGAAAAAAACATAAGATGATTGTGCTATATATATGAAATGATAAAATTGCTGAAGAAAAATATTCGCAAGATAAACCACAATGAAATAGTGAGTGATTTGGGGAAAAAAGAGCGCAAGGACTAATATTCATACACAATTTAAGAACTGGTTGTGCTACCATAATTGTGATGTAAATAATTCCAACTGGAAAACGATTTTTAAAATTTTGCATACTAATATTTCTAAACGCTTTCAGTATTTTTATAGGCAATACATTGCTGAGGAAAGTTACAAAGAAGTGATTGAGATTAGTATTGAGGAATGGATTAGATATGTCCATGGGTACTATTTGGATGGGAGAGCGGAATCTATACACATAACTAATGTGAAATGGGGAGGTCTCAGTTCTTTTCCTTTTGACATTGTTGATATTGCTACGATAATTATGAAACTTACAGCTTCTAGGCACCAGCGCCTGATGGTCTTGCGAATGTCGTGATTAAAGGGAATCCTATGAAGTGGGCCACATTGTTTCTAAAATTATTTACGTCAATAAAGGAAAGTGGCGAAATACCAGAAAGTTGAAGCAAGTCGATATTGATTCCCATTTTTAGAAAAGGATCTCGAGCTCTACCATCTAACTATAGAATGCTAGCTATGTAGACTATTTGTAAAAATCTTTAGCACTCTTTTGTTGAAAATCATGAATAGTCTCTATCTGTGTTTTGTAGACTATAGTGGGGCATTTGTTTGTGTGAATCGTGAACAACGCTGGTTTAAGCTGCAGAAATGGGCCATTTGTCTGATGGTGCAATATTTTTAGGGCAATGTATACAGGAATAACTGGAACTGTTTGTGTGGATAAAAGAGGACCCTTTACAGCTCTGGTTCAAACAAACAAAGGCTTAAAACAGGGATGTGTTTCCTCTCCTGTTTTGTACAATTTGTATGTGGCAGATATGAATGTTAGTTTGGCTGGTTTTAATTGTTGTCCCTCTAAAATATGTGATGTGAGTATAAGATGGCTATCCTATGCAGATGATAGCGTTATAATGGATAAGACTGCTATTGGACTCCAAAGATTGTTGGAAGCATTGCATGCTTATGCTAGCCTCAATGATCGTACTATTAATATACACAAGTCTAAAGTCATGATAATTGGTGCTCAATCAAGGAAAAAGAAAAAAACTTATGTTTGGAACATTAACAATGACATTGTGGAGGTTGTGGACGTATATCCATATCTAGGAATGCTGATTGTTAACCACCCCTCCATTTCATCACATGGTAATATATTGGGCCTCATTACAAGTCAGACGGTAAGGGGTTAACGGCGCCAGTAAAGGTGCCGGCGTCGTCAACCCTGTACCACCTGATTACGAGGTCCCCTCGCGGGACCCGGCCTGGCAAATAATACAGTTGCAATTTGTAGTGGTAGCATATACAGTGTTTTTGGCAAAGTGACCGATAATACATAGTTTTTTAAAACAACTTTTCAGAAGAAGATTTCAAGCTGAAGGACATCATAATCCAATACAATTACAATACAATGGCCCTCATTCCGACCCAGGCGGTAAGGGGTTTACGGCAGCGTAAACAGCGCCCACCCTTACCGCCTGATTCCGAGGTCCCTTAGCGCCATGGAGGATTTAACACCTGCTTTTAGCAGGTGTTAAAATCCATGGCGCTAAGGGACCTTGTTGTTAATTACGCCACCGTAATTTACGGTGGCGTAATTAACGCCTTCCCCACTCCCATTATGCCCTATGGGGCAAAAATGGGAATGGGGAAGGGTAAATGGGGATTGGGGACTTACCGCCCTGCCAACCTCGGAATGGGGCGGTAAGTCCGCCAACCACCATGGCGTAAACATAGTTTACGCCATGGTGGTAAAGGTACGACCCAGGCGGTAACTTACCGCCTGGGTCGGAATGAGGCCCAATGAAAACAACAAAGACAGAGTAGTTATCACACATATTGTAAAATGCTCGAAAAAGTTCAGAATTAATTAATTTCAGTAACAGCCTGCAACAAATCGCAAACACACATCCCAGCAACTCTGCAACTCTGTCTCCACACACTTCAGTGGCAAAATATGACTGATTCTAGGATACCTGGACAAGAAAAGCCAAAGCTGCGGACTCGACCCAACAATGCACCCAATAGCATAAAAAGTGCAATACTGGCACCGGAAGCTTCAAACCCTTCTCGATGCAAGAATTCCTTAGCAAAATCAATGTCGGCAATTTAGCAGAATCACTAGAAGGCACATGCCTCCAACGAGGGTCCCAAACTCGAAGATGGCCGCCGTTTTCTATTGAGGTGACCACCTCCCTGCAGCCAATTAGCCTGAACAAGGCTACGAGTGGATTGGCTAGAGCCATCAATTTTAGGGCTTCTCGATTCACCAGCTGGCGAGTAGCTGGCCCGCCTCCTAAGGCCCCGCTATGAAGGCTCCTGTCCTGAACCTACACAATACCCGAAGGAGCAGCTGGAGCAGGAGCTCGCTGCACACTGCAGAAGCAGTGCATCAGTCATTCTCAGGGCCTGTCCCTGTTACGGTAAGCCAGTGGGCTTTATGGAAGCACTACAAGAATTATCATTTTAATTTGCAAAAGTCAGTCGAAGAGTGTAATTTATATATACACTCCAGCGTTCCCATCTTCCAGCCCAGCAGCACCTTTTACTCATTCCTACGCCCCCTCTCCCTCACCCAGTACGTATCACTGTATTGGAAACCACGAGGGTCCCGAACTCGAAGATGGCCGCTGTTTTCTATTGAGGCGACAACCTCCCTGCAACCAGTTAGCCTGAGCAAGGCTACGAGTGGATTGGCTGGAGCCATCCATTTTAGGGCTTCTCGATTCACCGGCTGGCGAGTAGCCGACACGCCTCCTTAGGCCCAGCTATGAAGGCTCCTGTCCTAAGCCTACACAATACTTGAAGGAGCAACTGGAGCAGGAGCTCGCTGCACACTGCAGAAGCAGTACTCCAGCCATTCTCAGGGCCTGTTGCTGTTACGGTAAGCCTGTGGGCTTTATGGAGGCAGTACAAGAATTATTTTAATTTGCAAAAGTCAGTTGTTAGGAAAGATTTCGTAATTGTAGGTAATTTTCCTTCCATGTGGCAACCCCTAAACCTTTTGCTATTGTTTTTCACCTTGTTCTTGACTTTGCCAGAGAAGTGCAGCCTTCTGCCGCACTCCTCTGGGCTTTCGCTCCTTTCTTACGGGGAAACTGGCATGCCCTTAAGACAGTCAGTACCGGGGAACGCTGTTTCCCGTAGTTTCTTTTATCATGTTGCGGCTTTCGTGCAACATGACACAAGAGGGCACTGTAAGCTAAGTTACAGCTCTCTTGAGTCTCTAGCCTTCTACAGACCCTAGATACTCGTTTAGGATTGTATCTAATCGGTGCAAGTGATTCAGGGACGGGAATGGTGGCAGCAATCGTTTCTTGTGTTTTGAGCTCCTTTTGGCGTTCTAAGCGCGTTTCTCGCGCTTACCCCAAAATGGTGGCCTGGCTCCCAAAATGGCCAGACCACGAGGCTCCTTTGTCCTGTCCGCTGACCGTCTTGCTCCCTTCACCTTCCCCAGGTCGAGCCGACCCGGGGCCTTCCTTATTTGGGCATGTACTTTCCCGCAAAACACGAATGCTTTCGCAGGCTTCTACATATCTTGTGTGTGCCTCCAGGATGTGGGCTGGGATGTCTAGTCCCAATACACATCCTGGGTGCCAGAGAGTCTAGGGTGGTGTGAATGCCTGGGACCACCGTGGTCCGTGATTGGTCCACGAATGGTGTGAGTGTTGATGAGCGGATCTCCCATTGGGTCCCCTCCGTTTTGGCGCGAAGGGAACCATGGATAAGAGGGGGCTGAAAACACCACTACCATGTCGATCTCCTGAGTTCTCACGAACGAAGGATTCCAGGAGCCAAGTATCCTGCAACCAAGAGGCTGGACCGAGGAATCGCTGGTGACTCGCTGAAGGACTTCTCCTCTGCACTGCTGTCGCCTTGTGAAACCCTTTTCACCTTTGATCGAACCAGAAGACCTGTACTGGTACTTCGACCCTTGGAATAGCGGGAACAGCTATTCTCGGCATCTTCACCATCTCCTGCCAGTAAGCCTTCGGAAGCGTCTCTGGGCCATCCAGCTGACTGACCAGCTTACACGGGAGTCTTGCTCTGTAACCGCCGCCAGGTTGTGTAGTATTTCGAGTCCTTGTCCCTCTCACACGCTTCGTACACTTGGCGTTCCCAGGTCTGAAGTGAGTAGTGTACATTTGGCTCAGATACACACGGCCGCTCCGTTGCCCTGCTGTGGTAACAAACTGTGCGGGTTTCTTCGATTGGGACGTCTTTTTACTCAACACGACGACGAGGCGTTCCCTGCTCTTCTGAACCTGCCAGCTGCTGAAACTGACGCGGAGAAGCCTGGGTCTGCTTGCATCGGGGACCGGTGAGTAGCATAGCTAGGATCTGGTCGCCCTCCTGCAGGAGCCCATTGCTTTTCCCCGCTGTATCAAACAGCACCCTTTTCCGTACTCGCGCTCTGCTTCTGCCTACTGTGGAGGCTGCGCTTGAGTCGCGGAACTTGTTCTTCTTCTTTTGTGCACTAAACTGAACTGCCTGATTTCCCTCGAAGAGCTTCTCCTTTTGCCCGTTGGCACCAGCGCGTGCAGGTACTTTTGAGCACCAGGCTCCACTCTTCGCAGGGCTCGGACTTCCATCTAGTTAGGTGCCTCTGAAGGCAAACTGGGTCTAAGCATTATTGCGCACTGCCTGTTTTCCCTCCCTTTTAGGTGGACTACACATTTCGTGCATATAACGCTTGAGACTTGTTGTATTTGTATATATATTGTGTTGATATGGTATGTGTTGGTTTACTATCGTTATATTGTGATTTTCTCGCTACGGTCATTGTTTTAAAGGCCTTGGAATAAATGTGTATATATTTTTAATATAACAACTGTTTGGAGTAGTTTGTAAGTGTTCTTGCTTTGTGTGCTCATTGCGGGCTTTCAGTCACCCTCAACCCTCTTGAGACCTAGTCTTGACCGCCGCGATCGCTACCTTGATTGGTCTGGCTCGTCCAGAGGTTACCCTGTTCCAAGTAATTAGGTTGGCCTTCTGAACTTCTGCGCCACCAGGACAGAGTATAGAAATCCGTCTTAACATCAGTCGAAGAGTATAATTTATATAAACACTCCAGCGTTCCCATCTTCCAGCCCAGCAGCACCTTTTACCCATTCCTACGCCCTCTGTCTCACCCAGTGCGCATCACTGTATTGGGAACCACGAGGGTCCCGAACTAGAAGATGGCTGCCGTTTTCTATTGAGGCGACCATCTCACTGCAGCCAGTTAGCCTGAGCAAGGCTACGAGTGGATTGGCTGGAGCCATCCATTTTAGGGCTTCCCGATTCGCCGGCTGACGAGTAGCCGGCACGCCTCCTAAGGCGGGGCTACAAAGGCTCCTGTCCTGAGCCTGTCCAGAGTCGCCAGGCACCCAAGCCAGAGATCTACTGACACTGCACTGTTATACCTTTGCTATTATCTACTATGCTGAGCATACACTGGAGTTTGTGGTAAGCACAGCTTCCTGTCTGTACTAGCCTTATACCACGCTGTTTGTATCACTAGATTACATGCCCAATTGGCTGTCACTGTACGCTAATACCTAGCTTCCTTTGATTATACTATCTCGCCTCTCATTGATCCTGAATATCTGTGTCTCTATTGCATACTCTGTTAGGAGTAGTGGCCTGTGCCCCAATGTATTGCACAAGACCTGCATGTGTGTTTCCTGCTTAGCATGCCCGTGGCTAGCCAATGTAACATTTATGACCCGCTATACCTTCTACTGTCCATACCCCTAATTGTCATAATACTGTGGCCTCGCCCTAAACACTAATGCCACAGTCATATAACAAGGAAACCTCTTGTATAGAATGTCACCATCAACGCTACGTTGTATTTAACCACTGCACCTTCACCTTTGAAAACCTCTTTGCGTACCCTGCCTTGAAACTCGCATCTAGCCTTCTGTGCTGCAAAACAGAGACTTCCAGCCGACGGTGCCCTTGCCTTGAAAACCACATTTAGCATTCTCTGACTAAACCTCGCATCACTACTGCTCCAATCCGATCTATGATAGAGGATGGAGGTGGCCTATGTTGCTAGATGTGCTATCCAATAGACTTATCTGAATGATGTTACGCTCACTGTTGTTGCATGTTACCTTGTATTTGCTGCTCATGCCCCTCTGCATATATTAACGCATCTCTAGTCTTTCCACTTAGCTGAGAATTGTATGCCGTCTGGGTTGTAATACACAGCTGAGCAGTTCCGCACCAACATATTCTGCACCTGCACCTCGTAACGCTCGCCTCTTATGTTTACATTGCATCACTCATTTTGACCCTGCTGCACTGTGTTGATATGACTCCTGCCACCACCTTCACTCAAATCCTGAAAATTGCTAGTTGCCAAAATTCCTATCTCCAACTGCCGCACCCTAACCATGTACTTGATATACAGACCCCTGGGCTCTATCGGTACCTTTGAGGAGGATATTTCCAGCCTTCTTGCCAACAGCACCAAAGACTCCTCACAAATATTAATACTGGGTGATTTCAACCTTGGATTTAATGATCCAGAGGACAAAAATGCTCAGGCTCTAGCTACCATCCTCTCAGAACATGGACTGTGCCAAAAAGTTTCTGCACCGACCAATGTCAAAGGAAGGTCCTTAGACTGGGTGGCCGACCTAAACTGCGAAACCTCTATTACCATGGTAACGCTACAATTGTGGACCGACCACCACACCTGATTAACTTTTTTCTAGCAATAAACAAACAAAGAAACAACCAGAGATAAAGTCATGGCACCACCCTTGCTGTCTAGGAGCAAAACAAATATCACATCGGACAAGCTACTTCCACATATCCTTCCATCACTAAACTCACTCCCAAGCAATGCCGACCCCAACCTCCTGGTTGAGGTATTCAACAATACTATGTCTAAGGCCTTAGACACTATTGCACTGGTCAAATTGCATAAAAGTAAACAGCGTGCTCATCTCAATGCTTGGTTTACCCCCCAACTCAAAGTCCTCAGACTATAAAAAAGAAAACTAGAATCTCTATGGCGCCACCCTCCCTTGGATGAAAATAAGATGCATTTAACTGACTTTGCAAACAACTATAAAAAGGAAATCATCTGCACTAAAAAAGACCTCTATAATGAAAGAATCTCTAACGCCAGCTCTAACACTAAGGAACTATTCGGGATCCTACGAGAACTGGAATCCTACATTCCTCCCACAGACAATGTACCCAAGGACAAACCATGGTGCACAAGCATACAAAATGCCTTAGCTAATAAAATAACATTACTCCAAAATAAGATTGCTATTAAAAAAGCCTCCTTGTCCATCCCGTAGCCGCAATCCACCAGCCCCATTGGATACACCAACACCTTCGAACCATTTAGATTCACCAAAGTATCCATCCTGGAAACTGAAAACATTATTTTGTCCATGAAACCTTCCAACTGCCAGGGCGACAACAGTCCCACCCAAATAATTAAAGATGCAGCGAGAGACTTAGCGCCGTTCATCTTGAAATTAATCAATGCCTCCTTCACGTCTAACACTGTCCCAACTAGCCTAAAAGAGTCCTGGGTTTTACCATTGCTAAAAAAACAGACTCTGGAACCCTCTATCCCAACAAACTTCAGGCCTATTACTGCGGTGCCCTTCCTTCTCAAAATAATCAATAAAGTTGTCTACTCGCATACAGAATTACCTCGAGGCCAACCACCTCCTAGGCTCCCGCCAATCCGGCTTCAGGCCAGTACATGGCACGGAAACAGCATTAATTAATTTACAAACTCAAATTGATGAGCACAAGGACAAAGGGAAAACTGCCATGCTACTCCTCCTTGACCTGTCGGCTGCCTTTGACCTGGTGGACCACGAAGTTCTGTGCATACACCTGACCTCAGCTGCCCACTTCTCGAGGGATGCAATAGCATGGGTCAAATCCTTCTTAGACAACAAAACGATGAGAGTTTTCTCTCCATCAGCATCGGCAGACCCCATCCATACGACATGTGGCATTCCACAAGGTTCTTGTGTATCGCTAACAATGTACAATATATTTACCAAGCCTCAACTGACAAATTGGACAGACTGGGTGGCAACTACACAAACTACGCAGATGACATCCAGATCCTCATTCCCCTTTCGTGCAATTTCGACAAAGATACGGCCTTGGTAAATAAAATCTACCTCCTCATTCAGGCATGGATGGCATCCCACGGCCTCTGCCTGAATGACGACAAAACCGAGCTCCTGATTCTTGGATCAGCTGCCAACCTAAAAAACCGAATTCAAGCTACTCTGCCTTTAACATAGACGGAAATACAATTAGGGTAGTTAAAGAAGTAAAAACCTTAGGTTTCTACCTCGATTCCACCCTAACCCTAAGTAAAAAGGAAAACTTCATGGCATCATCATCCGCCTACAACTGCAAACTAATTAGGGCCTGCAGGCCATTCTTATCCAAAGCGAGCTGCATTATCCTCGCCAACGCACTAATACTTTCAAAACTGGATTATAGTAATGCCCTATACCTAGGTGCTAGCAAATACATCCTAGACAAGATCCAAATCTTACAGAACAATGCCTTAATAACGGCCCTGAATATTCCCAATAGAGAAAATGTCCCAGAAATCAGCAGAGAACATGACTGGCTGAAGATAAATGACAGACTCTTGCTCAAAACAGTCTCCATGAAGTTCAAAAGCCTTAATAATGCATCACCCCCTTATCGAGCGGAAAGAATTGTTAGTAAATGGAACGCACTACCTCTAGCTCTCAGAGCTGACCAATCCTACCCCAGCTTTCGGCGCAATACCCTGAACTGGCTGCGTTCTAATGACATATGATCTCTACTGCACTGTTCCCAATACCTACCAATGTCTTACCTATCTGCTACGTGCCACCTACTGCACAATTTTTCAGTATTTCCATTGTATATTTTCTGATGTCTTCCTGTCTCACAATGTAACTTTTTCTCACTATGTAACCTATGTAACCTAAGCTTTAAGTATTCTTGTTCTCGTTGTGCCCAGTTACCTATGGGTTTGGTGCACCCTACAAATTAATAAACAACCTAACAAACAAACACCATGTACAAGGCTAACACTCCATATTCCAGGTATGCCCCTACTTTTCCAGTTAATATTCAACTCATCAGCAGATCAAGGCATCGTCACTCAAGCATTTCAAACCCGCTTACATTAAGCCCATACTTAATAAAAATGACACGCAACCGCACTGATCCAATGAGGTAGCGCCCAATCTCCAACACACTCTTCAGTGTGCAAATCCTCCATTAATTACTACAGAGATTCACATCTACAGGGAGAACAGAGTAGATCCTGTCTTCCACACAGGACACACAAAAACCAACCATGACATAAGCACTCCAATTTCAATTACCCTCCTGGACATCTTCACAGCACTCAAAACTATTACCCAAAGGGTCCTGCTGAACAGACTCATGGTCATCAGAAAGAAGGGGACTGTGCCACATTGGACCCCCCGCACCCCACCCTTTTGGATGACCCAAATGGTCCTGCAACATCACCTGCTCAGTACCCGAAGGACTCAGCCTATCTCCACTAATCTCAGCATCTATATCCCCCCCCCCCGGCCCCTCTTGGAAATCATCAACAAATCAGACATCACATGCCTCAACTATGCAAAATATACACTCATATAATCTACAATTGCAAATCAACCATACCTTGGCACCAAACTCTCAAAGACCGTCTTGTGGATTATGACAAATTCACTAAACGAAACCCACCCATAAAGGAACTTATGATCTAAGGCACCAATTGACGACTGCCCTGGCCCAGAAAATTTGGATCCTTCACGCAGCCAACTGCGAGATCAAAACCACTGACTCTTCCAGGGCAGTGCACTCACACTTAAAACTCAAGATAAAGCTATCCTAAAATGCTGCTTCTTCCACCTGCAAACTATTATGAACATGTTATCATACAAGACTTTCTCAAACAGAACCATGGCAACCATCACCCTTGTGCTCTGTGGGCTCGGCACCACCAACAGCCTGTATCTGATCCCTGGACCGCCCATAACATTTATTGAAGTGCCAACAAGGGTCCCAAAAGATTGCATGTAATTTACTCCCAAGGTTGCAAAGACAGGAACATGTCATCCTGGCTCTCAGAACACTCCATTGCCCCAATTCAAATGCAAGCTACAATTCGAACCATTTTGATTGGCAGCTGTGACTTCAAAAGCAGGGGCGCATCATACACAAAGAAGAAACTCATCCATTAAAACCTGGATAGACCTCTTCACTGCCGCAATGCATTCTTCGTAGCACTGTGGCACTTCAGGCCGAAACTACAAGGAGAATCCCATTCCTGTGAACCATGGCAATGGCACACAATGCCTAGGCATTTTGCCACAGAGGAATTTCACAAGGAGTTCAGAAAATCTCTCCAAATGTGGCTGTTCACTAAACTGCAATAAATACACTAGAAAAGACTGCACCAATCACAACCACAGGCTAAGACTTGCATGGCCACTAGAAACAATCAAACTAACCACTACAGAAAAGCAACTGTAATAGATGGACCTCACAGACATTAAACTGCATACCAACCATCAGAAATCTGGACCCAAATGCCGGTCACTGCACTATGCTGGCCAACCTGGTCAAAATGGAAATGGGAACCTTAAGTCAAGAACAGCAGTGATTGGACCCAGGCAGGCCATTCCCCCAGCTCTTTCCCCAAATACCTTTGAAGTGTGGAGTACTGGCACAAATTCCAACAGATCTAAGAATGAAACTTAAAACCTGAAGAGCTCCTTCTCCATATGGAGGGAGTAACCACCACAACAAGGGTTCCACTCTCAGCTCAGGAGTACACTGGACCTTTAGCAGCCTAGTCGACCCCCAAAGCTCCGGTAACAGGACTCCTCAAAATCGCAAGCCAACTCTCTCTTTTGCCAATCTAACTGACTCCTTCTCAATCGATAATCATACTTACTACACACATACAGACCTCATACGTATGCTTTATGTATACTGGCACAGCACCAACCACACTATCCTCAGTGGAGCTGCCAGGCGCACAAAGCACGGTCCACCACACTTTTAGCCCTATCACACCCACCTGCCCTCATCAGTACACCAGCACTATCATCTAATAGATTTTGAGTAATCCCCCTGGATGAAATATACACCCAAGTGTCACTTCCACAAACCGCATGGAACCATGATGGCTGTCGGGACTAAGATACTTCCGGCCTACACTGACCAGCACCACAGGTTTCACACCTGCAACCCCTGTCCCCCACTATCCCCCTCTTACTCCTTTTTTTCTTGAGGATTCAGGCAACGAAGGGATGTCTTGCTAGATCTTCCTCGTGTGCTTGAACATAACTCCGATTCCATGGTTCTGTACTGTTTCCCAAGTCCCAAACCAGGATGTTACATAAACCTGGTGTTTTAAGTACAGGTGGCCGGGTTTTTGAGAGTTGCCGGCTTTGATGCAATGTTTTCTTCTTGCATTTGCTGAGATAAAGGGTATAGCTTACAACAAAAGTCTATGGGCAAATTCTGTCTGGGGGCCCTACATCTTTTTATGACAAAACAGACAGAAGATATTTGAGTTATTCAGTTGTAACTTCTACATCTAAAATCCCTAATCATTACTAAATATCCTTGAAAAAGAGACTGACTATCCCTCAAATAGATGTTATCTGCCTAGTGTGCGCTAATGTGCCGCCTATCTAGCTTAGGGGATAGACAAAGAGACTGACCCTTCCCTCTCTCACTACTTTTGCGAACATCTAAAATAGTGCACACCTTTGGAAGTCAAAGTCTATTTTTAATTACTTCCTCATAATGTGTCTTATCAACTAGAATTACCAACTATTTTGTGTAAAAAAGCAACAATCTTTGTTGAAGATTGATAATGTTTGTCTTCTTAAAAGTGGATCTATGGTCACTGTGGTGAGATAAAGGATGCCATTATCAAGCCTGCTTTTCTTTTTTATTTGTAAATGATGTCTTGTGATATCCTCCATGTTTCGAAAAACATGGGGAGATTAATGTGATGGTCAGATTCAAAATAACAAAACAAATACAAAAACTGCAGGTGATCTCGCCAGATGATGTATTTAATTAATATCAATGAATGGATTTAGAAGTGCAACAAAATTATATGTATCTTAATATATTTCCTTTACTACCGCTATAAAAATTTTATAAAAAGCATGAGTGAGGAGAGAGGGTAAAAGGACATATATTTATTAACAGATTCTCTCAGGTTTCCACAAACTTCTTTTGTGTTTGGCCGACTCACTCCCAGACTCCCCTGAAGAACTCAATCATGGTCTTGTGAGCTTTAGTAGAGCTGCACCAGTTTTAAACTCTAGCATCACACCAAAAATAAAATAACAGATTTCACACATTATGAGACCATGAGGTCGTTTCAATCTGGTGGGTGAATGTTTTCAGTGTTACAGCAGATGCCTGCACAGCCAATAATCCTCTTTGTTCAAGAGACATACTCATGGATGAAAAACACATTTGAGGCCCTCATGCCCTAAGGAGTCCTCTGCTTCTGGGCCACCAAATGACATCTAAAAGGGCAATAGTAATGTCCCCTCCCAGCTGAGAGTGGCATCATTGCTGGCACAGACTGCTTGTGAAAGCTGGAGGGAGGAGAAAGGAAAACTGACGGTCCACATTCACTTCAAGTTTGGGTCTTAAAGGGCACGTTTTGATTTTGTCAACAGTCTACCTGTGGTGCAGAATGGAACGCCGCCGGCCTGCCCTTGGGTTTAACAGTTGTAACTGTGCATAACATCCAGGTCCCTGGGGATAGTTCTACTTCTAAATCTGAGTCAGTGATGCCAAAATGGCAAGCGTGCTCACAAATGCTTCAGTCGGTTCTTGTAGGTTTTAACAAACTGGTTTAAAATTAAATTGAGAAGTTCCGAAATAGTATTGATGTCCACATCAACATCATAAGTTCCTTAAGTCTTTTAAGTGACCTGTTCAAATGTGTCCATTACAAAACGTCCTTTGGTGGACACTGATGGAGCGGTTTGAAAATAAAAACTATCTTCTCCAGAGCTTTCTTCCAATCATCCCTGCTAGCCTGTCCATCAATGCTGCCTAAAACACTGAACCATTGTTTCAATATAGGTGCCTGTGGAGCCACAGTAGGACTCACACAAAGTATTCGAGGACCAAGGCTTCAGTGTAACTTTCTTGAGGCCCCTGGATGCATCCATTGTGCCACATTGGTCATTGTGAAGCACCCCACTTGAAGAAGTAACAGACCATGGGCCTCATTACAAGTATGCCGGTCTGGAAATAGCATTGCCGGTACATCCGTACTAGCACCTTTTTTCGGACCGGTGTAATCCGAGTAGCGACGCCGGTAACACCGGCATCGCCCAGGGACCCGCTCCTCCTGCCAACACTGTTGCCGGTATCTGCGGAGACACACTGCAGCTATGCCAGTGATACCGGCATGGCGTATGTATGTTCACATTCAGAGGTGCACGGACAAGCAACCACTGGCAGGGACAAGCCAATAACAATGTGAAAATGATGCCGTAAACACTAGCATCGCGGACAGGCGTTAAGTGGATTCTGGTGTGTACAAACATGCCACAGGTGCACAAAATCAGCACAGGTGGACCCAATGGGCTGCTCCATAGCACAAGAGCACCACTCCCACACCCCACACCCCTTCCAAAACCACAATGCTACCATTAGCACTAGCAGTACTGGAGCTGGAGGACATGCCTGCAGAGCTACTGATTGAAGAGGCAGTGAGGTGGAGGCCTGCCCACCCCGCCAGCAGGAGGAACCTGCCGCCAGACCACCCCGCCAGCAGGAGGAACCGGACGCCCACCCACCCCACCAGCAGGAGGCACCTGCCGCCCGCCCACCCAGCTAGTAGGAGGAACCTGCCGCCCGCCCACCCTGCCAGCAGGAAGAACCTGGCAAATCATCTGGCAATGATGGCAAACATATAATAAAGATAAGGGATGTCTGGTGCTATGTCTATGGTCCTCCAGGCGAGTATATAGTGAAAAAGGGGGCTGTGGACCAACTAGACCAAAGATGACACGATACTGTTTATCAACTCATAGTAAAACATCATATTTATTTTACAAATACGGAAAACAGTTTCACAGAAATTCATAAACTAGGCTCAATTCACAAAAAATCATCCCTCCAAGTTCTATTCAATCATAACTCACACATACATTTCCCATACTGGCATACGTTTTGACAATAAGGTAAAATGATGTTACCATCTCAAATTATAATCAAATAAATGTCACTTTAACACTCTAGTATTAAACGATGTGACCCTCTCTACATCTCCAGGGGTAGGAAAACTATTGTCGACACATGTTTTGGTTGGATTCTCAAACAAGGGTAGGATCCCCTTGCCCAGTTATTTTGGTCAACCTTCCTCAGGACGGAGTGCACGTTGCCTCTTCATAAACAAAAAGGGGGGTGAATCGGGAGAGCCTCAGTTCTAGGAAAAATGAAATGGACTATAGTAGTCTCGTCAAACAGTGTTGTCATCTTCACTTAATTATAACCTCTTAAAGGTATCTATTACAACTTTATTCATCGGTTGCATGAGGCCGACTCACCTCCTCTGGACTACCAGGGGCCGGTAGGTCGGCAATAAGGAAAGAATCCTAGCGTGGGTACTGCGAGTAGTGGAAATCCACATCAATTTAGTACCTCACGTGCAGAATGGGGACACAAACAGGCGCAGAGGACAAAGTCAGAGGCCCTGTGCTTCTTTATTTTCAGTCAGAGGGAAGGAGAGGCTGAGTAGCCCCAAATAATGGTACTCACTCCTATAGTGGTAGTCCAGAAGGGGTGAGTCGGCCTCATGCAACCGATGAATACAATTGTAAAAGATACCATTAAGAGGTTATAATTAAGTGAAGATGACAACACTGTTTGACAAGACTAATACAGTTCATTTTTCCTAGAACTAAGGCTCTCCCGATTCACCCCCCTTTTTGTTTATGAAGAGGCAACATGAATTTGACGCTCGCACTCCGTCCTGAGGATGGTTGATCAAAACAACTATGCAAGGGAACCCTACCCTTGTTTGAGAACCCAACCGAAATATTGATGATAGTTTTCCTACCCCTGGAGATGTACAGAGGGTCATATCGTTTAATACTAGAGTGTTAAAGTGACATTTATTTGATTATAATTTGAGATGGTAACATAATTTTACCTTATTGTCAAAACGTATGCGATTATGGGAAATGTATGTGTGAGTTATGATTGAATAGAACTTGGAGGGATGATTTTTTGTGTATTGAGCCTAGCTTATTCATTTCTGTGAAACTGTTTTCCGCATTTGTAAAATAAATATGATGTTTTACTATGAGTTGATTAACAGTATCTTGTCATCTTTGGTCTAGTTGGTCAACCCCCCCTTTTTCAATGATAGCAAACAGCCGGACACATCCAGGGCCACCAGGGCAGGGCCCCACTGCTGGACTACCACCACCTCCAGCCAGTATGCCAATGCATCAACCAGCAGATGGGAGCGGGCAACTACACCTGCGGACCAGGCCCCCCGCCAGCAGGATGAACCAGCAACCTATGCCCACCCACCCCCCACCAGCAGGAGGAACCTGCCGGCCAGCTCCCCTGCCATCAGGAGGATCCTGCTGCCCGCCCACTCGCCAGCTGGAGAACCCTGACACCAACCCACCCAACCAGCAGGAGGCACCTGAAACCTGCCCACCCCGACAACAGAAGGAACCTGCCACCTGCTCTCCCCCGCCTGGGCCGCAGGTGTAGTTGCCCACTCCCGTATGCTGGTGGATGCGTTGGTATCCTGGCTGGAGGTAGTGGTAGTCAAGCGGCAGGGCCGTGCCCTGTTGGCCCTGTATGCGTTTTGCTGTTCGCCGTCATTGCCAGATATTGTGCCTGTGTGGGACAGTAAGGCAGGACATTAGTGATGGGTGTGGATTCATCAGACAGACATCAATGGTAGTACTTTCAGATGTATGTGCATTGTCATGGACATGGTGGTGGGCATACCTCGGTGCACACATGCATGTATAGGGGATGCTGTGTGGGTGCATGTGTGGTGTGCGGACATGGTGTGAGCAGTGTCTGTTGCCTGGGGTACTGGTGTTTCCCAGTTTGGGTGTTATGGGTGTGCCACACAAGCTGTATGACATGGTGTTGTGTCTGATTGTGAAATGTGTTTCACATGTGACTGCTGCCTAGGGCAGTTGCTGCGTTGATAGTGATTTAGCGGGATGGGACATGGTGTGTGGGACAAGTGTGCCACATGTATCATTGATGTGTGCATCTTGTCATCTACTGGTGGTGGGGGTATGTGACACTGACGTGACTTGGGCATGTGGTAGCACAGCGGTGACAACAGCAGTTGTGCAGTGTCAGGGGAATGTGTGCCTGCGTGGCTGCAGATGCAACTTGTGGGGGCAATACAGGGGACCTGTGTGATTTGTGAGTGGTGTATGATTGTGGATTGCAGGCAAGTACGATGTGCATGTGTGCAACGAGGTTGACAGTGGGTGGAATGAAAGCAGGGTTATACTGTCCTTGGGTACAACATGTTTGGCATATAGGCCTACCCATTGGCATTGGGGCTACAAGGTGTGCGATTTGACATTGAGCTTACAGGGAATCACCAGCATCATTTGATGAGACATCTCCAGCCTCCCCATCTCCGACTCCCTCTATCATCTCCATGTGCATTATACTGCTGCAAGTTAACTCCCATGCCTGCAGTTTCATTGGAGATGGCCGTCCCCCTCCTGTGGCCATGCCCTGGGCGTGCTGTGCTGCAAGGAGGTTCCGCACACAGAGACGTAGATCGTCCCACCTCTTTTTGCAGTCCCTCACTGTCCTGGAGGTTGTCCCCACCGCCAACCCCTTCCAGGCAACCTCCTCCCAAATGGCCTTCTTTCTGATTTGTGTTTGGTGCCGTAGGTCATTGCAGAAGACTTCTGCAGAGTGATCGACCAGCGTGCGCGCCAGCATATTCAGTTCTACTTCACTGAACCTTGGCGTGCACCTCCGTACAGCAGGTTGTCTTGAGGACATGTCTCTCGATATTCTTCAGTGCTCACATTGTGCCTCAGACTCTGCACCTGGATTGCAATGGATTGTGTTTTTATAATGGCCGCCGGCGCATTTCTTGTTCCGACGATGACGTTATTTCCGGTGACAGTAATACTGGTGCCGGTAACAGCGGTGTGCTTGAAGCCAGAAACAGAGTCAGCGTCAGCGAGGATGCCAGTATGGGGGTTTTTGGGGCCATTTGATGGTGTTACCGGCATGCTGGTGCTACCGTTCCCGGCATGACGCGATGTGCGCGCACGCTGACTCAGAATCAACCGTTGATTTCGGCAGCGGCTAACTTGTAATGGGGCCCCATGTTTCTTTGCATCTTTAATCACACTCACTTGCTAATGTTTACTACAGACTATAGAATTGTGGAGAATGCTGAGGTCACGAGTGGTAAACCTCATATAGATGGATGCAAACACCTCAGACCACCACCCAGTCAGCATCTGCATCAGAACTGCAAATGTGATGTACACTTGTACTGCCTTGTAATCACACCTCAAAATAATCAGAACACAGGTTTCAGATTACATTCAATGGGCCTCATTACGACCCAGGCGTTAAGGGTTAACGCCGTCGTTAACCCTTAACGCCTATTCTGATTTTAACGGCTGTAATTTACGGTGGCGTAATTAGCGCCTTCCCCATTCCCATTATGCCCTATGGGGCAAAAATGGGAATGGGGAAGGGAAAATGGGAAATGGGGATTTACCGCCCCACTCACCTTGGAATGGGGCGGTAAATCCGCCATCCACCATGGTGTAAACGTAGTTTACACCATGGTGGTAAAGTTGGCGTACTTAGCGCCTGGGTCGTAATGACCCCCAATGTGTCTATACATAGCATGCTATAAATATGGTTAGAGGAAAGTTTCTCAATGAAAAAGATGAATTAGATTTTATTCAAAAAAGTGATAAAACTACTTTTGATATGTAGTGATGTAGTCACTGTGATAAGCAGGGATATTAGTGAAAGAAAATAGATGTGCACTAAATTTAAGTGAGTAAATATATGGCTACCTGGATATATACCCTTTGGAAATATGCTGAGGTCAAAATGATAAAACCACTGTTCTCATTTGGGGTAAGGAACAGTGGAGTTTGACCACATGCTTTAAGAGGACCACAAGATGCAGGTCAGCATAACAATCATTTTCCAGGCAGCGGCTTGACAAAAGAAAGATAGCAGTCACCAATACCCTGGCAAAAATATTACAGAAATCAGAACGGCCAACACTTCAATAGTAAAAACGGATACTCCTGATTTCAGTACCCTCCTTTCCCTACACCATGAAGGACAATGTACAAAGGGAATTTAAGGGCCCCAGAAAAACGTTATTTTCAAAGTGCATAGCTCGTGAAAAAAAATATGTATACGCCAACTCCTTGAAAAATAAGGCCTATTAATAAACTTGGCCCTCCTACTATTTTCAGAAAGGACCTAAAGTATATAAAGGGTAGTGTAGGCTGGTGATTTCCTTTAACTGGAGGGGAGTAAATGCTTCCTATGAAAATGTGGGAGAGACCAGAACCAACCAAGAGGGGATAAGTGGAGTTCTTCCCCAGAGAATTGTTTTAAAGTGATGGGTTTACATTTGTGCATATTATAGCACACTTTCTGTTTTCAAGAGGGCACAGGATAATTTTCAAGATGTCTTTGCCCAAAATATATGTCAGTTTAGAACATACTCCCAGTGGCATTGCCATTAGAAAATGCCATGCCACGGGAGGGAAATATGTCCAGACTGCCTGTACCAATTTAGGCCAGTGTGGCCACATAAGAACACCCAAGATATTGGCTTTACCCTTGATGCCAATAAACAATGGCATGCCACAGTAAGGAAAAATATCTAGATTGGCTGAAAAAATGTAGGCCAGTCTATCCACTTAATAACACTTTGCATGTTGGCTTTTCCTTTGGTGTCCAGTAAACAATGCCATGCTACAATAAAATATGTATTCAGACTGGCTGTATCAATTTGTATCCAGCTTAGCCACATAATAACACTTATCATGTTTGCTTCACCCTTGATACCCTGTAAAGAATTTCATGCTACAGAATGAACATTTTATCAGACTGGCTACACCTATGTAGTCCAGTCATCTAGCCATGTAATAACTCATGTAATGTTTGCTTTATCCATGACATCCAGTAGAAAATGCCATGTCACAATAAGAAAATATAACTAAACTTCCCGCACAATTGTACACTAGTATAGCCAAGTAATAACACTTAGCATGTTTTACTTATCCTTAAGGTCCAGTAAAAAAATGCATATGCCACTACAAGCAAGTACATACAGACTGCCTGCCAACGCTCCCAAATCAGAGACCTGCTCCCCAGCATCCACTCAAGAGCATGTATTCATACACCATTCATACTCATTCACACACCCACAGAATGCATACATTCTTTCACCCACACACCCATACCGGCATTCATACACTGTTTCACCTGTGCGCACATACAACAGGCACCTGTTTGATCCACGCGTGCACCCATGCAACATACACTCCTTCATTCATAATCAACCAATCAAGAATACACATATATACACATATATGTTTTTCCAACCTCAGGTTCTGGAGCAGAATCCTCTCCACCTCAGGCTCTAAAGGCACCTCTCCAGTTCCTGTGCAGCATGACCAGGAAGCAAGGAGAGCTTCCTGGTTAAGCACACGCGTGGTGAAGCCGGAGAGGCTCCAGCCGCTTGCCCCAGGTCCTCCAAATGTGTGAGAGAAGCACAGGAGCACCCCATTCACACATTCAGGTCTGCAGTACCCCAGCCTGCTTCCCCAATGGGCCATACAAGAATATATAAGCAAGACACCCCTAGACTATGTTTTCCTCTGACAGTTAAAGCCAGCCTGGGAGTGATCACTAGCTGCTTGCTTCATCTGAGGGAGTGCTCAGTGTTTTCGCTGGGCTGGTTTGGATCGCCCATAATGGGTGTTGGCTTCTGTGGCCCAACCCCCATTATGGTCGAGCCACCCCTGAAAAGAATGAAAGCAGAAGGAAGCAGCTCACTAATGTCATTCTGATAATGCCAGTGAACAGCTTCCTTTTGCTCTGCATTCACAAAACAAACCTGTGGCCAGTCCAGAACATCGAGATGAGAATATATTCAGCATTTGGAAACATGAGGCTCACAAAGGGACACTAAACACGCAGGGTATGGCCGAGGCCAAATGTCGAGATGAGGAGCTGAACCCCCCTCCATAATCCCTCCAGCACAAGCAAATCAAAGGCAGAAATGACTCGCCAATAATAAGCCAGAACAGAGTCAACTTGGAGCACGGATGGGCGTCCCACTGAAGTAAAATCCGTGTGAGCAGCAGACAAGTGTCATTGGAAAAGGCATTTTCAAACATGTAAGACCCATATACCGCAAGAAAGAACAGAAGTTCTGGGCACTGTTCTGGGCACCATAACTCAATGCTTGACATCTTCTCGCAAACCGCAGCCAAAAGAGATGAAGTGTGGCTATGAAGCAATGAATGAGAAGGCCCGAAATCCTGTGGGGTATTTTTCAGGATAATGATTAAAAAAAACAATGATAAAGAACACAAGCTTTCCAAAAGAAATGAGTCAATGAATACATGACTATGTTCTGCATCAGGATTGCAAAATCAGGATTGGAAGGTTAACTCCTGGAACATAGCCAGACTGGGGGTAAAGCCAGGGGGCCACGATTTGTGCAGCTTGAGTTTATCATTTCATCTAATTCTCCTACAAGAGAGACATGGACCAAGATGTCCTGGGAATGCAAGGGCTATGGAACAATGCCAACAGGAAATAAGCAGAGCCAGTGATATGGGTGGCAGCAACCAATTAGCTGAGAAGAAAAGATACTGAAAATGGATAGCCTACCCTCCGCATCTTCCAGGCCCCCAATTGTGGACCTGCTGGTTGTGTAATGTTCCACATGGAGAGTGATAAACATCTATGAGAAGACCTAAGCATTAAACCCCACTTGCTAGCCGGTGAGAGCTAGCTTGTAGCAGGTGGCCTAAGTGCTAAAATGGGAGGTGACGATGAAGACTTTCTAGAGGTGAGATGGGCAGATGGAGCCCCAATCCTCCTGCATTCCAACACTAGTAAATGATATGATATGTCATTTATAAAGCGCCTGTACACAAGTGTTTCTAGACGTGAAAGGTAAAACAGTGGAAGCCTTCTGCACATGACTGGGTTTGACCTCAGCCATTCACGCAGTTGCCTATCAGATGGAAGGGATCCCCACTGTTTGTAATGGAAGTGCATCATCTGTCATCAACTATGTACTCCTCCAAGTGGCAAGATGGGGCCAATTCTCCAATACCCCCATTCAATGGAGAGTCAAAGGTGACCATAACCACACACGGCTGACCCTGTGTAGAGCCAGGCCATTCATGAGGGAAATACATGGAAACATGCATGATCATATGAAGATGCAGATGACCCTGACAAACAAATTATAATGGCATCAGTAAACCTGGAAGCACTAGAGGCGTGGTTCCTGGCCGAAGAGATATATTCACCAAGCAACACACTTATCCAAGAGTTATTCGCTATTGAGAAGAGCAACTTGATGCCAGGTAGCTTAGTGTTGTGTGAAGGCCTGGTGTGCGAGCGAAGCCTCTGAATAACAAGGTTCTGTGGCTTTGAAAGATGGAAACATGACCAAGTACGGGCAACGAAGATTCCACCAAAGTGGCCTGGTACGATGCAGGGTATTGTTAAAGAGGCCCTTTACCAGCCATAACCCAATAAAAGCCATTCAGACACGTAATTGTGCAGAGAAAAAAAAGATGTATGTTTTCTGCTGGCTGGTCGAATTTCCCATGCCACAGATGATTAGTTGCACAGAAAGACTCAGAGTTTGTCCATCTTGAACACACTTTTCTAGAAAGCAAAGCATCACACAATAATCCTGTTCCGATATGCCTGAAACACATGATTTCTTCATTCCTGCAATTACCTTATATTATGCTAATTAACATGACGGGTTGCTTTCCACATTTACTGAATCACAGGCATATCTTGCAACTTTAAAACTAGGAAAAAGCAGTTCTGGATGATGCACATATGACCCAGACTCTAGCACACTCTGCCATGGACATGAGATTTGTTGCCACCTTTTCATTGGTCACCTCACTTTTATCTCCTTTTAGCCTACTGCCAAATTTATTCTGAAACTCCCTTTCTGCCATGGCACCGCTAAAATCATATTTTCCTACCTGTTCTCAAGTAACCTTGGCTTAGGTGTCTAGCTACTTTGTTTGAGCTCTTCACAGCTCCGTATTTATGGACTTTTCAGAAATTTGAATCTTCATGAGGTTTTGAGACCTGCATTTATCTGTAATGCATGCTGTGGCGTCTATTTTAAAATGAATGGATCCCTTTTGCTATCCTATGGGCCTTATTCTGATATGTTTCCCTAATGTCTATTGAGTGTGGGTAATATTTCTTCATATCTAAACACAGTTTGGCCTAATGTCTGTGTTATTTTGTAATAAAGACATATGCTGTATCTCTTGTGCAGCTACATGTTTCATAGGTGAGATGACATCAATTACTTCTGTCATCCTTGGCTCACATCCAGTTATCCTCAATGTTCCTGTTTAGGGTATAAATAATACAGTTGTTTGAGTGCATAACTCTTCTCATATTTACAATAGTGTACCAGGGGGCAGGACACCGGCTCTAAATGACATTTTCACCCGTCTTTCAGCAGACGGAGAGAGAGTCTACTCCTCTTCATTCCCCGCTCTGGTCGAAAATATTGACTGCATACTTATCGTTTATCCTCCCCCACATGAGATGTACCTATGCATCCCTATCTCAGTCCCCCCTCAACTCAGTGCTCTATCTCAATGTGGGAGATATCATGGAAGACACTCTTAAAGTACTAATAGTGTCTCCACTCATGTTGTATTCTTCTAATCTATTGTGCATGTATCCTTTTGAGTCAAAGGTGTGGCATATTTTGCCCTCTTTTATGATTTGTGTGTATATATATGTATCCCCATACAGTAACATTGTTTACTTCCATCTTGTTCCCACCCCTGACATGTTCACCTGTGTGTCATCAGAAGGAGAGAGAGTCTACACCTCTTCAGTCTCATGTCCTGAAAGAAGTCAGAAAGTGATCATTAGGGATCAAGAAAAACGTAGAGCAGACGATAATGCAGAAAGCTGTATGAAACATTAATTGTGCCAAAGAAAAATAATTCTGGTAGCAGGAATGGAAAGTGTTCAAAATAGTGGCTGCCAAAAAGAACACCAACATATTTGGTAGAGGGTGTACCGCAGCACAAACGTGAGCTGTCTTGTACTAAAAAGCTCTCACTAAATGTGGCTCAAAAACTTTATGGCACTGACCCTGGAACTCCCCATCAGGTACAACAAATCTCTAGAAGCACCAAACCCCAGTGAAGAGGAGCAAGACGTCTCCATTTTATGGAAGAAATGTTCAGCTTTGTTCACCCCAACTCTAAGAATGCAAACAATAGATGGTCTGCGGCCAAAAGCAGCACCAGGTTCAAACTTCCTCCAGAATGAACTTCTCTGCAGGTTTCACTCCTTCACCACCTGCATCCAAAATAGCATATTTGCAGATCCCTGGAAGAACAGCATTGTCACCCTTCCTAAAAATGGATCACAGCAGCAGATAGACTTAACAATCTAATTGACATCAAGTCCTAAATATTTTCAAAAATCATCTTGCAGAACGTACAAAAATGGGCCGAAGAGGCACAGACAGGTTTTCAACAGGATCTTTTAACTATATATTATGAATGTACTCTACACTACTGGTTACATAATATACCATAATAAATTCAGAAAAGAACTCAAGACCCACCTCTTCAAGGAGTCTCTCCTCCTCAACACTTAGGCCATCACGTCAGCTCTCGCACAACCTCACTCGCTAGACGCCGCCCACCCCTCTCCTACCCACCACCTGGTACAGCTGTAGCCCTCCTCTGTCCGCCGCTGTATCCTACCCCCGCTGTATATCTGTTCTGTTGTTTCCACTGAAAAGCACTCCGGTATGCATCTGTAATGTTGAACACCTCTGTTTAATACTCGGTTATGTATCTGTAGTGGTGAATACCTCTGTAAAGCTCTCTGTTCCTTCTCGAACTAGGTCTGCACTCAATAAATACAATAATAATAATACTAATAATAAAAAAAAGGATATATTGGTACTCTGACTGCATCCAATAAGGGAGAGTGGGGTGTCGGGAGTGGTCAGGCAAGTGGTAGAGGAGTGGCAGGGGGTGGGGCAGGACAGAACAAGGCCAGACGGGGCTTGACCTTTGGCTTGCAATCTACAATGGCTTTGTTTAGCTTTGTGGCTAGATCCAGTAGTTTAATTGATTGTTTTACTCTGGGATCATACCAGCAGTGGGGAGGGTGGAGGAATGAGGAGGCGTGTTGGGGGGCTGCATACAGCGCTTGCTCTCACTTCCCCATAAACATCTGCCTCTCAGAACATTAATCTTGAAAACCTAGACAATAACCCAAGATTTACTAAAATCTTGAAAGCAATGTATAAACGATTGTTACTGATATATTCACACGTTGAGGTGGGACGTGTATACCTAGCACCCACACTGCAGAGTGCGCACAGTTTTTCCCTTCTCCGCCTGATCCTTTATCGAAAGTATAAAAGGTGCACAACATTTAAACCTAAAAAGTTGTACTTAATTTCATGCAAATGACAATCATAACAAGCGATTTCCCAAGGGTCCCAATCAGATGTGTAAGTGGTCTTGTGGGTAAGTGTCTCGCCCCTGATCCTAGTGACCATGGTTGAAATTCAGGATTTTAAAGCATTACTAACGCACTAAAAAATGTAAAGTATGCAAATGGATTTCCTGGAGACCGTGAGAGATTTTTTGATATATCTACTGGCCCAAATGCCAGCACTGGCTAGCCTAGATATTTTCTGGAAAAAGAAGGACACTAACAGTGCTAGATAAGTCTGCAACAAACATCGAAACAATATATTCATAAATAGAAATTTTTTTTTAATCCAAATGTGCCGGCAAATTAAACAAGATGCTATCTGGCACATATCTTTAGAGCATGTTTATTAGGAAGTGGGTTGCCTGCCCGTGAACGTTTTGTTCGCGAGTGGACTGCCTGCAGTGTAACTGCTCAGCCCTGCGTTTTGACCGTTCATTAAAAACAGGGGCACAAGCAATTTTTGTCACCAACCGCCAGTTTTATGGAGGTGGGGGACACCCCTGAAACCCCCGAGGCCGAAGATACCGAACATGGGGAGCGGGGGACACCCCACAACCAATGCTCTTCATGTTCGGTATTTTCAGACACAAATTGATAGAAAAAATACGAACTAATGGTAGTGACCGAATTCGGTTAAATCTACCATTCAATCAAATATTTTCGATCAATTTGGGTAATACTGTATATTAATCTAACCTGTGGATCATCATTTACACTAAAAACACAAAATAATAAAAATGGCTTGAATATTAGACATTGGGCCTCATTACAAGTTTGGCGGTATCCTTGCTGGTAAAACCGGCTGGCTGCCGCCAAACTTACACATTTTTCCGGGGGTTAAATACAGGGCCATTACAACACAGGGAGACCCTGTATTTCCCCATTGCCATGGGCCGGAAAATATTCTTCCCCATTCCCATTGACCCCAATGGGGTTCAATGGGAATGGGAAAGCCGGATGCACCGGCACCATTCGCGAATGGTGCCGTTGCATGCGGCATGCTCTGCTCGTGGGTGCCGGTACGCCTGCCAGGTCAGACCTGGTGGGCGCAAAGGCACCCGCGAGCAGAACTCGTAGTTTTCCGGTCTGGTAACTATGGTACCGGCAAGCTTACCAGTACCGTAGTTACCATCCGGCAAACTCGTAATGAGGCCCATTATATTTGAACTGCATAGGACTCTGAGCAGTGTAAATTGATAAAAATGTCAAAACTGCGGTCCGTCACACCGTAACTCAAGGCAGCACTCCAGTGAATCTGCATACAGTCACCACGTACCCCAAGGCAACACCCCAGGGAAATTGCGAGCTGTCACCCCGTAACTGAAGGCAGCACTCCAACGAAACTGTGGCCCCTCACCCCGTAACTCAAGGCAACACCTGCAAATCTGCATACCACCACCCAAGGCAGCACCCATGCGATTATGCAGACCGTCACCCCATAACTCCAAGCAGCACCCCGACAAAACTGCGACCGTCACCCCTAGTTTGAAGGTACATAAAAGTGGGTCTACATCCCTCAGTCATAGCATCCCCCACACCACCCCCACTGACCTCTGCTCCAAACCCCATGAAGCTCCCTCAAGTCTTGACGCTAACCCCACTCACCTCCACCACAACCACCAGGTAGCCCCCTTGGCTCCTGACACCACCCCCACTCACTTCTGCCACAACCCCCAGGCAGCCCCCTCAAGTCCTAACACCACCCACCCAGCTCCTCCCATCACTCCTAGGCAGACCCTTGCTAGTCTGCCCCTCTACCAGTCCACTGTGGAGCTTCAATTTATCCCAACTCCTCGGGCCTGCCCCCACCATGAAGTACACCTGCCACATATCCTCCTCCAATATGATCAACTGGGAGTACTGCTGTTGAATCCAGACCTGGAGCATTTTCCATGATTCCCTTGTAGACCACACTCAGCTGTACATGAACAGGACAGCACACTGTAGCACCACCTACACTGTGACCACCCCATGTACATGTGACATGGTAATGCAATGCAATTTGGCATATGTATAGTGCTTTTGTGCTATTTCAATGGCCACAAAGCACTGCAAATGAATTCCCTTGGAGGACAGAAGTACAAGCAATCACAGATTTGGCATAATCACAAAGAATGCCGGGGTGCATTTCAGCCTGTAAGAAAAAGTAGGCCGCTAGGTAGGGGTGGCAAAGTCCCTACCGGTGACCAAAGCAGAACAGGCCTGTGTATGGGTTATGGGAAACATGTCAGAGAGTGTGCGAATCAGGGGGACAGGAAATGTGTGCTGCTAGACTGAAACATCAATCATGGGACTCAGCTGCATTCCAGTGGCAGAGGTGATGCATGATATGAGAGCAGGTAGTGGGTGATTGCAGACGTGTGCGGGTGGGTGACCATGATGTGGAAGTAACACAGCAATCTACCATCTACTGCACAAGTAATGTGGCCCGCACACCCATCCACAGTGAGCACACATCGCACTGCAACACCCAAAATGCCAAATACCCACAACAGTGAATGAAGTGTGGGCACATACACATTGTCAAGCAAGTGCTAAAGGAACACCTAAACATCAGTGGACCAGAAAGGAAATCAACGTACAATAAACTCCACCTCCAGTCGCGAATGTGCCGAGGCAAATGAGATGACACCAGATGCAACACACAACGAAAACATGGGGAACATGTGTCAATACACATGAACAAGTGAGTATCCAGCAACACAAAATAGGTGATGGCTGGAAGGTTTCAAATTAATCTGAACCTCTGGCATTGCTCTGGGCAACCCTCCAGGCCATCGTTTTCACTTCCCGAGCCATCACAAAGGGGAAACACCATATGCAAATTAGGCTTGGTCCCACCCCAAAAGGCGCAGTCCAGCCCAAACTGCTTGGTCATATCCTTTCTGCACAAGACCACAAGCATCCCCAAACATGTTTTGGCCTTGTTGGGGCTCATCAGTGAGGAGTATCTTGGTTCTCTAGGCCCAGCAGGCACATCCGTCCCACTAAGGGTGACTACAGCAAAACAAAAGAGGTGATGGTTGAAAGGTTATAATTATTCTGAACCTCTGACATTGCTCTGGGCAACCCTCCAGACTATCGTTCTTCACCTGCCAAGCCATTACAAATGAGGAAAGACCATATGAAAATCAGGCTTGGTGCCATCCCAAAAAAGGCAGTCCAGCCCAAACTGCTGGGTCACATCCATTCTGCACGAGACCACAAGTATCCCCAAACATGTTTCGGCCTTGTTGGGCCTCATCAGTGAGAAGCAGCTTGAGCATTACAAACACAAATCCCTAAGCTAGTTGATTGAGAGGACCTGGATAACATAATGCACCCAAGTTTGTATCGTAGACTATCAAGCAAAAAGTTGTCACACCCCTCCCAAAGAATACCCGTCATTACACAAAAACCTTTCAAAAGCTGACCCCAACATCTTAATGCATAATAATCCATACCCAGCATACTAAAGAAAACACATCAAACTGAGTCGAACACAGACCCCGCAAACAATTATCAGTACCACTCTAGCTCTCCTTTATTCTGTTCCCCAAACCAAGACAAGGCCAACTCCAGGACATGTCTCTCTGAAGCAACACACACCCGCCACCATGAAAAGGCAGGTGCCCCAACAAAGACAAATAGCATGGCTGCACTATGTCCAGAGGTTTTCCACAACTTTATACCCAAAACCTACTAACTCGCTTCTTTTCAACCACCCTCACTCACTACCTACTGACCATAAACGCCCCAGATTGCTCGAGAAAACCTGCGTACAAACCAATCTATACCGCATTTTTTCCTCAAACCAGCCAACAAGTCTCGAGCACCAAACAATTCAAACACTGGATGTCTCCGACCTGGAAACAACATGCCTCCAGGGTACAAAACAAAATGCAGCTAGAAAACACACACGAGCAGACGCAATCACTCCTGGTTCTACACTCATGAACAGCTGAGCACAAATTCTATCTTCTCCCTCTTTCTACCGTAACCAACACACCCCACTTTGCCTTTCAGAACTATGAGAGCACCTGCAGAATGTACAAACGGCAGCGGTGCACAGCATAAACCAACATAGCATAATATAAAGTCTATCAAACAACACGTGACCTCAACTCAAGCTTGAACTTCACCACTAGTTGACGAGAATCGCTTATCAATGCAGTGTGCAATATGCGAGATGCTTAGCATTAAAAGCAACAGTTGGGAAGTTCTGATGTAGAGTCTAAAGGTGACATTTGTAGTGAGATGGACTTTGCATTAGAACATGTGTTTATTTGGACTGAGTGCTGGTACCTTAACATTGGCATTTCCAATATTTCTGGCACTCACATTTTATTACCTTCTAATGGTGGCATTTGCAATATTTGTAGACTTCACCTTTTTCCAGGCAGTAATATTACTCATCTAAAAAAAAGTAGTAATTGTAATGTTTCAGCCCTCAACCCAAATGAAATGTCTGCACATAAGCATTGTGCTGCTTCCTGTCAACTGGTGCGCTGTGTGTGTCCATACAATAGTCGTGTGCTTCTTTCTTCATTCTGTTATTGTTTGCACTGCATATTGTTGTCCATAGTATTGTATTGCACATGAATGGCAGGTGGATAAGTTCGTTCAGTTTAGGTTCTTGTTGGTGATGGCGTTTGTGTGTGTGGTCATACCTCATTTGCATGCAGGTGTATGGGGTATGAGTGTGGTATTTTCACTTGGTCGTTCTGTTTGGGGTTTTGTTGCTTTTTTCAGACAAATATCTTGATCTGTTTGTGGCGTTTTCATCCTTTCCCAATGTTCCTGGCATTTTGTCCTTCCGGGGCACACTGCTGTCAATATGGCTCTTTGTTGTTTTTATCCATTCTATCCACACTTTGGTCTTTTGTTCCATTGGCGCAAATGACTGATACTCTGGACTTACTGCGCATTTAGGAAGATATTGATATCTATTTATGTTTTGGGTTTGGCTGATTTGAATTTTAAAATGTGTGTTCAAGTCAAGGGAAGGGAAAGGTGTACCCCAAAAATCTCAAAATCAAAGTGAACAGTTTGGAGATGCGCATCCCAAAACTGTGTTGCGTCTCTACTAAAACCCAGTGGCAAAAACTGGAGCAGGGCTGGAAAGAGCAGAGCAAATGAGACAGAAAGAAAAGGGCAAATGAGACAGCAGACAGGCCTATGTCATCTGACAGACCTGACACAGCAGAGAGGCCTAGGATTGCGGTGAGGATTGTAAGTACTACCAGAATTGGGAACGCTAAGAGGAGGAGCTGAGAGGCCAGGAAGGGTGGAAGGCCTGGGGTTTATGAAGAGACTGAACTACTTGCTAGCAGGAAGAGCAGTATTTCACTTGTGAGTGGGAAAGACACTCAATACCTTGATAGGGGAAGGGCACTATAAGCCTTCAGAAAATAAAAATTGGGAAGGGCACTTCATTACATATCAGTGGGAAGGTCGCCATATCCCTTATCAGTGGGAAGGGCACTTCATTACATATCAGTGGGAGGGCCGCCGTATCCCTTATCAGTGGGAAGGGCACTTCATTACATATCAGTGGGAAGGTCGCCGTATCCCTTATCGGAGGGAAGGGCACTTCATTCCATATCAGTGGGAGGGTCACCGTATCCCCTATCAGTGGGAAGGGCACTTCATTCCATATCAGTGGGAGGGCCACCGTATCCCCTATCAGTGGGAAGGGCACTTCATTCCATATCAGTGGGAGGGCCACCGTATCCCTTATCAGTGGGAAGGGCACTTCATTACATATCAGTGGGAGAGCCAATGTATCCCTTATCAGTGGGAAGGGCACTTCATTACATATCAGTGGGAGGGCCACCGTATCCCTTATCAGTGGGAAGGGCACTTCATTACATATCAGTGGGAGGGTCACCATATCCCCTATCAGTGGGAAGCAGGGGCGTTGCTAGGGGGGGGCTAAGGGGGCTATAGCCCCTGAACTTTTGGTTGTAGCCCCGGATAGAATCTCAGGAGCTACAGCCAAAAGACTAGCTAGCCCCCAGTCCCAACAGTTCCGACATCAGCTTAGCCCCGGATCTTTTCCAGACCTAGCAACTCCCCTGGTGGGAAGGAACTTCATTCCATATCAGTGGGAGGGTCACCATATCCCCTATCAGTGGGAAGGGCACTTCATTCCATATCAGTGGGAGGGTCACCATATCCCCTAAGGGCACTATATCTTATGCCAGTGATAAGGGCGCTATACCCCTTGTCAGTGGGACGTGCAGTATATCTATTAGAAGTGATTAGGGTATCGTATCACTTTTGAAGAGTCAGAGAGCACGGTCTCCCTTACTGAGGGCGTGAGGGGTACTATATCCCATGGAGCAGAAAGAAGTGGGCCAAGCAGCACCTTTCTGGATTGGATTATAAATTGTGACCTGGTTGCTATATCCCTGTGAAGGCGATTGAGCATAGAAGTGGCTAGGTGCTATATCGCTTTAGCTGTGGAGCTAATATGAATACAACATGTAGCTGGTAGTTATAGCGCTGTGATTATGTGTTGAACAAAGAAGCTGCTAGGCGCTATCTTCTTGTGACTGCGTGTGTGATGTGGGATGTGAGCTAGGGCATACTTTTCCTGAGAGTGCCCTTTGGAAGCAAACACGCATGCTGGTTACTATACCCCTGAGACTGTGTAGTAGATTAAGGAACTTGCGGGAGGTCAGTGTTCCTCTTAGATAAGAAGCTATGACACGTTATAATTAAGCGTGATTACTCTGGATAGGGTTAGAAGATGCAGTTATGTAGTAAATACTATTTTACATATGTACAGTGGTCAGTAATACTTTTGGAGGCAAAGTGAAAAGGAAAGCCATCCGATCCCTCTCTAGCAATTGAACATTTAATCCAAATATTTATAATCTATAGAATATATAAACAATCATACATAAACACATGTAATTCCGTGTCCTGTCACCTGAACAGTCATAAACGAAATTCATATTTTACAAAAGCTGTATAAGATTCATAATCTCAGATCTCAATAGTGCATAGAGCATCAGAGGTCTAATACACATGTAAATAAACTGTGACATAACAGTCAAGAGATCAGAAAGATTGCAGGCAATTCTCAACACTCGGTCTGAGGACTTACGTGGTGATTCTATGCAAATGGCTAGCAGAATTATTTTATATATACACATATGTTGTCTCACGTGTATCATCTTACTCCAACATATTTCTGTCTCTAATATCATTAACAACATTCTTCAGGGGGAAAAATATGGACCCAACACAAGATTCAGATGTACACATGTCAACATGCTTAGTGTTTGTAATTCTTAGAGTGTCAGTTCCAAAATACACTTAGTGGTAGGAAATGTGTTGAGAAGGTGTACTTGAGATCCATTGTGTCATGAAGAATATTCAGAAACTTGATAATATCCACAAGAAGGAGAGACCATGTGTCCTTAAAGATGTGCCAGTGAAACATATAAACAAAGGGTGTGTAGTGGCGAGAACGAGTGGTCGGTGTGGCGCCATGAACTGCTGTTTGGCCGCTCATTGTTGTAATTGCAGTCTTTCTGTTGTCTCCATTATTAAGGACGGGCTCACCTGCTGGAGAATTACAAATCATCATTTGCCGCGCTGAACGCCACGCAGAGTGGCGAGAACGAGTGGTCTGTGGTGGCTGCGGGAACTGGTGTTTGGCCGCTCATTGTTGGAATTGTAGTCTTTCTGTTGCCTCCATTTTTGAGGAGGAGCTCAACTGTCAGAGAATAACAAATGATCATTTGCCGCACGGAGCGCCGCACAAAGTTGGAGAATGAGTTGTCTGTGGTGGTCCGTGGCAGCTCTGGGCAAATCGGGTCCCTGGTAAGTGAGCTTTCACAGTCCTCTCCATCGCTAGTGGAAGCTTACGCATCTTATTCTGACTGTTTGCTACCACACGGATCGGTGAAGTGCAAACCAGCTGTATGTCTGCTTATGACTCTTTATGAAAATAAAATCCTGAAGAGGCCTGGGATGAAACCCCACACTACCCCGCTCGTATGCATTAAGGAGCCGTTCTAAACGGCAGAACCCGGCCCCTCCCCCCCATGCTGGTCCCCTCCCCGAAACAGAACAACTAGCGCATTGGCGATTCTATTGCTAAAGCGGACAGGGAGGTTGCTCATCCCCCACCATCAACAGTTCAAGAAGACAGTCCTGACACTTAGACCAGCAGAGGAGCTAAAGATCACTCATTTCTTTTCACCCGCCAACCACCTGAAGACCCACTTTCCGGTCACTCCGGCTTCTACAAACGTCTCTTTCAAAGAAGATTCGCCTTCATCTTTTAACATGATTGACAATAACAATTTACTAGTTAACATGCGCCTCGAACTGCAAAGGAAGTCCAAATGGCGAAATCCCATGACGCAACCCTGTTTTGTCTAGAGTTACTGCCACTAATCTCTCTGCCAGCCCTGATCTGACTAGGATCACATCTGGGGCTGACAGTATTTTGGAAAGTTCGATGATTTCCACCATTGACTCCTCAAGAGACAGGTCTATAGAGGCCTGTGACTTAACATATATACCTACTTTAAGTTCAATAGCTACGGTGGACGCAATTTTCAGCTTATGTTCTGCTATGACCAGTGAGCAGAGTGATATTAAGCGCATATTGGCTAGGGTTGTAGATATAATCCTGGCCAATAGCACTGCCACTTCATCGAATGGAGTCACAATCACCGCAATGGCTCCCTCATTTGAGGATGTCGGTATGCCTGACTCTCCCCTTACTATCTCAGCTTCCACCCACCGGACGGATGCGACTAAAACTCCTCTGGCAGACCATGTCACTACGCTGCAGTCAAATGTATCCATGATTTCTCCACATAAACAGACGGTCATAAACAGCATTAATTTAAACACCAATGGGGCAGGTAAAAAGCATGCGGAAACAAGCGAAGAAAGTCATGCTCCCATTAACTATTCACCTAACTAATCCGCTCAGAGGGTCCCTTGCAGGAAGAAAAGTCAAACGATGGCTGAAAAAGGGCAGAAGAAGTTCACTCTGAAATTAACTGAAAAGAACAGCAACATATTGCCTGGCACTCTGTACAAGTGGCTGCAACTCCCAGAACGCGCTTTTACAGTTTTCTCTCAAATTCTAGGGGTAGGGCACCTATGACCTGAGGTGATATCCAAAACAACTGAAACTTTATTTGGCAGCCTATCTACGGTTGCTCCGTCCACTTTGCATCAGGGATTGTCAGCTGTTCCTCCGGATATGCAGTCACCCATAAATTCACATGGGGCACTTTATTCTGCACCTCAAGCACCACAGCTGGGACAAGGTTTGGCTAGTATGGTGCAGTAGCCGCCTTATAGCCCCCCAACCATACCCACCCTCTACCCACAAAGGCATCCCACCAAATATCTTGCACCCTCATCAACACCAGGTCAGTTTCCAAAAATAAACTCCACATCTATGACTTCATCACAGAAGAAAACCCAGACATCCTATTCATTACTGAAACCTGGTTCTCGGATGACTACCAACCCCTCGCGCATGAGATCTTCCCACCTGGTTACATTCTCACCATCCGGAACACTTCACGAAGAGGAGGAGGGCTTGCAATACTGCACAAAGACCAATTCAAGCTAATAGCCAAGGACATCTCCACCAGCACCACAGACTACGAATCCCTCCTGGTAAAACTCCAACTCGCACCATCCGCCTCGCACAGCTTCCTACTCATCTACATACCCCCCGGCTATAACAAAATCTTCACAGACACATTTGGTGAAGCACTGGCCGCCAACCTCATCCTACACCCAACCCTCACCATCCTAGGAAACTTCAACATATGGTTCAACTCCCCATCAAACCCTATGACCAGGTCAATCACAGGCAGTCTAGATCCACTCCATCTGAAACACCACACCTCCACTCCCACCCACACGAGAGGCCACACCCTCGATGCAATTTTCAGCACCGCAAACATATGTACCCAGCCCCAGTGCCCCTTCTCATGGTCCAATCACTTAGCACTCTGTTTCACCATACCACTCAACACTGTGGTCAGCGACCAATGCCCCACACGCTCACCACCAACTGCCGCCTCTACTTTCCACTATGGAACAAAGTGGTAATCACTCCAGATCTTGAATTCTCACTCCTCAACTCAATGAAACTCATGCTTCCTCGCAGAAGGACCTCCAGCAATAGATTCCTTCGACCTCTGGCTTACCAATGCCTTCAAACCCCTCCCCCTGTCAAAATGTACCTCGCAGAGATCTGGACCAACGCTGAGGTGGTTCATCCCCAATCTCAAACCTCTCAAAACTCTCAAGCACCATGTGGAACGGGCCTGGAGAGTCGACCCATAAGCCTAAAACAGAACCACCCTAGCAAGGACAACCAGAATTTACAGATCGGAAATCAGAAAAAGCAAGACATCATTCTTTGGGAACCAAATCCAAAATGCTTGCAACCCAAGTAAAGAACTACATAAAATCATAGCAGAATTCAAATCTCCTGTATGCGCCCGCCTGTCCGCTCCTGGTTCCCAAGCCTTATGCGACACCCTCTCTCTACAATGCAGCCAACGAAAGACACAACGCCGTCATCGCCAAACTAAAAATCCTACAGCCACCGCCCACTTTCCCGCAGCCCTCCCCCAAACACCCACAATCACAATGTTCTTTTGACACTTTCTCTCCCATCACATACCAAGAATTCCTCTCGCTGGTAGCAGTCAGCCACCCATCAATCTCCCCGGAAGACCTGTGCCTACTCTCAATGTTAAAATAAATACTAACCTCCACCTGTGCAGGTAACGTTGCACGCGCAATTCTTAATCACTCACTCACATCAGAATCCTTCCGGAAAGCGCTAAAAACATCCTACACTAAACTCATTCTCAAACAACCGACTCTTGACCAAATCCTCCTCCAAAACTACAAAAACTACCGACCTATCTCCAATAAGCGTTTCATCGCCGAACTGATTGACCGCGCTGCCTACAAACAGCTAGGCCAATTTGCTGAAGCCAACAACCTCCTAGACCCAGCATAATCAGGTTTCAGACCACCAAGGGGAACAGAATCCTCCCTAGTCTCCATCTGGGATGACCTAAAAAGCGCAGCCGACTCAGATGGCTGTGTGGTTCTCATCCTGCTAGACCTCTCTGCAGCCTTGAATAGCATCGATCACTCGATTCTATTAGTCAGACTACAAACACTAGGAATCAAAAGCACAGCCCTCTCATGGGTCTCTTCCTTTATCTCTAACTGGTTGCAAATCATGCACCTCAACCAGTTCACATCCACTTCGCGTCCAGGTTGGAAAGGTGTCCCCCAAGGAGCATCAATGTCACCGCTAATCTTCAACTTCTACATACAACCCATTCCCACAATCATCCACTTGTACAACCTTACCTACTTCAACTATGGAGATGACACCCAGATCATCCTCAAAATCCCAAACTCCAAAGGCTCCTGCAGCCCGAACCTGTCATTGTGCCTCTCTGACATTGATTACTGGATGACGACCAACCACCTCATCCTCAACCCTGGGAAAACCAAAATCCTAGTCTGCGGGAAAACATCACTCATCACCCAGCCAATCTCATGGCCCGAATCACTAGGACAAGAAGCGGCACCCTCTAACGTGGTTAAAAGCCTTAGATGCAAATTTGACTCAGATTTATCCCTCACCCAACACACCACCAGTGTATCCAAAACCTGCTTCTTCCACCTACGTATCCTCATGCATATTTACCCCTACCTCACCTATCCCCACTGTTTCTCGGCCATCAACTCCATCATCCTTTCCGGCCTAGACTACACAAACTGCCTCTACCTAGGAGCCCTGGCATCCCAACTAAGGAAATCCAAAGAATCCAAAATCCGGCAGCATGCCTGCTCATTAACCTGCTCGCCAGAGAACACATCAAGCCTACCTCGAGAGTCCTCCACTGGCTCCCTATTGCCTGACGCACCACCTTCAAAGCCATGTGTATCACAAATCGCGCAATCCTCAACACCGACCCTGAGTTCCGCCGAGACAAAATTGCCTCCTTCCAACCTTCCAGGAACCTCAGATCTCGCACTGCATTTCGCCTAGTGATCCCACCCCACAGCTCCATAAGGCTTGGTGGTTCCTCCTTCTCTGTCTAAGCGCCAATCATCTGGAATTCCCTACCCTTACACATCCGCAACACTGAAAACCACCTGAAATTCAGGAAGGCCCTTAAAACCTGGCTCTTCCCAATACTCTCCTAATCCACTGTACCCCGTGAATACACCACTAATAAACTCCCCGCATCAATCACAACTCAGGGGCCGGAAGCTCTCACAGCAGTTTCACCTGACACACCGCCACATATTGCCCAACAACACTGCCAGCCGACTAGTACTAATGGTAAGCCAGCAGCTTTCTTTGTGGCACACCTGATCCACTATCAACCCACCCATAACAACAACCCCACCCGACAAGCACTCCAGTCAAACCAGCAGCCTTCTCTGTGGCACACTCGCAACATTCTCACTGCGCCCCCGCCCGCCGGTCCACATAAGAGACGACTAACAATTAGATAAGATGCCCATGGTAACACACGCCCATCACTAAGCAATCACTGAGAATGTTAACCTCAATCGCTCATTCAGGGAAGCTCTCCACACTAGCAACCTCCCACTACAAATGTATTCCCAAATCTAGGTACAGCTGTGAAAACAGAATCAAAATATCGAGGCTGAGTACCCCAAAAGGAAATACACCGAACACAGGTTACAAAGGAACATACAAAGTACTTTATTCTATACTGAATCCAGTTACAAAAACAGAGCAAAATCAGATAGCTATCGGCCCTCAGTACAACACAACGAACTCCATCTTGGTTCAGTGTGTTCAGTGAGAGACGTTGTACATTAGAATGCATTCGCTTTTTATACATTCGGTGGGCACGATGTCCAGACCCACTTCGGGTTAATATTCCTTTTAATACATCACTGATCTAGGGTTCGTGCCAAGTCTCAAACAACGGCATATACCTGGTTTGCCTTTAATACATGTATCAACAAGCCTATGCAATAACTGTGTATTCTAAGATTTTCCATGCAGGTCTTCTCAAACATTAATACAATGCAGTTAAACAGATGTTCTTCGTTCAGTATTTGAATACATTGTCTCAACATATGCTTGTGGATTAGTTTCATTGCACGAGTAATCCTTCTACACATAGGTCAACGAAGGACAAGGTCTCAGTTCACGACCTCAACGAGTGGCCTGCAGGCAAGTTACACATTAGCTATGTACAGAGGTCAAGACGGCCATGTTGTATTCTGGAATGACATCGTCCACCATTTTAACTCACAGGGTGACTTTTACCAAGCGAATCCTGAAATGGCGGTTTGACCTAAAATGGCGGTTTACATGGATTTAAGGTCAGGACCTTGCAACACGGATTTCTTTTACAAGCGACTTTCGAGCAGCTTGGCGTAGGCCAATATTAATATATTTATTACAATAGGAGGCACGATATACTTTCTCTTTCGACACAGCAAACCATTGATGACTGTTACATTAGGGAAACCTACTGTACTATAGGCTGAAACCTATGGCCTTGAGAAGCCTAGCCCCCACGCCCCAGACCCCACCATGCAGGATTCTCAAATTTAGGTGTAGCATCCTCCTATGTTTATTGTATGAAGAGGCTTACTGCATTTTGAAACGTAGGCCTCCCGCCCAGTATACATGATTCTCAAATATAGGTGTAGCCCCCAGCTTTGTTAACTGTATGATGAAACCTACTGCATTGTGATACCTAGGCCTCTCTCCCACTATACAGGATTCTAAAATCTAGGCGTAGCGTCCGTCTTTGTTTACCATATGCTTAAACCTACTGCACTGTGAAACATAGGCCTTTCTCCCACTATAAATGATTCTCAAAGCTAGATGTAGCCTCCATATTTGTTTAATATACGCGGATACCTGCTACAGTATGAAACCTAGGCCCATTGGTATAGGACTCTCAATTATAGACCTGGACAAATATTGCCCCAGCCAAGCAATCTTACAGCCTACAGTACGTATATCTCACACCACTGGACACAGGCCGCAGACACGGCCAAGTATCCATGCACGATAGAATACGGCTATGGCTAAGCACATCCGGTCTAGTTCACACATAGCCGTCTAGACTGAAACACCTGACGTACCGCAACACCTCTGCCTCTAGCATACAGCGACCACCACCCAAAAGGAACCCGGTATAGCTGGCCTCACATAGACTCTCTGAACAATGGCAATCTATCTCTAACCCTCTACAGCACCCATCCAGGTGCCTGACCTCTCTTGGGCTGCTTAATCGAGCCTTGCCAGCCACCCAAGTCTTAGAACGGCAACATGCACACATGCATCTCCTAAGCTAAACTTCCTAGAATTTCCGACCACATCGACTACAGTCACCAAAGGCGTTCCAACCAAGGAAAAAAGCGCATTGAGGCCACACAAGTGGGGAAAGAGCGCTATATAAATAACAAATACAATACAATGTGCCAGGGCTGCTCTCTGCTCCCATGTTTAATACGTCTGCAGCAAGCTCAGCACAATCTACTACATTAGCACCCTCATACGCCCAGTTTTATCAAAACCCAGTGGGTGCAATCCCAAGGACCTCTTTTGCTAACCAATACGTGAGGGGCTCTACTAAACCGGACTCCAGAGAACATCTAATCCAAGGCCCATGTTCTTTTTCATCAGCACCTACCATACCAAGCTTGGGCCTTGGAGCCAGCAACTTTTGTAGTGCTCCACAAACAACAATTATTGATAGAAGCAAGGCGGCATCACAGTCCGTCAACGTTAGGCACCGCCTACTTCAGATTGAGGAGACTGAACCTTCAAATGAAAGACATTTTCTCAATCATAATAATCTTATGTCCCCCTTCAGTCAAATTCACGCTCTGCAAATTTTACTGCTGCGTGACATTGAATTTTGCAATTGCCACCCTTATATAGCCTCACAAACTGGTTGATTGTATCCTTTGTATCATTGGTGGTCGAAAGGTTCCTACAAGCAGCATTTGAACTCTGTAACCTGGGTCTTGATATCCAGGTTTGTCAAGCGGATACATCTAATGGCGACTTGTTTCCCTTTGGTGCTAATTACATGCAAGTCAGAAGGCCTTACTACAATCCACCTAAGGAGCTAAAGTCATGCTTGGCCCAAGATCAATTGAAGTCTAGGCAATGCCATATGAAATTGAACACATGGAAGTCTGCGAATGTTGACCGTCAGTTCTGAAGCACTGTTATTAGAACACAGTGCTCTGTTTTATCCTGGAACACGCAGGTTATAATTCCTTTTCTTCTCATATGGCAGGCATTGATGCACTAACTTCGGCGGACATTTTTCTCTTACAAGAAACCTGGCTAATGTCGGGCTTACTTCTGGATGGGTACAACATTTTTACCCCGGCCGCCTTAAAAAATCTGAGAGGCCATCTTAAGGAGATCTCTGCGTCGGAGTTCAACCTTAAATGGATGCCAACCTGATCCGTCTGGACAGGAATCGATGAAATTGCATGTAAGTTGTGATGAATGATTTTCTGCATGTCAAATCTAGTACACTGATTATTGGCATTTATGACCCGCCCAATGGATCGAAGACAACAGGCCTCATTACGAGTCACCCGGTATGGAAATAACAGTGGCAGTAAACCCGCCACCACCGTTGTTTCCATACCGGGTGATCTCGAGTCCTGCAGGCGGAGGTGTCATTCCCGCCAGGTCTGACCTGGCGGGTTTAACACCACCTTTAACACCACCCGCCTGCAGGTGGACGTGGAAACACCAGCACATCACGCGATGGTGCCGGTGTTTCCACTTCCCCATTCCCATTGAGTCCTATTGGACTCAATGGGAATGGGGATTTACCGAATTCCGCCTCCGGAATTCCCGGGTCACTGCGGTCGTAATGCCCTGGTAATTCTGGGAATCACGGAGGCGGAATGGTAATACGAGTAGGCGGTAACCTGCCGGAATTTCAGGCACGGTTACCGCCGGACTCGTAATGAGGCCCAACATCTTTATGTGGTGGCATTAAAGACACTTTGGAGAGATGGCAATGTATGCATACAGGCAGAAAAATCCTTGTGGCTGGCGATTTCCATGCCCACTGCCTATTGCCTTGGGAGACATGCTTGGTCAATAGCAATCTATTTGAGTTCAAGAAATGATCAATTGCGGCTAACAAATATGCACTTGATTTGCAAAAACGTGGGGCTTGCTGGGTAGATATTATGCTACCATACCCAATGGGAAGACTTCTTTAAATGATACCATCACTAGCCAGGCTGGAAATTGCTCGATTATATATTTGTTACCAATACTCTCCATGACTTAACAAGTAACTATGAGATTACTTGAACTATGTTAAGCCATCATGCCATGATAAAAGCCGCATTTGCCATTAATCTACACACCAGAAGCAAACCTGCACTGTGTAGGGCAATAGTGCCTGTGCAGAACAATCATTTCGTGTGGACGCAGGCCAACACTCATTGAATTTGGTGCAAGTGTATTGAGAAGACCTGTTGGACTTCAGCCGATCTACTCAGTATATGTAATGGCCGTCTGCAGCTCTTACTGCAGATAGTATGGTCTCCTGCGTCTAGGCCCAAACGTTTTTGCTTTCAGAATGGAGCAATCCCTCCTTTATTTGATACAGCTATCCATGACAAGAAGATGGCCATGAGATCTCTAACTTTAGGCATAATAAGTGTATTTCCCTATACACTCAAAAGTCCAAAATTGGCACAGTGAGATCTCTATATACAAACTGGCTGGCTCAACACAAAAGTAGCATATCATCAGCCAACTGGAAGATGGTCTTTAGGTTAATTAAAACCAACTACTCCTGCAGATGTTGGAATCTATACAGAACTCACCTTGTCTCGAAGTCCTCCAGAGAACTGTGAGGGATCACAGAACAGCAATGGATTAAACATTTAGGCGAGACTTACTGGGATCCCAATTCACACAATAGCACCGTCACCCAGCAAGTCGTGGGAGGTGACAATTGATCAAGTACCATGAGCAGTACGAATATTGCTGATATGATTACCAGTTTGAAACCATCCTGTGTGCCAGGACCTGATGGGTTAGTGAATATTCTATTGAAAAAGAGCCCTTTGTTCTGGGCAGAGATCCTACATTTAATGTACACTGAGATCTTGAATAGTAGAGCGATCCCGGACAGCTTGCAGTATTCAATTCTCATCGGAGTATTCAAAAAAGGTTCGCATTTGGATCCCCGCAATTATCAATTGGTTGCTATGCTGGATTCCAGAAGCAACATTTTTGCCACGATACTTCTAAAACTTCTGGGGGAATGGATTGAAACCTGCCACCTTCTCAATCCTCAACAAGTTGGCTTTAGGAAAGGTTGCTTGACAGTGCAAGCCATGTGGGCCCTTCAGGTTTTGTCGGCTGATGTTTGTAGCGGTAAAGACGGAGCACTTTTCCTCTGCTTCATCGACTATTCAGCCGCTTTCGACTGTGCAGCACAAGAACGACTATGGAGTAAATGAAAATCTTGCGACATAGGCCTACAGTTACTCCATTTCATTCAACTACTATATACCAAAACATCAGTCTTAGAACAACTATCGCAGGATGGATCTGTCAAAGCACCTGTTGCCACCAACAGGGGTCTTAAGCAAGGGTGTTTTTTAGTACCACTGCTGTTTAACCTATATGTTGCTGACATGGGGAATGACTTTGATAAATGTCATAATTTTCCTCCACTCCTTGGTGGCAACTCTACCACATGGATTAGCCCAATGGATGATACTGTTATATTAGATTGCACCCCGCTGGCCCTACAACATTCTTTGGATGCTCTTTCGTAGTACGCAAAAAATAATCATATGAAACTCAACCATCGGGAGACTAAGATCTTACAGCACCAGCGTAAGGGTAAAAAGCCCATGAATCATAATTGGTGGTTAGATGGGATAAGATGGAAAACATTAGCACTTATTGATATTTGGGTTGTCCTTTCCATGGGGTCCCTTTTTCCAAAGAGTTTGGGCCACCAGTGTGCATGAAAGTGCTTCTCATGTGGCAGGTTCTCAAAGATTTTATCAATAGGGCTGGGGGAGACTCTGTGGAAGTCTTTCTGGAGGTCTACTCCAAGTCGACCATCCCAAGTCTACTGTATGGATTAGAATCTGCCCCGGGTGTCACTGCCAAGTGGTTAAACAGGATCGAAGGTAAACTATTGAAGTCAATGTTAGGGTTAACTAAAACTGTCACAGTTGAGGCCCTGGGAATGGAGCTGGGCGTGGTTTCTCTGTCCACTTTATGGAAGATTAGATGCACCAAGATTTTAATGAAGATCCTCGCAGTGGACTCTACCATCTCCTTAAATACTTTAATCCTGTTACTTGGCGCACACAGGGCTTCCAAATCAGGGAATCTAGCTAATCTGATTCTGACTAATATGGTCACTACACACTTCGAGGCCAGTGATATGCAACTTGAGGACTTGTCCACCCCTGGGCCATTCCTGTCGGAGTTAAATCATTACTATGGGATCGGGTGACGACTTTAGAAGCCCTCTCCCTACTTAAGCGCCATGCTCCATTTGTAAAACAGGGGTTCCACTGGTATGAACTTCGCAGGGACCTTATGAAATAATGCAGCTTGCCGTTGAGGCACTTTATTTTATATTTACATTTGAACATCTTGCCTGTTTGCAAGTTCACTAGGGCTCGAACACAGGAACCACGCAAACTGTGGCTTTGTCGTATATGCAAGGCTAAGGTGGAATCCTGTAGACACATATTGACAGGATGTACGGGTTACATTATGGCAGATTTTGTGCAGCTCCAGGGGGGTATGCAACAGATTAATTTTGGTCCACGATATTCTCTGCTGAACCACTGGTTATGGTTGCCTCTGCTTTCCACATTTGGGAGATAGTTAAAATCAGACTGAACCAAGGAGAGCCATACACTAGTAGGTCTAATATCCAATTTATACAGCGACATGTGTAGCAGCTCTTATTTGTTTGTCACTCTATTTAGGATGATTTTACTGTCATTTTCTCTTTTTATTTAATAGGTCTGAACTTGTTGGGACAAATGTTTAAAGGGCATTTATTTGTGTGTTTATTATTTTTCCTTTTTGATGCTTGTAATTTTGGTATGCAAAAGGCTTGAATTAGCCATAAGCATTAAATAAAAATATGTCCTCTGAATGTTAGAGGGTAACCACTGTGTGATCTACAACTAGAAGAACCCATGTAAATATTAGTTTTAACTTCTCTGTAGACTATGTTCAAAAACAGAAGAAATAAGACCAAAGTATCAGGTCAAAAATTACCTGTGTGGGATTCCAAGATAGCGGATCTTAGCTGAGGACGCAAGAGTGTCGGGCTCTGCTCCTGAAGAGGCCTTCAATGTCAGGCTGGGCACGTAGCCCATCAATAAAGTGTTTGCAGCATTCCTGAATAAATAGGGTGTCCACCCCCACATCAGCATAAATGCAGTCCTGAGCAAATATCCGGAGGCTGTAAGCAGGGTTCCCTAGGTGACGCCGCTCCTCCGGCTCAAAGGCCCATACCCGCGCCACACTCCAGAGGGATACAGCCCGCAGTGCAGTGCGGGAGTTCACAGGCGCAAATTGAAAAGGAAGGCCCCCTCCAGCACTACTGGGCCAGAGGAATAGACTCCCACGCAACCCCACACTTCACACAGGAATTCTTAGGGGTATAGGTGGCAGAGCCAGGTCCCCCCGTCTACAATGGCACCGACCAAAGAGGACATTGAAGCATGGTTCCAAGAATTTCAAGAAAAACGAACTGCAACATTCCAGAAGCAGTTTGCTGCAATGTCCTTCTTCATATCTGCTAGTGAATCAGTCACTGACAGATATGAAGAAGGACATTACAGCCCTAGAACAACGTGCTGACACATCGGAACGGGCGCAGCAAGAGGTGGTGGATGACTCCCACAAAAGGGAGGAGGCCATTGAAGATCTGGCTAGAATATCCCAAAATGTGGAGCTGAAAATATGAGGACCTCGAAAACAGGTCCTGCACGTCGAATATCTGCATCCGGAATCTCTCAGAAAAGGTTAATGATGCAGAATTAAAAGGCACGGTCCTGCAGATATTTACAGACCTCATGGGAGAGAATGGGGCCGGGGATATCCTGTTAGATAGGATACATTGAGTGGGGCCCAAACAGCATGAACCGGGTGCGCAACCAAGAGATGTGGTAGCCGCACTGGCTATCCCCAGAAAGAAGCCATTGTATGAGCTGCCAGACTTGCAGAGCCAATTACCCATAACGGCTTGAAAATACAGCTGTATCAGGATCCAGGCGACTCTTCAGCAAAGGAGAGAGGGATGGGTCCGGTGGTGGGGGCACTACAAATGAAGCAAATTAAATACAAATGGACATTCCCTTTTGGCCTCATCTTCCTGTGGGACGGCCGTCAGCAGAGAATCCAATCACGGGATGAGGGGCTTCGGCTTCTGCAGCTGAAATAGGAGGATGACCCTCCTATTTAACTCATTTGCCAAGAGTGGCATATTTCTCAGTCAATGGAGGAGTCTAAGATAATTCTCTTTCCAAAGCTGGACAAAGACTCAGCACAGTGTGGGTCATACAGGCCCATCGCCTTCATAAACATTGAGGTAAAAATATATGCAAAATTGCTGCAGAATCTCTTGGAAAACTTGTTACCAAAGTGTATTAATCCACATCAAGCCGGGTTTATCTGGCACAGCCAGACCCAGGACAACATCTGCCAGGCCTGGCATCTCATTGAGAGGATGGCACGGAAAAGGGACCCGGCTATTTTGCTCTCGTTGGATGCAGTAAAAAACATTTGACAGGGTGGAATGGCCCTTCCTGTTCAACATCATGGAAGCTATGGGGTTCGTGGCAGGTTTTGTGAACATAGTACGGGACAACTACTGCTGCATGGTCACCAGATTGCTTATCAATGGCCAGATATCCCAAATGATCCACCTCGAGAGGGGCACGTAGAATGCCCTCCACCTGGAACCCTTCTTAACCACACTCAGGATGAGCCCAGAGCTTAGGGGAATCCCATTCGGCAGGAAAACACATGGAGTAATAGCTTACACTGATTATATGCTCTTAACACTGTCAAACCCCTGGGGCCTCCCTACAGGGGGTGGTCAGATAAATTGTTAGGTTTGGGGCTGTAGTGGCTTCAAAATGAATATCTCAAAATTCGAAATCCTTAATTTGTCATTGCAGGGAGAGGACATCGGGAGGGCCAAGGGGTTGACGCATTTCAAGTGGCTGCAAGGGGGCATTCAGCTACTGGGGGTCACTTCAACGCACACTCTGGAGGGGTTGTATGGGGCAAATGATCAACCTCTGCTGGGGCCCCTTAAGCAACAACTACACGTATGGGGTTCCTTCGCCATTTCGTGGTTAAGGAGGATCAATATGATTGAAATGGTGGTACTGCCTATGGTCCTTTACTAAGGGTACCCACGCAGAAGGGTGGTTTAGGTCTGCCAAACTTCCGTCCCTATTATCGGGTGGCCCAACTTCGGGTGATTAAAGAGTGGTGTCTGGGAAGTTCTGAGAAGAGATGGGTACACATGGACGAAGCAATCATAGGCGCTCCACTAGGGGAGGATCTGTGGCTGCAAAAGTCTAATCGCCCACTGAACATACAAATATCAGTAGTCACAAGAGTGGTAGAGGATGTGTGGGACAAGGTCCTAGGACTCTACCAAATCACCTCCTTTCTATACTCATATACATCCCTGTTTGGAAACCCTCAGTTTACACCCGGACTAGAATGAGGCGTATTCATGAGTTGGTCACGGGCGGAATGCACAAAGCTCAGGGATATGTTCCAAATCTTTCACTCAAGCCAAAGCTGAATTGGGCTTAGTAGAAGGGGATCGGCACTGGCACTAGCTGGCTAACCCCATTAACCGAGGGGCAGCAGTCAGACCTCTTACGCCAATCGAGAAATACCTGATTGGGAACACAGGTGATACGCACTTGGTTTCAAACATATACAAATTGGTGTTAGATGCAGAGGCTGTAGCTGCACCAAAGTATAGAGCCAAATGGGAACATGCATTGGGCGAACACATACAGGAAGAAAGGTGGGAATTTCTATGGAGGGATACACCCAAACTGGCATGAGCCGTACAGATCAGGGAGTTTTGGCACAAAATGACCCAATGTCACTATACCTTGGGGCGGCTGCACAACATATTTCCCATGGTTTCACAAAATAGTTGATGGTAATGTGGGGACTTAGGGGATTGGCTGCATGTCTGGTGGCGTTTTCCAAAGCTGGGGGTACACTGGAAGGCGGTCAACGACAACATGCAAACAATATTCTGAATTCAAGGCGCTACGGACCCTACTCCGCATGGGAGAGGAGAGTGATAGGCCCTGGCCGAAGCACAAAAGTAAACCATACTCCATTCTTAGTCTAGCAGCGCTTTTGGTAACTGCGCAGAAGTGGAAGGCCAAAGACTCACCTCCTGAACGAGACTGGCTGATCAAGGTCTGGAACTTTGTCTTGCTGGAATGGCTTATCTACTCTCTACAAGGGAATCAGGCCAAATTCACATGGGATCGGGAGATGGTGAGATGGTGTTGGCTTTCTTACAGGATATTTATAAAGCACCCTACACTAAAAAGCACATAAACTCTGTATTCTAGGTTTACATTCAGGTGCTTGACTCTAGAATCAGGGGAGGTGGGTGGTGGGGGGACAAGTCGGGTTGTTGAGGGTGTTCACATTCTGTCTTAATGAAATGTCAATAAAAAGAAATAAAAATGAATAATTACCTGTGGTTGATAGTTCAATTTCTCTAAAAGATACATTCTACTTGCGCTCCCTTTTTACCGTCTCCTCTTTGTGGAAGCATATCTTTTCTAGTGGAAATCAGATAGGCATTCATTAAGGGAGTGGCCTGTTGGTAGAAGATTAACAAAGTAAGGCTATTCCACACTGAATAAAATGTACTGGCTTACCAGCAGCTATTTTAGAATCATATTATTATTAGAATAGCTGAAAATGTATAACGTCGAACCGAGCGCGTGGTTTAGCCCTTAAATAGTGCGTAAAGGTTTACGCAATGACATCATCATGTATCCCAACGTGATGATGTCATGACGTTAGGCTGTTTGTCTACCTAGAGTTTTAGGATGTCATAAGCAAACGTCATCAACAACAAACCAAGTATTAATATGGGTGTGCAGAAGTTAGCTATTGCCTAATGAGTGTGGACCAAATCTTGATCTGCATGTGTGACCAACGTTCAGGGTTTGCGATGTTTAGGTACATGGCTGTATTCCTATTGGCAATATAATTCATTCATAATCAGAGTAACAACAAAGTCCAAAATAAATAACAAATTCGCCAAATCAAAAAATAAATGTAATATTAATTCACAATTAGAGGTAAAAATCCCCAATTTCACTTCACAGATCAACAATAGAAAATAGAAAATTCACTTGCAGGTAAAAATGATCTTAGTATTCTGATTCAAAATAAGACTTTCTTAGAGTACATTCTGCCATTCAATTAGCTCATTAAGTCCATAAAAATGGCTCTATGTCTGGAAAATACATTTGTGTTCCAGATTTTTGAACTTTCGAATCCATAATAGATTGATGTATGCCTTTTACTTTCAAGACAACAGTGCAGAAGAATTAATTTATTGTATGTTCTGCTTGTACAAAATGTTTGGCCATAGGGTCTGTGCTCTATCATTTGAGTTTTCACTTTACCTTTGGTTTTTCCAAAATATTGAAATCCACAAGGACATTGAATCATATCAATAAATTGTCTTGTGTAATAATTAGTCAGGCCGTTTTGATTCCATTATTGTGCCAAGCCAATGTCTATTGATGTATCTTTTTAGTTTATCCACACATAGTGCACACGGATTGCAGGGGCAATGGCCTTTCAAGGGATTCTGACCCCACAGTTCTCTGTGATGGATTTAGTAGACAGAGGTTTATGTCTGATATAATTTTTCATAATCAGGGAACCTATAACGGTGCTCTTCTTGAATGCAAAAAAAGAGAATGGAATTCATAGAGATACCTTATAGTTTAACCCATCAAGACACTGGCCTCTTCACAAGTTTGGCGGTGCAGTAAAAATGTGGCGGTAATGCTGTGACCACTGCATTACTGAACGCCAAACTATGAGTTGGGCAGAAAGTTGGAGGATTCACCTACAGCTCTGAGTTTGAGGTAAGTACACTGACTTTCTGCCCATTTTTGGTGCAATTACCATGATGCAATTACCGCAGTGGAACTACTTCCACAGTAATTGCGCCGGAAAGGCCCCATTGAGTCCTATGGACAATAGAAAATGGGGGCTTACACTGCCACTGCCATTTGTGATCCGGCAGTAAAACCGCCGGACCCAGCGGTGGTAATGGTAATTGCATTAGGCAGTATCCCGGCGGTTTACCGCCAGGATACCGGCCAACTTGTGATGAGGCCCAGTAGTATTTGTTAGCTAGTTCTGAGAGAACAATATATTGTTTACTTGTAGATACACATTTAGTACCCATTAGGCATTTAACCCAATCCAAATCTGACAAAGCTAATAAAGACTTCAAAACTTACTTCTCTGTCACATGCTTTGTTGGATCTGCCATAGACAAGATCAGTTGTTTGTCAAATGTGTTGAACTTTCATGGGCGAGGTCAAATGTTGCAGAGTAAAACGTGCTTTAGTTGCCCTGTGTAAAGCATCATGTGACCTTATATGGTCTGTCATTAACATGGTAGGTTAGCATATATATTTTTCAGAGTCTGCGATAGTGACTCTGTAGACATGTTTAAATTGGACTCCCCACAGGCATTTTTGAGACTTAACTCCATTTGAGACGAATCTTCACAAAACTTTCCAATAAAATATAAACCCACTCTTAAATTTTAGAAACTTTTGTGAGGGGGGCAATTTATAGGGAAGAGACCGAATGCATACATTTTCCCATTAATTTTCATAGGCAAGCTTTTGCTCTCACCTACAGCCCAACCTTTAGACGGATTTACACCAAGGTTTTGCGAGGAGCAGGAGTCTAGCGTAACTTTAAAATCTTCTGTGGTTTCTTTTGGAATGATACCGAAAATGGTCAAAAACAAGTTGCTGGTCTGCATCCAGTGTGTGTGGGATCTGAACAGAGCTGGATTTGCTAGGATGCATGCCATTGCCCCAGAGGGGCCACACACGTGCCCCAGATTTAGTAAAGACTCTGCAGGATTTTGACTTATGTTTGGGAGTGTACAGTGATCCAGTGCTATTGGAAAGAAATGATTGATAACATTAATACATTGTTTCATAGTTCCTACAAATGTGTCCCATTGTGCCTGTTGGGAAAATGGCTGGGCACCAAAGGGGAGAAACATAAGAGAAAAATGGTCCACTTCTTATTGGTATTTGCAAAAAGTAGGATCCCAATATCGTGGAAGTGTTACCAGGGCCTGCTTATCCCACAAATGTGACAGATGTGAAGGGATGGGGTTTAGCCGAATCAGAAGTGCTACGCGAGGAAAAAAAGGTACAGATTGAAGATGGTATTTTAATGGACTGGGGGCATTTGCTGAACGCTCTCACAACTTCTCTGGATCTAAACAAAATTTAAGAAGGCCCCATTTTGCGAGATCTGTATTTTAGTTCCCATATATGTGGTAACAGACGGGGAGTCAATTGATCAAATATTACCCAAATTCAATACTGGAGGAAGTAAGGTGCTATGAGGACACTCATGGACCTGACCTGTGGGAGTGGGGGGTGGTGGCTTATATCAGTGCAATGTTTGCTACATCATTCTTGGCAAGGGGGGAAGAATAATTGTGTTTGGGTATTGTGATATACGGTACCATATAATACATGTCATCAATACCTTAAATACTGTGCTCCGAGAACCCCAACCGGCCCATAGAGTCAGGGTTTGCTCAGAAGCACTTAAAGACAAGATAGTGGCACCCATGAGATGGATGGCGGTGCAGATTTATTACTCCAACACCAATTAATAAGGACAACTCAAACGGTTTGGCAAAGGGAGTCTGTTTAATGACAAGTAAAAAAAACAGGGAGTTATGAATATCAGCAACTGTGCGATCTTCCTTCTTGCTTCAACTCCAATGAACTTCATAAAAATCCTAACATTTATACTAAAAACTCATCATCCTTGATGTGTTAACACTCAAAAGTTGACATGCAATTCTATTGGTTAGGAAAAGGTAACTATAATATAGATATTATATCTGTATATGGTAACGGAGTGAGGGGATTGGGAAAACACTGTCAGGTGGGCATCTAAGGCCTTCCTTCAAAATTGACTACTGCAGACATCACTAAAAGTACGACGTCCCATTTGTTCTACTAACTATAGGACCCTAGATTACTTGGTCCACTGTGATTGGGTTGGCACCAACCCCATGCATACTTTTTCACTTTGCTTAGCAACACGCAGAATGGTCAGCCAGGTGCAGGGTTCCCTTCAACTCACCTGGCCTTCCTCCAATCAATCATTACTTTAGTGGCTATGTTTCAATTATTTCGTAGTGGTTGGCCTCGAGACTACATCTTTTGCCTCAATATCTTCTCCTGCGTTGGTGTGGGGGTCTTGCTCTGTTCGTTCGGCTGGTCGCGTGATTCAGACACCGTGGTTTTGCCTTTTCCTCAACAATTTGTGTATTAATTTTATGTTCACCCAACAACTGCCTTCGCCTTCTTATCGTGCCCCTTCAAAGCAGTATATTCTGGTCCTTGCTTCAGGTAATTGTAGCTACTGCTCGTTCATTTTGATGGATACGACCTTGGTTCCTTAGGCACAAGTTGCCTCTGCTGAGTTTCGTTTCTGCTGCTCAGCTCCTGGTTTCGTTGACTGTGAAACCTTTCTCGAATGGCCTTTTGTAATTTTGTTGATTTTGCTTTTTGTGCAAAGTGGAAGTATACTTCATATAAAGTGCTTTATTTGAGGTAGATATGTATATGGTGATTGCCGCACTTTCCCTCTACTAAGCATAGCAAGCCACATGATTCTCTTAGCTTTCTTGCGGTTCCAAGCGTATGTACACATGTAAACTGGTCAAATATCTTTGCCATGCTTACAGCTTAGGCTTCTTTCATTTGATATCGCCTTCACACTCTAAGTTCACGATATCCTTGTTCATGGCGTTTCGTCTCTTTATGTCATTCTCTGGTCGTCATTTCTTCTACATGTGAGTCATTTTTAGGTTCTTGAGACGTCACCATTCGTCTTCCATTAAGACCTTTTTGGTTTCTTCATGGACTGTACTCAGACGATCTTCATTCCGTTTCATTTGTTGATATGGTTTTCTCAATGGATACATTACTATCCATGGTTTCCTTGGTATTGGTACTTCAATAGCTACTGTTCTTCTGATAGGTACTGGACAGAGCCCTACTGCGGCTCCCTGCTGGTTTATTTGCTCATCATACGTCACATATCTTGGTGTGAACGTTCCTGGCACTTCAAAATGGGTGATTGGAGTGCAGGCTTTATTTGGGACCTCTTCTACACTCCCCCCTCTGGCCGATTCATCGACCACTTTCTTTGGATCCATCTTATTTGGCTCCTCTGCATTCACCTTAACTTCATCGCCTGAGTCCATTCTTTCTTCATCTTCTGTGTCTATACATGATGATCCGAAGAAATGTCTCTTTGGAGTCCATATTTTTATTACTCCTTTTAAACTTCTTGGTGTTCTTACGTGTCCATACTTGTTCAATGTCATCAGCTGACATTATCCATTTGGGCTGCAGTAAACTCATCTTCCCACATAGTTTCTGTGTTTTCTGGGATAGAGAAACTTTGTTCCTTCTGGTGCGTGAATGCTGGCCTTCACAAATTCTCTCATCTCCTCATCAGTCAGGTCTTTGGGCTCCCATCCTGGCTTGACATCAATCATGATGTTCATCCCTATGGCTTTTTTCGCAGTTTTCTGGCACTGGGATATTATTATCTTGATAACAGTAATATCATCACAAGTAGGGCTCCTAGGAACTTGAATGCATCTGCCATCCATTGTGGAACCCATGAGAATAGTGATCAAAACCAGCTGTCATCATCAACTTTGTCCGTCTCATCAATCATCTGGTTCTGCAGTTTTGCAGTACCTATGGCTTCTGTTAGAGTTCCATTTTTCTCATTGTGAGAAGGTATAAATGTGCAACATGATTCTCCAATTTTTGCGCAAACTCCTCCATCCATGGCTCTGATCATGTCAAGCACATATCTATTCTGGAGAGTCATCAGTCGGACTGCTCTTAACTCTTCCTGATTGTGTTGAATCCTTTTATGGTTGTGTTGATGGTCTGCAGTAACTCCCCTCTGGTTATCTGCAACCATTTAGTATTTGCTCCAACTTGGAATCTTGGCATGAAGATTGTTGCGAACACTGATGAGGTGAGGCTAAACAGCCTGTGTTCATATGGGATTGCATGAAAGGCTTCTTCTGATTTGGCAGAGAAGTAATTCTCCCTTTTCGTTCAGGTCAACAGTTCCACAGATCTCCTTTTCCTCAGATGTGCATCTGCTTTTGGGAAACTGTCAATATTCAGGTCACTTTTCGGGATCACCAGCGCTGGAACGTGGACATTCACTATTACGGGTATGCCTCCCCAGTTTCTGATGTATGCTTTGGATCCACATGCCCAATAATGATCCATAATCACTGCAGTTCCATGCATCATTCCTGAAGCATCAAAGATTCGCCCACAGTTCTGATTGTCTCCCATCTTCCGTGTGCCATTATTCCTGAAACACAATTTTGAGCTCTCCAGTGGCACTATCTGCAAGGGTCCTCCTCTGTCTTCGACCCATGTCAGCAGATTTGCAAGCCTTGGCTATAATGACTTGCATATTCTTTGCGAATTTTCAATTGCTTCCTTGCAGGCTTTGAGGACCATCTATGCCCTGCAAATTACTACTCCTTTCTCCCATCCGCCTGGTGAATGCACTGTTCCCCAAATCTGCATCTGGCCTCTGTTTTTCCAACTTTGAACCTCTTCTGCAGTTTTTCCTTGGACATTTAGTTTCTGGTTCACTTCCCATCTGATTTCTGCTCCTTTCACTCCAGGTTTCTCGAACATGATCACATGATTCTTCGTATGAGCTCTGTCTCTTGTCTATATGTCTTGAACATAATCATCTTCATCAGGATCAGTTTTTTCAGTTGCCCACTTCAGTTAGGCATCACTACCCATGATCTGGCCTCATAGCTACATGCGAGAGACAGTGTGCTGTCTGGACATCAATTTGTACAGCTACAAAGATCTTGGACTTGCCCATGCTATATGGTAGGAGTACACACACAAAGCATTGCCCCTCTGAACTTCGTCTTCCAACTTCCTTCATGTGTTGGTACCAAATGTTGTTTCCCAAATGTGCTGTGCTGTCCAAGTAATCGTTTAGTTTGTTGTTGTCTCCGTGCATGCTTCTCTTGATTCTTAATGTTTTCATGTAGTTCGCTATAACTACATCCCTGAATGTATCTAAATGGCTCTTTCTTACTGGAGGATTCTCAGGTATCATGGTCCATGGTGCAGGCCTCCTCATCTGTGCCATTTGAGTAGACAAAAGTCTGGCATTTCTTCCTTTGTCCTCATGTATCTTTTTGCTTCTGGTTAGAAATGTCTGCATCCACTCTGGCTTGGGTTCAGTGTATGGCTGTACTGTGGAACTTGTACTAGTCCCTTTTACTGGAACATATATGCTCGGCAATGTTGTCTGTGTGGGTTCATTCTTCAGCTCTTCTAGCATTTTCCTTTCTTTGGCTATGAATGGCCATACTGTGTCTGCTATCAGTTGTGCTTGTGCAGAGATTTTCTCAGAGTTTGCTCTTGTCTTTCTTGGTGTTGGCTCAAGAGTTTCTGATACAGCTGTTTCTGTTGGCTTTCTTTCCAACTCTTCTTGTCTTTCCGAGACGTCTGTTTCCTTCATTTGGCTCCTTACTTTACATGTAG